>NC_080788.1:15277653-16020153 GCF_028018385.1 Neofelis nebulosa
ATGCATGTAGTTACAAAATCATCCCGTTAACCCCTATGTTTCACAAATGACAAAACTGTGCTCCAAAGAGGTCAGGAAACTTTCACAAGATTTTATAGCTACTAAGACCAGAACCTACCTGTGAGGGCATTAAGAAGTTCAGTCCATCTAGGGGTGCCTGGGTGGCTCCATTGGTTGAGCATCTGACTCTTGATTTTGGCTCAGGTCATGATCTCACCATTCAGGGTTTCTGGGATTGAGCCCCTGCATCAGGCTCTGTGCTGACAGTGTGGAGTCTGCTTGGGATTTTCTGTCTCCCTCCCTCGGTCCCTCCCCGTTCTCCCTCTCCCTCTCTCTCTCTCAAAATAAATAAATAAACAAAAAAAAAGTTCAGGCAATCTACACTCTGAAATAAGCATAAAATTCCAGCACACTCACCTCTCTGAAAAAGATGACCCCATTTCATGGGGCTGTTCTTTCATCACATGAACCCAACCTTCATTCCCTTCTTCTCATCTACCCCCACTAAACTTATACGTTCCATGAAGACAAGGACAGTGCACCTGTCACTTCCCACCTTGTCCCACAGCCGCCTGCATGTTATTGTAACGGGTGCTCATTAAACCATTTGTTGAATTGGATGGAAATGTATTAGCCCATAGCACACTGCCACGGGGCAAGCCAAATTGTTACACTGTCCAACCCAGAATTACGTGCGAGACTTACCTAAACGTTAAGTCTCTCACTGGAACTCTGAGAGTTCTAGTTTTCATATTTTGTTTTATAAATAGTTGTAACCCAAAGATACAAGGTAGCACGTGCCCAACCGGTCCTGTTTTCGCTGTCGACCCATTCCCAGTACGACCTCCTGTCTATCTGAGTGATAACTCGGTCTACAATGAGCAAGACCAAGTAAAAATGAGGTGAAGATGGTCCAGCAACTCCAAGACTGACCCTGAAACTTAAGGAAAAACACACCGCAGGCACCTTGGAGACCACTTTCAGGCCAGAGATGGATTTCCACTAACCTCCATTTAAAAACCTCACCGCCAACCATGCTGAGGTTTGCTCGCGGCTGTTGAGAATATGGTTTGATGCTCCCTCCAGTCCAGGACCGGAGGTGCCCGCAGCGATGGAGAAGTCCTGTGGTCTGTAGGAAGGCTTCTATCAACTGCCGCCAACCTGACACAGGGATTCAGACATACCATTTCCCAGCAGCCCTCTCCCCATCACCCTTGTCTAGTGACGCTCCTTCCACCCACTGTCAAACGGCTCAAGAAAAGTGGAGTAAAAGACATGGAGGGAATCACAAATTGTTCTCTCTGAAGCTCAAGTTTATCGTCTGTGACATAATGACTGTGGGGCACCTGGGTGGCTCAGTTGGTTACGCATCCAACTCTTGATTTCGACGCAGGTCATAATCTCATGGTTTGTGAGTTCGAGCCCAGCGAGGGGCTCTGCGCTGACAGTGTGGGGCCTGCTTGGGATTCTCTCCTTCTCTCCTTGCCCCTCCCTCACTCATGCTCTCTCTCTCTCTCTTTCTCTCAAAAATAACTTAAAAATTTTTTTTAAAAAAAGAAATAAGGATTGTAAGGCTCAGTTGGTTGAGCGTCTAACTCTTGACCACCACATGGTTGTAAGAAAAGTCACAGACAGACATCTTCGGGAATATAAAGACTCCATGATCATAAACTGGCTTTTTTTTTTCTCAAAAGCCTTCCACCAGGTGTCACGGGGCTAACAAAATGAACACCCCCACACAACCCTGCCCTTCGGGGCACTTACAGTCTAGTTTACACATCTAAGCATGGGCAGTTGAAAAAATACGCACGCATAGACGCAACATCGTTCTGCTACCGAATATCTTTGCAAAGGAGTCCAATATAGGCCACGCTGAAGCACAATTGAAATCATCTTTGATTCTGAACACCCTTAGATCATTTCACTGAAATCGGCATATAAAATTTTCCACCTTTAGAAGGGAGGAATAAAGGATATGGAAACCGGGTCCTGTTAAGTTCAATTCTGTAGAACTCAATTTAGAATCAGGCATAACTAAAATGGATCAGAAAGATGGCCCAGATCCCAGCTTGACCGACAGAAGTCATACACTGCAACGCGGTGTAAAGGGTTTGTGTTGACACAAAGTTGGGATTTTTTTTTCTTCCCCCTTATCAAAAAACAGGCATATTTGGCATTTTGCCCAAAGTGCTTAAAGTGGATTATATCTACATCTGACTTCGCGGTAAGTGCAAAGACAAAAATCTCTGAAATTTATAAACAAAAGTTTCTTTCTTCCTTCAGAGTTCAAGGCGAAAAACCAGCCTTCGCGACTCTCAGGCGTAGCACAACTTGGAAGTTACAAGGATGTCAGATATATTTATTATTGCGGTAGCTCGAAATTTCCATCCTGCTACATTTAAACGCTGAGTTGGAGTTTGCAAAAAATAGCATCGGCAGCATTGCCAGCGAGATCCTCTAACCTTAGCACAGAGTAAATATGAAAGGAGAAAAGAAATGTAACCTTTTCAAAGTTCTCTCTATGCAAATATCATGCAGAAGTCACTGATTCCTGAGCACTCTGTCGCTTTGATATCTGAACCAGCCTGCCAAACCATCACGGCAAGCGTCTTATTTTGATCTTTCACAGATTTCTTTAAATTCCCGTTCACTTTCTGTATCTACTAAAAGTAAGTTTCTTTAGCATCTACTACAGTCATAGCCACAAAATCACAAAAGAAGCTTTTTATGAAATGCCTGGGTCTGTTTATCCTTTGAGCCAAAATTGCCACTACACTCAGGCCATCATCCAAAATGATCCATTAAAAATAAAATATACTAACAGTAGCAATGTCTGTGCTGAGACTTGGGGAGGCCACAAACCCCCTGTCTTGTTATCCCATTTATTTGAATGAGTGCATGTCCCATGTTGTTGGGGGTTTGGACTAACAGAGAAAAATTTTGGACAACAGACGTCCATGAAGGCAGGAAAAGCCAGGTACGTGGAGAAGGGTGCGGTTTTCCCAGGGCTGGAAACTCAGTCTGACGCGTGAGAGAGACACTGCAGGAAGAGGCAGGGTCTATTTGGATGAAAGCCACAGGGAGACTCCGGTCCAAACTGCCACTGCCTCCAGGCTGAAGTGATAAAGTGGGACACACAGACAGAAGGACCTCCCCGCCCCACACACACTCCACTCACAGCCACTCTGACGCTCCGTGCTGAGCTGCAGGGGAGAACTGCCGAGCCCAGTGGAGCCCAGATGGAGTGATGGAAGGGACCAGGCAGGCACAAAAGGTCCTGTGGTGTCCAAGAGAGGCTCTCAAGAGCTAATTAAGGGTAATTCCACCTTATGCGTGCCCACAGCTAAGGGAGACCTACAAATATCCAAGTTCCCTTTGAGTTTCTTTATAACGTTCATGTATTTATTTTGGGGGAGAGAGAGAGAGAGAGAGCTTGAATCCCAAGCAGGCTCCATGCTCAGCGAGGAGCTCGACACGAGGCTTGATCCCATGACGGGGAGATCATCCCCTGAGCCACAGTCAAGAGCGTGACGCTTAACCGACTGAGCCACCCAGGCACCCCCGCAGGTTCCCTTTGCGTATGGAATATCCAGCTGACCACATATGACCCACCTGTGAAACATAGGAGTAATATTTGCTAAGTTTATATGTAAAATTTGAGAATCGCTGACGCAACTCTTGGCAGTAAGTTACCTAAAATGGTCATTGACCGTGTGAAGCTGAATGGGGGTAGCCTGTCCCTGTGGCTCCTTTCTCTGGGACAGGCCGTCCACCGACGCTAACATACCGCTTCCGCATATTACCAAAAACTTCTGCAACATTATCTTCGTATAGCTTCTAAGGACGCCTAATTTACAACTAAGCCATTGCTCAAGCATTAGGAGAACCCCGCTCCCTGTCTTTCAAAACGCATCAAGAATTCATAAAACCTAAATATTGTGACTTATCTTCATTTAACGATTGCTGTCCTTAATCATGGGTGTTAATACGGAAGTCTACAATTCGGCATGCGCCTTGTGATGCATAATGAAGGATGCAGAAGTGATTGCTCTCGATAAACTACTCGGAGAATCTGGGTGCGGAAGCAATCAGCAATCGATGGTATAGAATGAAAAAACACTCGTGTTGCGACATCAGAAGTCACCCAGTAACGGGGCAACCCAAACAGAGTAGAAAAAGTCTGAATTCAGTCTTTCTTCCAGCTTCTGGCAGGAGCTCTGAGCAAGAGGAAATAATCGAAATATCCAAGACAGTTTTGCCTTATATGCCTGTTGGTTTGTTCTTGGTTTTTGAGGCAAGAGATCATTAGAATTTGTACCTGTAAACCTGTATGACTTCTTTCCGCAGCATCACCGTCACCTTAGCAGTTAATGAAGAAGCCGTGTCTTCCCTGAACTGGATAAAACAACACCCTGATCCAAAACAAGAACAAACAAACAAACAAAAATAGAATCGTGAGCAAGTTTTGCTCAATTAGTAAATCAAGGCCTTTTCTTATTCTAGAAAGGTGCGTGGGATCAAAAGCGTGGCATTCCCTTCGACCACACAATTAAGGATTTTTGCCCAGTTGTTAATCCAAAAGCATCTTCCTGTGCAAAGAACCGAGCGATCTGACAACGGGTCCGTATTTTAGCATTTTGAAAGCGTGCCTTTGTGAAAAACATGCCACAAAGAAAACATTTAAATGCGTCAAATTCAACAATCTGCTCATGTTGGTAACATGAAACACACAGTCTTTCACGAGGTCCAAACTTTAAGACTATTTTAAATGACCAGTGAGCAAAGAAGTTAACAAAGAGTTGGCTTCAAACTTTCCTGTTTGATAGCAGTGATGTATTAGGGGAAAGAAAAAGCCGTCCTTGTCAAAACACCACTTTGTCTCCCCCGACCAGGTCTTCACAGGTATAACAATTGCAACCGAAGTTTTATTAAGCAGTTAAACTCCAGCCTTGATTCAAGATATTTAGTGCCGGGCCACATTTGTCCTAGAAATGTTTTCTTTCTTTCTTTTTTTTATTTTTTTAAGTTTTTGCCCAAACGAATGCATTTCTCAGCCCCTTGTATTTGATAGTAGACTCAACAGATCTTGCCAAATATCATGGAAAACTTCGAAAAAAATCGCTCTTGTCAACTCGCGAGAAGCCAGAATGTGAAATGGATATTGCGTGGCAGTGGGCTCACTGTATCAAATCTGATGAGACAGTACTTTGTGAATGGTCGCCAAAGCCCCGTATGCGTGTGAAGTATTCACACTTCCATCCCAGCTTCCTTCACCATGATGAAGGTGATGAGGACTGTGGTAATGAGAATATTAACAATGGCTATCATTTACTGAATGGTTCTTTTTTTTGAGAGAGACAGAGGCAAGTGAGAGCGTGAGTGCAAGAGGGACAGAGGAAGAGGGAGAGGGAGAACCTTAAGTGGACGCCACAGCCCGCTCAGAGCCCAAGCCCTACGTGGGGCTCGATCTCACGACTGTGAGATCACGACCTGAGCCGAAATCGAGTCAGACGCTTAGCCAACTGAGCCACCTGGGCACCCGCTGAGTGATTTCATTCTGTGCCAGCCACTATGCTAAGCACTCTACACGAAGTTGTTTGTTTACTACCAACAACTGTCAGTTGATATACAGAATATTATTCTCTCCACTCTACAGAGAAACACGGAGAGCTCAGAGAAGTTAAGCAAATTGCCCAAGGTCACACAGCTCATCGGCCTACGAGCACGAAAGTAGTTCTTGGTGCCCTCATGCCAATCGAAGCGTTGGCAGAGAATTCATGAATTGAGCCACCGTGTGGTGTGCCCCAGGTAACCCAACAGATGTTCATATTACCGTGTAGTCATTGAAGAAAAGGGATACACATACAACTACACCCATCTCCCCCCCACACACACACACAAAGTTGAATTCGCACAGAGTTGTGTTCTTGTCATGCGAAAAACGACGCATATAAGATGTGATTTTGCTATGCAAAGGGTCTCTCTGGCACAGAGCAAGCATCCACTAAACGCTTGCTAAATGAGCACACGCTCCCCGGTGAGGCAGTATTTACCTTACTTTCTCGGCACAGCGCTCAGAAATCCTGGGTGTGCAAATGACAAAAACTCAACCAGCTCAAAGCTGAAGGACGAGCTGATTAGTTGACATAAGTGAAGGGTCTAGAGAACCCGGGGTTCCAGCATGGCTGAGCGCAGGCACTCGGGGAAGATGTCTTGGATTCATCCCACCCTGGAGGCTGCCCAGCTCTGCCCTGTTATCTTCACTGGCTTCCTTCTCAGCCAGGCTCTCTTTGCCAGCAGTTACGGGATTACCTATGGCTGTTCCGAGTAGGAGAGCACTTGCTCCTTTCTGTCACCAGCCGAAGTCCCAGGGAAGCCTTGAGCTGGCTTAGCCTGGATCATACACCCCTTCTCGAACAAATCATCACCTTCAGAGGGATAAGAACCCGACTGGCTAACAGAGAAGGGGGCCAGGGAGGAAGGGAAGAAAAGAGGAGGAAGAAGGGGATGCTGGTCATATCCAGAAGCGTGACACAAGAGAGGCCTCTCCGCCCAGAGGTATCTTGCTGGGTTTTATCTTCAATCTTATCTCAAAAGTTTCACTTCTAAGGCAGGAAGTGGATTACAGATCACCCCTCCTTCCTTTACAGATCACGTTATTTTATGGCTGCCTTATTTGTTATATTTAAAGGTAATGAACACAAAGCTTTGAGGACGGCAAGGCTTACTAAGGGGTGATGCCATTCAGGAGGGAAATTGTTTCTCCCTCTGCTTTATTATATTGGTCATAATTATGATCCGTACCATGGTGACACTTAATTACACTCTTCCAATAAATCCACATTTGTCTTCCAATTCATAAATTAACAAAAGGAGGCTACCCAGGGTGCCCCGTTACACACTTACGACTTTTTTTTTTCAGACCCTAGAGAAACGATGGGAGTTTCCTGTGGTTCTTCCTCACACAGTCACATCCTTCGGCCCCATTGCACACAAAGGTCTCATTGATTAGAACAGGACACTTCTACGCAGGGGCTGAGGGTTGGGGATCCAGGAAATTCTCAACTGGTTTTACAAGAATGAGCACCACACCTTCTTAAAACTCTACGGTGACCGAGCCACAGAAATTGAGTCTGTAATGAGAATTCTGGAAAAATTAGAGAACTGCCTTCGGGCAGTTCAGGGTCTGTGGAGATTGAGAATTCAGAGAAGAGCAAATGAGTATCTCAGGCCCTTCGGCTTCATTCTCCCGTCACGTGTTTCCTAAGCCTTCTGAACCCCACCCTCGGCAGAGAGAGAAAGAGACCCTAATGGAGAGCCTTCCACAGCCAGACAGGTGCCTGTCCTCACTGCCTGAAGCCCCCAAAGCACCACTCTTCTTAAATCCTCTCCCTTCCCGTAACTTTTCCGTCACCTTTTCTTTTTCTTTTAGACCCAGGGGCAGAACATTGAGTAAGTCATACTCTTCAACTCATTATCACTGCACGTTTGTGTATCCCCTTCCCCCTGCCATTTTCCTGTCCCCCATTCCATAAAAGCTAGTATCAGGTTTGACGATATCCTGGAATATGTATGTGTCTTCGTAAGACACGTAGTATTCTCTTGTTCTGTCTGAGTGTGTTTTCAGTTGATACGAATGATGTCCACAGGCTTTGTTTTGTCTTCCTTCCTTCCTTTCTCCCTCCCTTCCCTCTCCCACTCTCTCTTTTCCTTCTTTCTTTCTTTCTCTTTCTTTCTTTTTCTTTCTTTCTTTCTTTCTTTCTTTCTTTCTTTCTTTCTTTCTCTTTCTTTCTGTCCTTCCTTCTTTCTTTCTCTTTCTTTCTTTCTTTCTTTCTTTCTTTCTTTCCTTCCTCCTTCTTTCCTTCTTTCTCTCTTTCCCAGCACAGTCTTTAAGATCCACCTCTATGACTTCACACTGTTCCATGGTGTTGCACGAGAAGCCTCCTTGGCATCCCATTATCTATCCTGCTCCCTGATGAACCCTGAGATTCCATCATCCTCATTACCACAAACAACGCTGTGATGAACCTCTTCATCCAGCCTCCCCACAGGGACCTGATCAGAGCTTCCCCGGGCTCTACACTCAGACGTGGGACACTCAGGTCATGGGGCTAAAGGATGGGTCTCCATCTGGCTCCCCTGTTCTGACTCCTTTGTGGGAAACCTACCAGGGTGACGCCATCAGGTTCATATCATGTAAAGGGGAGAGTCTGAGCCTCCAAGAGGTTACGCGATGTGTGTAACTTCACGTCGCCAGTTAAGTATAGAGTCAGGGTTTAAAGCCAAGTTTCTCTGACTCCCAGGTTAGCACCCTTCCATTGTACTATACTGCCTTCCACAGGAATCTTTTGATTGGATGGCCTAGGCTGGAGGCAACAAGGCCTTCCCTTTGTCCGGCACCCACTCCCTCAAGCTCCCTTCAAGTCAGCAGGGAGTGGCGAGCCCACCCTGCCCCAAGGGACCAGGTTTCCTACGCTTGGCCGGCAGCGATGTGTAATCAGAGGTGAGGGACAGTCCTACTGGCTAGGGACCAGGAGAGCTTAGCCTCCCCGCCCCCCCACGCACGCGCGCGCGCGCGCGCGCGCACACACACACACACACTCTCTTGACGCAAGCAGATTAACAGCTGCCATCTGGCAAGCAGAGTTTCTCCATGCAAACTGCAACACCCCCCCCCGCCGCCCCTGGGTGAATCACTAGTGCTCCCAATACCAGTCAGGCCCAATGAAAACTTTGATGGCTCTATTAATGAAGATGAAAACTCGAGATATGCCAAATACAGATTAAATGGCATCTTGGGTAACATGATTATCTCTGAATTACTAGCTGCCCGGCGAGATAGCCAAGTGACTAATCCCTGGGCAGGCTGGGCCCTTCGGAGGCGGGATCCGCTACGGGCAGCCTCCAGAGTGCCGTGCATTGCATCAGGATGGCACTTCACCAAATGGAACACCAAGAGCGACTTCCTCTGTTGAAGCCGCACTTTTTGAGAGAAGACTTCATTTCTTAAGGTTCTGAGGTTCCAGATTTAGAGTGGTCTCTGACAAGATGCACGGGGAGTGTGTCAGGCAGAAACAAGGAAAACACACGAGAATCCGTCTGATGCCCATGTTTACAGCACTGTTGATAAAAAATGGGCAGAAGGGACAGAGTGGCGATGATAGAGAGGGGTCGCAAAGCCACAAGGCCTTCTCTCCCACTTTCTACTTCTGTCCCCCATGAGCTGTGATCCAGCAAGTTCTACATTAATGTCTTCAATAAGTCAGCTACATTAGCACACGCAATTTCCACGAGGTAGGAGCCTGTCGTTCTCAGGCTTACAAGTGTCAGTGACGTGTCGGAGATCCAACACCTAGTCTGGCCACACCGAAACTCAGTCTAGGGTCTTTTCACGTCCAAGGTTCGTACGGCCTTGCCACGCTTTGACCGCCCCGTTTTAGGGATTTCGAAAGGGCTCCAAGAATTATTCCCAACACAAATGGAACATCGGCGCAAGTAAAGAGGTTATGAAAAATTCATCTTTAAGACACAAGATTGGAGGAGGGCACCTGGCTGGCTCAGTCGGCAGAGCACGCTACTCTTGATCCCAGGGTCATGAGTTCGAGTCCCACGGTGAGGGTAGAGATTACTTTAAAAAGAAAAAAAAAAAGGAGACACAAGATTGGAATTTGCCAAGTAGTTGTGTGTTGGGGGGTGGGGCTGTGTATGAAGATCTGTGAATAATTTGACGAGTAAAATGACTTGCAATTTGACTAGAATTGTGTAAAAAAAAAAAAAGACTTCATCTGGCAGCTAGGGAATGAACTATGAAAGCTCCAGGAATCCCACTTAGCCCCCAAATGTCTCTAGATATTACAGTTTAATTATAAGAGGCCAAGGACGTGAATTGGTGGCATGGCAATATGGGTCTAATTGTGTCTTGTAATAGCTTATCTAAATACATATTGAGAAAGCCCCACACTATCTCCTCTCTCTCTTTTTTAAGTTTATTTATTTATTTATTTATTTCGAGAGCAGGGGAGAGGCAGAAAGACAGGGAGAAAGAGAATCTCAAGCCGACCCCACGTTGTCAGTGCAGAGCCTGATGTGGGGCTTGATCTCATGAACTGAACCAAAATTAAAAGTCAAGAGGCACCCCCTCCTGTCCCTTGAAGTGAGTGTACTTCCATGCACACAAGCTATGAAGCCAACCATCGGCTCTTGAGACTTCTGATACACTCTACCTTTTCAATCAGATGCATAATTATGGTAGGACTGCTGCTGTTTATGTGCATCCCGCTAGAGACTTTAATTTTTGGTTAAGTTCTTAAAATCCCTTTCTGGCAAAACAAATGAGATCACAGTCTCCATTCTCCCGGTTAACAGTGTCATTATCACGCACAGATCCTCAAACAATCAGCTAAATTCCATTGTCGTTCTGAATTTCTTCTCTTTCTTTTGTGATGCGTTCACAAAACTTATTCAGTCTTCTGCCTTCTCAATGGAAAAAAAAATTTTATAGAAACTACCATAAACGATACATAATTGTGAATGGCTCTAAGAAGCCATATGGAAGGATGAATAATCTTCCCTTTTGTTTTCATCTTTCCTAAATACTCTTTCCGCTTTGGGTTTTGTGGTACCTTTTGCACCCAGCTTTGGTCAAAATTGTTGTTGGCCATTTGCCAGTTTGAAATGTCCTACAAAATGAATTGCTTCTTTTGTAAATAAGAACAAACTTTGAAAAATATTGCTTCAAAACACTGTGCTGGAGCTTTGGCTAGGCGGGGGCATTTTCTGTAGGGGCAAAGAGGGTGGCGAGTTTATTGTGTGTTCAGCATGTATAAATCATGATCTAGGTAATATTTTGTGCTTACCTTCGTATCTTCTAGTGGCTGTGGCGTGGGGCATCACAAATATTCTTTCAGGAGAATAATCACCTACTTCCTATGTCAGGATGGCCTTTCACTTTGGATGAAACTTTCAAATGACACCAGCATCAGATGAAAATTGGGACAAATCTTTAACCGCCAATTTCTTGGCTGAGGCTTAACGAGGACACCATGAGTTCCAAGTGAATGAGTTCACCCACTTTTACTGCCTTCCTTTTCTTACTTTTTACTTGAAGAAGTTAATTTATTCCTCTTACAATTTAAATGCCAAGCTCTTCTAATATTATTCTTGCAAGGTAATTTCTGATTTAGCCACTCTTCCCTTCTTCCCAGATCACCCTATGCTTTTCAGAAAAAAAAAAAAAAGAAAAAAAAAATATATATATATGGCACATCACAGACAAATATCAGAGTTGTGAGCTCATTCTTAAACCAAAGTGGTTGTCAAAGTTAACCCAATAATGCACTGTGGGCAATTCATGTAGAGGGCACATTATCATATAAATAATAATGTTTTGTAATTTTCACAAACTTAGAAATGACAATGGAAGCACACTTAAGGGAAGTTTTTAAAGCTCACATTTAGAAGAGATAAGGTTCTCTATTTTTGCCCAGTGAAATACACACACACACACATATATATATACATATAAATACACACACACACACACACACATATACATATACTCACACTATGATGATATGTAAGATTATTAAAATAACTGTCCTTTCAAAATTTTACTTTTGAAAATACAATTACTCTTGAGTCATGTATCTTAATATAATATTCAAAATTATGAGGACGGGACAAAAAAAACTTTACTGAGACAGTGGACTCTGTAAGGCAGAATTGGATCAATGGTAAATGAAAACTGTATCTGTACATTTCCATTCATGATGCGGATTCTTTTTCTTCACTTCTCAAAATTAGCTGAAATAAGATATATTCTTCCCAGATCTCTGGGCAGGACATTGTCACTAGGTGTGAACAAGAGACAACCCATCTCTCCATCCTCGGTCATGTCTCTACTGAGAAGAAAAGACAACATATGCCAAAGATTCGCATATTTAGAAAAGTGCCATTTAAAATCAGTTTGTGTATTGGGGCACCTGGCAGCTCAGTTATGTGTCCGACTTTGGCTCAGGTCATGATCTCACGGTTTGTGGGTTCAAGCCCCGCATCAGGCTCTGTGCTGACAGCTCAGAGCCCGGAGCCCGCCTCAGATTCTGTGTCTCCCTCTCTCTCTAATCCTCCCCCGCTCACACTCGTGTGTGTGTGTGTGTGTGTGTGTGTGTGTGTGTCAAAAATGAATGAACCTCAGAAAAGTCTGGAAAAAATCCGTTTGTGTACAACCTATAGAGAAGAAGTGAATCACTCAATGAATGATATGTAAAACAACATCAAGCTTTTTTGATTTTAAGTGTCTCTCCCACAGAGTTCTTTATATGAAAAAAAATTAAGAAAAAAATCAGCTTATTAAATGTCTAATACAGAAGAGAAAAAACATATTTGGCATCTTGGCGCTCCTTAGACACACTGAAAAGAATAACAAAAGCTACTCAGGACCAATACATATGAAACACATTATGAAATAGTAGAAATACTTCATAGCATAGTTACCAATTCATAGCCAAATACCGGCTCAACAATACTCATTGTTGACGAGAGCCTGTTGAATAAGAGACACGCAGATTCTCCATCTTTCTAGATCATACCTCTATGATCTGAAAGACAACTTTCATCCTGGGAAATACTTCATTCTAAAGACCAAGACCAATACTCCAGCATCTTGGAGTTTAAACAGAGAATTTGGACAGCATAGTTTCAATGGAAATGTGAATGGAGACCAGCATTTACTGATGTCACTACAAATGATATACCATCTTGAAAAATATTAACTAACTCCTAGGCTTCACTGCCGTGTGTGTGTGTGTGTGTGTGTGTGTGTGTGCACATTTTAATACAAGTGTGTTCTTTGAATCAACTCGGCCCAAAACTCCTTCTTTCGCTATGAGTGTATTTTTGTTTTCATATGTGGCACTGAACGAAATCCTGTAGTTGTGAACAACTACATTTGATTAAAATCTGTCAGATTTATCTTTTTAGCAGGAGAAAAGAAATATGTGTTTCCCCAGAAAGGAAATCAATGTGTCTGTATGATAGATGCGGAGAGGAAAGCTGGATACTGTCACTTTAAGTGATGAAGCAGAAAGACAGGGTAGCTGTCTCGTGATCATCATTGGCTGCTGACATAATTGTTGGGAGGCAAAGCCCTGTTGAAATTTTATAATCCTTGTTTATAGGATAGACATACAGCCACTGACCTAATAGCTATCATTCCAACTGGGTACGTTACCGAGTCTCGTGTCTGAGGTGTCCACAGTTTGCTTTGTTTAAATTCTCTTAGCCATATCTTTTAGCCAGAGCTCTGCTCTGTTGCCCTTGTGCACCGTGAGAAAGAGTGATCCTTTCCCCATAGGAAGGCACCAGGTTTTCGGGGCAGACAACCGTAGCGGAGAATCTCCTTTCTCGAGGTAAACAGAAGAAAGAAACCTCAAAATCATCCCCCAGGCAATGCCAGAGACCAATGAAGCCGAGAGCATTCTCAAAGGGGCAATTGGGAGACTGCTTCGTGACAAAAACCCGCCCAGAGATTTCCTCCTTTCTCTTGGGACCCACCAACCTCCCCAGGATCCCAAGTGTCTCCAGATACAGCTGTGCTAGATAGAAAAGAAAAGCTTCAGCCCTGGGATTGTGGGAGTAGAAAATTCTCCATTCAGAGGTGGTACACTTACCACAGGGTAAGAGGACACTTACCCTGTTAAGGCAGCCTAAGCAGACCGGGGTGAGCCAAGATGTCTTTGCAGCGTGAGCCTTAGTGTCCCCATGGCTACAACCAGCAAAGCCATTTTAATGAGTTTCTTGCTTTTTTTAATTTATTTATTTTTGAGAGAGAGAGAGAGACAGAGACAGAGCATGAGCAAGGGAGGGGCAGAGAGAGAGGGAGACACAGAATCCAAAGCGGGCTCCAGGCTCCAAGCCGCCAGCACAGAGCCCGACACGGGGCTCGAACCCACAAACCATGAGATCGTGACCTGAGCCGAAGTCGGATGCTTAACCGACTGAGCCACCCAGGCGCCCCATCCATTTTAATGAGCTTCTAAATAATTGCCAGGATCTATGAACTTACATGTCAGTTAAAATTATCATCTCTTTTGCTTCGTGAATGGCATCTGTCAGTAAAGTATTTCAAGTGTTTTTTTGCAGCCTATTTCAATAATAATGTTCTATGTATAAGCCCTTCTATTAACTAACTTTTTAAAAAAAGACACGTTGTTCTTGTTCCTTTATGAACGAATGTTTCTAGAAGGCATTCCATTGATGTGAGTGTGCATGTATGCACTCTGTTTGCATATTAACCCAGACCTGACTAAACCATTAAAAGACATTGTAGGCAGAGAACCTAGCCAAGGGTTTAGAACATGGTAGGTATTCCTTAAGGGGTCATTCTTTATTTATGATTCCTCTCTTCAACTGGCATCGCTTAAAAATGAAATAAATCAGCACAAATAACTAATACATTTGCCTAAAGCCAAATCACTCCTTCTCTTTCCCCCCAAAGTCCCCCTTCCCTCCCAGCCTCACTCCTACAATCTCCAAACTATTCAAGAATCAAAATTTAAGAATTAGACATTAACAATTCATGGGCCACCATCACATCCATTACAAGTGATTGGAAGTCTTCCCACAATTTATGTAAAATTGGAAGAGTTAAGATACATTCTTATATTCTGGCAATAGACTCTATCTGGTAATGGCGTCATATGCTTTTGACACACTGATGGATTTGATTTGCTAATATTCTGTACATAACTCTTTATATAAATTGGTATTCAAATTCTGTACTGTCCTAAGACTCTGTCTTCAGAAAATTATTTTAGTATCTTTCCTTTTTATGTCGAATAGATTTTATATAACACTGCAATCGATTTTCAAAACTGTAATGCGGGGTGCCTGGGTGGTTCAGTTGGTTAAGTGTCTGGCTCTTGATTTTGGCTCAGGTGATGATCTCATGGTCATGAGATCCCACATGGGGCTCCACACTGAGTGTGGAGCCTGCTTAAGATTCTCTCCCTTCCTCCCCCTCTGCCCTTCCTGCACTTGCACGTTTATTCTCTCTCTCTCTCTCTCTCTCTCTCTCTCTCTGTTTAAAAAAACCAAACCAAAACAAAAACAAATAATGTAATGAATTCACTTGTAAAACCGTCTAGGTGTGGTGCCTTTTTTAGTGATAGATCTTTTTCTTTCCAATCACTTCTACAATAATTGGTCTATTCGTGTGTCTTAAAATAACTACTTTAAGAATTTTTATTTTTACCAGGGCATTTTCCACTGCCTCTAGATTTCCAAATTTATTTCTACAGAATTGTACATAGCATCTACCAGTAAGTTTTCTTATCTCCATCTTTGTGGTTATATTCCTTAATAATGTTGTATTTATCTTGCTTTCTCCTTATCGAGCTTGTCAAGGGTGCATCTAGTTCAACAATCTTTCAAAGAAACTCATTTTGATTTTACGTACCCCTTTTTATGTTTGTTTTCTATTTCATTAGTTTTAGGTTTTATCTTATTAATTCCCTCCTTCTACATTCCTATTTTGTTATGCTACTTTGGATTTGAGTTTTCTAAAATTTACTCTGAATCCTTATTGTGTCAAACAATAAGGGATCCCAATTTTGGGATACAAGTTATTTCCTAAATAAAGTTTGCTTCAATGTCTCATGTAGTAAGTGTATACTCACACTATATTATAAATTTTTAATGTTTATTTTTTTTTGAGGGAGAGAGAGACAGAGCATGAGCAGGGGAGGGGCAGAGAGAGAGGGAGATACGGAATCTGAAGCAAGCTCCAGACTTGAGCTGTCAGCACAGATCCAAATGCAGGGGTCAGACCCAGGAACCACGAGATCATGACCTAAGCCACAGTCAGATACCCAACCGAATGAGCACCCAGGCATCCCACTCATAATATATTATAACTACACTTTTGTAGCTGAACATCACACCTCCACAGTTGCCACCTTTGTATTATAAATTTTATATATATATATAGATATATATATATATCTATATATATATCTCACAAAGGTTAGGACATCTTCCTCTTTAAATAATTCTTTGTGTCCCCAGATTACTCAGTACAGCTTTTTGCCCGTGGTAGAATTAAAATGTTATGGAAAATTTTTTAAGTTGTGGAAAGCAAAAACACTTGCTAGAGCATTTAACTCGGGGAAATCTATGTACGCCTACCATTTACCTTTTAAGGATCAGGTGATGCTGGAAAAATGGACACTCAGTGCAGGTGATTCTGGTGCATTGGATGATGAGAAGATCTAGCATCAGATTTAAGCAAGATAGAGATGGGCTCCAACTCCACCTTACCCGTTTACCGGCTAAGTGATGTACCTTCTCAGAACCTCAATTTATTCCGATATAAAGTAGGTCTTAAAAAAATAGCTCCTTCCGCGGAGGGCTTTTATGAGGATTCAATGAGATAATGCATGAATGTGCCTGGCACATAATAAGAGCTCCATAATTGTGAGTTCCCAGCATTATTGTTATTAATATTATCATTTCAGTCAGGGCAGGGTACTGAGGTGGTAAACAGTTGGGCAGAAGCAAGGTAAGGGGAAGAGGAGCTGGGGAAAGGACAAGAAACAGAGAACCTTAGCTCAGTCTTAACTCAGTGGTCCTGGAACCAACGATTATTTAAGGAATGTTTAAATCGTTTCCCAATAATGGTGACATTTCTACAGGCTGCGTCTGTATATCTTGTTTCCACTTCGCTAAATAACGTTCCACCAATTCTCTCAAAACAGTGCCCTTCCCACCCAATTCACCCCAAAGAGGGCCACAGGGATGGCGTGTGTCAGACGAGGTGAAATGACGCAGCAGTAATGGTACCACCAGCTGACCACTGAGCGCCCGTGATTGGAAAACTTCAGCATTCAGGGCCCTTCTTGTGGAGAAAGGAAGCACCTCTTTTGTTTTTATTTTGTGGGTGAAATGAAGTCAGTGCAGGAGCAGCTGCAACTTATCACTGTCCCACGTGGCCAGAGATCTCTTCGAGGCAGCATGGGCTCCAGCCATATGGCTGGGTCCTAACCCCACTCCTGCCATTGACTGGCTGTGTGGCCTTAGACAAAGTGCTTAACCTCTCTGTGTCTCAGTGAAAGGCGGACTTTCTCTACAAACAATTATGGCACTATTTTAAGCGTTTTACCTATGTTAACCTATTTAATCTTTCCAGCAAGCAGAAGAGCCAGGTCTGATAGGGTGTGGTGAGGAATAAATGGTGAATATATTTAAAGTACTTACAGTCCCTGTTTGGCATAAAAAGTGCTGTGAAAGTACGAGCTGGTATCGTCATCATTAATGTAAATGCTCTACTTTAGCTGTCACCGTCACCACCATTATCATCATCCTCACCACCATTATCACCATCATCATCACCATCACCATTATCACCATCATCATCACCATCACCACCATCACCACCATTATCATCATCATCATCATCATCAACCATCACCATCATCATCACCAGCACCACCATTATCATCACCATCATCATCATCATCAACCATCACCACCATCATCATCACCAGCACCACCATTATCATCACCATCATCATCATCATCAACCATCACCACCATCATCATCACCAGCACCACCATTATCATCACCATCATCATCATCACCACGACACTACCATCACCATCAACATCATCATCATCATCACCATCATCATCACCACCATCATCACCATCATCACCACCATCATCACCACCATTCTACCATCATCATCAACCGTCACCACCATCACCACCATCATCATCACCACCATTATCATCACCATCATCATCACCACCACCACCATCATCATCATCATCACTATCATTGGGTTCAGTTACAGTATTGCACTCGGAGACGATACCAAATCCTCTCCCCATTTCTCAGGCACACAGAATCATTTTAGCATCTCCTTCACACTCTTATCCTCTCCTCCTCCCCATCTTCCATTTACCCTCCTCTTGTTCTGGGACCCTACTTCTTCCCACCAACTTAAAAGAATGCCAACTCTTGCCAAGTATAATGCTAGGTGTTACCACCTACATACAGCCTGGACTCAAGGAGTCATGACCAGCCCAGTCAGAAAGCTGAGATTCAAACACCTGTCCATTGGTCTCCAAAGTCTACTCCTTGTCCTATTATAACCACATCACTGTAAAATATCCACCCCGTTTTCTAAACATTTTTTTCAAGTTTTTATGTATTTTAAGTAATCTCTACACTTAACGTAGGGTTTGAACTCATGACCTCAAGATCAAGATTCACATGTTCTTCTCACTGAGCCAGCCAGGTGCCCCCAAACATTTTTTTACCTATCATTTTCAAACACTGAACTGGTTTGTTCACAAGGCATATCATCCAAGTTTTTAAAATAAAGACTCATGCTGGGGCGCCTGGGTGGCTCAATAGGTTAAGCATCTGACTTCAGCTCAGGTCATGATCTCACGGTTCACGGGTTCGAGCCCAACATCAGGCTCTGTGCTGACAGCTCAGATCCTGGAGCCTGCTTCAGACCCTGTGTCTCCCTCTCTCTCTGCCTGTATACATGCTCTGTCTCTCTGTCTCTCTCTCAAAAATGAACAAACATTAAAAACTTAAAATAAAGACTCATGTTAACTTGATGTACTCATATCTTATTCTCAGTCTTCTATAGGTCCCAAATTTTTTAAAAAAGATACATGAACTGATTTGTAGCACACAATATGCCTTCTCAACAAACAGTAGTTTCTTAGTCAAGTACATCAACCTCTTGAGATGATTATGCCAATCAAGATGTCTTACTACATACATTTTAGAGCAATATGTTGACAGGGAGAAAAGTTAGAAATGACCTGAATGTTGCGGCACCTGGGTGGCTCAGTCAGCTAAGTGTCCAACTCTTGGTTTTGGCTCAGGTCATGATCTCACGGTTCGTGAGTTCGAGCCTCACATCAGGCTCCATACTGACTGTGCAGAGCCTGCTTGGGATTCTCTCTCTCCCTCTTTTTCTGTCTCACCCCTGTTCACTCTCTCTGTCTCTCTCTCAACAATTAATAAACCTAAAAAATAATTTTAAACAGGAAATGACCGGAATGTTTAATAAAAGTGAATTGTTAAATACACATTAGTAAATCCAGAAAATGGAATCGTTTGAAGCCATAAAATAATACCAAATAAATAGATCTGTGTATGTGGAACAGGATACGATTTTATGTACTGAAAGGATATATACGAATGGGATCACAACAGCTGATTTGTTGTTTTTTTTAACGTTTATTTATTTTTGAAGGAGAGAGAGACAGAGCATGGGCGGGGAAGGGGCAGAGAGAGAGGGAGACACAGAATCTGAAGCAGGCTCCAGGCTCCGAGCTGTCAGCACAGAGCCCAACGCGGGGCTGGAACTCACAAACCGCGAGCTCATGACCTGAGCCAAAGTTGGATGCTCAACCGACTGAGCCACCCAGGCGTCCCCACAACAGCCTATTTGTAATGGAAAGGAAAACTCATTTTAAGGATGTTCTTAGTTTTGCTCTTTACATATTCTAAGTTTTCTCTGTAACAAGTATACGTGGCTTTCCTACTATCAAAAACAATAGAAGAACCTAGATTCTGGTGGAAAACACAGCTGCACCTATCTCAACCAGCTCAAACTGTCCCCACTTAAGCTTTTAATCTTCTGTCTCATCAGGCTGTGCGTTTGTCTGATAGATGGCCGAGTTGCCTCTAGCCTGTCACTGTTATTTGTTTTGAACTCTACACATCTGGGTGGCAAAGTCGGTGGCTGTTTAATATTGGGGGGGGGGGGTTAGTGTTTGAATACATAGAAAAAATACATTAAAATTCTTCAGATCATCAGCATGGAATTAAGAACAACTAGTCCTACCCATTAAAGGCAAAATCAGCCGCATAAGCTCAGTGCAAGAAGAGGAACAAAGATTGACCCACATCACGCTCCTGGGTCCCCTTCCAGGGGCATCTGACACAGCAAAGGACACCGAGTGCCCTTAGCAGTGTTGGAAACAATCACACATGCAGGTTCCTTACCCACCTGCTGCATTTTCTTCCTGGTATAACCGGAATTCTCCTATGCAAACTGCAAACTGCCCCTATGCTTCAATATAGTTAACTGTGCTCATTAACGGGTTTTAAAGTTCTCATTTTCCTTACCATTCCAAACGTGCACTTTATATAGCAATGAAAATGAACACGTGTTCAGGAAATAGTAAAGATCCGCATTCAGATTTTTTATTGAATTTATATTTTATATGTATATTTTCTGATTAAAAATCAGAAGGATGGGGCGCCTGGCTGGCTCAGCCAGTCGAGCGTCTGACTCCCGATTTGGGCCCAGGTCACCATCCCAGCCAGGGTCGTGGGACTGAGCCCTGCGTCGAGCTCCACGCTGAGCGTGGAACCTGCTTAAGATTCACTCTCTCTCTCTGTCTGCCCTCTCCCTCATTTGTCATCTTTCTCTCACTTTCTAATATATATAAAAAAAATCAGGATAGTTGGTATTTTGTTGACTTTTATAGGAGAGAAAGAGAGGGGTTGTGGCTGCTCAAAACCAAAAATGTATCTGAAAAACCAAACTTTCAGTTCAACATCCAGATACTCTATCTTCCTCACGTCAAAAACATAAAGAATTGGGTTTGGGGGATTTTTTTTTTAATTTTTATTTAGCCAATTGGCATTGTGTAGAATGCCATCGCGGAACTGAAAAACTCTCCTGTATTTCAAAAGCCGGAATAAAATGCATTGATTTTTTTTTCTTGTATCTTTCTCAGAGCTTTTTGGAAAACCTGAAGAGCGTAGGTTAAAAGTATTAAGAGCCACGTATTTGTATATAAGAGCTGTAAGATGGACATAGCTGAATATTAAGAAGTACTCAAGAGCCAAAGACACTGGAGAAAAATTAGCCTGGAAAAGAGAAGGCTGGGAGTGATTTAACAATCAGTTTCAAATAAATAACAGGATGGGAGAAAGAAGAGAGTAACCGTCTTCTGCCAGTCCCACTTAAAGACAAATATGAGAATTGGCTTTCAACCCTGTTATGTGTTAGACCAGACATAGCTCAAGGCTGGGCACATGATGAATATCCTTCAATACCTTCTATTCAATACATCTCCCATATGCAGGCCCATGTGACCTTGTGAGACAGGGAGACAGATCTGTGCTATGCCACCTACCATAGAGGCGAATCCAGAATATTCCAATAGGAGCCACTAGTAACCGAGGCAAGCTTCAAGAAAGGGCAGCTGTGTGGAAGAGAAAGGCATCAACTGTCTGAGTTGAGTTTGATGGGTGAAGACACAAGGATTCCAGGGAGAGGGAGCTATATGTTCAAAGGTAGTAACGTCCCATCATGTGGTCAGGGGACACGCTTCCATGTGACTACAGAGCAGGATATGTGGCAAGAAGTGGCCCTGGAGAATCTGGCCCGGCCCACATTTGCAAGAGTCGTCCTTTGGCCATGTTAAAAAGTTTGGGTTTTGTCTCCAAGGCAATTGTAGTACTCTTGCAGCAAGGGCCTTTTAGGATAAACTTTTTTTAAAGGTTATTTATCTTTGAAAGAGAGAGAGAGAGAGAGAGAGAGAGAGTAGGGGAGGGGCAGAGAGAGAAGGAGTCACAGAATCCGAAGCAGGCTCCAGGCTCTGAGCTTTAGGCACAAAGCACGTCATGGGGCTCGAACTCACGCACTGCAAGATCATTCCCTGAGCCAAAGTCGGCGCTTTACTGACTGAGCCACCCAGGCATCCCAGGAAGGACCTTTTACAAGGAAATGCCAGAATGATGTTAGCATTTTATGTTAACAATACCATTCTGGCAACAGTATGAAAACTGGATTGGTAAGAAAGCATTACTGGAGGCTGGTGCAATATTCCAGACAAATATACACATACATATGTATATGTATGAATGAAGATGGGGTGGGGTGCCTGGGTGGCTCCGTCAGTTAAGCGTCCGACTCGATACCAGCCCAGTTCATGATCTCTTGGCCCGGCCCGTTGAGTTCCAGCCCTGCATCAGGCTCTACACTGACAGCACGGAGACTGCTTGGGATCCTCACCTCCCTCTCTCTCTGCCCCTCCCCTGCTTGTTTTCTCTCTGTCTCAAAGTAAATAAATATTTTTTTTTTTAAAATATTTTAAAGAACCTAATTAAGGGTGTTACCATGAGGGATGGAAAAAAGGAAGCAGAGTCAAACAGTGGTAGGTCGTTAGCACGGACAGAGCTTGTGGGTTGCTCTGGTGAAGAGGAAAGATGAAGAGAAGAGCCTAGGATCATCCTGGGTTTTTGCCTGGAACAACTGGGTGGCACATTTTCCCAAACTGGGGCATACGGGAGGAGAAACAGATTTTTAGAAGGGAGGTAATTAGAGGAGATGGCACATTTAGGTTTCTAGCATGGCGTTCGTGGTGTCTATAAGATGTCTAGGGAAAAAGTTGCACTTACTAGAATGTAAGATCCATGAGGCAGGGACCTTGTTGGTTTAGTTCAACCCATCAAACAACGTGGCTTTCAGCATAATCATTGCTTACTTAGCACAGCACGTGGCAGATGATAAATGCTCAGTAAATGCCAGCTGAATAGGTGCTCTTGGATGAACTTGTGGGTCTGGATCTCAGGACAGCCTTCTAGGCAATTATTCAACGCTCTTTGGTGTCCTTGCATAGAGAATTCTAGAACTTCCTTTGATGTTCACCAAGACCATTTTACACCTTGAAATATTGTGATTCTGGTCCGCTCCCAAAGGACTGAATTACAAAAATGCTGCTAAGGTTCCTAGCGGCCCTATTCCTCTTTGTTTACAAATATAAGCAAGGTGGTTTTTAACTGACGGAAGAGGACAAATTGCGAAATAAATTTTGGAAGTGGTCAGATTGAGCGAAATCAGTGGTAAAGTCACAGCATTGGAGTGAGCCTCTGGTATTTTTTTTTTTTTTAATCAGACATATGGCTTTCAAGTTCCTATTGAAAAGGCCAGGACAACCAAGGAGAATTGTTGAGGATGGCTGTGATCCACATATACTGACTCTAAAGGAGATTCTTGCATGAGAATAAGTAGCAAGGAGAAGTGCGTAGCTCCAGCAGAAATCTGGAAAAGACTTTAAGAAAGAAGAAAGCAAATCCCCCTAGTAAATGGCTCTGTTTCTTGGAGGAGTTGGAACAAATCTTCCTTGCCAGAGAAGCTTGAATTACCTGCCTATCCCTTTAAGCATTTTCACGTACAAATCAAACACAGATGGCCCATTACGTTTATGACCTCTTGTCAATTACTCTAGATGGAGCATGCATTAATTATTGAAATATTTTCATAGTATACAAGTTTTTAGTGGTTCCATTGCCTCAGATAATTTCAACTTTCTGATTAGAAGCCGGTATAAACTATTTTATTTATGAAAATTAATCTCTTGAATGTAGTAAAAGCTACAAATACAGTAGTAGATTTTTTTTTTCCACTTAACAAAGCCAAACTAAAAATCCTGGCCTCTATCCTTGGAAGTCGGCGTTATGTTAGCAGGGTATACAATCCATAAACTCTGCCAAAATCTATTACAATTGTAGTAAATTTTGATTACTGGAGTTGTTTGTTATTTATGTCTAGAAGATAAAGATAATATTGGGAATAGCCCTCTTCTATTCGATGTATAAATTACATCCATAAAATACCTTGTTTTGTAAACAGTAAAATAAAAAAAAAAGAAGCCTAAACTTGGTTGAAGCTTCAAATATTTGCATCTACTTTCTTTGAATCAATAAACATTTTGGAGGATGTGAAAGTCCACGGAATGTTTAGACTTTTAACTATGCCACTAGTGTTGGTCGGGCACGGTAAACAAAATACTGGGGCCATTTGACTGTTAGAGAACAATAAGAATATTCCGACGAAGCATCACTTTGAGAGAATGTGAAGAAAGTTGAGAAGGGAACTCAGAAAAAGGCTTACGTATTTTCCGTCACTCTGGAAGGAAGCTAGTCATTCAGTAAACATCCAACACCTACTATGTGCAGAGAACCTCTCTGGGCACTTGGAGTACACTGGGGAACAAAACAAATATTTCTGCTCCTATCAGTATAGATTCTAATAGAATTGATTGCCTCCTTTAATCCTCTCTGTACAGAGAAGAAAGCAGAAGCCCAGAGAGGCAAGCTAACTCACCTAACATCACCCAGCAAGAAGGCCCAGAGAGGTAGGCTAACTTATGTACCATCACCCAGCAAGAAAGTTAGAATAAGAGCCCAGGCCATTGGAGCCCATCTTCTTAACCCATCCTATCTTTCAGGCCTTTACCGTTTCCAACTGACCTTTTTCTGGGTCCTTGAGAAGTTAATCCTTGCATGTAATTAGCTGGACTCTCTTCAGTAGATGTCTTCAGCTAGAGAGACTCACCCTAAAAAAAAAAAAAGAAACTTTTTTTTTAATTTAAAAAATTAGTTGTCCGTGTTTCTTCTCTCTGAAATCCACTGATGTTTAGGCAAAGAATGTTATAAATGAGATACTATCACAGGAATGCTGATTTCACAGACCAGTGGGAGAAGGTGGCCCTAGAGGCAACAAAGTTAACACATAATCATTGACTTCTTTTTCTGGCCAAAGCCAAAGAGGGATTGAAAACGGGAACTCTAGGGATGAGCACTGGGTGTTGTACGGAAACCAATTTGACAGTAAATTTCATATATTAAAAAATAAATAAAAAAAATAAAAAAATAAATAAAAAAATAAAAAAAAACGGGAACTCTAGGTCAAGCACAAATGGAGGGTGCCATTGGCACTGTGCTGTCACAATGGGCTTACGCAACATGAAAGAGAGCGATCTCTACATACCATGGTGGCAACTTGGGCCAAAAAATATGGTCCCCAGCTAGAATCTTGCATAGGGGGAATCTAGCCTATGTGTCAGGTGAAAACGGTGCTTATCTATTGGATTCCTCTTGTAGGCATTCACCAAAAAACACAGCCAATGGAGAGAAGTCACGGAAATATTAATGATATTAATTAAATGCTGCTCAATTAATTTGGCGTGTTAATTTTGCCAATTAAAAAAATATATTATATTTTCCGACCATGAATACTAAAAAAAAAAAAACACAGTTTTTTAGCACTTCATACTGTCTACAACCTTCTCGCTATTGGTGACACAAAGTCACTTGTGCCTGAGGTCACATCAGATCTGACAGAGAACAGCCTACAACCCAAGATTCCTGATTTGTAACATCAAGCTCTGGATACTCTTTCGGGCTTCTTCTGATTTGGTCCTCGTCAAAATAGATAGAGAAAGTATTATCATGGCCATTGGCCACATGAGCCCCTGAAGCTCAGGGACACAGCACAAGTCAATGCCCAACTCTGTTCAGAGAGAAGTAACGGCATACAAAGTCCATTAAGGGTCGGCAAGAAGGAGGGCATGTATAGGAGAAGCTGAATCGCTCAAAACTGAAAGATGAATTATGCAGTAATAAAAGTACGTACAAGATAAAGAAGTTGTACAGAGGTAGACGTAATTCATTTCATCAAAGACTGAGTAACAGTCTAACCAGTTAGAAATATACCTAAGTGGCTGTAATCAAAACTATAACGATATTGTAACTTGCTAGGCAGTGTCGAAAGCTGTTGTTTCTTAGGAGAGAACATCATAATTGAAAAACTGCAGTCTCGTGCTTAATGAATTAGCACCTTTGGACCTACAGCATAGGAATCTGGTTTTTAACAAGCCATATTTGGGGCCCACGGTCTAGAGAGCATTGCTACTCAGAGTATGGTCTCTGGGCCAGCAGCCTTTTAGGAATGAAAAATCTTGGGCACTCTGATTCAGAATATGCATCTTACCAAAATCCTTAAGCGACTTCCTCCACACATTACAGGTTTTTTTTAAGTCGATTTATTTATTTTAAGAGAGAGAGAGAGACAGAAGGGGAGGGAGACAGAAAATCCAAAGTGGGCTGTCTGTTGTCAACACAGCCCGATGCGGGGCTCGAACTCATGAACTTCGAGGTCATGACCTGAGCCGAAGTCAGACGCTTAACTAACTGAGCCACCCAGGTGCCCCTACACATCACAGTTTGAAGAGTACTGGTCTATAACATCCCTCGCCTGCTATGTATTCACCTTATCAGAAAAAAATAAGTCAGCTTGACATAGAGTGTTCTCAGTGAACCCATGTGGGACCCACATGATCTCTGCTTCTATCCCCAACTCCCTTCCCAGCCTCATGTTCTAAATCTCCTTCACCCTCTGATAAAAAAATTACCAAACATCCAATTAAGATTTTCTCCTAAATCCTGTTGATACTCCGCATCTAATTCATGGGCTATCGAGTGTTTCAAGCATTTCCCAAAGTCACCTGTGAAATATTTTGGAAAGTAAATCACCACTTGCAGACCTCTCAGTTTCCAGTAAATCTCCCATTTTCTACAGTTCCTTGAAGACTAGTCAGGCACTCTGGCAATCCCATCTGCTAGTTTTCTTTGCCCCCCCCCCACCCCACAAGATAATCAATCCATCAAGATCAGGAGACAAGGGTGTGTTTATAGTAGCTGGGGAAGATATGACGAATCCTACCCTTGTGCTGAAGCATCAGGTTCCTCTTACAAGTGTTTGTTTAAACCAGTCTCCTTAAGGAGAATTGGTACAGTTTCTCCTTGTTTGTAAGGGCAACGCGTCCTCTGCCCTACTTAGGAGAAAGCCCTCCCGCCGCCATTCTGGGATAACAGAGGAAGGAATCCTCTTCCTCCAGCCCAGGGGGGCCCCACTCAGCTGGGAGCAATACAGCTGGTGCAATGCTTGGATTTTGATATCCACTCAGTATTTCATTATAGAAAATAAATTGTTAAAGAAATAAAATTACTTGCAATTCTACCACGCTGGCAAGTTCATGGGCCATCTGCATCTAGAGTTAGGTCCCCATATGGGTTTGCCATTTCACTTTCCTTAAGGGTATGTCAAAAAGAGTTTTCAATATTGTTACGGCCTTCACAGCAATTTCAGTGTTGATCTGCTATGTGTATGTCACCAGTCTACTCCTCTTGGACATACAGTTGGCTTCTAATTTTTCATCATTAGAAATAAGTTTCAACAGCTAGTTTTTAGAGACCCAATCCCAATAATTGCCAATTATCTTTAAAGAAAAGAAAAGTTGGTCCATGGCCAGGATTTACGTGGCTAACTTCCATTAGGCTACTCCTAAGTATATATACCATTAGTTAGATGGGGGGGAACAGGAAGAAAAGTATGAAGAAAATGATATAAAATCAATGCTCTTTACCTTAAAAATCAACCGAAAGTATACATTCTACTAAGCGACCCCAAAGTATCGTTTTCGTCCGTGAATTACTATACATAATATAGACTAAACATGTTATTCATATCCATTGGGTAAGCTTCACTGCGGTACATAGGAGGCCATTTCCTGGTTAGATGCTTGCACTAAGGTAGCACTGAATAGAAACGCTGTAGCCTAACATTTTCATACAGCTGTAATTTCATTACATTCTCACTTTCTGCTGTAGGCTGTAGAATTGAAAACACATAGGGGCACCCGGGTGGCTCAGTCAGTTGACCGTCCGACTCTTAATTTCGGCTCAGGTCACGATCTCACAGATCGTGGTCTGGAGCCCCACGTTGGGCTCTGCCCTCTCTCTCGAAGTAAATGAACTTAAAAAAAAAAAAGAGAGAGAGAGAGAGAAAACACATTGCCATCCATCACTTAGAATCTGCTTAACCTTTGTTGAGATTATACTCAGTCCAGCCATTTTATGTAGCACTAACCCAACATCCAATTTCTGTTTTCCCTTCCTTGTGCTAATACCTGTGGCTGTCCCCCCAGACAATGGTGACACTGGTTTTGGTGGAACATGAGGAAGATGGCACAAGCCACATCGAGTCCCCCACTTTGAGGACAAGGTCTCCTCTGGAGTTCAGGGAATGGCATTCCAGGTCAGGGGAAGAGCAGGAAGGGAGCAAGGTTGAAGGAATCATGATCATTCTGTTTTGCTAAGCTGAAGATAGAGAAAGGAGGAGACAATACGTTTTAAAAGACTGATCTGGGGACAAATCATGGAGGCCCTTGAGCAGTAGAATAAGGAGTCTGAATAATAAGCAAATATTGTAAGGGTGCCTGGGTGGCTCAGTCAGCTAATCGCCCGACTTCAGCCTAGGTCACGATCTCGCCTTTCCTGAGTTCGAGCCCTGCATCGGGCTCTGTGCTAATGGCTCAGAGCCTGGAGCCTGCTTCGGATTCTGTGCCTCCCTCTCTCTCTGCCCCTCCCCACCTCAAAAATAAATAAACATTAAAAATACATAAAGAAAAGAAAATATTGTAAACAAGAACTAATCTGAACTAGATTTGTGTTTCATGGATTTAACAGATGCAATGCATGGAAAAAAGGAGGGTGTACTGGGGTAAATACAGACCTACCATATTGTTTAAAGAGCTGGTGGGGATGGGGAGGGTCTGAAGAGGCAGCAATGAAGATGGAGAGGAGAACATGGGCATGATGTACTGCAGAGAGGAACAGAAATTCACTGAGTGAAGGGGACAAGGAAAGTTGTTCTTGGCAGCTTGTTCCAGAACAATGTCCCTCCCAGGCCGTAAGTCCTGAGCAAACACCACCTTTGTCGCAAGGCTGTCTCCTCAAACGCTAAACACCTGCAAGCCTTAAGTATGAATTATCTGAAACAATTGTTTGATTTGGGCATCAATGTCATGGTTGAAATAGAAACATGTGATTGACTTTCCGAACCCATTTGAAAAGGATTCATAGTGGGTTCAGTTTGGTCTGGTGCTGTGACCCATGCTGCACAATCCCTGACTAGCCGGCCACCTCAGTGGGCCTGAAAAGCCCAATTTCTAGACATCTGGCAGGTGACTGGGCTGCCCTGCCCAGCTTGCCCTGGCACGAGGACAACTCGGTGAGAAGGCTCTTTAGATGGTCTCCATCTTCTTGAAGAAGCAAAGGCAACATTTTTTTTTATTTTTTTTTAACGTTTTATTTATTTTTGAGACAGAGAGAGACAGAGCATGAATGGGGGAGGGGCAGAGAGAGAGGGAGACACAGAATCGGAAGCAGGCTCCAGGCTCTGAGCCATCAGCCCAGAGCCCGACGTGGGGCTCGAACTCATGGACCGCGAGATCGTGACCTGAGCTGAAGTCGGACGCTTAACCGACGGAGCCACCCAGGCGCCCCAAAGGCAACATTTTTAAACAAAGAACGAGAGTGACCAAGTGGCATGTAGGCTTGAGTAGAATTGAGTGGAATCTGAGATTCTAGGAGGACTTTCATTTAGAATTGCTAGGTGGTTTGGCAGTAGGGGTCGGAAAATAAAATATACATCCCCAGCAATTCCACGTTAGGTGCCCATGCTCAGAAAATACTGACAGCATATGAGCATTAGGAGTGTTACGCATGGAAGCATATGGGAAATACTTGAGTACATAAGGAAGTATGTCCAAGCATATTCAGTGTAACACAGTAGAAGGATATGTGTACAGCGTATGGGAATAACTCAATGAGCGTTGATGGGCATTGGTATATTCGTACCCTGGAAAATTCCTGAAGCACTTGGAAAGAATGATGTATATCTCTTTCTCCTCACAACGCCCAAACCTCCAAGACACTGATGAGTGAAAATAGCAAGTGCACAATGAGACGTTGCCGATTATGACACACTCTTTAGGGCTTCTCTGGCTGGAAAGACAAAAGCAAGCCTTTGCTAACATAGGTCACATCAAGAAAGCTGGAGAAAACGACTCAGGTTGCAGGTAGTGGCAGGGAGAGCGTTAGCCTTATGCTCTAAACTCTAGTATTTACAAGGACAGTAAGTGTATGGTAATTGCTCTGAGCTTCAAAATCCGTTTAAAAATGTTAAATACCTTAGCCCAGAGGAATTGCGCTTTTTTTCCCCCACCAAATATCTGCTCTTATGCCAAAGACATCTTTCCTCTAAAATGATGCCTTTTTTTTTTCCTTTCTGAAGTGAAGGAGGGGACACCTGGGGGGCTCAGTCGATGAAGTGTCCAATGCTAGATTTCAGCTCAGGTCATGATCACGTGGTTTGTGGGATAGAGCCCCACATCGGGCTCTGTGCTGACAGTGCGAAGCCTGCTCGGGATTATCTCTCTCTCCCTCTCTCTCTGCCCATCCTGTCCCCCTCTCTCTCTCTCAAAATAAATAAATTTTTAAAAATTAAAAAAAAATAAAGTCAGTGAAGCACTGGTTTAATCCAAGAGTTAAGGGTTGACTAGCAATGGAAAGACAGATAGATAGATAGATAGATAGATAGATAATAGATAGATAGATAGATAGATAGATATAGATAAGTGACAGATGATAGGTAGATAGATAGATGATAGATAGATAGATAGATAGATAGATAATAGGTAGACAGATGATAGATAGATAGATAGATAATAGATAGGTAGATAGATAGATGATAGATAGATAGATAGATAGATAGATATAGATAAGTGATAGATGATAAGTAGATAGATAGATGATAGATAGATAGATAATAAGTAGATAGATGATAGATAGATAGATAGATAGATAGATAGATAATAGATAGGTAGATAGATGATAGATAGATAGATAGATAGATAGATAGATAGATATAGATAAGTGACAGATGATAGGTAGATAGATAGATGATAGATAGATAGATAGATAGATAGATAGATAGATAATAGGTAGACAGATGATAGATAGATAGATAGATAATAGATAGGTAGATAGATAGATGATTGATAGATAGATAGATAGATAGATAGATAGATAGATAGATAATAGATAGGTAGATAGATAGATGATAGATAGATAGATAGATAGATATAGATAAGTGATAGATGATAGGTAGATAGATAGATGATAGATAGATAGATAGATAATAAGTAGATAGATGATAGATAGATAGATAGATAGATAATAGATAGGTAGATAGATGATAGATAGATAGATAGATAGATAGATAGATAGATAGATATAGATAGGTGATAGATGATAGATAGGTAGATAGATAGATGATAGATAGATAGATAGATAGATAGATATAGATAAGTGATAGATGATAAGTAGATAGATGATAGATAGATAGATAGATAGATAATAAGTAGATAGATGATAGATAGATAGATAGATAGATAATAGGTAGACAGATGATAGATAGATAGATAGATAGATAGATAGATAGATAGATAGATAATAGATAGGTAGATAGATAGATGATAGATAGATAGATAGATATAGATAAGTGATAGATGATAGGTAGATAGATAGATGATAGATAGATAGATAGATAGATAATAAGTAGATAGATGATAGATAGATAGATAATAGATAGATAGATAGATAGATAGATAGATAGATATAGATAGGTGATAGATGATAGATAGGTAGATAGATGATAGATAGATAGATAGATAATAAGTAGATAGATGATAGATAGATAGATAGATAATAGATAGGTAGATGATAGATAGATAGATAGATAGATAGATAGATAGATAGATAGATAGATATAGATAGGTGATAGATGATAGATAGGTAGATAGATAGATGATAGATAGATAGATAGATAGATAGATAGGTAGATAGGTAGATAGACAATAGACATGCAAACCTCCACTGGCCAATCTCCTTTAGAGCTACCAATTTCATCCAGGATTCCCAAGGCAACTCTGGTCAATGTAATCGTGCGGTCCCCACAGCCTAAATAACACGGCAAAATAAATACCAATGGCACACCACTGAATTGCCAATGCAGAGACATCCCTGTGTATGTCACATTTAAAAGGGGATGTGAAACACCTGTCTTCCCGGAAATGAGATCCATGCACGGAGCTGATTTAAAATCAGAACTAAATAATCTCGATGGGAATTAATTCACTGGAATATTTCTCTAGGTTCAGAAATAAGTGGAAGCAAATTATTTTCTAAATTAGAAACTATGTCTACAGTACCTTTATATGACTTCCAATCTTTGAGGACAAGTAGAACTGATACAACTTTAATATGGTTTAGCAGATAGTGATTCCTGCAAAACCGTCGTCTGCTCCCTCAGGATTTTTTTTTCGCTTCAGAACCTGATGGTGTTTGGGGTAAAGTGTTCTAAGAGGGATTCAAGCACATGACAGAAAAGAAAACATTAACCCACCATGTAGCCAAGAGCTGGATTAATCTTTTAAGCAATTCAGAAGAGAATCCCACCATGAACCCTAAAAGACCATTCAAATAATCTGGAAAATGCTAAGCTATCTCTGCTTGTAAGAGACCACAGTGATGGGTTTTTCCGTTATTCAGGGCATAACTTTGACTCCTTGATTCAGAAGTAAGCTTTAGTGTAAGTTGTTTTAGTTTTCATGTGTTTGGAAGTAATAACCACCGGACATTTCTTTGAACCTAAAGCTGGACACAGTCTGCCACCCCGGGCACATGAGAGTCACTCTGAGAAAGGGTGTTTAATGAGTAACTCTGCAGTAAAAGTCCTCGAAAAACTTCTTCTAAACATTAGACCCCGTACTTTCTTTCTGAAATACATTAACAGCCTCCAGAAGGTTCAGAGATGCTGTGGCAGCCCTGTTAGTCAGACTTCAGAAGTCCCTGATATCTCAAGTGCATCGAAAGGTTTGTGCACACTCCCCACCCCTCCCCACCCCATCCCTGCTCTCTGCCCACCCCCCCAAGCCCACCCCCTCCACCCCCCAGCCAGTGTCTGGAGATCGCGTTGACTGCAGTTCTCCCGGAGAGAAAGATTGATAAAGCAAAGCAATCGGAGTTATTTCCTATGCATGAAATTGATTAAATGCTTCACTAAATGGCTTATAAATTTGCTTCTCATATTTCTGTCACCGCTGAAAAGATTACAGAATCTCTGCATATAACCATGTTGTATACAATACCAAATTACAAAAGGTTGTAAAAACTAATGTTTTGTTTAAAGTTTTGAGCAGGACCATATGCCTCCAGTGACCTTGAGTAAGCTATTTTAATTCAAACCATTTCAAAGAATAGAAAGGGGAGAAATATTCCACTCCGTAACGAACCAGACAAGTTGGTGGGTAAACCTCAGTTAACTACGCTGAACCCCTGCTCTTTCCTGCGAGGGTGTGGAGTGAATCCTCTCCAGCAAAGGCCTTGCGTCTCCAAAGCTGGGAAACACATGTGGTGTCAACAGGGATATATTTACAAAGGAGATGAAAATAAGGGCTTTGAGACCTCCCAAAGCTGAATTTGCCCCATTATTTTTCATTCAGAGACATCTCCTAATGAGTTCTGAGTCTTGCGCGGACTTGCGGGACTGTGTTGAAAAAAGACGACAAATATTAGCACGGGGGGTGGGGTTGTCTTATGTTTAGGGTTTTTGTTTGTTTACTTTTCATCTTTGCACATCTCGCAAATGCCGGTTAAGTCCCATTCTTCCTTCCATGTGAGAATTGCTTCCAAGGCTGGTGTAACAATCGAGGCGGGGCGGGGGGGGGGGGGTGGCGGTTAGCAAAGAAGTAATTTATAGGCCAGCACGTGACCCGCAGATGTTACTTGGGAAACGAATCCCATTCTTAACCTGCCCTTCAAAGCACCTTCACTTCTACGGGAAAAATGATATTCTTTCATAACATTTATTAGACATTACGTCCCCAGCAAGAATTAACATTTGGCATGAACAGGCAGCTCTGTAAGAACTTCAAGAGAGGAAGGTTTACAACCAAGGATGTGCTTAAGATCTCCACTGGGCTGACCTCCGTTAGTGCCCTTTCCCCAACCACCTATCATCTTCAGGAAGAGCCAGTGTGGAAACCAAGGTGGACCCATAGCCACAGCCATCTGGAACCCAGGGAAGTGGAAACTATCAGGGCAATACTGTCCAAGGGGAACAGAAGGGCTCGCCAGGATCAGGCGAGGTTCACATCTCCTTTCGTGTGGAGTTTCTGGGGTACATACGGGGAGTAGCAATGGAATTAGCTCTCATTTGTGAAAATGCAATGGAATCTCACCAGTAAAATCCAGATTTTTTTTTTCTCTCTCTCTGTCTCTCTGTCTCTCTGTCTCTCTTTTTAAATTAGTACCTGTTCTGGGAGATATGCCAAAAATTCAGGGATAATTTAACCTGACCATCAACAGCTGGACAACTTATTTAACTCTTTGGTGATGGTTACGTGAACTTTCTCGTTGGCTTTAAGCCACCACGTAATTAATGTTGATGTCAGACACAGAGGGTTTAATAAATCATAACAAAGAAAGCGGTCCATTATTGTACAACACAGAGAATAACTACCTTGTGCCCACAGGTGTTTGCCATCTTAAAACATTTGAATCCATGCTTCCTAAAGTTTACTCCTTGAAACGCTAATTCTCTAAGATTATCCTTCGCGAAAGGGTTTTGTCGATCAAATCCATTGGGCAACGCTGTCCTGGAGAATTACAGTGCATGGTAACGTGTTAGAGGCCTCTGCTGCAAACCATCCGGTTTGACTCAGTTTAACCTAGAGTTTTTCGCTTGACCCAGACTTCTTTTTGTATTAATGTTTCGAACGTCGGAACTGTTCTGTAAAACATACTCAGGGTAAGATATTTAAACCTACTGCCTGTCTGGCTGACTAGCCCACCTCTTTTGAAAGTTCAGCAAGCTCTGGGCTGCCCCTTCTGTAAGATTCTCAGCCAAGATAAGAGAAATACTCCAGGGGTGTCTGAGTGGTTCGGCCGGTTAAGTGTCCAACTCTTGCTTTCGGCTCAGGTCACGATCTCACGGCTAGTGGGTTCGAGTCCCACGTCGGGCTCGGCACCATTGGTGCCTGGGATTCTCTCTCTCTCTCTACCCCTCCCCTGCTCTCTCTCTCTCTCTCTCTCTCTCTCTCAAAAATAAGAGAATGGCATTGAATGCCCAGATGAGTATTATTTCCATTTGTAAGTGAATGTTCCACATACATTGATTTTTTTTTTTCTTACGGATTATTTTTGGCCTATGAGGATTATTCACAAAGTCACTTCTCCTTTCTATTTTATTTTTTTAAACACTTTTCTAACATTTATTCATTTTTGAGAGAGAGAGAGACAGAGTGCAAGCGGGGGAGGGGCACAGAGAGAGAGGGAGACACAGAATCCGAAACAGGCTCCAGGCTCCGAGCTGTCAGCACGGAGCCCAACTCGGGGCTCGAACTCACGAACCGTGAGATCGTGACCTGAGCCGAAGTCAGATGCTGAACCGACTGAGCCAGCCAGGCGCCCCTCCTCTCTATTGCAAATAATGGATTTCAAAAGCCATGTTTCTTCTTCCGTTTCTAGAATCAAAGTCACTCATGCATCAAGATCGTTCAAGAAAACCTGTGCGAGCGTAGGAGAGTGACGTAATTCTAGAGATAAGCCGGGATTTACCTTCATTTAATTTTTTAAGGAAATCATTTATTTGCACACTTCTGCCTCTTAACTTGTTTGAGTAACAAAGGCATCATGTGGTGCATCAGGGGTGACAGAGGACAGCATAAGCCCTGGTGAAGATCTTTGGCTCGAAGTTGTACTTTGATTCCCAAACCTGTAAGGTGCCTCAGGGTCCCCCAGAGGCCATGTTGGGAGCACAGACCTCCGAGGCCCCTCGCCCAGAGCTCTGCTTTGGTAAGCTTGGAGAGGGCCCTGAGAATCTGCATTTCCAACAAGCTCCCAGGAGATGAGGCCTGCCCCAAGCCTCTTCAAAGCGCAGGAAGGCTGAGGACCCGGGGATGCCTCATCCAATAACTTGTCCAGTAATTGGTATATTGATTGCTAATGTCACCATGTTTTAGTACCTATAAACCCCTCACTCTATTACACAGCCCCCAACAATCCAAAAAGTCATTGTTTATTCATTGTGACTCCCAAACTGGCCCTTGTCAGTTCCTGCTGGAAGGCTTGCTGATAAAAATCAGCAGATGATTGGACGCACACATTCTTAACATGACTGACCCATGACATCTCCGAGGGCAGTCAGGGAGCCTGTCATTATAGTACAATACTTCTCTTTCTTCCTCCTTATCTAGCCCCAGATGACTTTGAGATTTTTATTAACTCATTAATGACTGAAGATGTCATTAGAGCCACGAGAAGGTTCCCCCTCACCCCCACCACCACTTCTCTTTCTTCTTCCTTTTTTTTTAATAGGAATCAGCATACAATTTGCTCATGGTGGGAGGGGGGGCCAGCCAAGACAAACCAAACGGAGGGACCCTTTCACTTTATTAGAATTTGAAATCTGATTGATGGGTACTAGGATTGAAAATCTGCACCCGGAAATACCAAGTTGTTCCAGAAATACGGTGGGCAAGAAAAACAGGGCAGTTCAATAAAGAAACAGCAACCCATAAAATTCAGCAGTTTCTATCATGTTGCAGGCTCAGTCTTTCCAACCTAACCGCTAAATTAAAAAAATAAATAAAAATTCAGAGGAAGGCCACTGAAACCTCTAAATGTTTCTTACCTACACATTCATTAAAACATATCTTGTTTCTGCGTGCCTTTAATTTTCACATCTGCAGAATTGCTTTTAAAAATCAAATTAGATCTTTTGAAGCCACTTAAATTGCAACAGCCTTATGTTTTTTTATATGTTCCCCGGGTTTCAGCCTTTTTATCTGGGTTGTGTGTCCAATTAATGGCCTATCTCAAGGAAGTGCAAATCATTTCGAAAACTTGAGAATATAAAAAGCAAGCAGATTATTTTCATTAGAACTGATTGGATTGAGAATAAGCTACAGAGGAAATGCTCAATAATCATAACTTTTTTTAGATGAGATCACCAAAAAGGTCAGTCACAGAAGGTGCTTTTCATTGCAGTCAAGTCTTTGAAGACCTGTTTTAGTTGTTTGGTTTTTTGTTTAAGTTTATTTATTTATTTTGAGAGAGAGGGAGAGAGCGAGCACAAGCGGGGGAGGGGCAGAGAGAGAGAGAGAGAGAGGGAGAGAAAGAGAATCTCACGCAGGCACCACGCTGCCAGGACAGAGCCTGACCAGACTTGATTCCACAAACCGTGAGATCATGACCCGAGCCAAAATCAAGAGGCAGACGCTTAACTGACTGAGCCATCCAGCTGCCCCCAAAGACCTGTTTTCATTCCATTCGTCTTGGGGGTTCAGCTGTGGGCATGTCAGGAGGCCGGGTGGAGAGTGGGTTTACACTGATTTTATCAGGCCAGATCATTCACTTGGCAAAGAAAATGTCTGTTACTAGACGTATCTCATATGTTATTAAGTGTTTACAAAACTTTACTATTGTCAAAACACATTGTAAATCCACAAATCCTCATAATACATGGAGACTCTACTCCCTGAAAGAAAAAAAAAAAAAAAAAAAAAAGTGTCCAAAGACCTAAAAAGATTTTGGCCCAAGGAAACTGCTGTCGATAAACTATGACCAAGATTGAAACATGCCTCAAGCTAAGTTTTTTCTTAAATCACCTAATTACATCTTTCTCTCGGTATTTACTGGCCTGGTGGAAAATTTTCTTCATTAAATGTTATGTGAAATAGAATAATTAGTTAATATTTGCAGATTAACTAAATATAAAAATTGTGTCTAATTCAGCAGTAATAGCATTAAATTCTTTTTCCCCCTTTCTGTCCATGATGCCAACCACCAGATAAATAAGAGTCAAAAACCCAGATGTTTTTAAAGCTCCAGATGTTTGCTGTCGTATAGACATGGTCTTAATCTGCTCAGTCATAATCACAACGTTCTTTAATATCATTTGCCAATATTCGAGGCCCTTCCCCACCAAATTATGTCTAACAGTCCTGTTTAATTCATTCATAGGGGAAAACACAAAGATATTTTCTTCAGAAAATACTGAGTCCTCAACGGACTCAAAATACAGGAACACCAGCCAGAACGGTGCCCAAGTCTTTAGGTTGAAGAAAGTTTCCTATCTGCATTTTTTAATGATGAAAAATAATACAGCTTAAATGGATGGAATTTTAATTGACATGTGCGTGCTAACTTCGATTCTGGTAAGTCGTTGAGAATAACCAGCTCTCAAATGCAAATGGCGGCCATCTTTTCAACGGGCTCCTTCCCCAAACTCACTCCCTTGCTGCCAGGTCCCATAAGAGATGACACATTGGGAACAATTTCTGCTCTGGTGACTTTGGGTCAGAGAAGCACTAGCAAGGTAAAGCCTTGGTGAGCCTCAGCACCTTCGTGTTCTGTGTGACCCTGAGTTTGTCACTTAAGCACTGAGCCTCGATTTTTACCTCTTTAAAACGGGAATAATAACCCTGCCCCCAATAAAGCTGAGGATCTCATGAAAGAACTCTGGAACCACAACTGCAAATGCACATGATCATCAACTTTTAAAATATTTTACCAGGGGCGCCTGGGTGGCTCAGTCGGTTAAGCGTCTGGCTTCGGCTCAGGTCACGATCTCACGGTCTGTGAGTTCGAGCCCCGCGTCGGGCTCTGTGCTGACGGCTCAGAGCCTGGAGCCTGTTTCAGATTCTGTGTCTCCCTCTCTCTCTGACCCTCCCCCGTTCATACTCTGTCTCTCTTTGTCTCAAAAATAAATAAAACATTAAAAAAAAATTTTAATAAAATATTTCACCATGAAGTTTACATATTATTGTTTAAATATTATTACATAAAAGTATCGTGACTGTTAATATGGAATCCAGGGGCACAAGAGAGACAGCCACACTCAAAAAAGATCTGGCCAGCTAGGGGCGCTTGGGTGGCTCAGTCGGTTAAACATCCACCTCTTGATCTCAGCTCGGGTCAGATCTCACAGTTCTTGAGTTCAAGCCCCTCATCGGGCTCTGCACTGATGGCATGGAATCTGTTGGGGATTCAGACTCTCCTTCTCTCTGCCCCTCCCCCACTTGTGTGCTAGAGCTCTCTCTCTCGCTCTCAAATAAATTAATTAATTAAAAAAAAAAAAAAAAGATCTGGCCTGCAATTTACTGTTTACAAGTTGGACACAGGAATGACCATAACCCCTGGGTGTGGAAAACAACGCCAGATTCTCCTCCCCTGCGTTCCTGTGTCCTTCCTGAACTTCACCTGGTTGAACTGAGAAATCGTTTTAGTACTACTCTCTCTATGGTCACTAAATAGATTATTCATAGATCCCACTGGCTGGGTCTGTATTACAATTAGGGCACTTCTGCCAATCGGGAACCATAACCTTGACGAACTGTTGGCCTTAACTTTGAGGCAGCTCACACACCCTCTTAGCCAATGGCAAAGACTCCAGCCTTTGCATATGGCAGTTTCGCGTCCTGCCGAATATTCAGACAGACCTCATGGTTTCTATCAAAGAACATTGCTCTCATGTTTTGTTTTGTTTTTTACTATTAACAAAACGTATGTCCTGGGAAGTTGTCATGGAAAAACACGCCAACCTTCCTCCCGACAACGCAAGAGCGTGTCTAAGTGAGAAATCAGCTCCCACCCCTGTAAAATGCTAAGCACTAAAACCACCTTTCCAGCATTTCAATCTTACACCTTTTTGTCATAGCTCCAAGATCTTTGGAAAATACCTCTAATTTTGAATTCTACTTTTAAGATATCAAAAGCTTTCCACAGGATAAAACGAAACAAAACAAACAAACAAATGGGAATAAAACGAATGAAAGGAAGGCGATGCGGTTCATTTAAAATTTGTAACGTATCTGCGGTGTCAGAATGCTCCGGTAAAACGAAAGCTCCCATATTAAGAAATGTCTTGAAAAGTTTAGTCTAACTTTGTGCTCAATTACATGACCGCTGGGCGGGCGGGGGGGATGACCGATCGAGTTTTCGTTTCTTCGCCTTTTTGAAGTCACAAATCACCCATTAGCATGTTGCTGTATTCGAGTGCTCGCTTCGGAGAGCCAGGAGTCAATACAAAAGGAAACAATAATAGGAAAGGGAAAGATTGTACCGTCATAATAGGGAAAGGTGTGTGAGCTGGAAGAAAGTACAGTACAGAAGCTCATGACAAGTCATGATAAATGGGTCGTTATAAAATTCATGTTTAGGCAGCACCAGGCCGGGGATAATGCCATTCGTCATGGCAACACTAGGCCGCTAATGAGCCCTCATTGCATATTCATGTTTGCTGTGGTTCTTTTCTCCCTCCCACCCTGAGCTAGTGCCTGGAAATATCTCCACCTCAAGCTGAAGCTCAACTAGGCCTTCTTCGTCTTCTCCTCCTTCTTCTTCTTCTTCCTTTTTTTTTTTTTGTATTTGTTATTGTTGTAGCAATTACACTGTAAAAGTGCTGCCCAAGATTGATTGCTCTGATCTGTAGTTCAATTGTAAATTAGAATACACATCCCCCCAGGGACACACGGCCCCTATTTGTGATTAAGAAAAAAGCCCCATAATAGACTAATAGCTAAAGTTCTCTCTCTTTTACTTTCAGGCAATTAGCTTGATGAAATGGCCTCTTTTTGTGTACCCTGGAAGTGTAAACCGATATCATAATGAAGTATATGATGTTTATTCTATCATTTTCACCTTGCAGGGTCTGCAGGAATGCATAAGTAATGGCCGCTTTGTCTAGTACGTTTACTGATTCACAAGTAAACTATTTCTTAAAGATGCAGTGTGTGCATTTTGAGGCTCGACCTAAGTAACCCCTCCCTGTGGGCTCACCTCCCAAGGCAAAAGACTGTCTACTAAAGAGGCAAAAGACCGAATTGCTCAAGTCAGGGGAAAAGCCAGCTTGTGATATTCAAGAGCCATCCAACTACTGGACCGCTCTGGGGTGGATGAGGCGGCCGGCGCTCAGGATCAGTAAAGACCCCCGGGGCACTGTAGCAAAGTGCCCCGTGGCGACGTTGTGCCCCCCCCCCCCGGGAGCCCCCGTGGTCAGCTGACCATAATGTATCCCTTCAGCTCCAAGAGTCGGTGGCGGAACACCAACTCGATTTCTCCTCTTGGGTGGCCGAAGGCAGCCCTACAATATACTGGCCATTTTTAAATGTGTCGCACCCTCCCCCACTCCAAACGTCTTGTCTTTTCAAGATCCAAAACTTTGATCTCCCAAGTCGACAAGAAAGCATTCCTTAGCTTCCTACATGCACCAGCTGACGGAGGTATTGACCAGCAAGCCAATGAATACAACCACTTGTAGTTGGTCCATTTCCAAAGCCACTTGTGTTGTTCCTCTATAGTCTTTTAATATTTGTTTTCATTTCATTCATGAGGGTCTCAAGAGTAAAGTGGGGGGGGGGGAGTGTTCCAACTGGCATGATAGAAATAGGAAAGAAGGAAAAACAGAAGAGAACAAAACAAATCTACCTTGGTCTAAAATGGTTTATGGTTTTGTACTTCTCCAGATGTTAATTATGGTTCCAATTCCATAGTCTAATTCCCAGTCACTCATCAATAAGCCAGTTTGTACTACCCACCAAACGTTTTCTGGGCTTGTGTTGTCTGAATAAATTCATCCCTGTCCTCTTTAATACGAACCCGATCTGAGTCTCTAGAAAGTCATTTTTTTATAGCAAAAAGATCTCACTAATGTTTTTCGTACTGACCTGGATGTGCATTTTTCGATTTGTCAGATTGTAAAACTGATGTCTGAGAGAGAGTCTTCTGTTACAGATAAAATGTGTTTGCATTTCTTCCCAGTTACGCTAGCTACTTCCTGGTTAAATAAAACTTTTTGAGAAAGTTTATTACTATATCCCGAAAAGTGATTCTAATGTTATATCATTTCCAAACATGCTACAAAATGAGCTACCCAGGAATATCCCAGGAAAATTCACTTTGATGTCTTTCTTGCTATAAATCACAAGGTTTTACCAGTCTTTATTTGGGGACTGACTTTCTCGTTCGCAATATTTATATATTGAATTGCTTGCCACGTAAATGATAAACCTGCAACATAATGTAAATTTCCATTGCTTTCAGAAATGTTTGAACGTCTGGCTGTTACATTGCCACCATATTTGAAATACGTTATTGTAAACTTTCAAGTGACGTTGAGCCTGGGAGGGTCTCGTCCACACTTACAGCACCTACTTCCAGTAACCAGTAACATTTTTTAAGGATACACTTATTGTATAACAACAATGCCTGATATTGACGAAGTGCCTTATGATTTTTGAATCTCTTTCAGACAGATCCCCTCACATGCAAACTTCCATGAGACAAATGAGGCAAATAATTTAATTGTCACCCCAGAGTTGGAAGGGAGGACACTGAGGCTCAGAGAGGTTAAGTGACTTGCCCAAAGTCACAAGTCAGCAATTGCAAAGTTGAACCTTGTCCCCAGGCATTTAACTCCAAACTCTGACCTCCTTCTGGCTGGCCATGTTGCCTTTACACTAGCTACACATTCACCATTGGGAGTAACCCTCCAGAATCTCAAAGCTTTTATGAAAAACAAATCTTGTGATCTTCATTTATATCTGGGCAAGATAGACAAATAAATGTAAAGATCCGTGCGTGCACACACACACACACACACACCTTGATAAAAGCCTACAAGGAAAGGAGGGAAGGGATGGAATTCACACAGATTATTACCTACCTAAATATAAGATAAAGAATCTACATTTGATTACTAACATATGCCTAGACTAGGTAGGTACTAGCCACAAAATTGAAGAAATTATCTAGAGAACTCAACTTTGAGGGACAGGGGGAAGACCACTCTTTTCAAGAGACATGGGTTTGTATCCTAATTTTCCAGAGGCTTGGTTGAGCCTTCTTATCAGACTTATCTCCAGGACCTTTACACACACCACTGCCTCTGCCTCACCCTTACCTCCTGTCACATATTCCCATAGAACTAATTCAAATCTGACCATCAATCTAGAGTTAGCTCAAAGATCATTCCTCCATGGAGATGGTCCCTGGCTTCTCTCTCTCTCTCTCTCTCTCTCCTTGTTCCACATACCTCTTAGATTTGATCCACAAGTGAGCCTCCTTCGTCCCCATCCATAATGACCTTTTCCATCCTGAAGCCAGTGAAGACAGGATTTGGATCTAGAATCCAGCTACTGACTCTTCCAAGGGTGTGCTGGACCTGTCTGCTGAAATGTTCCCACTGTCAAGATCACCAACATATCAAAGTGCCATGCTCAGAGAGCCCTGAGATCAGCAAAGAAGCTCCGGGCCATTCTTTGCCAATGAATGGCCATCACATTGATGAGGAATGGCCACTCCTTTGTTGGAGTGGCCTTGAAATGACCACATAAAACACACAAAACAGAATCCACTGGAATAGGCCAAACCGGAGACCAAATCACCTCAGCCATGATTTCCTACGAAAAGCTATTCCTGCCTGAACATGAGAAAGACCTCAGAAGTGAACCCAAAACAAATGATCCCCAAAGAGTTTATAAAGATGTCCAAATCCCAGATGGGACATTCCTTAAACTTAAGGGAGAAAGGAGGGGCCGTATCATTATGTCATTCATTCATCTATCCCTCCATTCAATAAATCATTCAACAAATATTTATTGAATGTTGAGGAGATAATCACAACAGTAGACATCATCCTTGCCCTCACGGAACTCACAGTGTAATAGGGGAGACAGATATGTAATTGTATCATCGAATATAAGATTATATATGTAATGCATGCAAGAGGCATCAGTACAGATAAAATGAGACTCTTGGTGGCAACTTCATAGAGACAGACGCTTCAGTATAGAAAGTCTTACAATATAAGCCTGAAGAATGAGGTTACAGATGAAGGTACAAGGGGGAAGCACGGGCAAAGGCCCAGGAGTGGAACATGGCTTAGCAAGTTAAAGGGCCATTAAACAGTCCAGCGAGACTGGATCCCTGGGACCTGGAAGCAAAGTGGAATGTGACCAGCCCGGGGACATAGGAAGGTTGGGCCAGACCATGCAGGGCCTTTTAGGCCACAGTAAGAATTTTGGATGCCACCTGGAGTCCAGCGCAAGTCATCTGAGGGGCTTCTGAGCGGGAAACGCCCAGAATCACATTGGTAATAGGCTAGCTGATGATAGTATGGTGACAGTCTGGATGAGGAACCTCGATGTTTAAAGCGTACAATGGTTTTCTTTTTCTGGCACGGTGTACCATCCCCGCTCTAGGGAACCACATCCCCCTTACCGCTAGAAAACAGACCTCTCTCCACCCCCTGTTCTGTGCGACCCCAGCTCCGGGCCTCCCAGCGTTGAGCAGGGAAGATCTGGCGTATCGGGCATGACATCAAAGAGCATCCGAGTCAGTTCTAAGAAACAATGACCGCTCTTTTGGTAGCAAGCCCTCCGTTCACAGGCAACAGCCAGAGCTAGGAGATGCCATATAGGCTCTGAATGAAGCAGGCTGTCCAAAGATCCTGTAAGCGGTCATTCTCAACATCTTGAAAAGCGGGTCACAGGACATGCTCCTGAGTCACTTTCCCGCACCCTTTGACCAGGTCAGGACCTACTCACTTTGAGCCCCCCGCCCTGTGGTAGAACCTCTGCTGCCATCACTTGTTAAGGATCTTGTCTTCTCCACTCGACAGTAAGAGCCACAGAACGGGAGGTATGCCTCTTGATCCCTTTATGGCCAATGTACCTGTTAGTGCTCAGTAATGGCGGGCTGTTTCATTTGCTCTGTGGTGCACAACTCTGTGTTGATTCTTTTTCTGTCTCCTTCTGGGAGTTCCTTGAGAGCAGAGTCAATGCCTCCAACTTTGTGTCCCCAGTTGGTACTTGCTACAGGATTGATTATTTTCTTAGTCAACTAATACACTGATAAGGGGTCCTCGTTAAGACAACCAATCCTACCTCCCCTTGAGTCAGCCACAGGCTATGCAAAACCACATCATCTGAGGATATTTTACACCATCAACACTTACCAGTGAGAGATGTTCCTTAACACTGATGGTCAATGCATTTCTCCATATTAATATAGACCCTAAAAGAGAATGCATAAAAAAACTGTTTAAGTCCAAATAAGGTCTATAGCTGCGATAACACTGCTGAATCAATTTCCTAATGTCGACAAGGTACTATGGTTGTATGAGATGCTATCCTAGGGGGAAATTGGGTAAAGAGGACAGAGGATCCCTCTGAATTATTTTTACAACTTCCTGTGAGTCCTAAAACTTTTCAAATAAAATAGGATAACTTTTTTAAAAACACATTTTTATTTTTTGTTCTTATAGTCATACGCCTTCATATTTTTATTTATATATATATATTTTTTTTTGTTTCATATGTATTTGTAGAACAGCAAAGAACCATCGTAAGGATTAAATGATGCTATCCTGCACGACACTAGCATAGAGGAAAGGCAATGCCCTAATTCTGGGCATTGTTCTCCTGGTCTGATCAGGCTGGCCTGTCAAATATGCTGGAAGGAGAGGGAGGTACATTACTTTTGTCTGATTCAAGCTCATCCTCAAAATGATGTTTTCATAAACAAAGCGCCGACGGCTATGATCTTATCTTCTCTTTTCCTTTTATCCTAATTCAGGTCAATAACAGGTATTTCTGCTGTCTTCTGCAGATTCCAGGTTTTGGAAGAGAGAGAGCTATTATAAGCTACAGGGAAGTGTTAGTGAAAAACTCACAAGAAGCCAGCGTGCCTTTAAAGTTCTTTCTACCTTAACATGTCTTTAAAAAAAATTAAGGCCAATTTTATGTATTTTTTAAAAAAATATTTATTTATTTTGAGAGAGAGAGAGAGAGTGCAAGCAGGGGAGGGCAGAGAGAGGGAAACAGAGAATCCCAAGCAGGTTCCACATCATCAGCACAGAGCCTGACACAGGAGCCAAACTCACAAACTGTGAGATCATGACCTGAGCCAAAATCAGGAGACAGCCGTTTAACCAACGTAGCCACTCGGGTGCCCCAGTTTTCCTTTTTTTACTTTTTATTTTTAAGAGAGAGCTAGAGAGCGAGTGGGGGAGGGGCAGCGAGAGAGGGAGACAGAATTCTAAGCAGGCTTTGCATTGTCAGCACAGAGCCCGACGTTGGGCTCAAACTCACAAGCCGAGAGATCGTGACCTGAGCCGAAATCAAGAGTCAGATGCTTAACCGTTAAAGTCCCATTTTAAAAAGATGCTTCAAACAAATAAGGCTGGTGTTTGTGCTCCGACCGTGTTCCTGGAGTTTTGTTGTTGTTTTTTTCAATTTTTTTTAACGTTTATTTATTTTTGAGACAGAGAGAGACAAAGCATGAATGGGGGAGGGTCAGAGAGAGAGGGAGACACAGAATCTTAAGCAGGCTCCAGGCTTCGAGCTGTCAGCACAGCGCCTGATGCGGGTCTTGAACTCACAAACCGCGAGATCATGACCTGAGCCGAAGTCGGCCGCCCAACCGACTGAGCCACCCAGGCGCCCCATGGAGTTTTTACATCACACGTTCAAGAACCCGCGGTGGGTTACGCGCATAACAATGTGGGTCATTGGATCAAAACTCTTCTGAAGCATAGTAGGCAGTTTTTCTACAATTGAGAGATCCGAGAACCACCCACGGGAAATTCCTATGCACGGAGATCGAGGTAAAAGTTCAGTCTGGCTTCAACATGGAAATTTAAAAAGGACTCCCTCGGCGTAAGAAGCTGCCATTTATAATACTGTTCGGTTTATAAGCTTCCGGTAGTCCATACCGCGAGAATTACCCCCTCGTTTTGTGATCACGTGCTTAAATTAAGTTCGGCTCGAGGTGTGATACCGTAGCCGCATCTTAGTGACCCACAGACTTGCGCAGAAAAGATTCAGCAGGATACGGTATGCCAACCAGGTGCAGGAAAAGAACGCCTGTCCGGTTGCTAAAAAAGCTCATCAGAGAAGGCCATCCATCTTTACTTCTTCAGGATAATATCCAGAAGCTGTAAAGACAGAGTTTCCCTTAATAAAAAAAAAAAAAAAAGGAGAAAAAATGCAGAACTGTTTTTACCATTTGCCTTATTGATGCGGGAACCAAAGAAAACACACACACACACACACACACACACACACAATCACCTGTGGCTCCGCCAGAACTGAGCGATTTCTTCCGCACAACCTTTTCAGGAGCAAGAACAAAGCTTTCCTCCAAAGAAAATCCACTTTAAAATACCCACAAGATTCTGCAGCTCTTTAATGCTTGCCATGGGCCAAATCGTCCAATTAGAATCAGTCACTTTAAGTGCTAAAGTCATATAATGCTAATAGATCACTTTATAATGTGAGCAGTTTTTAAAAGTCGTATTTAATTTTCCATTATTACTGTACTGAATGCTAGCTGCGTCCGTCCATTCAGTCATAGATTCTTAAGTCCAGAGAGGGAGGGGACAGGATGCCGCTGGCCGAGGCATTGCTCGATTCTGGTTTTAATTCTCAGAGAATTAAGAACTCCAAACAGGCCCGATTTCAACCCTCTTCCTAAATGTGTTTGTTGTTATTTCTGAACCAAAGGATGGGGGCTCCTTTTGGTTTCGTAATTATTTTATTTCCAAACATACAGATCGGGGCAAAAGCCTCACTGATGTGTGTGTGTGTGTGAGCGTGTGCACACACGTGTGTGGTTTTCTTTAAGAAAATGAAATGAAGCATAAAATAGCCCCTTAACGGTAACCTAAGGAATAAAACAAAATCATTTACAACACACAGGATTGTTGCAGGATATGTCAAGATTAGATGGTTTAAGGGCACTATCCCGAATGTGGAAGCAATTATAATGAAATTCACGACTCATTAGCAAACATTCCATATTGTGTTTCTCATTTCTGGGTCAATGTTACCGGGAAATATAGACTTCAGATTGAGATGTTTCATTGACTTCGCCGCTAGATTATATAGTTGGACCACGCAGTGACACAAAGCAAAGACTCCACGATGAAGTTCCTCGTTTCTCAGACGCTGGCAATTTGGTCCTCGAGCCAAGTATGAACAAACTAACCTCGAAAGCATATTGGGAAGAATTAAGTTGGTGATAGAAGGGTTGACTAGCGTGAGACAAATACGAACCGGCGGATGGTGGGGGTGGGGGGGTCGATTTCGCATGCACACTGCTTGGTATGCAAAATGCCTGGTGAACTCAAGTACCCAATACTGTACGTAATGGGAACCAGATGTCTAACAGAGAGAGAAAAATATTTTATAGCAATAAATGTGACATTGGCTCTTAAAAGGTTTGCCGCTTTTAAACAACTTCCCCGTCTTACTTTCCCTCATGTTTCCAAAGAGCTTCAAGTGGATTGTGTAAAGAGATTATTTTCCTATTTGAAAAAAGAAAAAGAAAAAAAAAAGTGTTTCACCTGCCGCGGACTTCTCAAATAAATGCATATGTAAGGAGAAATGATCTGAAAGCGATAATTTGGGAACGCATTCGTTCACGAAAGCACTGTGCTCGGCGATGCAAAAAGAAAATTGAGGCAACTAAAGCAAAACTCCCCCTGCCCCTTGCGAACTTAAACTCTACAGGCTGCCGCGAGGTACGCAAAGCTGCCATGAGGTCGTGGCACAAGGGAGCCCGGGGAAAGAGACACAGAGCGTTTTGAGAATTCACAGGAGGAAGAGGAAACTCCTGTGCTGGCAGATTCCACGGAGGAAGGTCTAACTCCATGTATCCCCCATCCACCCCCTTCTCTGCACCGCACGGACGCTGCTCGGTGCGGCCCTCCCGCTCTCCTGCCGGCCACGGCAGCAGACAGGCACTAAGCTCCCCTGCTCTGTCTGTCGGCCTCTCCTACCCACTCCCAAAGCAAGCCTGCCTTGGCTGCCGGGGTAGTGGTTCTGAAGCACGGATGCCATCTGGGTGTCAAGCGGTGGGCTCTGTAGTCAGGCCTGAGGTCCCCTTCCTGCTCTGCCAACTGACTGGTTGTGACCTTGGGGAAGTCACTTAAGCAACCTCCTTCTATCCGTCTTTCCTCATCTGTAAGGCGAGGGGAATAAAAGCACACATCTCCTGAGCTCGGTGTCAGGACGTAATGAGGTTCTGCACATATCGTACTCTGCAAGGTGCCACCATTGAGGTCAGGGCACTGTTAGTAGGCACTCTTTGTAGCTATTCTTTGATCAGTCACCAGCTCCAGTTCTAATAGCAAAAAAAAAAATCCAAATTCCTTACTTTGGCATGCCTCCCCAGCTCTTTTCTCTCGGTCCCTTCCTTCGAATATCCAACTCCTCTCCCGTCCCATCTGTTTGTCACCACCCAAGCAGGCCTCTGTGCCCAAGCCCCAGTACCTTTGCACATGCTATTCTGCTCGCCATGGGTGGTCCACCGTCCGCCTGAGAAACTTCTTGCTTACCTTGCAGCCCTCCTTTCTAGCACAGCTCTCTGGGGAAGCATAAAGGCCCCTTAACTAGGCCTGTGGTCATAAGCCCGTGGCTCATCCAGATAGCAAACGTGGTGGGGACAGTGCTAAAAAACAGAACCCAAGCCCTGGCTAACGGATCAGCCACTCCTCACTGCTGCCGGGGTAAAATGAGGGCTCGGTATTACCAATACTTCCATTTTCTTGTTTGTTTGCTTCCAAAGGGAAACAGAAATCTCCAGTTGTTAACTGCTGGCAACTAAAAATGTTTTAAGTGCTGTAGCTTTGGACCAACCAACACCCTCTGGAGACCATCAGGCTAACCGTGCGGACCTTGGCTCGGGAATTTCCTTACGCGGGACCTCCTCCATTCTGGCAAATTTAACTTGGACCTAGAATTGTGTGTACATCTGCTTGTCCAACAGACAATGCTCCTTGAAGACAAGGAGGCTGTTGGGTTTTCTCAGCACAGTGGATGGCTCAAAGAAGCATCTCACGGGATCTCATGTGGATATTTCCTGAGCCAGGAAGCCAGGGAAGGGTCTACAGGTGGATCATCCCCAGCAGGTCAAGGGATCAAGGGGTTCTTATTTCCAATATTCTTATTTCTAGAGAGGAAAGACTGCCTAGGGATCATTCAGCCCTGGTCAGTATCTGACTTCCTTAGAACAGTCTAGAACTCTTCCTCAAAGCTCCAAAGCCCACTCCGTAATTAGCAGGAGTCAGCTCTGAGAATATAAACCGATCCTTTAAGCCTAGTTTATACACAAACTTAATCTGCACCTGGCATGTGAGCGCATAACTGAACGAGTGAGTGAAATCTACTCGGAAGAGCCTCCATTTAAGTGTCCGATGTAAAAATCAACAAGCAAGTAAATAAATAAAAGAAATGTCAGATGTGACCCGGTTTTCATTTTGTTGGAAGCTGAGCGTACAACAAATCCTGGACCCAGAAAGAGACACACTGTCTCTGAAACTGTGGACAAGAAAAACATGGGAAAGCCTGGGGTGTAGACAACTTAGATGATTCAGCAAAAGCAGTGACAGTTCTGAACTCTTCAATGTCCATCATCTGTGGTCTGAAGATGCAACTTCCAGCACTTTTCTCAAGAAAATCATGCCTGGGGCGCCTGGGTGGCTCGGTCGGTAAAGCGGCCGACTTCGGCTCAGGCCACTATCTCGCGGTTCGCGAGTTCGAGCCCCGCGTCGGGCTCTGTGCTGATGGCTCAGAGCCTGGAGCCTGTTTCAGATTCTGTGTCTCCCTCTCTCTCTGCCCCTCCCCCGTTCATGCTCTGTCTCTCTCTGTCTCAAAAATAAATAAACATGGGGCGCCTGGGTGGCTCGGTCGGTAAAGCGGCCGACTTCGGCTCAGGTCACGATCTCGCGGTCCGCGAGTTCAAGCCCCGCGTCAGGCTCTGTGCTGACCGCTCAGAGCCTGGAGCCCTCTTCGGATTCTGTGTCTCCCTCTCTCTCTGCCTCTCTCCTGCTCGCTCCCTGTCTCTCTCTCAAGAATAAATAAACATTTTTTTAAATTTTTAATAAGTAAATAAACAAATGAAAGAAAAGCATGCGTAAATATTTGGGGATCTTCATTACAGCTTTGATTATAATGCTGAAAAACTGGGGGGTCGTTTCATGAGTAATTACAGACAGTTTAGGATTTTGATCATTCGTACAACCATCCGCAAAAATCTACTGAAGGCTTACGTGTGTGGCAGATTGTGTCCTGGGGATGTTTGATACATTACATCACTTGACCATATTGTTATATCCATGTTACGGATGCGGAGTCTCAGACACAGAGTGTTTAAGAAATTTGCCCAAATCACATACCAAACTAAGTGGCAAAGCAGGCAGGACTTAGTGCTACCTAACGCCAGAGTTTGAGTAAGATGGTCCACTTTCCCCATAAATATTCAAACATCCACAGCTGTCCCAAATTTATAATCTGGAAGAATGGATAACGACCCCCCCCCCAAAAAAAAGCTTATGAACCATGATTAAGTGAAAAGAGCAGGTGGCCAAGGAGTGTCCCCTCTCTCAAATATTGTTAGGTGGAAATACCAGAATCCCACAGATACAGCTCCCCCAATGAGGAAGGATGTCAGATACGAATAAAAGACCAGGGCACAAAATTCCCCGCGGGAGTGAGTGCCAGGATCCAAGCAAAGCCTGTCAGCAACTGTCTTCTCTACTTGTCTCTTGCAAACCACCTTTTCCAATAAAGTTTTAAGCTTCCAAGTGAAAATTCCAATTCCCACCTTGATGTGCTGTTATGGCTCCAGATCCTAATATCATCCGGTTTCATCCTAAGGCGAGAGCAGATGGCCACAGAGGTTCAATTAGCTGGGGCCCGAGACTGTAGATGTGTAACAGTTGAGTCTACAAACAGGGGGTGCCTGGGGCAGGATGGGGGGGCTCAGTGGGTTAAGCGTCTGACTTCACCTCATGGCACGATCTCATGGTTCATGCGTCCGAGCCCCGCATCGGACTCTGCACTGACAGTGCAGAGCCTGCTTGGGATTCTCTCTTCCCCTCGCTTACTGCCCCTCCCCTGCTCAAAATGAATAAACTGAAATAGTTTGTAATGAATAAATACACATTTTAAAAAAAGAGAAAACAGTTGAATCTGTAAAACAGCAAACCACCCGAAGGAAGGCACTGCCCACTACGTAGATGATAGTGATTCTATTTTTGTTGCAAATAAAAATGCTGAGTAATGGAGGGGTCAACAATGTTGATGTCTACGACGTTTGTTTTCTTATGGTGTTTTTGCGGGTTCTAAGTTTTCCACAGCAGGTATGTATCGCTTTTATACGAAGAGGAGGAAAGGATCCCAGTCTGCATGAGGATTAAAAGTGAATGTCTATAGTGGATAATATTTGGAGACCAGAGACCAAGACGAGGGGGGAAACATGTCTTTAGTGGTGATGGGATATAAGACACTCTTACCAGACAAAGGTGGGCAGCTGAGCAACATATCCCGCCTGGAAGTCCATGGGTGTGGACGAGGCCTCACCGCGAAGATGTCAAAACTGTATCTGACGGAGATGCTGGGCATTGGGCACACCAGGGGCCATGGCCCTGCGACACGCCAGACAGACGGCACCTAAGATAAGACAAGTCAGACAGAGAAGAAAGGCATGAGCTACATGGACGGAAGTCACGGCGTTAGAAGGCAACAGACAATGGCCCCAAGGAGGGAGCCCTCAATGAAAATACAGATTTGCAAGCGGGCAGGTGAGTGGGACGGAGAAGGGCAGGGAGAGCTACTGGTCTGACAAGGGCAGCAGAGAAGCCAAACTCGAGGGAGAGGAAGGGGGTGGTGCGTCTTTTCCACGCACAGAAAGTATAAGGTGATGACCAAGGGAGAGAAAGTGATGGAGACAGCTTTCAGATCACAGAAGAATAACGTGGTTGAAAGCAGGGATGGTGGGTTGGAATGCAGGTGAGGCAGGGGGAGAGAAAACACGTCACAAGATAAGAAAGTATCAAGAACAAACACGAGGGCTTGGATAAAGCGAGCCGGAACACCCACTCCAGAGTTAGGGGATGTTAGCCGCAGCCATCTGATTCGCCCGCAAAGCCCTCCAGAAGATAAGAGGCCAGTGCCCCCCCCCCCAGTGCCTCAGGCCTCTCCACATGCAAGAGCTGACCTTGTACCCCACTTGGTGCATATCCTTCTACCGCCCCACCTTTCTGGAGCCTGGATATTTCATTCGTTTGCAAGGATCACTGGGTTGACTTTCAGAGCTCCAGCTAGACAAGAAGGTTTGAAGGTCGAGAACAGGGGACGTCGTGACTGGACATCTTGGCGGTTTTCAGCCACAGCCACAGCTTCTGGAACACTCCTCAGATCCAGAGGAAGCGTCTGCGTGCCTTCTCCTTGAATCTGAGCTGAGCTTCCTCACTCGTGGACCCACAAAGTATTGCCTGGGCCGGGCCAGAGAGGAAGGTTCAGCTTCCACCTTGCTCCCTTGGGTTACTCGCCTTGGAGCCCCGAGTAGACCAGGAGAGAAGCACAGGGATGAGATGTGGTGAGAAGTGAGCAGGACCCAGCCGAGGCTGCGGTGAGCGCCAGCGTCAGTCCTCGTGTGCCGGTGGGGAAGCCTTACGGGCGACCCCAGCCTGGGCCACCAGCAGACCTCATCGTATCTCCCGATACGTTTTCTCTCCGTCTCACCCTCACAATTTTACCTTCCTTAGTCGGGTTCTTCTTGTCTTCCAGTCTCTGCCTCACCCTGTTTTCCGTCTCTCTCTCTCTCTCTTCAAATCCAGAATTCTCCCCCTTTTCTTTTAATTTTTTTTAATGTTTCTTTATTTTTGAGAGAGAGAGAGAGAGAGAGGCAGAGCACGAGCAGGGGAGGGGGAGAGAGAGGGAGACACAGAATCCGAAGCAGGCTCCAGGCTCTGAGCTGTCAGCACAGAGCTCAACGCAGGGCTCGAACTCACGAGCCGTGAGATCATGACTTGAGCCGAAGCCGGACGTTCAACCGACAGCCACCCAGGTGCCCCAAATCCCCCTTTTTTTTTAATGGCCAGGGGACTTGTGGAAGAGAGCACCACATTCTCTTATACCTATAGAAGGCTTCTGTTTTCTCTTTTTTGGCAAACATAAGCTCAGATCCTTTAAAAAATAACCGTTCCCATTTTTGTTGTCCTTTGCTGATACTATCCCTCCTTCCTGAAGGATCTCTGGGCCTCGGGCGTACTTTTTGGGTTGTAAAAACTATGAACAAGGGGTGCCTGGGGGGCTCAGTCAGTTGAGCCTCTGACTCTTTTTTTTTTAAGTTAATTTTTTTTTATTTCGATAGAGATATAGGAAGCAAGCAGGGGAGGGGCAGAGAGAGAAGCAGACAGAATCCCAAGTAGACACGGGGCTGTCAGCACACAGACTGATGCGGGCCTCGAACTCACACCCTGTGCAGATCATGACCTGAGCCAAAATCTCGAGTCAGACGCCTAACCGACGGAGCCACCCACGTGCCCCCCGGGGGCTTCTGACTCTCGATCTCGGCTCGGGTCATGATCTCACACTCGTGAGCTTGAACCCTGAGTGGGGCACCCAGCTCGGCACGGAGCCCGCTTGGGATTCTCCCTCTCTCTCTCTCTTTCTCTCCCCCTCCCTCCACTCATGCTCGCTCTCTCTTTCAAAAAACAAAACAAAAACAAACATCAACGACCACAACTGTGAATGAGATACTCTCCCCAGTGATGATATTATCTAGCCTCTTCTGGAAAGCACCGTTGTTCGGGCCACCCTCGGATCTTCCGGTCGCTGTCCCGCCCAACTGCTGCGGGAGAGTCCTGACTCGCTTTCCTCAGCAGGGACAGGGGTGTGCAGGCTGCAGCTGATCAGGAGCTTGAGTGGGAAGACAGCAGGGTGGGGGGCGGGGGGCGGTCAGGATCGCTGTGAGGACGCCCCAAGTGCAGCTCCAAATGAGACCTCCTAGGAGGGGTGCAGAGACCACCCGGTCACCTTGCTCAGAGAGGGGGTGACACCCAGAACGGTCACCGAGCGGCTGGTTGACCAATGGAGGCTGAGGGATGGGGCAAACACCGGACCAGGACACGTCCCCGCTCACTGAGTGGAAGGGAGCGTCTCCCACCAACGCTGCCCCCAAGGGTAGCCTCAGCCACCACCTCGAAATGCCACCTAGGTGGGTGCACGTGGACAGATTCAGGCACTTGCACAGATGCCCAGAACTCTGGAGGGGCACAGCACCCCCCCAGCAATGGCAGGCACGTGGCTCAGAGGACCGCGTGCGGGCCTGGCCGAGCGCACCCCTGGCAGGAAAAGTAATACCATCTCAGGTCAAGGAGAAAGCCCCGCAGCCCAAAATAGCCGCCCTTCCCAGTTGCCACACGGTCTAAAATTATACCATTGAAGATTTATTCCTTTGCACACCTCGCTTCCATGGGGGCCCGGCCTGGAGCCGGAGGGGAGAACCCATAAAATGTCTTCACGTTAAGGTGTAAAAGGCCCGGCTGTTCCACAGAGTTCTGTAGGGGCGGGAACGGAGGGAGGTGTTGAAAGGAGAGGAAGAAGGCAAAGGACACGTGGGTGAGGGAAACCAAAAGGGCACTTCTCCCATTTCAGGGCTTCTCCCGGAAGGAGCCTGGCAGACTGCTACCTCGTAAACCCGAGGCCCGCGCACTTTGCCAGTAAATTTGAACCGTGCGTGCAAACAATGCTAATAATTGATTCCTTGAAAATGCCTTTCTAATACATTATCGTGCAAAGCTGCACGGGCCTCTCCTTCGAATTGCCTACATGGGAAAAAACTAAAAGTGAATTAAGGGGCAATTAGAAAGAATAAACGCTGTATGCCTATCATATTCTGGAACACGGAAGGAAGCTACAAGCAGGCAATCAGGTCATTTTAACCAAAGCCTCCGTTTTCTGTGGGGGAAGGATTGCCTCAGAAATTCAGGCAAAGCCCCTGTCTTTCTAGAAGTTTGGTTAATCTGACCCCAGAAGACCCAGCAGTAACCAAAATAAAAGCAAGCAACCGCTGTTGGAAATACACCTCCAGTCCCCTGTTTCAGCTGGCAAAAGTGCCATCCGATTCCATGTTTCAAGTCCTTAAGAAATAGACAACATTTCAGGGGTGCCTGGGTGGCTGGCTCAGTCGGTTAGGTGGCCACCTGTTGATTTCAGCTCAGGTCACGATCTCCCAACTGTGAGATCAAGACCCACGTCGGGGCTCTGCACTGACGGCTCGGAATCTGGTTAGGATTTTCTGTCTCTCTCTGCCCCTCCCCTCCTCGTGCTCGCTCTCTCTCAAAATACATAAATAAACTTAAAAAAGAAAAGAAAAAGACAGTATTTCAGAAAAGTAACCACCGCCCTCCCAACTCCTGTGCCGCCCTCACCTAAGTCACTTAGCGGAAAGCTAAGCGCCACGGGGGCCACTGATGAGTTTTAGGCAGAGGCAGGGACAAAAACAGGGAACCGACAAAACAAGGAAGGAGACAGGAAAGAGAGAAGAAAGGGTGTGCAGGGCTGAGGAGGAGAGACCAGGTGACTTCCCCAAGGTCATCCAAGGGAGGTGGCTGGGGACACGGCAAAGTGCCTCACACCCACTGGTGTCTAACTAAGTTCCCTGGGTTTTTTTCTACTCCGACCGTCTTTGGAGTTACAGAAGGTTGGGATTCAAGAAGTGTAACTCCTGGGTCTGTGGGAACTTACTGGACGATTTCTATAACTAAGGCTTCCCTTCTCCACCTCTATTCATTCACTCACCCAACAACTAAGGATAGAGTCTTAGCTCCTGCCAGGCATTGTCTGGGAGTGTGGGTTCACCTTCATGGAGATTTCACACAGATGTTTCCTTGAGGGCCAGCTCAACCGGCCCCTTTTCAGTGAGTTACTCCCTGACCGTGCAATCTCATGGGGCCCCTTCCATCCTCTGCCAACCACTCTTCTCTAATTTTCCCGTAGTACTTAAGACGACTGGAGACCATGTCGTTCACCTTTATTCACTATGTCGCTGCTCATCTTCTCTAGGAAATTGGGTCTTTCAAACAAGGACCCTGTCTCATTCAACGCTGTCCCTCCAATACTTACAATGATTCCTGCACGCAGTAGATACTCAAAAAAAAAAAAAAAAAAAGCTGTCCAATAAGTGGAATGAATACCAAGGAGAGCTTTTTTCCGGTGCCTACTATGTGCCAAAGCCATATGAGACTATTCACATCAATCATCTCATTTAATCAAGATCGGATACACCAAAACAGAAAATACCTGACGAAGACAGAGTTCTAATGATGGCAAAGCGCTTGGAAAAATTAAAGCAGAACTTGAAACGCCTGGACCCCGGGCCCCTTCATGCAAGAACAAGGGCCATCCTGTGACGTTAAAAGGTAACAAATTTAAAATGAAAAAAAACGGAAATACTTCTTAAAACAGCATATAATCTACCTGTGGAATTCACTGCCGCAGGGTATTATTGAGGCAAATAGTCTAGCAAGATTCAAGAAAGGATTAGACATTTATATGAATAGAAATAATATTGGCAGTTACACTAACTAGGTTAAAAAGTTACAAGGCATGGCCGTCCTGGGCTCCAGGGCATAACTGTTCACCAGCTGGGGTGAGGAAGGAATTTCCCCTCGCGACGGAGCATTGCATAATTGGCCAGATGCATGATGGCTCGGATTTTTGCCGTCTTCCGTAACATGGGCAGAGACGACCGCCCAGGGAAAGCTCCTGGAGAAGGCAGCCCAACGACTTCTTCCCATGGCGTTTCTGACTCCATACTGCACAATCCCGGATAAGAGGTAGGGAGTCCGCAGAAAGTCCTTTGGGGGATTCACACCCGAAAATGTTCCCACTTCCGAACAACAGAAACGGTGCAAAATAATTTTCTTCATCCTGATGATGAAAATATTTCATGGGCTGATATCGGGCCCTGGCTGTAATCTTATTAGCGCCCAGAGGCTGTATGGGCATCTCTAAACCTCAGCCCATCAGAGTCCTGGGAGAATCTTCTACAAAGGCATCACCCACCCATTTGTCACATCCGTCTAACACTGTGCCTTACGCACACGCGCTTGGCAAAGGTGTGTCTAATGGAAGTGCCTTTCTGCAGGTGCCCTAAGGAAAGCTATTCATAATGCCATCCACTCACATTCCAAAGCTTTTCTCGATTACACTGCCAGGCACAGACATGGATTCTTGGTGATGTGTGTCGTGCATTTTTTTTTTCACCCTACCATGGAAAATCCAGAAGGCAGTCGTGAGCCTTGCGTCCAAATCCAAGCGTTCACGGCAACACAGTGCAACTAAATTCTTCATGAGACTCGACTGACTTCACAAACCTTAGTGTCGCAGGTGTAGACGAGGCTCGGAAGAAACCGTAGGGGTGTCTGGAGCACCAGCGAAACAACACCCCCCACCACGTCGGGGGACAAAGAACATTCTGCAAGCCAAAACACAAGGGGACATTTTGATTTAAACCTTCAACCCAGCCACGACCCTGAAAGCTTTCAAAAGTAAACAGATATATAACAAAACGCGACACAGATGTACACGTACGTATTTCCCCCCCCCCCCCGCCCCCGGAATCAGACACCACAGTTGCCACCAACATTGTCGAATGCATTCTCGCACAAAATAAGTTAAGAACCGCCAGTCTAGGGCCTGGTCCTCAAGAGAATTCTCAAGTCTCTTTGGACAAAGTCTTTCCCACCTAAATGCAAGATTTGTTTCCTTGTAAAATTTACTTCCTTAAATTGGCAGAATACTATTAATTGGATTCTCTCAGCAAAAGAGAGAATTAATTCCCATCCAGAGAAAAGACTTAAACAGTAACTGTTGCTTCAGATACCCACCTGGCATGTTATTGGCTGGTCGCCGATGAGCTTTTTCAACTTTGGCACGTTCTCTTGGTCTAAGCTTTGCTATGTACTTTTCAGTGTGATTACCAGAAGAGCAAAGTTTGTCAGATTTGTGTGTGTTGGTGCTGGCTTGTTTGGGGTTTGGAGTTTGGGGGCTTCTTTCCAGGGTCTCTTGGTGGGGGGGGGGGGGCTTGGGTGGCTAATATTTGTTCTTTACTTAAAATTATCCACATAAAGGATGCGTGGGTGGCTCAGTCGATTAAGCGTCCCGACTTTTGATTTCAGCTCAGGTCATGATTTCATGGTTCGTGGGATCGAGCCCCACAGAGGGCTCTGTGCTGACGGTGGGAGGCTGCTTGGGATTCTCTCTCTCCGCTCCTTATCCGCGTACACATGGGTGCGTGCTCTCTCTTTTTCTCTCAAGATAAATCAATAAGCATTAAAAAATAAAATTATCCACACGTCATGAGGAATGATAAGATAAGAGTGTAAACTCTGTCGTCAACCAGGATGGGGTTCAATTCTCACCCCAGCAGTCCGACCTCAGATAATCCAGTGAACCGTCCTCTTTATCTGTAAAATGGAGACCAAAAAAATCTGGCTTAATCTGGCGAGCACACCCAAGGAGGCAGTGATTACAAAGGATCTGACACATCGCCTGTCATATATTAAGGAGACAATAAATGTCATCCATTATGATGACTGAGCATATCTTGCCCACATATCTGTAATCATCAGGAGTACACATCCTATCCCGATGTTATGACATCATTTGCCAACCAACATCAAGAAAACATTTGATAGTTCCATGTCCCATATTCTCAGGTTTACATTAAGATTCTAAGTACTGTAAACAGTAGTTTAAAGAACATCTTGGAGGGGCACCTGGTTGGCTCAGTCCGGTGGAGCATGTGACTCTGGATCTCGGGCTTGTGAGTTCGAACCCCATGCAGGGTATAGAAATTCCTTAAATAAATAAAACTTTTGAAAAATTAAAATTAAAAAAAAAGTAAAGAACACCTTTGAGCAGTTGTTGTTGTTGTTGGTACTGAGATGGATTCCCAGGAGTAAAATCATTTGCTCAAGAGTTACAAAAAATTTTTATGGTCTTGACATACTGCCAAATGAGTTTCCAAAAAGGGTTTTGACAATATACCCCAGCTATATTGGACTCCCCCTTTTTTTTAAAATAACTCCAAGTGTGGGTCTATTTTTTTTAATCTTTATTTTCGAGGGAGAGAGAGACAGAGTGCGAGTGGGGGAGGAACAGAGAGAGAGAAGGAGACACAGAATCTGAAGCAGGCTCCAGGCTCCGAGCTGTCAGCACAGATCCCAACGCGGGCCTCGAACTCATGCACCTGTGAGATCATGACCTGAGCCAAAGTCAGACGCTCAACCGACTGAGACACCCAGGCGCCCCTGTAGGACTCACTTTTGACCACTGCCCTGTAAACAATGGGAATCACCATTACCAGGAATAAAAAGGGGGTGGGGGAATAAATAAATAACAGAAAGACCGTGTACAAGTAAGCTTTTGTGTTTCCAGATCTAGAAAAAAATGCTGTGAATGGTACAAATTTCCATTCCCTCAACATCTGTCAGTTTCCTTCCAAGCCCTTTCTCCAAGTATCCTACTCAACCTCTCAGCAATGTCTCATCTGACGGGCACACACCTCGTAGTTTTCCGGCTAAGCGAAGTCACGGCTTCCTGTTTTCTGCCAGATGTCCAGTGGTCCCGTGAAGGCCAGCGATTCGACTGCCCGCCCCTGGCATGAAGACAGCCTGCTCAGAAGCAATCCCAGAGGAAACGAGACTGGTGAGGCCCATATAGAAATATTTTCTTTGCAAGTTGGAGTCACAATGACACAGCCCACATCTGACCACAAAACATGGAAGGTGTAACCCGAGGAGACATATCGCCTGAGCTCTGGAAGGCATAATCTGAGGAGGGACAGTTGGTCTGTGCAGCTTTGCAAGAGACCTAAATAATACCTGGTTTTGTGGGAAGAAAACAAGAGAGAAAGAGAACCCTTTGGCCTTCGCTAGTGAGTTTAGCACACGTGAAAGGTGAGGGCTTGACAAGGTCGAAATGGAAATTTTCTAACGCAAGGCAACCAGAAAGAGGCTTCTCCTCACCCTTTCCACACCAACGTCCTGGTGACCCCCTTCTTCCTCTTGAAACCAGTCCTGAGGAGCCCCAAAACTTCATCTGAAGCCTGCGTGGGCATTTTTCTAATGAGGGGACATCTGACCCCCGCTCATCCCCATAAAACTCTCCAAGGAGAAATCTCTCCTGGGTTGCTATCTCTTATAAGCTTTCAGCCACTTCTCCTGGCTCCGTCACAATGGCGTAGGGCACATGTCACAGCTGGACTCTCTCGACGCTTCTGGATGGCGTGTGGCACCCTTTGCTAAATTCCAGAACCTGGCGTTAGTTAAACAGGCTAGTGAAGACTAGTTACTCCAATGATGGGGATCGTCGGCATGGCCTTTTTGCCTGGTTCCATGGATGCCTGCACTGCTGGGTATGAAACCCCCCTACAGGCAGGCCCCAGGGTTAGAGAAATAAAGACTCAGCCTCCTATCGCTTACTACCCGTGTGACCCAATGCGAGCAGTGAACCGGTCTGAGCCTCCGCTGCCTCCACGTTAACGGGAAATAGTAACACCCGCCTTGCACAGTTATTGTGGGGGAAGTCCCTGTTCCTGGTACACAGAGGTTGTTATGTCCACACACACACACACACACACACACACGCACGCACGACGCATATGCAAATACAGGTGCGTGCACTTGAGTTTTTGAAAATCAATTACTCCTCTCCATTTTTATAGCTCACAAGGTGATTTTTGAAAAGTCAATCAAGAAAGGAAGGAAAGAAACAGATTTTCCTCTCCAACAAGGAAAAGCAATTAAACGTCAAATATTAACTGTTCCTGGGAGTAAATTTTTTTAATGGGTTAAAGGCCTGGCCATTACAGGCCTCCACTATGTAATTTCTAAGAAAGGACCAGGTAATATTTTTAAAAATTAAGTGGAAGATAAAATGCTAGATGGGGCGCCTGGGTGGCGCAGTCGGTTAAGCGTCCGACTTCAGCCAGGTCACGATCTCCGGTCCGTGAGTTCGAGCCCCGCGTCGGGCTCTGGGCTGATGGCTTGGAGCCTGGAGCCTGTTTCCGATTCTGTGTCTCCCTCTCTCTCTGCCCCTCCCCCGTTCATGCTCTGTCTCTCTCTGTCCCGAAAATAAATAAAAAACGTTGAAAAAAAAATATTAAAAAAAAAAATGCTAGAACCAGCGCATCTATTCAGAAACCACTTTTTTATCCATTTTCAGGGGCTTCCCAATTGCATCATGCCTTTTAAGAGACCCAATCTGTTTAAGAGCACTTTATTTCAAACCTTCACTTGCGAGAAGCATTGATTTATGATAGGGCTGATTAAAGCAATGGTGTCTTAAGCAATAATGATTTCAATTATAGGACTTTTCACCAATGTGCATTATTCTGGTTTGCTCTCCACATGTCTATTCACTAAGGGAGGGAGTAGAGGTAGGTGTAATTTTGAAAAGTCCCTGGACAAATTTAATGCCAGAAAGGAATGTAGAGACAGGTGGACTGATGTATCCTTTTTGATGATGTGAATGTATTGTATTTTAATATGCTCTGACAAACTTGAACAATTCCCTGATGGGCTCCTACCCGATATCATTAGGGTTATTTAGAGCTCCAATTCTGCTCTATTCCCACGGGGGTATATTCAAGTCGTAGGAATGTGCCCACTACAAAATCCCTCCAAGCACAGTACGTAAGAGTCTCCAGTCTCGGGCTGGAGAAAACCATTAAGCTCAAGGTTAGAGCTTTAACTCATTCACATCTGACATCAATAGAACACACACCAGGGGCGCCTGGGTGGCTCAGTCGGGTAAGCGTCCGACTCTTGATTTCAGCCCAGGTCATGATCTCGAGGTTTCATGCGTTAGAGCCCCGCGTGCGATTTTCTCTCTCCCCCTCTCTCTCTGCCCTTCCCCAGCTCATGTGTGTGCGCTCTCTCTCTCTCTCAAAATAAAGAAATGAACTTTTAAAAAAAGGGAAAAAATATAACACATACCAAATATCCTCCCCTTATCTGAGTGTCTATCCCATGGACCAGCCTGGTAGGTAAGAAAGTGAAGTCATCCTAGAGTCAAATGGTTAAGTGGCAATAGGAAGGAGCCCGGTCTAATGGGGGCACCTGCTCTTGGGTCCCAGCTAATTGTCACCATATATAACTGTGGAACAAATAGTGCCACACCCTCAGAACTGTCAAAAGAATCCAGAAATCCATATTGTTTTTGTGAAGTTCAAGTCTTCCGATTTTTAAAATTTAGACAAAATAACTCTGGTTAATTGATCTAGTAACTTGGGGGGGGGGAGATGGCATGACATCTTTTTGTTTAATTAACAAAGTATTTGGGGGCACCTGGGTGGCTCAGACAGTTGAGAGGCTGACTTCGGCTCAGGTCATGATCTCACAGTTCGTGAGTTCGAGCCCCGTGTCGGCTGGCTGCCCGCTTCGGATCCTCTGTTTCCCTGTTCTCTCTCTCTCTCTCTCTCTCTCTCTCTCTCAAAAAATAAACTAAAAAAAAAAATTTTAAGAAAATATTTTGATGCTGCTACTTCATAAACATTTAATAAAAATCTAATATCGTGCTAAGAACCATGTGCCAGGCATTGGGAAAGCAAAAATGAATATCCATTTTCTCCCATCAAGTAACTAACAGTCTTGGGGCACGTGGGTGGCTCAGTTGGTTAAGCATCTGACTCGATCTGGGCTCAGGTCATGATCTCCATCTGTGAGTTCGAGCCCTGTGCTGACAGCTTGGGATTTTGTCTCTCCCTCCCTCTGCCGCTCCCCTGCTCACTCTCTCCCTTTCTCTCTCAAAATGAATTTAAAAACTTAAGAGAGAGAGAGAGAGAGAGAGAACTGATAGCCTAGCACTTAGTATAAGAAGTATGAGGGATTTCATGTTCAAAAAATTTAAGAGAAGTGCAACCTAACATTGGGATTCAATCTATTACTTTTTTTTATAGTAAGTTTCTCCTTTGTTATTCTTCAGGTCAGTTAGTTTGTCCTTTGGCTCAGCTTTGAAGCTCCATTTTAATTTGAGAGCTAGTCCCGTGAATACTAAAATTCAGGTAGGATATATTCCCTGCAAGGGAAAATTCGGATCACACCTTGACGGTGTTCTCCCCTCCGTCAAATCAACTTTACAAAAGGTTTCTTAATTCTGTGCTATTAATTGGACTCTCGTGCAATTTCAATCTAGCTCTTAATCTCCACTATTCTGTGATGCTGTGGGCTTGATGAGCGCTGACCAGCAAAATGCTTTATGCATTAATCCCTCTGCAAAATCACCTTAATACATTTTTTAACTTCTTTTTTTTTTTTTTTTTTTTTTTGGAATTATAGAAGTCCCACGAGATGCAAATGAAAGGGTTTGGGTCCAGCCGTTAGAATTTTCAGCTTAGCACTTGAAAAATGATGAGCCTAATTGCTTCACAGAAGAAAATCAGATCAAAGTTAAGATTCTTTCTTTTTAAACTTCATAATTATTTCTCACACACCTCCTTGAAATGCCTTAAAAATACTTCCATTGAAATGTATATGGGCTTCTTCCCTGTTCTTTTCAAATATGCTCAGTCGTGACTTTGCTGGGTCGCCTTCCACTGCCCCTCTTTGATGGAACTGCCTGAAAGGAAAGTTCTCAAACATCACCACCACTGGCTGGGTATAGAGACAGACAAAACAGGTGGTTCGCTGTGCTAACAACTAGGCATCGCACCGTTTTAAACACAGCATTTGATACATTCTGTAGCTCAGAAACAGGCAATTACAGGAGACCTCATTTCCTTCTTTGCATAAAATTTCAGCCAACGCTTAGCACACAGATCTCCTTTCTGTCCTGTCCTTCCCAGCCCAGCCCCGTAGCAAACCCGCGTCCTGCTTCCCAGGAGCATTAAATCACAGCTAATACACTTCAACTGCTCTGGGCACTAGCTGTTGGGGGAACATCTGAACCTTCTCGTTTGCTTTACATAGCGGCCAATTCTTGCAAGGTTAGAGGCTACCTTGGTGATTCTTCTCCAACCCCTTTATTGGACAAACAAAAGGGGAAAGACCCAAGGAGAGAAAGTGACTTGCCCAGGCTCACACAGCAGGACCCTATGACTTTCCTTCCGGTGCTGTTCCCACGTCCACTCCCAGCCACTGTGCCAGACCAAGAAATGGTTCTCAAAACTGGGATTTTACACAGGCATTGCCATGAAAATGGATTTATTATAAAAGCATTGATGGGCCCCTATTTTGTGCCAAGTGCTATGTTTGTCTCCAGAGACTCGATAAACCATGCAAAGCATTCTAATACTGATTCGATCACCCGCTAATGATCCCTCCTCACTGAGCTCATGCACAGAGCTCCTACTGACTGCACGTTGCACACGGGGTGAAAGCTGGGAGGAACCTTAGAACTTTCATCCTGACTTCTTGTTTTATAGGGGAGGAAACTGTCCACATTCGCTTTGCTTCAGGACATTCATTTCGTTCATACATTCAACCTAACATGGGGGCTCAACCTATCACATTTATCATAAACATCGTCTTTGTTACCTGTGCCTATGCTGTGCCCTGAAGCTCCATTTTAATTTGAGGACTTCTCTATGAGTACAAAAGACCATGTAGGATATTCCCATTACAATCCCCACCAGCGGGGTGCCTGGAGGCACAGTCAGGTAAGCAAGCATTGGCCTGTTCATCTTGGCTCAGGGCATGATCTCACAGTTCCTGAGTTCGAGCCCCACCTCGGGCTCTGAACTGATTGTGCATTGCCTGCTTGAGATTCTGTCTCTCCTTCTCTCTGCCCCTCCCCGGCTTGTTCTCTCTCTCTCAAAATAAATACACAGACTGAAAAAAATGGGGAGCACTTGGGTGGCGCAGTCGGTTAAGCACCTGACTCTTGGTTTTGGCTCAGGTCATGATCTTACAGTTCGTGAGTTCGAGCCCCATGTGGAGCCTGCTTGGGATTTTCTCTCTCTCTCTCTCTCTCTCTCTCTCTCTCTCTCTCTTTCTACCTCTGTCTCTGTCCCTCCTCTACTTGTTCACTCTCTCTCTCTCTCAAAATAAATAAATAAACTTTAAAAAAATATATATTTTATTATAAATAAATATTTTTTAAATTATAAATAAATAAATAAATAAATAAATAAAATCCCACCAGCAATTGGACAGTGGTCCCTGGGACCCAGAGTTTAGCTAAAACCTGTGCAGTAGAACTATAGTGACTTTCACGGTATGCATGGGAACGGCATACACCCATTCCTCTAATCCCTTCTAGATAAATCCAAAGGACTGGTGTGATGAGCCAGATCAACAGAAACACTAAGGGTAGTGTTTGCACCGGCACCATACTAATGGAATTGTTAGCATTACCATAGACCTATTTAAAATAGTCACGGCAGTTTATATATATTTCCAATAATCTTGTAAATCAACAGTGTTCAATAATCTTAGCTGACGCTATAAATGCTATCCGGACCCATTAAAGAAGAAATAAGTTAGAACTTCTATCTTTTTTTTTTTTTTTATGTGGTCTTCCAGGAAGCTGCCTCTGGACATAACTACAGAAAATTAACACAATAAGTAAAGCATTATAGAAGAGCTATTAACTGATTACGCTAATAAAAACCAAATGGGGGCCTTAATTCTGCCCCTCTGGGAGAGAAGGACAGATAAAATAAACAACAGAAAAAGAACACGGAGTAAAGGATAATTGACTTTAAACAATAATAATACAGAAACCTCCCACCAAGCAACCAAAAAAAAAAAAAAAAAAATCCAGATTGCTACCTTCACTTGGGGAAACATCGAAGAGAAACTTCATTCCGCCTTGTTAAGACCTCAGTTTGATACTGATCAGGGTGCTTTCCAGGCTAACAAACTGGAAAAATTAAGGCGGGCTAACAAGGACGTTCTTAAATGCCAGGCACCTGGCCACAACGACTATTTTGCCCTCATATCGAAATGAGGAGCCCTTCCTGTCCCGCTCAGAGGCGCTCAAAATCTAAACATTCAGAGCTCATGCTCCATCAGGCTGGGACGGCAGGTGGGGTCCAGTAATGTCTGGCCTCCATGGAAAGGGCCAACCCAGGCAGAGGAGAAGAGGAAAGCAGGGACTGGAAACCCCGAGAACCCACCCGGTGCACAGCACTGCCTGTCGGCTAAACCCTGAAATCCTCGAGCATGCTTGCAATTAACTCTGTGTAGCAGAGAAAGGCCTTTTCTTTCCATTTTGTTAGCTATAACATGGCCTGTGCCCCTGCCTTCAAACCTGCCCAGAAGCTTACTCTTTGTCTCCGTAAGTGCCTGGTAGGTACCAAGTGTCCAGATGCTTTACACACATTGTCTGTCGTCCTAACGTTTTACCGGTAATGACCCCCAATTTAGAATCGCAGAAATGCGGTCTCGGAATAATACGGAGACCATGCGTTCAGCTTCCCAAGGCTGTCGGGCCCGACCCTCTCCAAAGCGCTCAACCCTTCTCTCGCCACATAGGTGACCCCAACTATGAGTAACCGTTGCTCTCACTCTTCTTCCCAGTCTCCCCCGTGGAACCAACCCTCCTCGCACGGCAGCCGCGAAATCCCAGGTCATTGTTACTTTTCGCCGGGAAAAAAAGTCAGCAAACGCAAATGAAACGGTTCCTACGTGAGACAACAGTGGAACGTTTTCTCAAAACGCAACCATTAAAAAAAAAAAAAAAAAAAAATCTTCCACAAGACGCTAACTTTGAAGGTGGCGGAAAATAGCCTGGCCGTCTCCTATGCTGTGCTAAGCAAAACGATAGCAGTTCAGGTTTGCCATGAGTGTGGTGGTCTGAGAATTGATCTCCCCCAGAGGAATGTGGGTTTTTAGAAAAGAAGTTTCAGGAGGTAAGTGATGAGGTTGTCTGTATAGAGACAGAAAGTCTTTGTGTCCGAAAAGGGTAAGACTTGTTCAGTGCTGGGCAGGGAGGGATGGGAGTCATCCAAGGGGACCAGTGAACAGAAGGCTGACGAGGGGGATTCCCATTTGAAGCCAAAAGCACTTTCCAAAAGCCAGAGTTCTTCAAAACTGCCATGTATTCAAGCCATCACATTTAATAGTCAAATATCAGAGGCATTTCAAATAAAGAATGTTTTTAAATAATCTGAAAGTTCTAATCATTTGCAATACGACAGGAAAAGATGAAGAAATGACATAATTTGTTGGAAGAGAGCAAAATTAGCTCTATTTGCAGATAATAGTTACCTATATGCTTCCAAAGAATCGATTAGCGGGGGCACCTGGGTGGCTCAGTCAGTTGAGCGGCTGACTTCGGCTCAAGTCATGATCTTGTGGTTCGTGAGTCCGAGCCCCGCGTTGGGGTCTGTGCTGATAGCTCAGAGCCTGGAGCCTGCTTTGGGTTCTGTGTCCCCCTCTCTGTCCACCCCACCCCTGCTTGTGCTCTGTCTCTCTCTGTCTTTCAACAATGAATAAACATTAATTTTTTTTTTAAAGAATCAATTGGCAAACTCTCTAAATAAAACAGAAAAGTGGTTGGAGCACCTGGGTGGCGCAGTCGGTTAAGCATCCGACTTCAGCTCAGGTCATGATGTCACAGTTTGTGGGTTCAAGCCCCACATCGGACTTGGCACTGATTGTGCAGAGCCTGCTTCGGATTCGGTGTCTCCCTCTCTCTGCCCTCCCCTGCTCCCTCTCTGTCTCTCAGAAAAAAATTTAAGCAGTGAAGTGGCAAATAGCAAATAAAAATATGTAAGTAAGTAACGTTCCTCTGCAGTGGTGAAATTTAATAGAGAAATTGTATTCATAACAACACTGAATAAACTTGAGACTGTAGTGAGAAGTTACACATGGAAGCTACAACTTGGCAGGAATCCGGAGGAAAAGATAAATGGTAGATGAGAAAACTCAGAATTAAAGACTTCAAGTCCCCACACATTAATGCGTAACTTGTACTCACATTTTGAACTGGATGAGTTCGTGCAGAATAACAAAGAGGGGGGCATAACCCAGAAATTAATTGTAGGGATGACAAATTTGTATTGCTGGACATGAAAGCATATTCTTTTTTTAATGTTTATTTTTGAGAGAGAGAGACAGAGTGCGAGCAGGGGAGGGGCCGAGAGAGAGGGAGACACAGAATCTGAAGCAGGCTCCAGGCTCCGAGCTGTCAGCACAGAGCCCGACGCGGGGCTCGAACCGTGAAATCATGACCCAAGACGAAGTGGGATGCTTAACTGACTGAGCCACCCAGGCGTCTCTATGAAATATTCTTAAATTGCAATCAGAAAAAGGGAGAGTTTTGGCCGAAGTAGTGGAGGCATACAGATAATGCAATAAAATTTAAAAAATACAGAAAAAGACCCAATAGCATTCAAGATTTAGATCAGTAAGCAAATGAGGTTTCAGTACCTAGATTCTTACCACACAGACCAAAATAAATTCCAACCACTGAGAGGTTTAAACACTTTTTTAAAAAAAATAAAAAGAGGGGCGCCTGGGTGGCTCAGTCGGTTAAGCATCCGACTTCGGCTCAGGTCACGATCTCGCGGTCCGTGAGTTCGAGCCCCGCGTCGGGCTCTGGGCTGATGGCTTGGAACCTGGAGCCTGCTTCCCGTTCTGTGTCTCCCTCTCTCTCTGCCCCTCCCCCGTTCATGCTCTGTCTCTCTCTGTCTCAAAAATAAATAAACGTTAAAAAAATAAAAAGAGCCACAAAAATACCAGTAGAAAATGTAGATTAATATCTCTCTGACCCTGGGATGTGCAAGGTCTTTCTGAACATAAAAGCAGAGGAAGGAAGAACAAAGAAAAATATTTATGTACTTGGATTTATAAACGCACACCTTAAGAATCCATTAACAATTAAAAATCAAATGATAAAATGGATAAAATGTTTGCAGTGCCTGATAGTGAGAGAGTTAATAAGCCATGCGAAGAAGGTTTCCAATTTAACAGAAACTCAATTTCATAAATTTTTAAATACGTAAAAGTGGAAATGACAGACAAATCACATACACACAAAACAAGCCAAGCAGGCAAGAAACATGAAGAAAGTTAGCATCACAAATAATCAAAGAAATACAAACCATAATTGGATTCTAAATTTCTTATCTTAGTTTGGGGAGACTTAATGATGGTTGGTGAATTCTGCATTCTCGTTCACTGCAGGTGGGAGTATAAATTGGCATAAATACTTTGGGCTCTGCAAATCTTAGTCCAAAAAAAAAAAAAAAAAGGCTTCAACCCAGGAATTTTGCCTACAGTCATTTCTAAAGGAAATGGAGATGTATGTATACAAAGATTTTATAAAAGCAAAAAGTGATAAACAATATGAATATCTAACGGGAGGTCAATTGAGTCACGATACCTACAAATGAGGAAACAGGGCGCCAACCTAAAAGTCATGTTTTACAATGGTTTTAACCACATGAGCAAATACTTACTATGACTTGTCCGATGGGAAAGCCAGATGACAAACTAACGGATGATAGCAAGGAGTCAATCTTGCTGTTCAAACATACACATGCATGCACGTAAAAAAGTAGAGTTAGAAGATTAGAAAAGTATGGGGGCACCTGGGTGGCTCAGATGGTTGAGCTCCGGACTTGATCGGCTGGGGTCACGATCTCAAGATTCACGAGCTCGATCGAGCCCCAACATCAGCGCGGAGCCCGCCTCAGATCCCCTGTCCACCCCCCACCCCCCGACCTTCCCCAGGTCTCAAAATTAAAAATAAAACCAAAAAAAAAAAAATGCTAAAAGAAAAAAAAAACATACCAAAGCGTTGGCAATGATTTTACTCAAGCGATGGGTCCATAGGTCATTTTCATTTTACTTCTATCTGTGTTTCCATAATTTCCAAAGGTTCTACAATGGACTTGCATTATTTTTGCAATGGAGGCGGTAACATTTTTTTCTTGTGTGTTTTCCACTCTAGTCGGCCGGAATCGCGGAAGCCTCAGGTCAAGATGCTGCAGGAGAATAAAGCGGGACCTGGTCTGCAGCCTGCTCAAGCGTGTGAGTCCTGTGGCTTCACCTTATTCCGGCTTGTGTGTTTGTTTGTTTGTGGTGGATCTTTTTAAATCTGTTCGCAGACAGCGTGCAGTTTCTGACACTGTTTCATTTGCTCCTCCCGCGAGTGACAGAGCAGAGTGTCCCAACAATACTCAATGTATTTCGCGTCAGGGGCCCGTGGGTCAGCAAGGTTATTAATAAGCATAGCCTCTCGTTCTAATTTAGCTCCCTTCTCTCCTTCGTGTCTCTCCTCCTGCCCTGCTTTTCCCTGCGCTGGTCTGTCTGACCCTCTTCCCTTTCTCCCTGATAGAAAGGATTCTGCCTTCCTTTTCGCTCAACTTCTGGCGCTTTTCCCAAAAGCGCTTTTCTGATGCTCTTGTTGGTCCTGTTAAGTTTTCACGGGGAATTTAATTTTTGCGGAAATGCATCGTGTCCTAAATGGATTCCAGACGGGCCGATGCGATACCACGATCTGCCACGCCTCGCTGAGTGCAAGATTGAGACAAAATGTGGACGAGCCACGAGGGCCACCTTGTTTTGCGAAACTGAAGTCTATTCAACAAGATTCCCGGACACAAAATTAGCTAGACGCGAGAGGCCGCCACGGTCAGCCCTACATAAAAGGAAATGAAGTTGAAAGGCACAAGGCAGCTTTGAATTTTATTATTTTTCTATTGTCTTTTTAAAATTGTTTTTTAAATATTTATTCTTGAAAGAGAGATCGAGCACAGGCAGGGCAGTGGGGGAGGTGGGTGGGTAGGGGCAGAGAGAGAGGGACACACAGAACCCCAAGCAGACTTCAGGCTCCGAGCCATCAGCACAGAGCCCGACGCCGGGCTTGAACCCACGAACCGTGGGATCATGATCTGAGCCGAAGTCAGACGCGTAACCAACTGAGCCGCCCAGGCGCCCCTGTTACCTTTGATGAGACAAAGAGCATTTACAGAGTTGATCATGTATATTTGGAGTGTGTGTATCAATTTTATTTTCTGTTTAGATCATAATGTACTACCCAAACTTATATTTATTTTTATTTTTGCTGTTTTATTTTTGCTGATGTTATTACACAGGTAGGAGTGGCTGCAGGGTCGTCTTGACTTACCGAATTTTTGGCCACACGCCCTACAAATCCTCTGGTCTTTGTACAAATCCTGTTCCAATTTTTTTCACTGTCAACATTTCCTAGCTACAACTTCAAACCATAGAAGATTACTCTGTGAACTGAAAAGAGTCAGTTCCTGCACACACACACACGCACACACGATCACACGCACACATGCGTGTACAAACGTCTTTCCACATGTATTGAACTTCAATGGTTACTTTATTCTAATAAACACAATATCGCATCTCCTGTCAGAGACCTCAGGAAGTCACATGTACCAACGGAGAGTTTGCTTAACAATGACAAAGCAACAGCTTGATATGGGAAAATACGTAAAAAGAAATGCATGGTTCTGCGTTGAATTATTCATACTTTTCAAATTAACCTATTGCACTTCTTCCTGTTCGAGAACACAGTAGTGTTTGAATATGACCTAGACTACCTTTTCTCGAATAAGTGAAAGTCTTTTACAGTGATGCAATTTTTTAACACATGATTAATTCCACTCCCAACGAGGGTCCTCATCTTGAAGAAATGAGAACCGAAAAATGAAGAAATGACAGAGAAGCGAAATTTATTCCGGAGAAAGATAGTTTTCTATGTCCAAATTCATTATCAGGAAGCATACCACTTTTATAGCATTAGTAGGATTGTGCTCGACTTTTGGTCTTTCCCAAACTAAGGAAGAAAATCTCTGTGCCCTTTGAATGAATCACGCATTCAACGTTCAACTTCTTAAAATGGTCTCCCCTCACCACTGCACATTGATAGAGAGGCAAGGCTCCTATACTCAGCTAAAATAGCCACTGGAAATAGTCATTAATCGCGCTTGACTGAATGTCTAGTTCGGTCCCTTTTTATTTTTTCCTTTTCCTTTTAAATAGATCATTCTCATCTGCCCTCTAACAACCATCAAAGGAGGAGCATAGCTTTAAATGTGTCCTGGTACATGTATGGCCATTTGTCATTCATGGAATTCTATTTAAGTTATTTTCTTTAAAGGCAGTATTTTTCTTAACATACATAGGCTTGCGTGAGCGTTAAATTATTATTAGACCGTGGTGGGGAAAAAGAGGAAAAAGGAGGAGGAGGAAGAGGAGGAGTTGACCGAGTGCCTACTTTGTACCATACAGTGTGACAGCTGCATCCATTCATTCAGTGGAACTTTTATGTTGTGCTGAGTGCTTCCGCATAACCTTTTCTGGTGTTGTCTACACAGCACCACAATGAAGAAGATATGGGTCACCTCAGGAGGCAGATGAGAAGACTGGGGTTTAGAGAGGTCAAGCAACATACCCCAGACGCACACTCAGGGCAACACGGAGCAGGGACTCGAGCCGAGGCTCTCCTCGCCAAACTCCAGCCTTTTCAATGATTGGGGGTAGCCGACTTCCTCGTTGACAGTGGCAGGTGCTCAGGGTAGAAACGAAATCCTGGAGTTTACCGCATTCTGGGCTTGAGGTCAGTGACAAATGATGGTTTCTAAGGGGTGATGTGGGCACGTCTGGAAGAGCAAGAAAGAGGTCCCCGAGAATCACTGTAGATACCATGGTGGACAGCATCATGAAAGGGCTAACATGGTAATTCTCATGGGAGCATGACAACACGTCTGTTCCTATATCAGAACACCCATGACCGGGGCGCCTGGGTGGCTCAGTCGGTTACATGTCCGACTTCGGCTCAGGTCATGATCTCGCCATCCGTGAGTTCGAGCCCCGCGTTGGGCTCTGTGCTGACAGCTCCGAGCCTGGAGCCTGTTTCAGATTCTGTGTCTCCCTCTCTCTCTGACCCTCCCCTGTTCGTGCTGTGTCTCTCTCTGTCTCAAAAATAAATAAACGTTAAAAAAAAAAAAAAAAAGAACACCCATGACCATGTGGGACTCGAGTGGACAAACTGGTAAATTTCAAAACCTGGGCATCTTTGTGCCCTTGCTTTAGGTATTTTAAGTACTCTGTATTAAAGAGGGTCATTGGTTCCAAGGTGTTCCTTTACATTTTGATAAATAAATGTTCTGAGGACCGCCTATGGGGAATTCTTCCCTCGCATAATAAGGTTGGATGCAAACGTCTGCCCTGTAGCAGATCTTTTGTGCGGTTTTTTTTTTTAGGTTTTGTTTTGCTTCGAAGTCTTTTCTTTTGTTTTTTTTTTTTTTGTTGTTGTTGTTTTTGTGTGTTTTTGTTTTTTTATGCCCACTCTGCGTTAGCTTCCTCCGACTCCCAGCCTGGGCTCGGCAGGCTGTAAGACGAGGAGAGGGTGGTGCGTGTCGGGCTACAGTTCTGAATGCTCCGGGGCTAAGATTTCTTATGAAAACTGGCAGCTTTTTTGTTCTTCCTCAGCCTTTTCTCATACACGGCCAGGTCTCTCTCTGTGTGGCTGCGCCCGCCGTGGCTGCGGCTGTCCCGGGCTAAATTTTATGCCGCTGACAAGTGCCATTGAAGTGCCTCGGTGGCACAGAGTCAGTGGGAGTTGTGTGTATGTAAGCACAGGCCGACTTTGGCCCGCTGAGTGTAATAGCATATCTGCCTTGGGAGATTATGGGGATGATATGGGCGAGGCGTAATGGAGAGGGCAGTCTGTGTACAAATTTCAAATGACTTGCTACACCCCTCCAGGATGGTTGCTGTCAGGAGTATTAGCACTTTAGACACACAACAACTGCGTATCATATTACCGGTGGCCCCTGCTCCCACAGAGTGGCTCCTCCCACGTCTCCCAGAAGGTAATTGCTTCGGGGGTACCTATTGAACACATACAAAGGAGAAAACACTGGCGAATTTTATGCTTTGAGTTCCACTGTCGTCATATAGAAGGAGGAAAACACTGACCCTGTTTAAATGAGCATGGACGGAAGTTCAAAGGGAATTACGGGGCGAGGGGGGGGGGCGGGGAGGAAGGTGTCTCCGAACGATTTCAATTCACCATCCAAGTAGGACCTGATGTCATATACCGAAGCTGAACCCAGGGGAGCGTTCTGTCGCTGTGCCCGTAAACCAAGACCTACCCTGATGGTGGTTGGCACTTTCGTTTCGGTGTTAGTGGAGAGGTAGGGGAATGCAGAAACTTCCAGGCCATGGATGATGTCTAAAAACATTTCATTTATTTTAGCATGGAGTTCTGAATGAGTCTGCCCAATGCTGGGGACTCTGCAAAAGTTGAAACCATGTGCGGATCTGACCAAGGGACGCTAGCATTCTTTGGTTGAGCTCCTTCCTGCGCTAAAAATAGACAGTGTCTCCTCTCAGCTTGGTACAAGCAAATTAAGCAGAGCCTTTCTTTTTTTTTTTTTTTTTGCCTGAGTTGAGACCGGGGACTGGACCTAAGTGTGTATGTGACTTTTCTGGCCTTCCATGCTAAATGGAGGCATAACAGATTAACATCAATAAAGACAACAGTGACATGGATGATCCTTCACGGAAAACTTAGCAGCAAAATCACCACCATGATGATGGTCTGAGGTTGAATGTGCTTATCCAACCTGTTTCCCGCGTCAAGATCTTTCTTATAGTAACACTGAAAATCTGTTAGCGTTGGAGGCCGTCACGTTGATTATACTCCTTGCTCGCATCGGCGTCTAAAACGCTGCGGCACCTCTGTTGTCCATTTACCCAATACGTTAGCCCCAAATATATTCCAGGCACAGTACAAGTCTCTGGAGATACAGCTATACGTAGTCCCCGTCCTTAGGGATCTTGTCTTGATTTACTTTCTTTACACGATAAATAGTGCATGTTGGGTGCCTTTCGCTTTACCATAGGTGATAGTTACATTATCATCTCCATTTGCAGATGAGGAAACTGAGGCACAGACAGGTTAAAGCCACATGCCCCAGGTCACACATCTGGTGTATCAGGAGACTCAGGATTTAAACCCAGGCAAATCTACTTCCAGAGACCCTACCATTAATCACTGCTTATGAGCCTACGGAAGAAATAAACCTGTAACTCTCTTCAGTATAATTACCAGGGGCATCAAAGATCCTAGTAACTCCAGAAACCCAAGATTCCGCAATATTTACATCAATAACTGGGCAACGCTTTGTAAAAGAGGAGCACTTTGGCTGGCTCGTTTGGTAGAGCATGCGACTCTAAATCTTGGGGTTGTGAGCTCAGGCCCCACGTTGGGGGTGGAGCTAACCCCCCCAAAAAAATAAAAGTGGGAGTCCATTTGTAAAGGAACAAAAGATGAGAGAGACAGACTCTGTAAGCTACCAAAAAGCCAAGTCAAAATGCAATTTAATGGGGATAAACATGAGACGTTCTTAAATGCAATAAATCCCCTGTACAAGCCCTAGATGGCTGAGATCTGACTCCTGGGATGGGGGCTCCTCCCTGGCTCACGGCTCTGTGTAAAGCCAGTCACAGGACCTAGTGGACGGCACTGGTCGCGGGATGTCTAAGTATTTTATTTGTTTCCGGACACTTAAGAGAATCTGGCAAACCAAAGCCAACCAGAGAAGACCAAACCTCCGAGTCCGGGTCATATGTGGGAAGCAGAGAATTTCGCCAATAAAACAAAAGCGGTGGGGTACCTGGGTGACTCAGTCTGTGAATCACCCAACTCCGGATTTTGGCCCCGGTTATGATCTCACGGTCGTGGGATTGAGCCCCACATCAGCCTCCTTGCTGAGCATGGAGACTGCTCGAAATTCTGTCTCCCTCACTCTCTGCCCCTCTCCTTCACTCGCATGCTCTCTCTCTCTCTCTCTCTCTCTCTCTCTCTCTGTCAAAATACATAAATAAACATTTTTTTTTCAGTGGTGGTTTTGAGATGGTGGGGAAAGGGCAAGTTGTCTTCAAGTGTTTGAGGGTCTGTCATATGATAGAGGAACGAGGTCAAGTTGTATAGCTTCTGAAGACAGAATCCAACCCAGTAGAAAGATAATCCAGAGACATGAATTTTTGCTTCCATAGAAGGAACAAAAATTTCTAAAAACAAAGCTCCCAACAGCAGTAGCCTTGGAGAGAGTCAACCCTGCCACTCCCATCTCCTGGGTGGCTGGCTTTGACCAGTCTGGCAGCCTTCGCCCAGACCATCACACCTTTATGTCAGCCTGACCATCTGCCCATCTCCAGACCTCTGGCCTCGGCGAAAAGTTGGACCGGTGTCCTCCAAGCTTCCTTCAAAGGAAAAGACGCCATGACTTCTTGATTCCATTACAAAGCCTTGAATTCCAAAGCATTTTTTTAAAACCAGTTACCCCTGCTTTATAGATGAAGAAATATCGCAGGACTGAGTAACCAATGGAATCAGGGACAGATAAAATCTCCCCTTTCATACCTAGATTCCTGCTCACACTTGAATAACTATTTCTACACAACCAACCTTAGCATTGTTCCAGAGCAACTTAGCCCTAACCTTATTCTAGAAAATTGGTCTGGTCCCCCGTGGCCACTAGATCATTTAGCTGAGAGCTTACTATCATTTCTCAGTTAATTTGTGAGTTAATTGTAAGTGTCAGGAGGCTCTGACACTGCAGAAAGTGGTAAATTATTGAGATAAACCAGGGTCAGGAAAATCCTTGTTGTTTGTTGATCAGTTTTTATCAGAAAAATATGGTTGACATGGGAGGGGACTGGAAGGGCACCAAATAGGAGTTGTCTCCAAAGACAGCCTCCACTAAGTGGACACTTGATTCTTGAGTGAGGAAAATGCTTTGGACACCAAGATTCCCGTAACACTCCACGACCACCACGTCAATCACGTTTTCATCTAAATAACTATCCAACCTATAGTACTTTCTTTTTTAATGCTAGTTTGAAATTTTTTGTAATGTTTATTTATTTTTGAGAGAGAGACAGAGTGCAAGCAGGGGAGAGGCCGAGAGAGAGGGAGACACAGAATCCGAAGCAGGCTCCAGGCTCCGAGCTGTCAGCACAGAGCCCGACGCGGGGCTCGAACCCATGAACGGAGAGATCGTGACCTGAGCTGACCTTGGACGCTTAACCCACTGAGCCACCCAGGTGCTCCCCCTCCCTATAGAACTTTGAAAAGAAGAGCTCAGTCCCTGCCTGGGACATCTCCAATGGTCTAAATGTGGTACTGAGAGCGGTTAGATCATAAATCTCTGAGCACATACACATTATGGCTATCGGCAAAATAACGGTTTGTCTTTTCCACACCGCTGCGTTTGGCAGGCCTGTGCCCCCCATTTCTCCTCCTTGCTGTTTGACCTTTGTGGTTCCCTCCCCCCGGCAAGGTCAAGCCCTTAACATCAGGATTATGTTAAAAGAAGGACGAAAATTTTCAAAAAACTTCTGGAATCATTGATCGGGTTTGCGCAAAGTGGGAACTGGTCCTCCTTTGGAAAGGGAGCAAACTGAGTCTCAAGCCCAAATGATTCAAATCCCTACCAGCTTCTGAGTTGGGGACCACACGGTGCCTCTTTGTTACCCGCCATGGCTTGGCCACTATCTATGTCTGACTATGCTCAGCAGTGCAGGCTCATGGTATGATTTCACAATCTGTCATTTGTTACTGATTAATCCTCAGTACGTTGGCAAATGGGGCTAAACTGGAGTGCTGTGGGAATCAGGCAAAGGACGTCAGAGAGCTTTTATTTTTTTAACTTCCTCTGCGAAAATGATTTTGGAGGAGTAGCAAGCTGAAAAACCATATCCTGACACATCATACCCGGTCGGACCCTTGTCTGGATAAGGGGATCCGGTGATAAAAGAATCCATGCTTTCACATGCAGGGATGTACGTGTTTAATGTCTTACCTAGAAGACAATACTCTGTTCCCCATCCACTTTACAGCCAACAGCAACAAGGCTTTTCTTTAATTTTATTTTAATGTTTATTTCTTTTTTTGGGGGGGGCATGAGCAGGGGAGGGGGAGAGGGAGACGGAGACACAGAATCTGAAGCAAGATCCAGATGCTGAGCCATCAGCACAGAGCCCGAGGCGGGGCTCAAACCCACGAACCATGAGATCATGACCTGAGCCGAAGTCAGACGCTTAACCGACTGAGCCACCCAGGTGCCCCTCAACAAGCCTCTTCTCTCTGCTTTTTCCTACGCTGAGACACACGGGTCAAAAGAGAAGTCAAGTTAGGCCAAAATTGCTATAATTTTCAATCTCCAGTCTGTGGGCCAAAGCCAACGGGGTCTTGGCTACAAAACGTAAACAGAGCATTGTTGCCTCTTAATCTGGGTAATTGGTCCCAAATGCTGTTGCCACTTTTCAGATCCGATGCTCTCCATACTTTTTTACAGAACCTGGAACTTTTCTCCTTTGGCAGGGAAAAGTTTGGAGCGTGAGCTGTCTTCTCATCAGCGCTAACACTCCTATAAACAGCCAGGTGATGCCATTCGGGGGCCTGTAAACACAGGAGGCTTGGGCCTGCTTCGAGAGTTCCACTCCGTTTTCAAATGTTCATTCATCTATCACTTGCTCCCACACCCGAGCCGACTTCGGTGTGTTTACTTAACATGCACAAGCTCCTACAAGAGCTGAGCAGACAGGGCCACCTCTCAGAGGATGCCAGCCAGAATTCAGGAGCCGGCCCATGTCTCACTCTGGCATAATGTGTTCTTATCGGGACGTTCCTTGAGGGTAATGCACCGTAATGAATTTGGCCGAAAACCAGTGGTTTTATGACATCATTTTCTGGGCAAAGCCCTAGGAAGGCTGTGTGAGAGAAGCCAGTGGGGTGTTCTGAGAAGAGACCGGGCTTTGGAACACTCAGGGGGACTGCAGGCTGTGTGAGCCCAGGCAGGCAACAGAACTTCTCTGAGCCTCGGTTGTCAGATCTATAAAGTGGGTGATAAATAGCTCGCAAACCCATCACAAGAATGAAATGAGAAGGTGAATATAAAAGTTATGGAGGCCTGCCACCTATTACGATGATACAAAGCAATTGTGGGGTTGTTTTTTTTTTTTTTTTTTTTAAGTTTTTAAAATGTATTTTGAGAGACACAGAGACGGTGCAAGTGGGGCAGGGGAAGAGAGAGAGGGAGAATCCCAAGCAGGCTTTGGGGCAGCTCAGAGCCCGACACGGGGCTTGAACTCACCAAAGCGCAAGATCATGACCTGAGCCCACATCAAGAGCGAGACGAGGGGCGCCTGGATGGCGCAGTCGGTTAACCGTCCGACTTCAGCCAGGTCACGATCTCGCGGTCCGTGAGTTCGAGCCCCGCGTCGGGCTCTGGGCTGATGGCTCAGAGCCTGGACCCTGTTTCAGATTCTGTGTCTCCCTCTCTCTCTGCCCCTCCCCCGTTCATGCTCTGTCTCTCTCTGTCCCAAAAATAAATAAAAAACGTTGAAAAAAAAATTAAAAAAAAAAAAAAAGTGAGACGATTAACCCACTGAGCTACCCAGGCACGGTTTTTAAGCCATAGTGTTTTAGCCTATCTTTAAGCCTCAACAACACAAGGCAGGGAAGAAAATCTGTCTTTCCTGTGAAATCTCTAGCTCGGGCTTCAGTATTCCAAGAAAACAGAGCTTGCATTATGGACCCGGCAAGACATTGACACAAATCTGAATTCCCTTAATTTGCTTTTCTCGCAGACTTGCTGTTTTACCGATTTCCAATCTCCTTCATGACATTTTTAGGCCCTTCCTTTCTCCTGTAAATGTGTCTAGAATCCTGTTGAGTTCTACATTAACTGATGCTTCTCCAAGTTTGACTTAGTTAGTTTTTTTGTTTGTTTGTTTTCATCTTTCTTCCCCAATCTCTCACTGGGTCATTCTTGTACTTTTTCTAAATTCCACTCCATTTATCTCTATCACCTTAGCATTAAGGTATTCTACATATGTAGCATTCCAAGTGCAAGCTCAGCAAAGGCTTATGGGAGATTTGGGATGTCAACTCCCTTCCCACTTCTGGGATAAGGTTAGACAAGAGCGAGCTTTCTCTCCTTTGGCTTTTCCCATTAAATTTACTACCGTTCTCAGTAGTTTAAGAACAGGAAAATGGGGCGCCTGGCTGATTCAGTCGGTTGAGCATCCAACTCTTGATTTCGGCTCCGGCCATGATCTCACGGGTTCGTGAGTTCGAGCCCCGCATCAGACTCTGCACTGACAGCGTGGAGCCTTCTTGGGATTCTCTCTCTCTCCCTCTCTCTCTGACCCTCCCTTACTTGCCCTTGCTCCTTCTCACTCTCTCTCTCAGAATAAAAATAAGCATTTAAAAATTTTAAAACTAAAAATAAAAACAGAAAGATCTCTCTCTCATTCCTAGTCTGTGGCGGTTTGTTTTCCAAACAACACCATAATTGTATTTCCTCTGTGGGGTCAGGAGGTGCTGAAGCGCAGAGATCCCAGGACCAGACGTTCTGGGGTTCAAATCCCCTTTCGGAACAATGTAACCTTGGGCGAGTTATGTAACTTCCCCATGCCTGCTCTTTCTTATCAACAAAATGGAGATAATAGTGTTTGTCTGGTACTGTGATGGCAAACCGTGTTGGATCACCCTACATAAAGTGCTTCGACCGGTGCCTGATTATAGCAAGCACTCAAGAAATGTTGGTGAACGATATTCCATCTGGATCCTCCTTTTCAAACAATCCTACGTATGTTTCACTGTCAGTCCTTCCTCTGTCTTTCATACGCGGTCATCTTTCCACACACATTGAAAGTTTGCTTCAAATGCTATTCTTCCCCACTTCTGAAATTTACAGGAAATGTGAAGAAAAAAAAAAAAGAGAGAGAGAGACAAACAGCAATGTCAAAACCATCTTCTGGTTCTCTTCCCCAGTGCATCATCTGTTCATCATTAGCTAAAGCAGGATGAAAGTTTCACTGTGAACCCACAACAGAACCCCAGTGTACCTAAAGTTAGTGAGTCTGGGTCAGGTTCAGGAAAACCTGGTTTGAATTTTAGGTGAACCTCCTTTCTACTCTCAAATGCCAGAAGAGGATTTATAGTTTCAGGTGGATAGCAAATGAAATTTGGTAAGTTCATCCGGGTTTTACTTAGGGTTTGTCATTTGAATGAACTCAAATTTCATGCAGCCTTAATCCTTATATTTATGGGTTTTCTGCCATATTCACCCCAGTTGATAAAAAAAAATTTTTTTAATACAAATTGAGGCATGCTGTATGGTATTTGAGCAAACTGCAATATTATCGAAGGCATGCATTTCTTTGTCTTGATAATACAAAATTATAAGGAAAATATATTTGGGGTAACATGTGCTTGAAGGAGTCAAGCTATTTTGGCAAATATTTCTCTTTATAACATACTGTGTTTGTTGGCCATGAGATCCCAACCTGACCAGATGATAATTAACAAAATTATCTATTTCTGTGGACACTTAAAGATCTGCATCATCTTTTATCACTGGCTCAGTTAAACTGTGACTTTAAAATCAAATTTGTACAATTTAAGCTTTCTCCATTTTTGCATTTCATCCCCCAGAAGTCAGAAGCCCAGACTTTAAACTAGCCAATTTCCTCAAATTATATGCTAGAGGTTTGAGGAGATTTAAGGATAGATCTTTTATGTCAAAATGATAGGTTCACAGTTTGTGACTGATGATCTTGTACATATAAATGATATATGCCCATTAGATAAAGGGGCCTTCTGGGATGAGAAGATTGGGCAAGAGTGAGCTTAGAGAAATTTCTAAATCCTACCTTCACAGCAACATGCTTCCACTTTCCCTTTTATTATAAGCCAAAATAATCTTAAATAACTTACATATGGAGATTAATATATCAATGACCCCTAAAAAGATTATTTGCCTCAAAGCGCATTTTTCACTCCAACCGTTAAGTGGAAGGAAGCATTGTAGTTACATTACTTTGAACATCTATTTCTTCATTTAACTAAATAAAGTTATTCTGGGATTAAATGTTTTTAATTTTTTTTTCCCTGAAGAAATGTGCCCTGGATAAAATTTCCCCAAATACTGCAAATACCTTTTCATAAACTGACCACATTTTAAAGATCAAAATCTAAAAACACAAAATGTCATGGTTTTCTTCTTCTTCTTCTTCTTCTTCTTCTTCTTCTTCTTCTAATCTGTAGTCCCCAAATGACCGCTCATAAAAATAAACTTTACAACATCTTCGAGAATCCCAAAGAACCCCGGTCAAGATTTTTTTGGCTAGAAAAGAAAGCAGTTTTGATATTCAGAAATTTGGCCTTCCTTAGTCAATCCCCAAAAGGGAAAAAAAATCAGCTAATCTTAGAAAGATGGTAAATTTAAGTATTTCTCTAATCCAAGTTAGTCCTCAATCATGTTTTGAAGTATGATCAGACAATAAGTACTGGGAAAAGTCATAGAAAGCTTCAAAAATAACTCAAGATAGAAAAATTAAGCATTTCTTTACGAGGCTTTTCTGTTTCTAAATTCGAGGATGAATAGCATCTTACTGGAAAATAGCAGCAAAGTTTGTGCTGGCATGCCCCCTCCATGGTAACAACGACAACAAAAAAAGATCCACTAACGTATTCTATTACTGGATCGTTTAAAGCAGCATTAAACATCAGACTTGGGTTGGTCGACTATTCCAGGTGTCACACAGGACAGCGAAACCAGCTAAACACGGACCCATCTCCACGCAGGCTCTAACACACAATAAACAACCCGGCAGGCACGCACCCTCGCACACGCATGCGCACACACAAACATACACACGCGAAACCTGACCAGGCTTTGCTCTGAGTCCCTGATAAGTCTGGCCCTGGAAAGAATTTTAATCTACATGGTTTGAAAATAGGGGCCTTTTAAATATGCTGCAAACAATTTGTGATGGTCATGTCTAAAATGCTGCCCCATTATCCTTTTCCATTTGGAATGAATGAGGCTAATTAATTTCAGGCCATACTTGATGAGGTCAGCACCATACGAGGGGTGCGTGCTAGACATTGCTAATCTCTTTCAGCTGAGAGTGATGAATTAAAGATGAAGCATGCCTTTGCAGGCCTAATTTAGAATGTATATCAAAAAACCTACAGCAAATAATACTATACCCTACAACAAAGGAAAACTTGTTCTCTCAGGCTCCCTGAGTTGTGTTGATTTTAAAGACATTTTCAGCCTTCTTTGGAATCCCAGCTGGGGATGGGTGAACCATACCAAGAAAATCAAGCCATCTCTCACACATGGCCATGTGGACAAAAAGTGGGATTAAAGGAAAGAAAGAAAGAAAACAAAAACAAAATACAACAATCAGGGTTTGATCCCTTGTGTATTAAAATTCCACCTACACATTAGGCTTTCCCCTCCCCACCCCCCCAGAGTTACCAGACTGACAAAGATCCCAAATTAGCAATACCTGTATTCAAGCGGTGACCACCCAGTTCTGCTGGGACATTTCAAAGCAACATGCTAAATGAGGCAGCCTGTTGTTTTTAAAGCAGATATCCTAATGAGGCTTATTAGGTTTTTCCATGTCTCTATTTTGAAAGCCAATAGAGATTGACCAGGTAGATAATGTGATACCTTTTATTAAGCCAAGAAAGAAATTGTAATACAGATGCCTCCGGGCCAAAGTGTTCTTATGAAAGTTAATGCTAAGCCAACTTCCGAGTTGTGAAAAAGGGAGCTACTCACTGATCCCAACTCGAAAGAGAAGGAATTAGTCATGATTTCTCAAAGATGACTACCACAAGTCCCTAAGGGTGGCAAGGAAGGTGACAGAGCCCAGACACAAGAGAATACACCTCGCAAAAAATATTTCAGCAAACCTAGCAAGAGCAATCCTGACAGATTATCCTAAGGAGTCTGAATTTCCAACTGGGGGCCACCAAGAGCTCCTCACTCGGTATCCCGGTAGCTTTCATTAGGACAAAGCTGCTTCGAATTAGGTCCAATCTACATGCTGAATCAATCTTTCATCCTTTTGATTGCTTCTGAAAATATTTATATTTCTTAATAATGCACATTTTGTCTTGCAACTTCTGATGAAACCCAGACGGGGGTTCCCAAAGCAGGCAATGTATGTGGAAGGGTGATTTGGGACAGGAAAAGGAAGATAAAAAAACACAGGTTTTTCCCATTGGGGAACCATTAGAGAATATAAATCTAGCAAGTTTGGTTATGTATACATCAGAGGAGGCTTGTAATAAATACAGATTGGAATATTACAGTGACCTAATGGAGATTACAGCATATTCTGTTACTGTGTGATTCTTCATAGCAGCTGCGACTGTTTGGCTGGTTAACTTAGTAGATTTTATGAAAAGTTATTGTGGGAGAGATTTAGGAAGAGCTCACGTTACAACCAGTAATAACGCACATAACGTATCATGTCAAAAAATGGAGTCACAGAAGGGCGCCTGGGTGGCTCGGTCGGTTAAGCATCCAACTCCTGATCTAGGGTCAGGTCATGATCTCAAGATGGTGAGATCGAGCCCTGTGTCGTTCTCTGCACCGGGGTGGGGACTGCTTCAGATTTTTCTCTCTCCCTCTGCCCCTCTCCCCTGCTAGCATACACTTGATTGTGCTCTCTCTCTCTCAAAAAAAAAAAAAAAATACAGTAAGAGTCATAATGGAGCCATGGCCAGATGATCTAGTCTGTTTTTGTGGAGGCATCTGGGTGGTCCACTTCGGCTCAGGTCATGATCTCACGGTCTGTGGGTTCGAGCCCTGCATTGGGCTCTGTGCTAACAGCTCAGAGCCTGGAGCCTTCTTCAGATCCTGTGTCTCCCTCTCTCTCTGCCCCTCCCCCACTTGTGCGCTCGCTCGCTCACTTGCTCTCTCTCTAAAAAGTAAGTAAACATTAAAAAAAAAATTAAAAATGAAGTATGTTTTTGTGGAATGAGGAGCAGAGAATTGGGAAGATGGTTTTTTTGGGGGGGGCGGGGCACTGGGAGTGGATTCCTGGTTTAGGGGGCTGAGAGAAAAGGGGCTTACTTTCACCTTCTCACCAATCAGCTGGGTGACCTTATGTAAGTCACCTAACGGCTCCGGACCTCGGGTTTTTCCTCTTCTCTCTGGGAAAGTTTTCTTGTCTGGTTTCCTAAAGAACTACCATTGTCTTAAGTATTCAGTGCTCTCAGCAAGCGGAGAGAAGGAAAGCAGAGACCTCATCCAAAGGTGAGTGTCTCCAGTTGGAGAGATGTTAGTGACACCTTCTCAAAGTGCCCTACACATTACTCGTCCCCCTCACCCCCTCAGACCATGGCCGCTGCCCCGGGTCCTCATTTCTTTCCTCTCAGACGCCATGACAGAAGAAAGCACCCAAAACCCATGTGTGTAGTTTCATTAACTCCAACCCTCCCATTTCAGAGATGAGGAAAATAAAAAGCAAAGATGTTGAGGTCACACAGTAACTGATAAAGCTAGAATTTAAACCCAGGTCTCCTTATTTCCAAACCAGGGTCTATTCTGCTATGACAAACTGTCTCAGAGTCTGAGGGACTTCGCGTTCCAAAAATCACTGGGATTTCTTGTGACGGCCCCATAGCATTGAAGAGCCCTTGCAGTTAGAAACGGGAACATAGTCCAGGGCAGTGGCTTTGAAATGTAGATTTCCTGGGTTTGCGGAACACGTCCCCAGCTTACTGGCAATGTGAGTTTCGGGTGAGTCCCCAAACTCTGTTAAGACTCTGGGGTTCTTTTGGCTCTAGGATCATGGAAATAATAACTGTATTTACCTCCGAGAGTTGGATAGAGATTAAAATGAATATCTTATATATGAATATATCGAGGTGAAATGAAATGACACGTGTAGAAGTTTCCCGTTCTTGCCTATAGTAAATGTTACCTGCTATTAGTTTCATTGTCATTATCTTCTTCTTCATTTACATAATGACTCGCCACGGAGAGACCCTGAAAGGAACCTAGGAATCGTAGTTAAGAATTCTGGCTGTGGGGAGCCTGGGTGGCTCGGTCGATTACGCGTCTGACTTCGGCTCAGGTCACGATCTCGTGGTTCGTGAGTTCGAGCTCCGCGTCAGGCTCTGTGCCTGGCACCTGCTTCAGACTCTGTGTCTGCCCTTCCCCTGCTCATGCTCTGTCTCTCTCTGTCTCTCAATAATAAATAAACATGAACAAATTAAAAATAAAAAAAGACTTCTGGCTGTGCTCCTTTTAGCTTCATGGCCTCAGATAACTCTCTCAGCCTCAGTCAACTCAGCAGCAGAATGGGAATTCAAAGTATCGGCCTGTGAAGAATTTCTGTGACAATCCAGTGAGCTGTGAATGTGAGACAACGTATAAACAGGTGGAACCCTCCGAAAGCCCAAGGGTTCATGGTCGTATTCAAACATTATTATTCCTAGGTTGGAAACCCTCTGGCTGCCTGGAGTTGGTTAGCAGATCATAAAAGAGATAACGCCACTGTTTTATTTCTCGAGTAAGCCACCTTAGACATAAAACACCATTAAATCATAAAAGGATAGATGCGTTTCCTCAATTATCACCGTTATCCTTTTAATCCTATTCTACTGTTCTCTACCTAAGCATGTGGTTCTCTCATAATTTTACCTTACCAGAGGATTAGATCATGAGTAGCTCACAGGGACAGGGTTTAGAACAGGAAAACAGCACACCCACTCTCCTCGTTGCCTTCCAAAGTAAGGGGGAGAGATATCTCGAAGCAAAGAAAATGCACTGCACGAAATACTAAACGCAGGCTTCTGAGAAGCCTTCACACCCTCGTTAAAATACTATCAAACTTTGCTATTGACTAGCTGCCCATTGCACGTGAACTTAAAAACATATTCGTTATTGAGATACAATTTTGTTTCAGCTAAAGAAGCATCGTGGGCTCGGGAATTGTTTTCTGAGTGGGATTATTAAAGGGCTTGGGGCCTAAAGGTGTATGTCTATTTTAAAAAGAAATTTTCTGATTGCAGATAACTTCTCAATTTGATTTAGTGTCGAACGATAGTGATGGGGTTGATAAGTGAGCGTTCATCGGTAATTCATCTTGTGCTGGTAGAAATTTACAGCAAAGCAGTGCTTTCCCAACAGTGACAAGCCCTATTAATCTTCTTCAGACACATTTCAATAGGTGTTCCCATCTGTGGCCAACATCTAAACACTCTGGCATCACCAGTGACTTGAAGACACCTTCATTTCAAGTTACACTACTGAAAATGTGATACTAGATTGTACTCTATTTTTTAACCTAATTCTCTCTCTTCATTCAATTAGCCTTTCTTGCCTGGATTTTCTGCTCATGTGTAACATCATTTCCCAGGGAGAGCTCTCAAAGATTCGGTTTCTTAGAGATGCACAATCTCCTCCAAGGTTAACAACCAACAACTTTTTTACAAATTAAAATTGCATAGATTCCAGTTCTGACAGTCACTGGCCTCTGATTGCCTGTGTCCTTAGAAAGCACACCCTGCTCAAAGAAAGCCCGCCCGTGCTTTTGAGAGGGCTTAGGAAAAGGAGAAGGCTGTAAGATCCATTTGTGTTCATATTCAGAATGCAATTTGTTATCCTGAACTATGATGTTAAATTTCAGTGCAGAAGAAGGCTGAGAAAGGGAGAGGCAATTAAGAAAAGAGGGTGATGGAAATGTAGCCCCGCGTTCAAATAGCCACATTTACTCAGCAGATTCATTCCATAGGGTAAAATCCTCTCTTATTCCTTTGCATCTGCTGGCGGACCTCCCATTAGAGAAAGAAATACAATAATCACTTTAGGAATAGATTATTTCACCTAAATTGGCTTTATTCTACAGGCAACATGCTCTCTCTGGCTACGAGGTTAGTCAAGGCAAAAAATGTGGAGGGAGTGTTTGATTTTGGATTGCACCTAAGTGCTTTTTTTGTGCCATTTTCAACCTCATAATGGACTTGGTCTTGCAAAGAAATAGGATTTGAACAGCATTTTTCTTGTGCACTTCAGAAACCTTTCAAACGAGAAGACTCCCTGACACATTCTTACTTTGGAAAGGTTAGATATTACCTGCATAATGAAGGGAATCATTTCTAACTTCATTGAACTTTTTTGTCCCTATGTGATCTGAAATACATACGTGTTACTAGTAAGTGTGTGTGTGTGTGTGTGCGCGCGCACGCACACGTGTGTATGATCATTTGAGTTTGTTATAGATCTCAATAACCTTATTGTAGGTGGCAAGTTTAAATGTGCCATATTAATAACTTGTTTTCCAAGACAAATTAAGTCCTTATGTGTCAAAAGCACTCCGCACTGGATTATCTACAAGACAAGTATTTATTGAATAAATGTTCAGTCCAATTTCATTTTAATGTGACTGACTGTATGTTTCAGCCTCTTAGGCAGAGATAAAAACACTCAGACCTATAACTGTGTTGCAACATTACACCTAACTTGTCTATTTCCATTATTGTCTCCTAACTTAGAATATGGAAAGAAGGCTTTTTTTTTTTTTTTTTTTTTTTTTGGTTGTTGTTCTCAAGAGCAGGGAGAGAGATAGAAAAACGGCTGGCATTCAGCCTAAAGAGAAATCATTGAAACAAATTAATCCTATGCCGTTTAAATTGACATGGTAATCCATCATCAGAGAAGGCAAACTCTGAAAGCAATCTAGAATCTGCCCTCTGTTCTTTCACTGGCCCTCGAGGCACAAAGACAGATAGTAAAGGAAGGGGGGGGGGGGGGAAGTATCATAAAAGTTAGGAATGACTTTAGAAAATAATAAAATTGATTAGACCAGCTCTCACTGTCCAGCCTCTGCAAACCTCCTTCGGAAAGGAGAGGTTAATTTTCAACAGTTGCTTTCAAAGTTTACCTCGAAATGGTAGGTCATCTGCAGGGGAACAGTTTGCTTCCTTCTCAAGGCGGCCAGGCTGCTGACGGGTGTGACCATTGCCTGGCGTGTTTAAAAAGTAGACCAACTGGGAGTTCTGGCAGGACCCACAGTCACACAGAAACTTTCCCTCCAGTGGTAAGGGGCTTCTTATGTGGGGTGTAGGATTGGGGCTTGTTTTTGTGTCTGGCTTTTATTGCGGGGGGGAGGTATCTTTTTCTTCCTTTTTTCTGCTATCATCATCTTGCTCTGCCCTCAGTGAGAATGCATGTTATTGTGATGTTTCAGTGTAACTCACATAACATCTTGAAAAACCGACCCGAGCCACCGTGTCCCGCCTATTATTTGTGTTTCTTTTTTTCTTTTGGAAGCTGATTTTTCAAATCTTCCGTCACTTCCTTCACTCCTGTGATGATATGTTGTTTAAAACTGGTTTAAAAATCATAAATTGTGTATAAAACCGAACTGTCACATCCTGGTGGATAGTTAAGATGAAAAAAAGCCTTACTACGAGCTCCGTTGTAAAAACAGCGTGCTTGTATTTCCAACACACTAAATCCTAAGGTGGTGTTTTTTTGTTTTTTTTTTTTTATCTCTCTGTAGTGTGTTTATGTAATGCTTTTATTTTTGTTTTTGTTTTTTGGGAGGCAAGGGGGGGGGTTGCAGAATCTAACCTCCTCATTATTGCCTAGACATGTAAACTTGAACACAGAAATTAATATTATTTTTAATTTAATAATACATCCAGCTATAAAAGCAAGACAACTTGAATTTTTTTTTTTATGTCAAAACCTACTCTGTTAACAATAGACAGTGTGTGAGGACAAAAACCCAGATACCTTAGTGCCAAAGGCAAGAAGGTGGAAGGACACGGGTATAACCATACCCCACAGCTGCCCTATTTAGGTTTATCTAGGGTACAGTTTCTTCTAGTTTATTAAGAAAACTTCGTATGTTCCTGAAACTTCAAAGTAAACATCACACCTCTTTCCTAGACTCAGGTTTTTTTATTCCCTGGTTTTTTAAAAGAGGGTGAATAATTCTTGCATATTGAGTAATGCTTTTTAAAGCACGTAAGCACAAAAGACACATTAAATGCATTTCCAGGGTAAAGAGAAAGAGAGTTAAAGGCTCTATAAAACATTCATCCACAGCCATGCCCGCAACAATTTTAAGAGTTGTTAGCAAAGAAGAATAGGTTTAGATGTGTGTAAGCATGTTTGTTTTAAGTAGAAGCTAGGAAATTTAAATAGCAGTTCTTCAATAACTGAACAGTCAATTGCACTTTCTGAAAAAGATCTGCGTTTGATTTTGTTTTCTATTTATAAACAATGTAGACTCCAGCAAAATAGTATATGATTTTAAAAGCCATTAAATTAAGCAATATCCTATGAAAAGAATCAATGAGGAAATAAGCATGAAGTCTTGGAGACTGAAAAAAAAATACTTTTTAGCCCCACCCCTTCACCCCCCAAGCCCCCTTACATTTTTCAATGCTAGCTTCCTTCTAACTGTATGGGTAATATGGCAGCAAAGTATATGCAAAATGAAAATCTGCATAACTTTTGGAGTCAGGAAATGAGCTATTAACATACATTCTGCCAAGAAGTAGGGTTGCCTAATTTGTTAACTTGCCTCTGACATATGATGTGATGTGGTCCTGTCAGGAAATACCCAATGTGACATTTTTCACGGAGGCCAATATTCCCTTCCTCTTATGTTTTCACTTTTGCTTTAAACTGTTTTAAGTGATATCATCTAAATCAATTTACCTCAGTCAAGCGCTTCGTAATCTCTTAGATAAGGTTGATTAATTTATTATAAATTGTAATGGACAGATGGGAAAAGGAGCTTTCTCTATCCCATATTCAAAATAAAAGGGCCAGTGTGCGTTCTATTTAAATACTACACTTTGTAAACTCTCAGGATGAAACTTCCTGTGGTCAAGAAGCTGAACATTATGTGAAACATCTTCCTCTTCATTTTGGACAGAAGTCCTGTCTTTTTCATGTGTCCCTTCAACATTTCAGGAAATCAGCCTTTTAAGAGGAGAAAGGCAATTGGTAATTAATTAATTATGTTTTCGAAATTCACACATAGTGCTTTTCTCCCCTGGCGATGTGTCTCTGCTCATGCACTTGTTTAAGTCTATGCTTTATGTTGAAACTTTGCTTTTTGCCTCCTCAAAACCAACAGAATAAAAACTGCTCCTTCCATTATTTTTCTCCTTCCAAAATTCACCTTGAGTTTGTGGCTAAAGGAAATTAAATCAGATAACCCCCCCTTTGTTGTTCTGTTTGCATTTGATTCAAGTACAGGGATCCCACTAAGCAGCAACAATAATTTCTCTGGATATGTGCCTTACTAACCCCTTCACATTTAAATGACTGGCACTTGATGTCATTTGATTCATGCTTTTTGTGACATACCCAAAATGAACTGTCATTTTGAAAATTTCATAACCAGGCTCTTGTGAGAAGGGGGGAAAAATACATGGAATTAGATGATCTTTCCTCACTCTGTCCACTTCTGAGAACTGGAGTCCACATGGCTTTAGATGTCTTTAGAACTTTCTCATCAGGAGTTGCCTTACACGATAATATTAAAAGCGTGTATAGCCCACATGAGACTTGGTTACACAGGCAACAAGCCCCTTATGCTAGCATCTGTATGTAGCACCTCTCCTCTTTTAATTCTTCAATTCACTGAGAAGTAAAATAGGGTGGAATGTTGAAACACCTACATTAGGCAAAAGACGCTCACCTTTTGTTTAAGTGGCCTGCCAAAGCTACCACCCTGAAAACTGACATTTTTACTTTGAAGTGCCTTTTTATGATTCTGCAAGGCACAATAGCTTTACCATTACTAACTTGCTTCAGCTTGTATTTCAACAATAGTGATTCCAAGGAGCTTATTCAGAACTCTTTCTTGCACTGCTTTCTGCCAGACCCCCAGCATGTACACATGAGTGACAGCCTCTATCTAATGCTTGAGTATATGAACCTTTAATCCATCATGGAACTTCTAACACCCTAAGAATATATACACACCCACGTGCATACACCTTCACGCACATAACTGTTACATAACTACCCATTAAAATGCCACCAGGTTTGAAGCCAGCAGAATGAATATTTTCCTGATCTCATCCAGATCTTGTGGCTATAATTTGGCTACTGGCAAGATTCTAAATTAGCTTTTACTTAAATGAAGAAGGTAAGATATGTAGTGGGTTTGGGGGAAGGAGGGGTTAAACCCCCTCCCGCAATACTCTACTGTTGTACACATGTTAGAAATATTTTTTTTTTAAGGGAACTGGGTGGTCAGTTAAATGGAAGAAAATATTTCACTACATTATGCTTTCTCATTCCCTAAAGTCCACCTTCATGGAGTGAGCTTCCTTGATGGATGAGACTGTTGTCTCTCTGAATGGAAACCTGCTTTCCTAGGAAGGACGGGGGTGGGGGAAACCAGTGAAGGGCAGGGAGCCTGAAAATCCCTGCAACTAGGGCGAATTTTCCCTCCCTCGCCCCCTCCCTCTTTTCTTCGTCCCTGCCTTCCTTCCTTCCTTCCTTTCTCCTCCGCTTCCTCCTCCTTTCTCTCTCCCTTCTTTGCTACAGCCCCTTTGGTACATGAGTGTAGTTAACCTCCGCTCTGGCCAAGACCAGGAAGGGTTAATGGAGACGGGGGGTCCTGACAGTGTCCAGGTGTCCAGTGTCCAGATACTCTGCAGCTAACATCGCAAGAATTAGAGTCTCACCGAGCCAGGGATTCCAGGCACCAATCGCCTCACACCTGAACACACTGCGCCAATCCATTAGGATTCATATTGAAAACTAATAATAATAACTACCCCTTCTGGAAAACGGTTAATTGGATCTGAAGTTCTATTTCCTGTTGCACTGAGGGGCCAGGCAGGGCGACCTGAACTGAATTCCTCAAGCTGCCAAGAAAATCGAGCAATTTGGGGGGAAGAAGGATGGATGGATGGATGGATGGATGGATGGATAGATAGATAAATAGATAAATAAGTAAATAAATAAATCTATCCGCTTTTCGGCAAGAGCAGATTTTTAAGAAAAGGCCAGGTGTTGGAAAAGGAAGAAGAAGCGAATCAGATTCTCCCCTTGCCTCACCTTCCGCCCCTCCTCCCCCCCCCAAAAATTAGTGTCTTCTTGATTATTTGCAGCTGTGTCGAGCCTCGAGGTTTGTTCGCAGTCACCAGCGAGGCGCCCGCTTCTAGAAGTGAAAAGCCATTTTCACGCCAGGACTTTGCTGCTTGAGTTTGGGAAGAAGGTTTCCTCACCCTCCTAGCAAACTCCCCCCCCCAAAGCCTGGCTAACTTCAGCGAGCCCTGCGAGCCTTTACCCCTCTGCCACTTGAGGCTCCTGCACGCAGCCCTGGGGCCACAGACCGATTTCCACCGCTGGAGCGTGGCTTGAAGCCCCCAAAGCTAATTCCCCGCCCTGGAGGGAACCGAGACGTCCTGGGGGCTTCGCTGGTGTCTGTCACCCAGCCCCCGACTGCCTCGTCGGCCTCAGACTTCCTCCCACCTGCCCAGGAGCCCCGAACCTGGAATCCACTAGCCCTGTGGTCCGCAGCGGGTTCCGCCACCCGGCGGCCGCCCTAGACACTGGGTGGGTGGGAGTGACAGGCAGCTAGCGGGGCTGGGCCGCCGCGTCCTCTTTAGGAACATCAAAGGAGGAGAGGGACAGAGATGTATCAAGGAGAAAGTTCCAGGATGCTGCGGGTCGCGGCTGGGGCGGAAAAATGCAGCCCTTTTGGGTCACACCTTTACTCCAGGAGGTCGCCTGGAGAGATGCGCCGTGGGGGGACCTGCCAGCGTCCCCGCGCCGGGCCTGCGATCCACTGCGGCGGCCACCTGACCACTGTCACCCGCAGCGTGGAGCCCGTGGCTCCCAAGCCCTCGGCCCGGTGGCGGCCGCGCAACCCTCCCCCGGCGGCGGCCCGCAGGAGCCGGGCCTCGGCCGACTCCCTGCGGATTGCCGCGCCCCTGCGTCTCCCGTCGAGTAGGGAGGGACGGAGGCCTGCGCCCGGGAGCTCCCTGGCGGTGGTCCGGCCGCCCCCCTCGAGGGTTGCTCCCCCTTCTCAGCCTCGCCAAATCCCTGAAAGCCTGGGCCCCCTTCGTCACCCCGGGGGCTTCTAATCACTCCGTATCGATTTCCCTAACTCTTTTCATCCCGTTGAAGACACATCTTAAAACACTCCAGCCCGGAGTGTGCTCTGGGCTTTATCCACACTAATAAAATGATTTACCCTTCTCTCTGCGCTCTTCTCACAGAGGAAAATCGTTCGAGCCCCGGCTACTTGTGAGTGATCAGTAAATATTTAGTGCGGTGACATCCTCAGCTAGTCTTCGGATCGATTCGGGGACCACCGGGAGGTGCACACGGTCCGGGCGGGGCCGCGCCAAGCCCGCCGAGGGGGCTGCTCCCGCCCTCGCCGCCGGCCGCTGATTTACGGCCTCGGCAACCAGCAAAAGGGGGCGAAAGCGCGCCTGGAAAATTGGCTTTTCAACCTTTTTACTTTTGACATTCAGCCACCTCCCCAGGCTCGAATTCTCGCCTCTGCTCCTGCCCACCCCGCGCCGCGCCCGACCAAGGGCGCCCTGTGCGCCCCGCGCCACCCTGCCCGCGGCAGCGCGCTGCGCTCGCGCCCCCGCGGCCCGGGGACCACCTATCACAACCCTGCGCCGCGACGCGGGGAGGCCCAGGCCCCTGCTCTGGGGGTCTTCGCCTTCGTGGTGAGGTGCACTCTGCCCGCCCACACCTCAGAGGCTGGCGAGAGGGTGGAGAGGCTCAGATCTCCATTCGCCCAAGGAGCCAGTCTCCTCGCTACCTTTTCTCCGACCCTCGGTCATTTCCCCCATTCCTGCGCCTGGTCCTCGACGCTCTTCGGGCCGGATGGCGTCGAGTGGGAACTTTACTTTCCCCGCAGAGGAGCTCCCGTTTCCTTAGAAGCGAAAAAGCGCTGAGCTTGGATGTGCTGGGAAGGGGGCCTCCTACCCTGATCTTGACTGCCGCAGGGCTGCGGCCGCCGCAGTGGCAGTGTCCGCATCCCCTTGGCCCTCCCAGCCTCCCCTGGGCGCACGCTCTCATTGCAAGGCCGAGCCCTGGACCCGGACACCGGGCGATGGGCCCGACCTGGCACGGGGCACGGCACTCTCTCGCCACCCCCCCCCCCCCCGCCACTCCTGAGGGACCCGCCACCTCAGCCGACTACTTTGTCCGTCCGAGTAAGGAGACAGGAGGGCTACTAACGCCCTGGGTTCCACCTCTCTTCGGCCGGGGTCGGGGGCTCGGGCCTGACCACCTGTTAGCGGGCCTGCTCTCCTCTCACCTGAGGCCCGGGCCTCTGCAGTTCCCTCGGGCCCAACGAGGAAGGCAAAGGCGACCTTGCTGGGTTCGCGCACCCCTCCCCAACGCTAGCGCCCTCTCCTTTGTCCTACGCATGATTTTCTAAACTGCCTTATCTGCAGACTATATCTTTATACTAATGCATACTTAATTGGTCCGTCTTGACTGTCCATATAAAACAATTTAATTAGGGTGCTTTCTTGCTTTGGAGAGCAAAGAAAAAAAAATCTGCCCAGTGCTTATTGTATTTAGCACCAATACAGGCAGAAAATGTAGCACAAGTTTTTGGTTGAAAGAGCACCTCTGTGCCCATTGAAGGGCGTTGATCCGAAAAGACAGAAAGGACAAGTAAAATCGATTTGAAGCGACCCTCTCTGTCCCTTTCACACCATTCAGAAACTCCATTCCTTCTAAGACAAAGACCAGCGCCTTGGGAATTCTCAGGGAAAAAGAGGACTCCAGTCCCACAAGCCTAGGGCACTTTTTAAAAAATCCTTAATATTGCACTTAAAACCGGCCCTCGGTTCTGTGCCCCCCACGTGTGGGTTTCACAGACACCCCCTCGGAAGCGTCAGGCAGTATGGCTGGCCACACCACCCACCCCCCACCTCTCCCGAGCTCGGCCTTCTGGCCAGGCCAGACAAGCCTTTTAGGGTTAGTGCAGCCCTCACCTTTGACCCCCAAGATCGGAGTGGCTGTCACGCTCCAGAGTGCAGAGTTACAACTCAGGCCAAAGTTAAAACAAAACAAAACAAAAAACATTTCTCTGCTCCCAAACCGGTTCTGGTTCCGCCGCCTGAGCCACCTTGCCCAATAACCCCTTCCACACTCAACTTTTTTTTTTCCCCCTTCTCTTGCCATGAACTGCCCTAGCCATCTCTGAAAGAAGGAACTTAAGATGCCAGGGCAGCGTGGCTGGGTTGCGGTGAGTTGTCCTCCATTAGGAACCAGAATGCCAGGTTACCCGACAGGCGCCCAGGCTGGGGACGGCAGTCATCGATCAGACCTGGCAGGGAAGGGAGGAGGGAGAAATGAAGAGAAGAGGGCAGGGGAGAGGAGAGGCTGGGCAGTGATCACCTTCACCTTCCCTGAGCCCAGCCCCCCCACCCCCATCTCCTCGCGTTCAACTATCCCCCCCGACCTTCTGCTGGGGTTAAAGGGGGCGGGGGCGGAAGGGAGGGGGCACCCCCTGAGTTACACAAGTGGCCTCCTTCTACAAGAGAATGAGTTCACCACCTCCCCAGAGAAACCTCACCATCCATCCACTCGATATAACTGATGAGACAAACCACAAGGAAAAACTTCTGTAGCCCATATTTATGGTATTAATGAATAGTTAAAAAAAGATTTACACTTCTTATGATCAATATTCTGAGTTATTTCCCTCAAAGTATATAATTACAGTGTCTTCAGAGTTTTCATCATTGTTTGAGGTGGCAAAACCATTTGTAATTTTCATTAGCCAGTAAACATGTAATTAACATTCAGCACTGTGTTTAACTTAATTCCTGTTTAAGACAAGGACAAGAAGCAGCCGAAGAGCGTTAGTTCCATTTGTCAAGTCTGACATACATCTTACCATAACAGTTTCCTAAAATAAAAGATCCGTGTTTCCCCATTATTCTTCTCTTAAAACAAAACAAAACAAAAAAAAATCCATTAGTTAAAACTGTATTAAACTGCAAGAGGCAGCATAGTTTTTCCTCAATTTTCTCTAGTTACTGTATTCCTGCTTCCTTTTTCCATTTGGGAGGGTGGGTGGAGGGAGGGGGTTAATTAAGCATTCATTATTTGAAGGCTTGAAATTGGGAACCCCTCCCCCCCAAAAGAAATAGGTTTCCTCCTCAGGAAAGTTCTAGAATGGGGACTGGAAAAGGGGGGCACGGCTCTGCAGGGGAGTGGGAAAAATCACTTGGGGGGACATGAGTTAAAAGTAGAAAATGAGGATTCCAACGGATTCCTAGGAAAAAATGTTGCCCTCCTGCTTCAAGTTCTATCTTTGATCCAGGGTGAGGGGAGCCTGTCTGCCAGTCTGCTAGGAGGCTGCTTTTTCCCCCTCCTCTCCCACCTCTGTTTTTTTCCAACTTGCTTTAGGATTAGCCTCCATCCCTCTCGACCCCAAACAGTGGAATTTGGCTGTGCCTCGGGTCGTCTTGCTTTGCAATATCGCCTATAGTTGCTGGCGGTTTTCCGCCGAGGCTGAGCCGTTTGCTCCAGCCTCCGACTAAACTCATTAAGTTGGGAGATTTTTTTCAATTGGACGGGTGTTTTTAAAGTCTCGTCTTTCCAGCCCCAAACAAGGTGTAACAACGCACTCTTCCTTCTAAGGAATGAGATGAGAGACAAGGATCACTCCAGACATCTCCTACCTACGGTTTGGGGTTTTTTTTCTTAAAGGCGAGGCTCGCATTCCTCAGCAGCTATGTACAAAGCTCCCTGAAACCTCGTCTCTCTAAAGTTAGTGTGCAGGGCTTTCCAAGGCTGAGAACGCCTAATACATGGGGAAGCACTTCCTTGAGGTGGAAGGTCTCTCCCTTCACCTTTCCTCTTTTTCCCTGCAGGCTAGTGCCTACTTTTTATCAGTTTGCACAATCGCTTAGATAAACACCGAGGAGGAGATTCTCTTTAATTATCAAAGACACATCTTTTCAGGGGGCCAACAAAGCGTTTATTTCACCCGCCAAACTAAAGGAGAGTTATTCCAGTTTAGAAGGAAGATGCAAGCGGTTTGGGACCTTGAACAAGGCAAATATGGTTTTGGTATGTTTACTTACAGTATTTTTTTTCTCTCTCTCTCTCCTTTCTCACTTTTCTCCTTGTGCTGTGTGGGGCTGGGGGTGACTTGGGGCTTTTCAAAAAATCGGTTTGCTAACGTGTCTGAAATGCCTAGGACTGTGGTTTCAGGGGTTTGGGGAGGGGGGGGACAGTCAATTCAATGCATTGCCATATTTTATTACATGTGTGTGATAGGGGAGGTGGTGGAGGGGGGAAGAGGGGGGGAAAATACAATTGCAAAGCTGCCAAAATATGATTAAACCGAAGCGTAAAGACTGCCGTGCCTCCCCATCTCCTCGTCCTGTCTCCTCAAACTCCTTTCCTTTCAGAGAGCAAACTAAAAAAGCCAGTCCTATAAGCGTGTTTTTCCAAGCAACAGACGACTCGGTTTTCTAGCAAAGGAGCTGCGAGGCTCGCTCTACGTATCAGCATTTACTGTTCGATTTGCCTCTGCGCTTCATTTTGCAACCTTGTGCAACTGACAGCCAGCCAGGCAGGGAGGGAGGAAAGTACTGCCCGGCGCCCTCGGCCGCGGCTCGGGGAGGCAAGCGCTCGGTTAAAGCTAGGAGGAGAATCGCAACGAGAAGGGTACTCACCATCGGGCGGGGTGGCGGAACTGGCGTGCGGATTTCAGGCAAACGTTTACCTTTTGGCTGTCTATTGCAACCGCGTCGGGCTGACTTAAGAAGCAATTCTGTGCTCTGTCCAGAACATTCAAGGAACGGTTCCTCATTTTTAAAAAGCCAGCGAGAGAGACGACAGAGACAGAGAAAGAAAAAGAGAGGAGGGGGTGAGGGGGACGCACATAAACCCAGTTCAGGGAGGAAAAAAAAAAAAAAAAAAAAAAGAAGATCACCTCTCCCCGCCAGTGACTCGGGAAACGCAGCGGTGGCGAGATCCGAGTCCGGTCCAACCAAGCTAGAGCCAATTAATTTTAAATCCTGAAGAATTATTCAGATTAAAATGTACAGAAGTTTCATTCTCGTATGCCTACGTGAGCTCCAAGTCGTTTCCCTTTAAGAGCTCCTTTTCTTTTAAAGTTGAATTTTAGGCAGCGAGGACTCTTACACTAGGGGGCAGACAGATACTGTACTTGCTCCAATGTTAAGCAATTTTTTTCCCTCCCAGCATATGCTCTGATTTAGCACTGTAAATTTTTCAGAGGACCCAACTCTGACAGCCCCTGGTGATTTTCAAAGTACCACAAGCCAGTGGTTAAAAATTGCATTGACTTGGAAGTTCAGAGGGACACAATGGAAACCCCTTTCCCTATTCATGGAGCTCCAGTGTGGTGGAAGAGAAAAAACACACACGAACTAGATTGAGGGAAAGGAGGAATTCAATGAATCCTGGTGGACAGAACTGGTTTCTACCGAGTTCAGAGTTAAACTCGGCATTTGCTGGGGTCTGTATTCATATTGTGATTTCATTTGGGGAGAATGACAGCCGTCAGGCCACTTGCTGCAAGAAAATCATATTCCTGGGTGGGTTTGCTTTACTTTTTTCTTTTTCCACCAGAGTAAAACAAATGTTTTTCCAACTTTCTCCAGCCAAATTAAAGCTTGCCATTCCCCTCATTAAAATAAATTTACATCTGCAATAAAAGACTGGGCTGGATTTTTTTTTTTTTTGAACAGTAACGACATATTGATATTTCTCTTTTAGTCTTAGAGCTGTTTTATTCAAGGGAAATGAGCATCTCTGAAGAAGGCATTTGAAAATATTCTCCCCTCCTTTTATTTTTTTCTCAGTCTGCAGTCCTTTCTCTTCTTATATGCAGTAAAATTAACTACAATTGATATGGTCATTTATTTATTGTTTTGAATTTCTAATAGCATCCCCATAACTGAATGAATCTAAAATACAGAGTGAAACACGTCTGACTTCATGGGAAGCCTGTGGTCGTGTGCTGTGGCAGGCTCCAGTTTTGTAGGAGGTTGGGAAATTCTTCATTTTAAATCTAAGTCCATCAGAGCAGAGCATACTTCAAACACCAAAAATCTCTAAGTGCCCTGTGGAAGCTGTTGCTTTTCAGAAATTTCCCACTGCATGTCTGTAAAAGGTGATCTTGCTATGGAAGTGTCTGCACTCAAGAGGCAAGATTAAGATTTCCCTACAATCAATTATTCTCTTCTATTAAATTGAGATGGCTATGTCCATTAGATTTCCTGTCTCATCCCAGCCCCACCACATCTCTGCTGAGATTGCCCCTAATCTACTGACATTTGTAGCATTAGGCAATCCCTTGAATCATAGGAGTTGAAAGGGGGGGGGGGGGAAACCTTTGAAATGATTTCTTTTCCATCCTTCTGTCCTCTTTAAGAGAAAGTGATATTGTGTCTCTAATCAACCTGAAATTCTCAGCCTGCCTTCCCTGTGGCAATCTCATTGCACACCAGGTTTATGATAGTTCAGTGTCCACTGTAGTTGGTTGTTTGTTTGTTTTTTTTTTTTTACAACTTTCAAATAATCCCAGCACCTGCAGCTTTAGTGAAATACGTGATTTCAGCGGAGAAAGGGTGAGGACTAAGAAGGTTTCAGCAAGGAAGTGTAAAGAGGGTTTCTCCTCTCCTAAAAACTAGCCCCTGTCTGCCTATATCTTCAGTTAGTACCTACCTTGTATTCTGCCTGGAGGTAAAGGGTATTTATTGAATGCAAAGAGCACACACCAGCACAGGTCAATCGTATGTGTGGTCTATGGTTGGTTTTTTTTACACCTTTCATCTCGTCCATTTTTTGCACTATCAAGGATGCTTTCCTGGGGTCATCACTTTACTCTTCATATGTGTTCATGCTTCCTGAAACTCAGCGTGGTTGATGTAAAATATTTCAACTGTTCATAAACCTGGTTGGCTTCCAACTTTACAGTTTTTCTTGGGGCAAAATGTGTGCGATGCTGTCAAAATTTTGTTTTCTAAACGTTGAAGAATCATAATGAACTTCTCATGATCATACCGAAAGGTGCCTGCCCTGAAATACAGTGTGTTCCGTGGGGCCAATTCTAGATGTGTGACGTTTAAAGCCAAACGCCCTGGAGTTCAGAGACACATCCATGTTGATGATTTTAGCACATTGAAGCAGACTGGCATAGGCTATGAAGTTGTTCTTATTGCAGTGAATCTCTTGAGGTGGCCTGTGGCTTCTGTGTGGTTCCTGTGAGTTGTGCTTGGTATTATTTCCAATCTGGAGCAGAATCGCTGGTCGTGTTTTAATGACTCAATGGATGCCTAAAAGGAACCTGAGGAACAATGAAGTTCGTCCTCAACTGTTCCATGACCTAGAAGCATAGGCGCTGAAGTCTTTGTCTGTGTACATTGACAAATATGCATCTGACACATGTGCGCTTACATGTATGTACAGAGGGTATGCACAGGGGAGGCTAGGAGGCTGGGAGGCTGCCTCCGCTCGTCCATCAGCGGACAGAACGGTCTATTCACCTCTCTCCACGACTGGGTAGTGTGGCAGGACGTTGGCTTGTGAGTTAGCTACAACTAATGAGAGAGGATGAAGTTGAGGAAAATTGATTTTAATTGCGTCATGACAAGGAGATGAAGTCTACTTGTGCTTCTCAGCATCCGAGATGTTTCATTTGAGCAATTAAAATGTCAGGCCACATACCTGTGAAATGTTAACCCTGCAAGGAAAAGAGAGATACCAAATGGCTTCTTTCTTTTTTCCCTCTAAAAAGGAAAAAAAAGAAATGTCTATCAAGCCACAAAACCAAGCAAGTGATCAGAGTTGCTTAAGAGAAGGGTCTACCGTCACCCGGATCTGACCAAATGTTTCGTTTGCAAAATGCCTCCAAGCTCGATTCTCGGCACCTATCCTGACCCCCACCCACTACCCCTCTGCAAAGAAACCGGGGAACTTTTCTCTTTCTCTGGCACTGTGGGCACAAAGATGCGCCGGGAGTCCCGGGTGGTGCGCGAGCGACGGATTTCGTGGCATCGCCAAGTTGCGGGAGGCGAAGTCCTCGATTCCATCCAAAGCCTCTCGCGGAGCCTTTAAGAGGCGTTGTGTGTGCGCGCCGCGCTCCTCTACCCGCTGGGGCGGAAACCTCCGGTGCGGGGTGCGGAGAGCTCGGGGCCGCGTGCCCGGGGCCGGCCCGGGCCCATCCCCCGCCCGGCGGTGGTGGCGGCGCGGCCGCCCCCTCCCCGCCCCCCTTGGCCCCCCGCGCGCCCCGCGCCGCGGCCGCGACGCCGCTCGCGCTAGGACCGGGCTGAGCCCGCGGCCGCCATGGCGGGGCCGCCGCGCTCCGGCCAATGACGACGAGGGGGCGGCGCGCGCGCGCCTGGCCAGGCCAACCCCGGCTGCTGCCTTATAAGGCGCGCCGTCGCCATGGCAACGTGCGCTAAGTTGCAGCAGTCGTGTCAAAGTTCACTATATAGAGAGCTCAGTGAGCTGATCGCGGAGAAGCCACTTCTGCCAGCCCCGGCGCCTATAAATCGCATTCCCTCCCGCGCCCCCCTTTTTAGCATATTTGATCACTTTGATTCTCTGTTCTTTTCTCTCCGCGGTGTGTGTGTGCGTGCGCGCGTGTGTGTTTTCTTCTCCTCCTCCTCCTCTCCCCGAGTTGCCTCCTTTCTCCGGGTGCCGTGCTGCCTTTTTTTCCCTTCTTTCATTCTTTCTCTCCGTCTTTTTCTCCCCCCTCTGCGCACGAAGGATGTGCTTCTAGGTGGTGATCTGCCCTCCTCTCTCTCTTTTATCATTTCTCCCCCGCCGCCGGCGAGTTGACTCTTTCCCTATGTGTGTGAGGCGGCGGCGGCAGCAGCAGCAGCAGCGGCTCCGGCGGCGGCAGCAGCGGCAGCAGCGGCTTCAGCGGCGGCGGCGGCGCTAGACGCGGCGGCTCCGGGCCCGACCCGGCGGCTTCGGCGGCGGCGGCGGCGGCTCCGGCGGCGGCGGCGGCCCGGGCGGCCCGCAGGGAGCGGCGAGCGGCCTCCATCCGGCGAAAGCGGGCGGCGGCGGCCAGAGCGAGCGAGGCGCGCGCCGGGCGCCCGTGGCAGGCGGCGGCGGCGGCGGCCCAGCGCCAGGACGACGCCGCGCAGCGCCCGACGCGGACCACTTTCATGCTGATTCCCCCGGACCCGGGCAGCGCTCCGGCCACTCCGCGGGCCGCCGGCCTCCGCCCCGGCCTGCCCGGCTCTCTGGGCGCGCCCGCGACCGGCGCCTCCGCTCTCCCAGTCCTCCTGATTTCGATGGCTTTCCTGAATGGCTGACTGTGGGCTGCCCTGGACTTGGCCCCCGGACAGTCGCCTCTCCTCCTCCTCCTCCTCCTCCTCTTCCTCCTCCTCTTCCTCCTCCTACTCCAACTCCTCGGCACACCAGCTCTGAGAGCGAGAGAGTGAACGAGAGAGGGAGGGAGAGAGTGAGAGCGAGCGAGATCTTTGGAGAGATTTTTTTTTTTTTTTTTTTGCCTCCTACTTCTGTCTTGAAGCCAGACAATCGACTTGCAGCTCTCCCTCCCCTCCCTCTCTCTCCACGTTCTGCTCCCACTCTCTCTCCCCTGGCCCCTTCCCCTCCCCTCCGGGCCGAAAGCCCCCCGAAACCAACAAAGCTGAGCCGAGGGAAACAAACAAAACAAACACACCGGGCCAGACAAGCAATCGACAAAACTTTGCAAAAGCAGAAACAAAAAAGGAAAAACTAACCAACCTCAACCAACCAGCCCCCGAGCCACCCGGGGCGCCCTCCCGCGCCCTCTCGCACCCTCGCACACACAAAAGGCGGCGCGCCGGAGCCCGAGACCCGGGAGCCGCCGCCGCCCGCAGCCAGGGGAGCAGGAAGTCCGGACGCGGCCCCCATAGATATGGCAATGGTAGTCAGCACGTGGCGCGACCCCCAGGACGAGGTGCCCGGCTCGCAGGGCAGCCAGGCCTCGCAGGCGCCGCCTGTGCCCGGCCCGCCGCCCGGCGCCCCGCACACGCCACAGACGCCGGGCCAAGGGGGCCCGGCCAGCACGCCGGCCCAGACGGCGGCCGGTGGCCAGGGCGGCCCTGGCGGCCCCGGCGGCGACAAACAGCAGCAGCAGCAGCACATCGAGTGCGTGGTGTGCGGGGACAAGTCGAGCGGCAAGCACTACGGCCAGTTCACGTGCGAGGGCTGCAAGAGCTTCTTCAAGCGCAGCGTGCGGAGGAACCTGAGCTACACGTGCCGCGCCAACCGGAACTGTCCCATCGACCAGCACCACCGCAACCAGTGCCAGTACTGCCGCCTCAAAAAGTGCCTCAAAGTGGGCATGAGACGGGAAGGTATCGGCCTCTCATTTCTCCCCCCCACCCTCGCCTGGGGTCCCGGGGCCCTGGGTGCGTTTGGCTAGCCTGCTCTGGGTAAGGACGCAGAAGCCCCAAGCTCTTCTCTTCGTATTGCAGCTGAAAGGGGTTTTATACTAGAAGCAAGTTCTGCACTGGAACCCAGACCCCCCAAATCCGCATGCTTTGGCCGACTGATTTCCTCCTCTACTTTCTCTTCGGGCTGTTTCATTTTCTTTGCATTGATTGCGAGTTCATTCGAGTTCGCCTTTCTGCGAGGGATGGGGTGTTGTCTGTTGTTGTTTTAAAAGCCTGGTTTACTTCTCCGTCTTTCCTCTCGATTTCTCCCTCTCTCCCCCTTGTTTTTCCTGCATGTTCAACATATGTCCCTCCTCCCCACCCCTTTCCCCAGCCCCCACCCTCTCAAAAAAAAAAAAAACCAACCTGAGATTGTACTTTTGTACAGGAGGTTCAAATTACAAATGGCAATTTTATGCACTTCGCCGTATTAACGCTGCCGCCCGGGCAGCGCTCATGTGACCCTCCGTGGATTAACATTCTGCTAAAAAAAAAAAAAAAAATACCTCTGTTTTCTTTTTTCCTTTCACTTTTGAAAGGAGGAGAGCGCGATAGGAGTAGGGACGGGTGGGCGAGGGGCCCTCGGCGGCTGCTTTCGCTCTGCGCGAGTTGGGTCTTTGTGATATGAAATTCGCCGAGCGCCGCGAGCTGTGCTCGGCCAATGGCGCGCTCGGCGCCGGGCGCGGGCTCCGGGCTTGGGCGAGCGAACGCCGGGCTTTCTTTGTGTTTCTGCGAGAGCGACTCTCCCGGTCCGGCGTCAGATAACAGCCCGAGCCCGAGCCTCGCCAGCTTTCCCCGGCCGTCTCGGGCCCTACCCGGGCTGCGCCGGCGCCGGCCGCCTGTTCCCCGCCTCTCCCCGGCTTCCTCTCGCCTCGGCCGGCCTCTCTCTCCGCCCTCTCCCTCCGTCTCTCTTTCTTCGAGCACACTGATCAGGCTGCCGCCAGACCTCGGCTCTCTGCTCTTCTCTCACCGGGGGGCTCCCCGCCGGGCTGGGGCTGGGGCTGCCGGGTTGGGGGGAGAGTCGTGGCACGGTGGCCGCAGGCCGTCTGGGGTGAACCCTTGTGTCTTTTGCAAAAGCGTCTCACCCTCCCCCCCAGACTCGCCCCTCCCGCTCCCTCTCCTCCAATCAATAAGAAATATCAGCTGTTTAGCAGTAAAGAAGAAAGATGCCCCCAGAATGCTCCATCCCGCCCACAGTGCCGGGGACCCCGAGGCAAAGCGGCCAATTCTGGGTCCTCGGCGGCCCAGCCCCGAGCGGGCCTCGGAGGCAAGTGTGCCGCTCTGGCCGCCAGAGCTTGCCTGGGTGGTGGCTTGAGTGGAGTGCTGCCGGGCTCCCGGCGACTTCCAGGTCTGTGGCCCTGGCGCGCTGGCGAGAGGGGCAGGCCTGCCTGTTGGCGCGGTGCGGGCTCTGGGTCAGGCGGGGGTCGGGCTGGGGCAGACCCTGCCGGGGGAACTGGGCGACCGACGAAGCTGGTCATTAACGGCGGGGTGTCTCCTTTCCTCCCCGCAGCGGTGCAGAGGGGCAGGATGCCGCCCACCCAGCCAACCCACGGGCAGTTTGCGCTGACCAACGGGGACCCTCTCAACTGCCACTCGTACCTGTCCGGATATATTTCTCTGCTGCTGCGCGCCGAGCCCTACCCCACGTCGCGCTTCGGCAGCCAGTGCATGCAGCCCAACAACATCATGGGCATCGAGAACATTTGCGAACTGGCCGCGCGGATGCTCTTCAGCGCCGTCGAGTGGGCCCGGAACATCCCCTTCTTCCCTGACCTGCAGATCACCGACCAGGTGGCCCTGCTTCGCCTCACCTGGAGCGAGCTGTTCGTGCTGAACGCGGCACAGTGCTCCATGCCTCTCCACGTCGCCCCGCTCCTGGCCGCCGCTGGCCTACACGCCTCACCCATGTCCGCCGACCGAGTGGTCGCCTTTATGGACCACATACGGATCTTCCAAGAGCAAGTGGAGAAGCTCAAAGCGCTGCACGTCGACTCCGCCGAGTACAGCTGTCTCAAGGCCATAGTCCTGTTCACCTCAGGTAGGAAGGAGCCCTGCCCTCTCATGCCCAAGGACTCCTAGCTCCGAGTTAGGGCCCAGAGAACTTGGGAGTCCCCAGAGTGAGCCCAGCCTCCCCCTGGAAAGGCCAGCCTGTTGAGGGCAACCTGGAGTGGGGACTTTGTAGAGCTGCTGGGCCTCGCCAGGCCTGTCCTGGGGACAAGAGAGGAAGGCTGGGGCTTCGGGAAGGTCCCTTAGGGCACATGCTCTCAAAATGGGCCACGGGGAAGCCTCTCAAGCCTGCCAGACTGATGCGTGTTCCTGTGCCCTCCCTTGGCCCAGGCCTCCTGGGCTGGCTGGTCCTGTGCAGCCTCCTCTGCCCCAGGGCGCTCTCTCTGTCACCCTGACTGAGTCTCCAGGAGATGCCTCTGGGCCCTGCAGCTGCCCTGGCATCATCTCTGCAGGGGAAAAGTTTGCCCCTGCAGGGGAAAAGTTTGCCTGCTAACTCAGTGGGAGCTGGAGCTCCAGGCAAACCCAACCTGAGGGCAGCAGTTTTCAAAATCATATTCTTATTAAAACAATGCAGAGTGCCAGGAGAGGAGGAAGGCTGTCAGGAAGGGGGCAAGAGGAAGAAAGGGGGCATCATAACTGTCCAGGATGTCTGCAAGGGGTTGAAGACTCTGGCCTCTAGCTTGATCTGCCCAGGCAAACACTTCAGACAATTTTCAGACAACCCAAAATGTATGCCAACTTGGGCTGGGTATGAATGTTGCCAGAGATATAAAACCATCATTGACTGCGTTATGAAATCTAATTAGTTTGTATGTAGTTTAACCTGTGTGAGTAATAGATCTAATATTAATTAACTCTTGAGGCCAAATGATTTCTGAAGGTGTCTGGCTTTCCACTTTGGGCCACACCTGAGCCTTTTGGCTGCCTCCAGGCTGAGTTCAGCACATCCCAGGTGGGTGGAAATCACCCCCTCTCCGTTCTCTTTCTAAGTTGTCAGCTGATCCCTTTGTCATGGCTGAGAGGGGGGGAAAGAGGTTCCCAATTAAGAATTACAAACATTTGGACGTTTGTGGTGCTTGGAACCTAGGAACTGCAGTTTTTTACAGCTTGTAACGAGGACACTCGGAGAGCTGGATAGTTCTCGTGGCAGACAAAAAGATTCACAGTCTCTTCCTTATTGTTTGAAGGAAATCTGGGGACCCAAGTCATTAGCTCAATCGATTGTAGGTTCTGAGTCCTTAACCCACTGTCTGTTATACGCTGCTGGTTTGTTTTTGTTTTTTTTTAACACATAACCTCCCCCCACAGCCACCCCAAATTCTGCCTTTGAAAGTCCTTAGGTAATCAATTAAAGGGCAGTGTCTGGGCAAGGAAGAGCTGTATAGAGAGGCTTGGATCTGGAGTATTTTTCTCAGGGGAACTGTCATAACTAGAACATTTGCCTGATGCAAATGTACAGGCAGGATATTCCCCTAACCCCATAGCCCCCTTCACCCCCAGCCCACAACCCTCCACCCAGCCAAGGATCCCAGACGTGGGGGGGGGGGGTGTTGTTAATTTCTCCATATCATTGTTAGCTCTTAGCCTTACCCTTGGTCTCTTCAAGGAAAGAAATGCCTGATACTGTCGTAAGAGTTTAATTTATTACTATTTGCAAAATGCAGAGGCCTGTGTGGAGAATGCAGATCGCCTCACAAAGAGATAAAGGTCCCTCTTATCTGATTCGTAGGGAGACACACAGTGTACCCATGCAAAGGGAGGGAGTCCAATGCAGACAGATCTTTTAATTCCTGACCACAGACACCTATGCATTCTTTACATGCAGAGTCCCTGGATACACACATGAGAAAATTACATGTGTCTTCTGGTTCTGGGGGCTGGAGGTAGTGGCGGCTGTTTTCAAGTATCTGTTTTAAGGATTCACAGTATGCATGTGTTAGCCCCAAGTCTTGTCTGGGGCGCCCAAAAAGGTCAGGTCACAACCTGCGCCGCCTTCACTGAGAAGCCTCTCATTTCAAAGACACTTACTGTATTTCCACATACCCCAAAGAGAAAAGTGTTTTCCTGAAGATAACAGGGAGGGGTTTCTTCTGGGAGGGAAGTGGGTTTTAAAATAAATAAATAAATAAATAAATAAATAAATAAATGGGGGTAGGAGAAAAAAGGAGAGAGAAGAAAAGGGGGGAAAAGAAACAGCTCAAATGAACAGAGAGATCACAGTTTGCATGGCTGCCCTTCAATAGGGCTAAACTGACAAGATCAGTTTTAAAGGGCCACTTAAATCAGTTTCAAAGACTGGAGAAAAATGAGTCGCCCTCTTTGGGGAGAATCTGAGGCTGGGTCGTGGACGCCATTACTAGAGGCTGGGCCAGGTTGTGGCCCTCCTCTCCCACCACCCCCCCCCCAATATATAATTATAAGCCAAACTCTTATTTACAGAGGAGGAGGGGGAGGAGCACTGGCTGTTTTGGTTTCATCTGTTTGTCTGTCCGTCAACTGACTTGAGCCAGATTCACCCAGTGCACTTTGCTTGGGCCTCCCAGGGACCAAGCCTGAGTTCTGGTGGCGTGAAAGCCTGCGGTGCACTGAGCTGTGTTTTACTTTAAAGCAAATACCCCCAGGACCATCTCGTGCTCTCCAACCCCCCCCCCTCCCCTCCATCCAAGTTTTCAGTATACTGGCATTTGCTCCAACTCCGGTTGGGGCAGTTTGACAAAGCACTGCACACACACCTCATGTGACCCATTTCAAACCTCTTAATCTGATGACTGAATCCTTCTTCTTCTTCTCCTTCTCCTTCTTCTTCTTTTTTTTTTTTTTTTGTTTTAAACTTTCTTCCAGATGCCTGTGGTCTCTCTGATGTAGCCCATGTGGAAAGCTTGCAGGAAAAGTCCCAGTGTGCTTTGGAAGAGTACGTTAGGAGCCAGTACCCCAACCAACCAACGCGATTCGGAAAGCTTTTGCTTCGCCTCCCTTCCCTCCGCACGGTCTCCTCCTCAGTCATAGAGCAATTGTTTTTCGTCCGTTTGGTAGGTAAAACCCCCATCGAAACCCTCATCCGGGATATGTTACTGTCCGGCAGCAGTTTTAACTGGCCGTATATGGCAATTCAATAAATAAGAAATCAAAATAAGAAGGGGGAGTGAAACAGAGAGAAAGAAAAGGCAAAAGACTGGTTTGTTTGCTTAAATTCCTTCTGTTAAGAAAGGATATAAAAGGATGTTACAAGTTTGCTAAAAGAAGAGAGGGGAAGAATTTAATGGACTGTGAATTTCAAAAAAAAAAAAAAAAGACTGTCAAATGAACTTTTACAGAATGCATTAAAAAAAAAAAAACTCCTGTGTCGGTCAGAACAACTTGCTACTTATCATTTTTGTATAAAAAGGAAATTAGTCTTTTTCTTTTTTTGGTAAATTTTTGAAAAATATTGCTAAAAGTGCATTTAAGGAGATTGGGAGAAAATTAGCAGAATGGAGAAAGTAAGTCTTTTTTTTTTTTTCCAAATTATTAATTGTCCTGTGTCTATGTACCTCTAGCTGTTCTTTTTTGTACTTTTCTGGTTCCAAACCAGTTTATTCTGTGGTTCTATAATAAGTTTTGATATAATCTTGGCTTCTTAAAAACTGTGTATCCTTAAACTATATGTTCTGCAAGAATTAAAACTGAGTCCATGAAAATACCATAGGAAGACATAAAACTTTAAAAGGCAACTCAAAGGTGATGGAAACGCACTTACAAGTGGTGACCAAAAATTTTAGGTGAAGTTGAGCACTCTTTAATTTGAGAACTGGAGGAACCACACACAACACTTAACTTCCCCTACCCTGCCCCCCCCTCAAAAAAAGACACCATGACAAACCTAGCTTTTTAAAAATATTTTAAGAAAGAGAATGAACTGTGGAATTTATTGGCAGCCAAGGAATGTGTCCAAGACACGTGCTGAGGTTTTGAATAAAAAGTGAACTTTTGTAATTTGAATTGGGTCCCGCTTAGTTCTTGAATTGTTATGAAAATCCTATATCTGTTTGTATATTTGCAAACCCTTTGTATTATAATTGTTGATATTTTCCCTTTTTAAAAAATACCATTGAAATCAGCATGACAAAATAACACTGTTGGCACTTATAGGTAACGTGATTGATTCAGTATCTTAGAGTTTACAGTTTGTGTTTTAAAAAAAAAACTGAAGGTTTTTTTTTTTAAGTGCAACATTTCTGTATACTGTAAAAGTTATAATAACTGAACTGTTTGGTCGAGTCTTTGTGTGTTATATTCCAAGGAAAATTGAAAGTATTCAGAAATTAAAATATTATTTGATATCTGAAATCTGTTTGGCTGTCCCCACTCACTGTCTTTCCATCGAGAAGAGCCCCTGTGAGCTCTCGCTGAGCCGGGCTGGGGGCTTTCATGTGTTTACTCCCCTCAGTTTGTTCAAAGGTGGACTAGTGTATTTATTTGCCTGTTTAATTTGGGTGTGTGTGGGGGGGGAGAAGCTGAAGTTAATGGTTTATCTATGGTTTAGGAAGTGCCATACTGATATAGTAAACCACCCCATTCACCTAATCCTCCTTTTAATTAAAAATGGATTTTCCAGGAAAAAAAAAAAGGCCCTTATATTTGTCACACTTAAGTGCCTGCTTAGGGAAGGTATTGTGGAAAGTATTAGAAATCTTGAGATCAGTATCTATTTTATGATCAGAAAAAAATACTGTTTTGTACATTTCTGACAGTTCAGCAAAAGACAGTTCTAGCAAGCTAATCACAGCATTGTAAATAGAGGGCAGTTGTTTGCAGTGAGTTTTTCCTTAAGTAGGTGTGATTTTTTAAAAATACTCTGTGGTTCTCATCTAGCTTGGTTGTTGAGAGGATTTCAAATTCAGTGATATAGCTTATAGTGCTGAAGGGTCTGTTGTTAGTGTATATATGATAACTTGCCGCTAGCCTGTCTTTCCCCTCCCCCTCTTTACGTTCATTCTGTGAGAGCATGACCACAGGTCAAGGGAGTCTTTTCCACTGGAGTTATGTACATAAAAACACATCGACATTTTGACATTTTGGATTGTGTAGATACAATCTGTACTGCTCTTGGGATCCTTTGTCCTTAGAAGCCAAATTAAGAAAAAGAAGAGAAAGAAAGAAGGAAGGAAACTTTACAGGGTGTGCTGATTTGGAAGTAGTGACTATTTTGTTTTGGAGGTTTTTTATTTTTTCCTCTTTCTCTTTTCCTGGTTTGGAGGAAGCTCAGTGTGTGGGAGCTTGCAATTTTGTTCTTATTGAGGCTTTCCAGCACCACCCCCCACCATACTTCCCCATGTTGTGGTTCAATTTTAAAAGCGGTGGGTAGGGCAGGTGGAAGAAAAGGGATCATTTTGTAAAGTGTATTAAACTTTGATACTCAGTTCCAGTCAATACATGTAGACCAGAAAAATCTGTCTGATGTGTGCATTTGAGCAGAGATCTCCAGCTGACCCTCAGCTTCTTTCTGTAGATATATACATCCAGAAATACAAGTACGTCCTTAGGGCAGAATATCGCTGACCATTTTAGCTCCAGGTTTGTCGGTTGCTGTTTATTTTCTCCTCTTGCAAGTGCTATCCATGTGAGTGTGTGAAGTTTCTCTAATAAGTAAAACACAGGCCCTTTTCCTTGTTTGTTTTGTGTTAGTTTATTGTAAACAGCCATTTGTTGTAAATTATTATTGGCATTAAATTATAATTTATGATTTTCAAAGCAAAAGCCAGTCCCTGTTTTATTATGCTTTAAGCATGTGTTCTAGTCATTGGAAATCTCTCTCTCACTCTAAGTTTCAGCAAGGAGCTTGGGGGTCTGCGAGGCAGAAAAACAGGACCCAAAATTTTTCAAACGGGTTAAAACAAAACCCCTTGTATATGTTTAGAGTGGCCGGAGGAGGATCTGTTTAGAGTCTTGAGTTTGGTTTAAGTTTATTGCATTTAAAGAAAGTTTTTCTTTTCACGCTGAGTTAGAACAAAAGATCTTTGCTGCAACTGAACTGGACAAAAGACGAGGGCTGGGACCCAGCGAGTGCGTTCTGTGTGAAATTGACGAGATCTTTAAAAAAGCTGCTAAACATGGCGACTCTTTCCCTTTAAGTGTCTCTTTTTCCTTGCTGGTTTCTTTTTTTCTTTTTTTTTTTTTTTCTCCTCCATCTGATCTGAGCTCGCTTTATTTCTTTTCCCAACCCGCTCCCCCTCCTCCTCTTGGCGCTCGGGGGTGTGAGAGAACCCAGTTAGACGCGAAATGCAACAATAGTCCGAGGAGAGAGAGAGGGGCGATCGCTGCTTCTCGCCACTTTCAAACAAACCTGGGGGAAAGACTGAGCTGGGGGTGGTGGTGGGAGGCGGGGGGGGGGGGGGGGGGGGAGGATCGTAGCCCGTTCGCTCGGCTCGCGGTCGCCCTGCCTCGGCCTTGCAGCGTTAGTTCTCTCTCTGGGCCGCGAGGGGCTGGGGCTCAAAGTTAGCGGGCGATGTCCGGGGCTGGTTCCGCGGAGACGCCTGGGTTCGCATCCGGCCGGCGTGCAGGGACGGGGGCCTGGAGTTGGCAGCAGCTGCGGAAAAGTGCCTGCCCCCCCCAGCCCCCGCCCCCCACTTACGTGCGGCGGAATTCCGCCAGCGCCCCGGGAAAGTCCGGGGTGCCGGGCGCGCGGAGCTGCACTCCCTGGATGTGCACGAAGCGGCGGCAGGCGGGGGGCGGGGGCGGGGGGCGGTCAGGGGGAGCTCGAGCGTGTGAAACTCTGCCTCGAATCTCGCTTTTGACTTGGTCCTATGAGCTGAGCCAACATGGCGTCTCCCATTGCACCGCGAGCGCCGGGCTGCCAGGCACGGCAGGGCCGGGTAATAGAAAACACATTGGTTACCAAAAAAGAAAAAAAAAAAAAAAAGAGGTGGGGGGGGGGCGACCAAAGACCATTGCATCTGCAGGCAGAAAACCCTCTTTTAAACTCTTGCTGGCGAGTGAGTGCGGCCCTCGATTGTTCTGTAATTAGAGCAGCAGAATTCGTAGGGGAAAGATTGGTAATGCAGTGTCCCCTTCTCCCTTCGCTCCCCTCCCCCCTTGTAATTAGAGTTTATTTCATGTCTCCCCTCCCAACAAGAGCCAAATTAGAAAAAGCAAAAGTCTCTTATCCTCAAAGCATCTTAAATGTCTGAATGGTATAGGGGGAGGGGAGAGGCCAGTATTTACAGACCTGGTCAGCGCTCGCGCTCATTAATGCAGGGGCTGCGCCGGGGTTTGTGCGGGCCGGGTCCAGCTGGGGGTGGAGGCTGGGCTGCGAACCCCGCCAGGCGTGGGCAGAACTTGCTGCTTGCCTGTCAAAGTTACAGCAAAGGTGGCTTTCCGGGCGGAGGGCTGACTTGGGGGCGCGCAGCGGCGGAGGGCGGGTTCCGGGCGGGTGGTCGCAGGCCCAAGAAATGTGTGAGCCTGCGTGGACGGCGCCCCTGGCAGGAGCGCGCCTGCAGCTGAAGATCCCCTTTCTTTAATAGGTTTGAGCGGGCGAGGCCGGCCGTGGGACAGATTTGGCCTCCCAGAGAGGGTCTTCAGAGGGCCTCTGGAGAGACAGTGGATTGGCCCGGGCTGAGCTCTCAGCGGATGGGGGAATCGCCCCTTACGTCCAATGCCAGCCCCTGCCCGGGCCTGGAGACCCCTACCCTCAGCCGCCTGGGAGGGAAGCGAGGTACTCTGTGAATTCCGGGCCTCGTCAAGATTTATTGAAGTTGGGTTTTAAAAACGTGCTTCAGATGATTTTTTCCCATTTTCTCAGATTTCAAAGGCTCCCTGCAGTGCGGCTGCCTAATTAATGGTGAAATTCAACTAAATCTAATTATGCAGTAATTTTAAAGCAGTTAGTGCTGGGCGTTGGTTTGTAATAGGACCCCAGTTTTTTAAAGTTTGCTTACTGTGTTGGTTTAGGGGAAAGCCATCTTTTGTATGGCAAAGAAAGACGGGGAAATAGTTTTGCTGCACAAACCGGAGGGCTGAGGACCGCCCCCACCCCCTCACCTCTGTCCCCATCCCCGTGTCTGCCTCCTGTCCCTTCTTCTCTCTCTCCTTGTTTTGCCCTCTCTCAGCTCAAGCTCAAAAGCTGAGCGAGGGGCTCACCCAGCAGAGAGCCCCGTTTTCATAGCCAAATGGGAATGAGACAATTTTTCATAAGGAGACACAAAGGGGCTTCGTATCTGCCCTCCTGGACCCATCTGTAAGTGCCCAAAAACAGGGAAGGGACTCTCATCTTCTCTAATAGAGAACAGATTTCCTCCCCTTCACATCCATTGTCATTAAGGCGAAAAGCTGACTCTTGGAGTTATAAATCTTATCGTCCTTCTGATAACACACTTGTAATAAGTTAGCGTCCTATTCAAAGTGAATTGTAAAACTGCCTCATTTAATATGGCATCTGTGTCATTAAAACTTTTATTATTTTTTTCCCCCTCGCGTCTTGCAGGCCTGGCATTCTGTGGAGCTCGGAGGTGCCTATTGGCCTCTGGGGTAGGGCCAAGGGGGGAGAAGGTGTGAGAGATGGGCTGCCTGGTTTCAGCCTCTGGATCCTAGTCTGGGGTGAGAGACCCCTGAGGCAGAGAGGGCCTGGGGGTGTGTGTGTGTGTGTGTGTGTGCCGTGTCCCCCTTTCCCATCCCCCGGAGCGGCCCCCTCGAAATGATGTTCCTTGAAAGAAACATGCTTGTGATTAGCTAAGCAAACACATCTGCTTTCGGAGTTGGGCCTTCGTTAATTAGCTGAACAAAGGGCCGTTTTGCCTTTTACCTTTTGCTGGGGGAGAGTGTGTTATTTCAGGAGTGTCGCGGGCCCACCTCTTTTCAATTGCAGCCACGACGTTAATTTTATTGGGATTACTGATGGGAAATGAGGTGGCGCAGGCTTCCGAGAGGAAAAGCTTGATCATTACCCCCTTTGGAACTATATTTTTCCACCAACCTCCTGCTCGCGAGGAGGGGGTGGGGGGGTGCAAAACTGCGCGGCAAGTTCGGAGCCATTGGAATCAGGCTCGTGGTACGCTGATCTCGGGTGACAGAGCGTGTGTTGGAGCTGAACTCTATAATTTGCGCTTCTGTTCCTTTATTAGCCCTGGACAACGAACTAATGAGCTTTGGCCCAGCACAGTGTCACTTGTATTTATTTTCTTATGGCAACTTTGAGATAGCGGAAGTGTTCCTTACCAAGAGCCAGAGAGGGCCGGGAGTGCTGACCGCTGCCTTCCTGGCCCAGGTCAGTGGCTGCATCCCAGGGGAGCCAGGGCCCGCGCAGAACAGACGGAGCTTGGGGACCGGGCCTTTAGGCAAGGTCTTGCGGGTGCTCGGGAAGGCGTTAGGCCCTTTGGAGGCCCAGGCATTCCTGCAGGTCCAGCTGCCGAGGTTGAGGTCGAGGGACGTGGGCCAAGTCTGGGGCAGGTCCCCAGGCACGAGATGGTGGAGGTGCAAAGGTGGCGTGGTGCTCTTCTGGCCTAGGAAGGGGGAGGGATCCACTGAGCAGAGCAAGTCAGGCCAAGGCACCCTGGGAGCAGCCGGGGGTATCATGCCCTGTGGCCACGGGGACTGCCTGCTTTGTGCTGAAGGAGGCCCGGCTCAGCTCTCTGGCCAACTGTTTGGGGCATGAGTGGGGTGGAGAGGTTGCTTTGAAGGAGCTCTTGGAGTCCTCGGGTGCGGAGGCTCCTTTCGCTCTAGTCCGGCTGCTCCAAGGAGTCTCAGTTGGAGAGGCCTGGAATAAAGTAGAGGTGTGGGGGTGGGGACAGATGGGGGCGATAAAGGCAATGCGGACGTCCCTTGTGCCCTGGTAGAGAGAAAAGGAGCCCCTCACGCTGCCAAGTGCGTGTGTGGAAGGGGGTGGGGGGAGAGCCAGGGAAGGGGAAGCCCAGGGAACTGCCAAGCGAGCGGGGGACTTCTCCGCTCGGCAGCCCGCGACTTCCTGCGGCTCTCGCCTCGCTCCCCGCCAGGCAGCCTTTGCTAATAACGCCCAGGCTCGGTGCCCCCCGCCCGCCCCATCTCTCCTCGCCTCTCCTCGCTTTATCCCTCTGCCTTCCTACCCCTCCCCACCTCTTCCTTCCTTCCTGCAAATGGGTGTTAACGTGGGTCTTTATGTTCTGTCTATAACTAGGATGTAATCACGCGCCCCATGCCTCTCTCTAAAAGCATTTAATAAATGTCTATTAAAGCGCTACAAATGTAAGATGAATTTAGTGGCGCGGCTGCCTCCCTGAATCCGAACAGTAATGATGGATTTATCAACGGGGATTCGCCTTCAGCACAGCGAGGGAGGTTTACTCAGCAAATATGTCGGGGAGCACCCACCCAAATACAATCATTTGACCCCCCGTGCGGGGCGCTAGCCGCCTCACCCATTCTGCCGGGTCAGCACCGAGCAGGGAAGACCCAGAGGGGCATGGCCGCTCTCCTGGCCTCTCACCCCCTCCTCTGTCTCTCCCCGCCCCCCACCCCCCCAGCCTGCAGGGCTCTTGGCGGGGGCGTGGGGGACCTGGCATGGAGGTTTGGAGGTGGGGAGCTGGTGGGGGCAGTGTTAGATCACACGATGAAGTGTAGGCTGTTCTTGGATTTGCCGGGAGACTTCAGTGGGCGCTCTCGTGACCCTCTTGGGTCTGAAGGGGTGATAATTGTTTCAGTCTGCGAGTGGGCTCTTGAGTACCTTGACTTTGACCAAATCTTAGGTCATGGGGTCCTCGCTGGACCCGCAGGCCTATTCTAGGGGAGGGAGCGCCGAGACAGACACCCCCCTGGCTCCCAGGCCCTCAGAGGGGCCTAAGTGTGCCCAGGGTGGGTGCCTTGCCCATCCACCTTCCCGGGGCTCCCTGAATCCCAACCATCCAAGGCAGAGGCAGGCGCCTGTTATCCAAGGGTAGGGTGTAGCCTCCAAGGTGGGGGCAAAACTCCCAAGTCTCCTCTTGCCCTGCACAGATCCGGCTTCTCTGGCACCTGCCCCAGCAGGGCCCACCTGGCCATTTTAAAGTTTTCGTGGCTGTGGATTTTGAGAATTTGGTTCGGACTGTAATGGTTAGCACACGCAGCCCCAGTGACCACCACCCCTTTCTTTTTGTCTTTTATCTTTCTTTCCGAGGGGGAGGAAAGTGCTGGCCTGTTCCATCAAGCCCAGTTCGCATTTGCTTTGGCCTCTGATTTCTCTTTCTTCTTTGGAAATTTCATTGAGATGTCTCTGTACTTCGCTTGTCAGTTATCTTTGTTCCTTTTAAATAAAGGGCTTTTAAATGGACTTATTGCTCCCAGCGTGGGTTCCTCTCTCTAAATGTTAGAAAATTGTGCCATCTACCCGCTATGCTGAGTACTGTCACACTCGGAGACCTCAGGGACCTCCGGGCCGGCTTCAATGCTGCCGTGTCAGGGGCCGCGGGCGGCAGGAGGAGGGGGCGGCTCACGTGGATTTTTACAGATCTCCGCCTGCAGCCGGCCCGCGTGGCCACGCCAGGGCACGGCCCGCGACGAGCGCAGCCGCCAGCTTGATGGCGGCCGCGAACTTGGCGGCAGTGGCTGATCGCGGACCAAATCGCAGGCGTGGCTGGGACCCTTCCCTCCTCGGAGATGCCCGGGCCCCGGAGGGGTGTCGTGCGGGGGTGGGGGTGGGGGGACGCTGGTTTAGAAGGAACAGCCGCTGGGGGGGTGGGTCAGGGATAGCAGAGGACAATGGGGGGGGCTGCCTGGGAGGAGCAGAGAGCGGTTTTGTCGCGCAGCTTTGGGGAGCTCCTGCCGGCCTCCAGCTCCCCGTCTCCCTCCGGAGAAGCCGGGCTGAGGCCGATGGAGAGCGACGGCCGCCGCCGAGTGGCTTCCCGGTGTTTGGCTGCAACTTTCAGCTCTGTTTCCCGGGGTAGAGAGAGATTTCTGGTGTCTTCTGGAAGGCCCGAACTTCCTTTCCTTTAGGGGAGTGTGGTTTAGATGGACCACGTTTGAAACAGGTCAGATGTCTGATGTGGGGTCTCCTCGCCCCGACCCGTCGTCTGCAAAACATCCCTCCCGCAACCTCAGGTTCTTTTTGAATGAGTTAAAATGGATTAACAGTTTAGATTTTATTATGTGGCTACCTCTCTCACACGGCTGGTTTTTTTTTTTTTTTTTAACCCCTTAGGGGTATTAGCTAAGATTTCCAAATGTCAGTTGGGTATTTATGCTTGTGGGGGAAAAAAAAATTCTCCGATACGGTTTATGACTTTTATTACATGTTTCACACTGTTCGAGAAATGGAGTTTTAAGCAACATACAATTAAACCTATATTGCTCTTTGGAGAAGGGCCAAGGAACTCGACAATCAATTAGTTTAGATCTTTTGATACTTGTTGCTAAAATTAAGTGTAAAAATACAACCCCAAGGTCTGGCTGCTTCCTCATTTTTCCTAAGGTCATGGAGCCACCTCGTAGGAAATGGCACTTGCTGTTTCCTCCTCCCCAAGTTGTTTTTCCTGATTATTCTGCACAGATTAGTCTTTAAAGAATCAGGCCCTTTTCTCCGTGTTTCCTTCTCTGTCTCTCGCTCTCACTGCAGTCTCTCCTCTCCTGCCTTTATCGTCCAGGGTTCATTTTTTACAAACACACTCATTTCAAATTGGTATTATTTGAAAAATGAATTTTCCTTTCGCCCTCTCTCTCATCCCTGCTCCCCTTGCCTGACACTAAGAAGGGAAACTGTGTTGTTTAATAACCGCAAAGATATGGTCTTTTCTAGACAAAGACAAAATTATATTCTTTATAATCACAACAGGATGGGGATTGGGGATGCTCTCTCTCTCTCTCTCCCTCTTGGTCTCTCTCTCTCTCATCTCTGTCTCTTTAAATAAGCAACTTAGGAAATATAATGTCTGCTATTGAACAGAAACTGCTTCCTTCTTGAAAATGCCACCGCTCCCACTCCCCTGGCTCTCTCTGGGCAAATCCCCTCTGCTGCCTGGCAGGTATCTGCTCGCCCTTGGTCCTGAGTAGGGGTGGGGGCGGGCCCATGGAGATCCCAGGGCCCATGAGAAAACTGCTGTGGGGTCCTGCCCGCCTGTCCCCCGGCAGCAGAGGCAGAGCGATAGCAAATTCCAAAGAGGGGCTTGCTAATTTATTAAATAATTCTTAACTCCCCTCTTCTCCCTATAGCCACCCATGTTCCTAAAAGGATGGGGGGGGGTCTGGGAGCACACATCTACCCTCCTATTTCCTTTTCCTCTTTCCAGCCCCTCGCCCCCACCGGCTCACCAGCCTCATCACTAATTTAAAAACCCCGTGGCTTTGGGACTGAGCAGGCCAGTCATTGAACTGTCAATCTCCACCAGGATGGAATGTCTAGAATATCCTCCCTTCTCCAAAAACAGGTTCGAAACCAAGTGAAGCGATTGGGCAGAGTGCCATTACCCCCCCCCCCTCAGAAGCCTTCCTTCCTTTTCCTCCCAGGACTGGAGGCACCTTGGCCTCCACCCAGTGCTGTGGCCCCTGCTAGGTCGCCTTTGACCTCTCACCCCTCTTGCGCCCATCCCTATGCCACTGCCCTAATTGTAAAGCAGGTCTGGGAAACATTTTCTCTGTGCTAATTTTATATTTCCCCTTTCCCCCTTGCAACATTAAACATAATTTTGCGCTGTCACTGTCACTAAGACTGTGGTTTGTTGATGTCTCTACTTGGAAACACGACCCCTTTGCCTCCAACAGGGAGTCCTCCCCAGGCAGCCTCTGGGAGGCCCATTCTCCATAGGTGACTTTAGGGTTTCTGTGAAAAGGCCAAGGGGGGCGGAGAGAGACCACAGCAGTGAAGGCCAGAAGGGTTCCTACCGGAACCCCATAATCATTTCAAACTCTCTTTCCCTCTGACAACGGGAGCAAATGTGTTTTTGATGTGCCTTTAGTTGTTGGCTTGTTTGTTTAATAAAATCCCTGTGTGTGTGTGTGTGTGTGTGTGTGTGTGTGTGTGTGTTAATGTCTCAGTGTCTGTGACATATGTAACCACAGCCACTCGACTCTTCAAATTTCCCTTTGAATTTCTTTTTTGTTTGTTTGTTTTTGTGTCTGTCCTCTTCAACTTCTCTCTCTGTTCTTTAGCCCTCCACCCCACCGTCCCGACCCCGCCCCCGTATATTTTCTCTGGCTAAGCAATAATCCTCTGGCCCGGTGGCCACGTTCCTGGAGATAAAATCCATTTATCCCTTGTGTTGCCTCACCAAGGCCCGGTTATCCGGGGCCTTTGGTGACAGACTGGTGCAAGAGAGATGAAGACATTTCTCATTTCCCAGGCCCCGCTCCTCCCTTTAATGTGCCAGCCTAGGGCGGCAGGGGCGGGAGGGGGGTCGGGGGTGGCGTGGTGGGGGAGGCTCCACAGTTGAACAAATGTACCCAATGTCTATAGGTTTGCTCTCTCGGTGCCTGGTTGTGGCTGTGCCTGCTTGCATTTGTTTGCCTTTTCTTTGGAGGAGCTGGCTAGTTACTCTCCACAACAGTGTTTCAGAGCTCGTTTGCACCAAGACTGGTGGGTTTCAGAGCGATTATCTCATTTCGCTGGTGCAGAGCGAAGCCGCTTGCAGCCCCTGGGTCAGGCATTCAATGCAGGGCCCATGTCACAGACCCAACCCCGAAGGTTAATTTTCCCTCATTAGCATCTCCATAGTTCTCTCCTTGCACAGGATCTCAGGTCCTTGCCTGCTGTCTTCTCCCTGCTCCCCCCACCCCCCACCCCCCAAGTCTCTGGCATGTTCTCTCTCATGGTTCCCTCTGCACCGGCTTATATTCTGCAGGTTCCTGTTGGACCCATAGACTCTGATCATTGAAAACCCATCTCATCAATTTCCAGTTTGCCTACGTTTATCCCAGAGCCCCTCTCCTCCGTCCACATCTCCCCTCCTCTCTCTCCCTCTCTCTCTCCCCTCCACCTCATTTACAAACGCATTCTGCTTTATTTGAATTAGTTCGCTTCTCCTCTCTTACTTTATCCCACCACCCCCCTCATTCGTTTATTCACTGCTAGAAAAAGCAAAAGATACAAAATGGCAAAGTTCAGCTGCGCGTGCATGGGGGGAGCCCGCCATCCCAGCCACCTAGAAAGAGACTGGAGATTTGTAATGACAGAAGAAACAACAAAGAAAAGAGAATTGCATTTGCGGCTTAAGTGGGCAAGTGTGTTTGTGTGTCTATATCTGTGTGTGTTTTTAAGATTTCTTTGAACTGCTTTTGTGCTGACTCGACAGAGGCATTTGCCGAAGCTAGTCACGGTATAGGAACTTTGAGTTAACCTCTTATATCAAATGAATCTTTTCATTTAGAGACCAATAAATCTCCATCTCTAGCTACCTTTCGTAGCCTGAGCTCCTCATGGACAAGACTGAGGTTTATAATAAAGGCCAGATAAAGTTTGCCAAAGTTATTTTTCCCCTTCCATCTCTTTTTCACCAATCTGGAAAATTCCCCCATCCAACAAATAAAAGTTCAGGGAAGTAGCAGCTTTTCCTCGGTGAGTAGAAGGTTGGAAATTTCTTTACCTTTTCACAGCAAGCCTGTTGACTGAAGTGGCTTTCCAAGCTCAGACAACCGAAATGATTTATAGTTTTTCAACAAGTCATTATTTTGGTGCGGTTGTTGAGGTGGGGCTGAGACAATCTAATAATCAATGTAAGACTGGGGGAGGGGATTGTCTGTGACCAAGAGGAGAGTTAACACCAGAAACATGAAAGCCAGGCGGGTCTCCAGGGATGGAATTTTGGAAAGAGCCTGCACACGTCTGCTCCTGGGCTATAAAGAAATACATTGTTAACAACAACAAAACAGACAATGCCCTGAGCTCTGCCTTGATTCAGAGCTGAGCTACTTTCAAGATTTTTTAGCAGCACTGTTCATTTTGATGGGGTTTCTGGGCCATTTGAAATTCAACCTTTAGCCAGCCTGCTCATGGGGTATGGTTACAGAATTCATTTTCTGATTTACTACCCCTCCTCCTATATTTTCTTTATTTCCTGATGGCCTCCCATGGGGCTAATCTTTTTTTTTTTCCTTTCTTTTATTTTTTCCAGTTTTGTTCTCCTCACTAACGACTCAGTGTTTTTCCTGTTTCTACTGATCACTCATTTGCTTCCTTTCTCTCTTTCCTTCCTTAAGAGACAGAGGAAAATAAAAAGCATGGGAGGGGGATTTCCAAATGATTCCTAAGTGTTATTAATTACTGTTACAAGGCAGGCGATTCTTAACTAATAACAAAGTTGTAAATTACCACTGACTTTCAGATATTTCTCATTTGTCAGCGCTGATTGACTTGATTAATATTTCACTCTTTGAAATAATTTTAGCAACACTTACAATCAGCTTCAGCCATGAAGCAAAGAGCAGATCGCCACCCCCTGCACGGGACCCTCTCCCACTGGTTTTACTCTTCATGTGAAGTTTTGGTTTCCGTTCTGAGGCCTGATTTGGACGGGACAGCAGTGGTGGAAAGGTTCACAGGCCGTGAAAACCGCAGGGATGGAGTTCACTGGCAGACCTGTAGATGTTCAGTGATTTCTACGTAATTTGGAAAACACTGTCGAGGAAATTGATCGTGTGGAAAGAACCAAACAATATCATTTCCTGGGTCTCCTGAACATTTTTTTCCCCTCCAGATTCAAGGCTGAAGGAGTAGATCTTTGAAGGATCCCTAAATCCATGAAATCCCCCCCCCCCCAAGCGAAGCCCTATTTCTCCTTAACCTCCTCGACATTTCTATGAAAGAGCCAGCCTATTCTCTGCTCACCTATCAAAGATGGGGATTATTGGTGGTGGTAGGGGGAAGGTGTGTGTGGGGGGGGGGGTGGGGAGCAGGGTCAAAGGGACTCCCAAGACAGGAGAGCAGAGAAGACCTCACATGTTGGGAACGGGGTTATATTTTCCAGAGGTCCCTTTCCCTTCCACCATCATATCCAGAATGCAATTTTTGAAGCTATCAATACCTGCTGCCTCCAATACCTCTCGAGTTTTAATCTTAATTATATTATTAAGCGAAGTGGTGTGCAGTCAGGGAGTTGAACGTGATTTATGACGTCTGCCTATTAAAGGATCGATTGTGAATATCGCTACTATCATCTATCAATATTCTTAGGCCGGGGGTATTTCTCGCTCCATGGTTGTTATTTGTAATACCGAAATGATAGACTGCAGGAAAAGACTATTGCTGCTAGCTTTCCAGGTGCAGCGGGGAGTCCGTGTGGGGAGACAGGGGACTCTGCGTGCTCCAACCACATCTCACACCCAGAGAGAGTTTAAAGATTTTTTTTTTTTTTTAAACCAGTGAATTCCCCCTTAGGTCTACTAGAAGAAGGAAAGCCAGAGTCGTTTTTCGGGAATGAAGTAACCTCTGCAGGTCGATAACAGGGGCGAGCGTTTTCCAGCTGCCAGGTGATTTGCAAGGGGACTAGAAAGGAAGAGGAAAAAAAAAAAAAAAGCAACGAGGGGCCCCCTTTATACAAGGATGTCTGGATGGGGGGCTGGCAGGGAGTGCTGGGGGCAGACTGTATATTTTTGGAGCAGATGCCCGGGGCAGTGCCTATGCCCTTGGAGGTGTCCAACTTCTGGGATCAATCAAGGCTCTCTGCTCCAAGCCACCCCTACAGCGACACTTCCACGTGCACCAGCCTCTTCTGCATAGGTGGAGGCGGGTGCGAAACGCGCCGTGGCTAAGCCTGGAGGAGCCTGAGCGCGGAGGCCTTTTGTCTCCAGACAGAGCGCAGCGCCTGCTTTTTTCCACCCGCGCGGGGCACGGCACGGGGTCACGGGCTAGTCTCAGCCCCTGCTTTAGGCGGATGGGAGGGTGAAGCAGTGAATGCAGCAAAACTCCTGCTCCTGGGAAGCGGCCTCGGAAGGCGAGGCGGAGAAACCCGGCGGGGTGAGGTGGGGCCGGGAGCGTCCGGAATGCTCCCAGGGCAATCCGGCCTGCGCCCTGCTGCTGGCCTCGGCGCGCACCAGGCCTCAGAGGCCGGAGACTCCCTCCTCGGCTGCGGAGGCCCCGGAGGCGGTCAAGCGCCCCCTGGCACCACGAGGGAGGCGCACCTCGCCTGGAGCAGCGCGGCCGCGACCTGGGCAGAGCAGGCGCAGGACGCGGGGGCCCCCCCCCCGGGCCTGGCTGGGAGCCTGCCCTACGCGCACCGAGCGCTCGCCATCCGCCCGGGGCTGGCCTTCACGGCCCTTGGCCGCCCAATCGACTTCCCTCCAGGGCTCCAGTGCGAAGAAGTGGGAATGTCACTGAAAACTGTTAGGCCTTTCCTCTGCCCTGCTACAGACGACCGCAGGCGGAGAGGGAGGAAGCATTGGCCGGGTTCCTGGCTGCCAGCGGCGCCCCGCCTCTCCTGGCCCGGAGAATGCGTTGCGGGGCAGAAACCTCCACCCCCGCCACACAATGGCACCTATCTAGCTACCTGCCTGCCCCATCTCGGCCTCCGTTGCTCCAATGGCCAACCCTTGGCCACCATGTTTGACGTCAGATTTGGAGGCTTCCAGGGGTATGGGCACAATGACTGTATATAGTAAGCACTCAATAAATGTTAGCTGTTTTTATCACGAGGCACATCAAATCTCCTCCATGGGCATCTCAGTCTCTGGCACACATTTATCCCAGACCAATCACCGCATAGCCGGGGTCCCCAAGATCCCTACCCCTGCCCCCTCTGAGCCCTGGAGCCACAGCCCTCCACCCTAACACGCCTGCAGAAAACGTAAGGCCTCTGTGGTTCTTCCCCCAGGGTGTTTGTCCGGGCCTGGGCCACTGAAGCCTGAAGCAAACGTTGCACTCTGCCTCGGTCAGCGCGGGGGCTGGGGAATTTCGGTTAGATAAGAGCATCCTGGGACAGGGGGTGGTGGTTCATCGTTTCAAAACAATAAAAAAAAAAGGGGGGGGGCCTTCGGTGAGGAAGAGAGACAAGAGAGAAACAGAAAGTGCGTGGGGGTGGGGATCAGGGACAGGCGGAGGCAGGCGTGCCAATCGTAGATGAGTCAGAAGCAGCGGCATGACACCTTTTTCTTCCAGAAACAATTATTTGAGTAGGCTTTTAATCGCCAGGCCGAAGGGAGTGAGCTGTCCGAGACAGCGCCACCAAATACATGGACCACGCCGGGAAGCCGGGTTTTAGTGTTTGACCTCCAACAAATAGAAGCCCGTCTTCCTGATTCCTCTGATTATCAGCAGTACTAAAAATACTGTTTTTGTTATTTTGCAAACGACATTTCAGAGGGCCCTCGGAGCCGGGCAGGAGCCACGCCCAGGACCGCGATCACCTGCTGCGCAAGCGGCCGGGACTTGGTACCCCTCCTCTCCTCTGCCCTCCCCCCCCCCCCCCAGGCTGGTGGCTATTCTCGGATGTGGACCCCTTTAAAAATGACAAATGTCTTGTCAGTACAGACCATCCATCCTCTCTTGCTTTCTCATCATTTTTCGGCGTGAGGAGGGACCCAGGCGCAGGCCCGGCGGCGCGTGTCACGCGGCCTGCATTGTACCGTTAATCGCCAAAACCTTGGCCTAATTTGCAGCTAATATATCTCGAGCGAAGGAGTCGGCCGAGAAATCAGTGGCCCAAGGAGCTAGATTTAAGCTTTGGAGGGATCGGAAATTAAGGGACTGCAAGGTGGATGTGATTCATATTATTCTCCCCTCTCCCCCTCCCACACACGACCATACGTCTCTCCGCTCGGCCTGCAGGGACGCGGCCCTTATCTCTCCGCGGCCTGTGTCCCTGTCGCTTGCTTGTCTCGCTCCGGACCACTGTGTCTGGGGCGCCCTCCGCCTGGTTTCTCCTCGCCCCCGGGAGGAGGCGCTGGTGTCCGGGTCGGCCTCTGGTCCCTCCCAGCCGGCGTCCCGGAGCCCCCATTCACAAAGCCCGGCTTGGAGGAGGCTACACCACACACACACACACACACACACACACACACGCACACACACACACCGAAGAGGGGAGTTTGATCTTGTCTCATTGGCGTCTCGGGCCTGAAAGGAAAATCGTTTGGGTAAACAGCCAAGCTTCCAGACTTAACGCCCGGCTGCCGCCCCCGCCCCTCCGCCCCCTCCCGCCTCCCCCACTCCCCTTCCACCCCACCCGCCACCCACACTCCGCTCCGCAGCCGGGCCCCGAGCGAGCTCCGCGCGCCCGGGCGGGAGCCGAGGGCTCCCCGGGTTCAAAGGGCCGCAGCCCCGAGGGAATGCCCTCCTCGCTGTGCCCCGAGGGGCAGAAGCGGACCGCAGGGCGGTGGGACCGGCCCGGGCCACGGTAGGAACCGCGAAACCTCCCGCTTCCCTAAGTAGACCTCGTCCCGGGGGAGGGCGCCGGGGAGTTCGGAGCCCGCAGGGACCTTTTCGCCAAGACCCAGCGAAGGCCGAGCCCGAGCCCGGGCCGCAGGCTGTGCCTCGGCGCTCCGCCCCGGCCACGGCGAGGCACCCTGGGCCCACCAGGCTGTCGCAGGCGTGTGGACACGTGTGGCCCGACCACGGGCGGGGGCGGTGAGCCTCTGCTGGCCGCGCTGAGCTCCGCACCCCCTTGGGTGATTACCGGGTTCCCACCTCCCGCGGCTCCAGGAAAAAGCCTTTAATCAGATATTAAGCGTTTTCCGAAGTTTGATTCTTTCCAAAGGACACTTTTTCAGCTAACTGGCTGTAAACATAATTAATAGTTATTAACATGCAAAAAAAAAAAAAAACCCTCTGTGGTGTTTGAAAGGATATTGGTCTCTCTCTAGCTCACACTCTCAAGCCTGGAGAGAACATTGAATTCGGAAAATATCCTGATTAGATTATTAGACCTGATTCTGTGATGCTTCCCCTCCCCCCTCCTCTAATGAAATTCCTCTCTCTTCTCCCTTCCTGTCTCTCTCCTGTTCTCGCTCTCTCTTTCTCCTCCCAGTCTCAATCTCGCTCTAATCCAGGAGTCATTAGCAACACCCTCTGGCTACATGTTTTGCATCAGTGAAACATTGTGACATAGTTGTAATACAAACTCTGCGCCTTACACTGCATCTCGCGGTAGGAAGTGTAATAGCAATAAAAACCATTTTTCATCTCCAGGCATTATTCAGTACAAAAAAAAAAAACAACCAGAAAATCTGAATGTGGGCAGGGGTGGAGGGAGAGAGAAATGAAGGGAAGGAGAAGAAGGAGGGAGGGAAGGAAAGAGAGAAAGAGAGAGAGAAAGGAGAAAACCTTTCTAATTTAGAGACTCCCCTTCTCAAGCATTTCATTTGCTGATCCTTCTCCCTTCTGTTTTTGCCCCTGCCCCTCACCCTTGTCCCTCAGTGGATCCCAGGACCCTCCCTGCAAGTACCTCTTAGCTCCCAGGATCTCTCAACACCTTCCTCCGCCCGGAGGTAGCATCCCTCCAGACAGGAAGACCCCAAGACTCCCAGAGGCCAGGCCACCCCTCCTCCGCTGGCCAGAGTGAGAGATCCTCATTCAAGTCCTGCTAAGAAATTAGGGCCTCTTTCCTGTGTGGTCCCTTTTAGGAATTCTTCCTAGCCCGATGGGGAAGGACAAACAACCAGAAAAACAACCTGGCTTCCCCCTCCCCCCCTCCTCCGCACAGCCCTGTAGTTTCTGAGCCGGGCAGAAAGTACTGGTCACAGTGAGAGACGGAGCACACCCTCCATCACCACCCTGTGAACTTAGGGAGACCGAAGTTTCAAGAAAGGGTCTCTATGTTGGATTTGCTCAGGCAGGAAAATGCGAGGGTTACGCACCGTCACACCCACGTTCTCCTCCACCCCATGGGCCCCAGTTCCGCCATCATTTATACGTGCGATCCACTGATTTCCTTAAAACAAAAACCAAAAGAAACTTGTGGTGGAAACTGCGTTAGAAAAAGGACTGTACCCCCCCCCCCGAAAACAAAGAAACCACACAAATGCTCTCAGTACCACCAGATACATGCCCTACTTTTAACACCACGTTTGGAATCTTCGCAGAAAAAAAAAAACCACAAAACTTGTTTCGTGAAATTGGTGTTTTACTTATCCCTTCTGTCTCTGGGATGGTGCACTTTGAAAACAAGTCGAAGCAAAGCCTCACTATATTCAGCTAATTAATTTTGCTGTATATTTTTTAGTCGTGAGGGTTTAAGAGCCGGGCGAGCCTCTTAAGTTTTCAACTGGAGGAAATAGGGTCCAATGCAGTATAATCTATGCTTCTCGCTGGTGCTGCTTTCGCCTGCCGACAGGTGTATATGTTTAAGGGCTGCGTTTTGTGATTATTTTGTCAGCAGAGCCGAAGGCTGTGGGATATGAGGTTTGGTAGGCTGGCCACTGACATGGCATGGAAAAGTGCCTCTTATGTCCGACTGACCAGAATGACTGAATTTGGGTGGACTTACAATTGGGAAGGGAAGGCTTCATAGGCCTCATCGGAGATGTTTGCACTGGCCTCAGCTGACTGGCCCGAGCTCGGCGGCCCGAACCCATGGGCCTCCAAGAAAACATCTCTCATTTAGTTTATCTTTCGTATCAAAGCAGTGTCACAGCTTGGACTTGGTGAAATTAGACCTATTTTTTTTTTCTCTTTCTCCTGCTATTTTCCCTTCACCCCAATGCAGACATTGTGCGATACGTCGGTCACAGATAATGGGTTTTAACCGATGGGAAGAAGGCCTGTGCGTTTCGGCTTCTCGTAAGGTTTTGACGAAGGAAAAAAGTCCGGTGACGGTCAAGTTAGGCTGCAGAAGGCTGGGAACGTGGCCATGCCATTCCAGTTTCCGCAGCGAGGTGGCGCTCCAGGGTACGGCAGCGCACCCAGCCGGCCGCGTTCCCGCAGCGACGCAGCGGCCGCGGAGCCGGGTTCGCGCCGGTCCCGGTCGCCTCTGCACCCGAAGTCGGAGAGCGCTCAGCCCCCTCTGGGCCGACCGGTCCGCAGGGCGGGCGAAGGCCTGAGGCCACGAGCGGGGAAGACGGGCGGCGGCGGCGAGCCGCGACCCGGCCGGGGCCGGTGCACACTCCCGGCGCTGTTGCTCCGGGGAATCTGCGAAGTTCGCGTTCGCGGTGGGACCGGGCGGGGCCGACGCCAGGGTGCGGGGACCTCGGAGCCTCCGGGATCCGCGCGCCGGGCTTCAGCCTCCGCCGGGTTTGCGGGGAGGCCCGCGCTCCACACACCAGAGCGTCGCCCACCTCCACCCCCCGGGTCGGCAGACTTGGCTGCTTCTTTCTCTTTTCTTGTTTTAAGAAAAAATAAAGGAAAGAAAATCGTATGCGCTCCCTATTGCTTTGTCCTCCAAAGTAGGCAGTTTTTCTGTTTAATAGGTTTTTCTTTTTCTTTCCTGCCATTTTCCTTTCCTTCTCTTTTCGTTCCTTATTTTTTCCCCCTCTTCCTTCCTTTGTTTTCTGTTTTCTTAATTTTTCTTTTCTTAACCTACTTCTAAGAGATGGTTCTGAGTGAGCGGGTGGGAAAGAGAGAGACGGGTCTGAGTGGCACGAGCCCTAGAGGACTCAGCGTTGGCAAATGGCAGCAAAATTGAAGAAGAAACTATTTCGATTTATTGAACGCACTTGCGTCCTAGCGATGTCGTTTCCACACTTCTGCCTTCCCTGGGTATCTCACAAGCTCTAGGTCAACGCTGACCCGGAGGAAATGCCTTTCACCCGGTCACACTCCACCTGTGGTTGTCGGAACGGGGGGGGGGGGGGGGGCTTCCAAAACATTTTTGCAACAATGATAGGAATAATAATAGTAACAGTAAAAATGAACAGCCTTTCCACTCTGCATGAATTTCTTCCTGGGTTTGCAGCCTGGCTCCGTGAAGCAAGAGCAAGGCGGGCATCGAGCGGCTGTTAGCCTGGGCCCTCTTTCCAGCGGTTGGTTGCACTGGAACGCCCTGACCCGGGAGCCGCCACCCTTCCCAGTGGCCTCGGGTGCCCGGCTTGGGCCACGGTGGCCGCTGGCAAGCTTTGCTGAACCTGCACCCTATCGCTTCCTACCAGCTGTGCTGCTTCTTTTAGCCGGTTTCTGGCCAACCTCACTTTCCTTGAAGTTGTCTAGCGTAAATGCAAGAATTTTCGGCCCAATTGAGAAGTCTACAGAAACTCCGGTGGGTCAGGTCATTAGGAATGTGAACGTAGCGACCAAGAATTATAAACATGATCTAAAAGTCTCTTCCAATTCATTTCTTCAAGTATTTATTTGAGTTAAGTGATGAAAAGTGACAGTTGTGAAATAGACAGCTTTTAAAAGTAATGAAGTCAGATGAGGCTTTAACCTGTCGATTGCTATAAATCAACTTCGAAAAAGACGAATGAAGAATATTATTTGGGCGCCTAACAGCCAACATTTGCTGTGCGGGTTGCAGGCCCTGGAGTCGGCCTGCGGGGGCTTCCGGAGTGGCGGATCCCCAGGTCCCTGCGTTGGGAGCCAGCCCGAGTGAGACCCACGCTGTCTGCAGCGACATTTTGTGGTGGGCGGGTCTCCATTTCCGCTGAGACTTCGGTCACGGATCTGGCCCACCATAGTGTGTCTGGACAGTCATCAGCACAGTTGGAAATTCAGGGGACTGAATGCCACAATGTAGATGGGCGCTCAGCCCGGCTCCCCAGCTGGCTGAGGGTCTCCTCTTCTTGATCCAACCACGTGGGGAAGGGCCAGGGCCTGAAAGACCCTTACTCTTTGGAAATGGTGGTGGCTGAGGTGGGGGAGGAAGGTGAGGAAGATGAGCAGGAAATTATATTTCCTTGAGGCCCTGGCGGGGGGGGCCCTTTGGGCTCTCAGTGACATCAACGGGCCCTAATCTGGGAGGGAGCTCCAGGACAGAGGGGGACTGGGGCAGGAGGTTGAAGGTCTCCTAATGGGGGAGAAGGTTCTCAATTCTGCACCTGCGGGGGGTCACAGACCAGATATGGTTTCTGGAGGGTGAACTGGTGGGGTGTTTTAAATAAATTTTAAACACTTTCTTGTAGATCACATTTCCCCACCACTGCAAGGTGGGTCACAGCCAGACTCGGGGCATGGCCCTCTTCCCAGTGACTTCAACCGGTGTCCCCATCCTATCTCAAGTCTGAGCGAGGAAAACACACCCCGGGGTGCCTGGCCTTCTGGGTCTGTTGCTTGCTCTTTGTCCCAACACTTCCCCGAGGTGGGGAGGACACAGATGCTTCCCTCTCTCTCTTTTATCGCCTTGCGTCGTTGCTTCTAGGTCAAGTCGGTCACCTAGCGACCTCCCCAGACTGCCGGACCACCAGCAACAGGTTCTGGTGTACTTCCTCCCTGACTCTTCCACTCGTTTCCCTCTCATTTCTGGGCCGGGTGGGTGGAGACGGAGCACCTCTCGCCCTCTTCCCGCTTGGCCAGCGAGTGCAACCCTCGAGAGGCGAGGAGGCGGCGCCCGCATCTTTGGGCAAGTTGCCTGGCTGGGTGGCTCTAAGGACCATCGGTGGCCCCGCATTCTCCTAGCTCAAAATTCCCAGACTGTTGACTGGTGGCAGCAACTCAGAGGACCCTCTGAGGATAAGATCCAAGAGAAAGTATAGGGGGGAAGTGGGGGGTTAGGGAGTGAAGTGGACCACTCCCTCCCCTGGGACAGTCCCTAACCTCTTGGGGGCAGGCTGGGCTGGTGGCTCCATTCGGGGCCCCACCCTGGCCTACGACGCCTCCTCGCTGCTTGGGGGCCTGGTGCCGACCTTGAGCAACATCCCCTCCCCCCGCCTTCAGGTCCGATTTCCCTTTTTTTTTTTTTTTTTTTTTGGAGACCCGAACGTGGGAAAGGAGGCTCCCGCTCTATCTGCGCCCAACTTGCCCTCCGGGTCAGCTGGGGCTGGAACCTGCCCGCCCGAGACTCTGCAGCAGGCTGCGCGGCCACCGCCCCCGCCCGCCCCGCTGGCGCCAGGGTGCCCGGAGTCCCAGGCTGGGGCGCCGAGGGCGCGGGGGCCTCCAGGACCCGCCTGGGTGGAGGGTGGGGAGGAGGGACGGCAACTTCCAGCTTCCGGCGGGGCGGTGGTGGTGGTGGTGGTGGTGGTGGTGGTGGTGGCAGCAGGGGGTGGGTGGGGGGGGACTCTTCGGAGGAGGCCGGTGGAAACTCCTCCTCCACTCCGCCCCGAGGCAGCCGGGACTCGGCTGGCGGCGCGTCTCCGCCCGCCCGAGCGTTTCCATAAATCAGGCCGCTGGCAGGCTGCTAATTAGCTCAGGCCGAAAAGAATAGGAAGAGGGAGAGTCCAGTAGTGCTCGGCGGGGTGGGGGTGGGAGCGCCGTAGGTGGGAGATCAGAATTGCCCCAGGACCTGCGGGCGACTGCCTGGGGCATCGCAGCAGCCCCCCGCGGAGGCCACCGCAGATCGCTTTCCCCCAGCCGGGGCCTCCGAGCTGGGGCCTCCCGATCACACGCCTCCTGCGCTGCGCGCACCCGGGTGTTGGACCCGGCCCGCCCACCCACGCCGAGGCCCCCTCTCCCACTCGCTGAGCGAGCCCGGCGTTAATTAACTCTCCCCTCGCCCCCTGCAATATCGGAAGACTTTCAAAACTCATCCCCAAGTGTTTCCTCTTTAAGCCTGAAGCCTGCGCTTGGAATCAACCGCCAGGAAAAGAGGGAGCTGGGTCTGGAAGGAGGGTCGGTCACCTCAAGGCTCCGGGGTAACAGGGCTCCCCCAAGGACTGCGGGTTGTAGGCGGGGAGGCTGTAACCCCACACCTCCTCCCCCAGTGAAAAAAGGCAAGACGGGTCAATCAAGATCAGAAATAACCCTAAAGTCGGATTATTGATTTCCATGTAAATCCGGAGCAGAGGACGCGGCGAGTGAGAGCGATTTCTGTTTATTTTCTTTCCGTTCCTCCCCCACCCTTCTCTCAGCCCGCCGGGTTTGGCGCCCCTCCCAGTCCTCTCCGCCCTCCGCCGGGAAGGGACTCTGCGATGACATCACCGCGGAGACCCGCGGCCTCCCCGCCCCCGGCCCCGGGACCCCGGAGCGGAGATTGACAGGTGTCGCTCGCAAGGACAATGCCTTCCAGGTGTCACCGTCACAGTCTCATCCCTCCTAACCCGCCCTCTCTGCCCCCTTCCCTTCCAACGCTCCTGGCCGCCCCACCCCCCTTTTCTTCTCCGAGGGAAGCTCTCTCGTCCCCCCCCCCCGCCCCCCAGCTCCGCGCATCTGGGTCCCGGGTCTAGATATGCGGGCAGTGGGCCGGCGTGGAAGGGCAGGGATGGCGGAGACTCGGCTTGCTGTCTGCCGCAGGGCGGTTCGGAGATCCCAGAGCCGCGGGAAGGGTCCACGCGGCCGTAGCCCGAGAGTGAGCAAAGAGGGAACGGGCGTGTGTTTTTAAGGAACCAGCGCGGTCTCTGGACTTCCTGCCTTCCCTCTGCACCCGCTCCCCCCCCCCCCCACCCACACGCATAATATAACAGACGCTAAAATAATCTTGCCATCTGGCAAATCCCAAATTTGGCGACCAAGCTCCTAAAGCAACGGCGAGGTGTCATCCCGGGAGTAGGTGGCTGGTCCTGTCCCGCTCTCCCGAGCGGGGACAAGGGCATCGAGCTCTGCCCGCACCTGCCCCCACCACGGCCGGACCTCGTCCCCCCCCCCCCTCCCCATCCTTGCTCTGACCCTGGCGACTTTGTGGCGCTTTCCTCCCGATCTGGGCAGCGGCTCTGGGGGGGTGGGGGGAGGTCGGGGGGTCGGGAATGGGGGTGCAAGAGTTGGGGGGGGGCTTCCGCTCCAGTTTCCACCAAAATTGCTCAATGAGCTAAAACCCAAATTCGCCTTCATTATGTAACACCGAATGTAATTTATAGCCGGGCGGCCTGTCGGCGGCGATTTAGATCATTTGGTGCTAAGGATCACACTTACTAGATTTCTTCAAAGCCGATGGGGGTTTTCTTTTTCTTTCTTTTTCTTTTTCTCTCTTTCTCTCTCTCTTTCTTTTTCTTTCTTTCTTTCTTTCTTTCTTTCTTTCTTTCTTTCTTTCTTTCTTTCTTTCTTTCTTTCTTTTTTAAGGAGGGTATTTGTACTAAATTGCCCAGTGCTGGTGTGATAACTGTCAAAAGTTTGACATCAAAGGAGCTAATATTATTCAGTTACCAGAGAAGCTGTCTGTCTAAATAAGAATATCTTAATTACTGCATCACAAAGGTAGGGAAGGGGTCGGATCTGAAAACGGCAGAGGCATTCAGCCGCTCCTTTTGATACGCTATCTACGTTAGACCGATGCGCGGCTCCTAATCAGGCCTAGTCCGATTTCCTTTCCTCTCCCTGTCGGTCCTCTGAACTTTATAACTATATGTAAACACGTTGTCAGTGGGGACCTAATCTTCTCGGGTTCTTATTAGAAGAAATTTCCATCCTCTCTCGTTCTAGATTAGGCAGTGGAGTCCGCTCCGTCAATGAAGGGACTAAGGTTTCGTGGACAATAATGTGGCAATTGTTGTTGGTTTGTGACCCATAAAATGTGGAGGTGACTGTTCTGGCTTTGGTATGTAATTATGCAAAACACTTTCCATAAAGACTTGCCATTCGATCTAATGGCAGTCCCTGCGGTCTATTTCAAAAAGGGAGGGTCTATGTACAGAGAGAGAAAAGTAACATTTGTTTTAACACAGGTTTTATGGGGGGGGGGGATGGATAAATACAAACACATCGCAACGCCGCCCAAAGTATTTTTTGGAGTCAAATTAAAATAATTACGAAGGGGTTTAATAAGTTAATCATAGCAACACGGCCCATCCAAACACAGAGGGAGGGGTGTTCAGGCTGTAGCTCACCACCTCCCAGCCCGGAACTGTCCTTGAGGGTGGCGATTTACCTTCTGCTTGTGCAGGGGTGGGGTGCGGCTGTGTCTCAGCTCAGCCCACCTAGGTGCCCCTCTGGGATCTGAAGCCCCAGTGGGGGGCTGAAATGGGGGGGATGGGCGATGTCATCGACCCCCAAATCTCGTCTGTGGAGTTATTTGACAGAGAGCACTTGTAACAAAACAACTCTCTCTGAAGAAGCTCCCCCCCTCCCTTTACCTCTAGTGCCCCCAGGGCCCCAGGATTTAGGGATCCCCAGAAAGGCAGCTCGGAGGGAGTGCCAGGGCTCGGAGGGAGTGCCAGGCAGTGCCTGGCCGGTTTGGGTGAGGAGTCTCAACCCTGAGCCCATGCTCAGAGACATCTGCAGCCCAGCGGGGCCGACTCCCAGCTGCTAGAGCACCTTTGCCAAGCACCCGAGGTTTTATTTTATGTGTGTGGTTTTTGAAATACAACATAAAGAATTTTCAAAGGCCTGAGGAGGAAAGGTGGAATGAGAAGGGTCATCATCACCGGTCCCGACCCAGCTCCGGTCGCCAGTTAATACAAGCATTTCTCTGCCACTTCCAGGGCCCCCATCCTGCCTGGATCCACCTCCCCCCCCAGAACTGCTCTGCCACCAGCTCGGAGGCCTCACCGCCCACCACACAGCGACACTGCAGTGTGAGCCCCGCAGAGGCAGGCGACAGGGGATTTTTCAAGGGGGAAATGATGATTAAAAGACAGAATCATCTAAATATCAAAGTGACACATGGGAGACCTGGAAAAAATATTTAAGCTAATGAAAAGCAAATAAAGAAGGAGGCACTGAGGCTGGGAAATTAAATATTATGTTTAAGATGGCGCTTTTGTGTGGGCTTGAAGATTTCCGATTCATGTACACATAATAAACACTTAGGTTTGTCATCTGGAGGTGCAAATCTGAAAGATATTCCAACAAATAAAGTGCTGGCAGAGAGAGGAATAAAGAGATCGGCGCCTGTCAGGGGTCAGGCAGCCTGAGATTGCTTCTAGAGATCTTTTGAAAATTTCACACGATTGAAGGCTTAGGGGCTTCACTACGCTCGCATTTCAAACTCAGATCAGTGGGATCACAATCAAAAATAGAGGTCTGGAAAATTGTGATGCAGAGATGGCCACGGGCTGCAGGACCTCTCTCACGAGTGCTCTCTCGCACGCGCTCTCTCTCTCTCCCTCTCTCTCTCTCCCTCTCTCTTTCTTCTCTTCAAGACAGATACTCTGACATGGGCTGTGATCCTTTGGATGACAGTTGTCAGAAAAGAAAGAGAAAATTGCATCTTGTCTCGTAACTTCCTTCTAGTCAAAAGGAATTTAGGGTCTTATGTCCAAGAAAAGAGGGAAAAATTATTCTTTGCTAGCTAGCATAGGACCATAGCTCAAGAGTTTGGGTTTCCCTAATTAGTGATCTACTCCTGGACTTTTAGATCTGGTTTGTTAACACGATTTCTCATTTAGCGTGTTTTCCTGCAGCACACTGAAATTTCTTACCCCTGGCAATTTATCCAAGTTCAGGTATGTAGACAGGAGTATACACTTACACGCACACGTATGCACACACAACTTTAATCACTAAACCCAGAGATTGGCCTGGTTGCCTCTTATTTGGTGAGAGTTAATGCTCACTCATATTTCGCGCCCCCCCCCCCAAGATGTCAGCACTTTCTGGTTCAAACAGGACACAGAAAAATCAATTGTCTCTGTGATTGATCCACCAGGGGAAAGAAAATAAAAGGAACTGGTGGGAAGGGCAGTTCTATGAGAACAGACCAAAGTAAGGAATTTGAAATGGGACCAGGCTGAGCAGAAGAAGAAAAAAAATACTGGTTAGACAGCTAGGGCTGGAGAACACGTTGGGGACAACCAGAAGCAATGAATGTCAACTTTGCCAAAATAGGAATCATCTCCAATTAGCTTCTACTGGTTTGGGGAACTTTAGGAGGAGTAAAACAAAGGGCTAATTTATCATCACTGCCAACTCTAATTTTTAGCTGGCTATCTTAGATAAACAAGAAGTTATTTGGGGGAAACGATTTGAATTATAGTTGGGTTTCATTTCCTCTGAGACCAAGATGAGCACAAGTGAGTTTCCTAAGAACTTCCCTTAAGTGCAGGTTTTAGGAGATCTCTCTTGAGGAGGGACCCCCCCCCCCCAGGGGAGAAGAGGCCGGTGTAAAGAAGGACTCCTGTTTTCCTGAATTACCGACTTAAACCGTTAATAACGTGTGTTCTTTAACAGGTGGGCAGAAACGGAAAAGTTTCTAAGAGTTGCACTAACTGGTTTCACAAGTTCAAATCCGTGACTCCTCCCGCGTCTGGAGTTTGGGGCAGCGGCTGCGGGAGCCCCAGGTTTGAGGCGCTGTGGGAGGACCCCGCAGGCTGCCGGGCGGTGGGACAGGCCCCAGCCCCTGCAGCTTTGCTGCGCCGGCCGGAGAGGGAGCGAGAACGCGGCCGCAGGCGCCCTGGGTTTGGTGATTCTGGAAGCAAGGTGGAGAAAAGTGGAGCATGCGTGCCCCTCGAGTCCTATAGGACTTTCGAGCTTTCGCAGACACCCGAGGAGCCAATTCTGACCGCAGAACTGGAGGCCCTGTGTCTGAAGGGCGGCCTCTACCCTCAAAATCGGCCTCTCGGTTCCCCGCCCCCCAGAATCACAGTACAGGAAGAGCGAGCAGGTTCCTAGAAGAACTTTAAAAAGCTCGAGCAGAGCTGCAAACGAAGGGGAGCTTTCTCTTTGCAGAAGGGCCACCCGCAGGGCTCTAAGTCTCGCTCCCGATCGCCCATCAAGGACCAAGCCCTCCCAGCCGGGCTTTAAAAGCGAGCTTTCGTGCAGCGAATACTATGGGGCCTTTCCTGGCACCCCGGAGAAGCTCACGGAGTGTAAAAGGGGCCGGCAAGGATAAGCAGAAGGAAGGAAGCCGGGAGACTGAGGAAGGGACCCCCCCGGGGCCGGAGGGGGCTGCGTGTGCTCGGAGCCGGAGCCGCACCCGGGCCCCAGCGGGGAGGCGGCGCACGCGGGCCAGGGTTCGGTCGCCATCGACGCCACCGCGGGCGTGCTCAGGGCCCGGGATTTCCCCCAAGCAGGCCGGAGCGGGGGTCCAGGCTGCTCCGCTGGAAAGTGGGAGGTCTTGGGGTAACTCTCCCTGCAGAATGCAGACCCGGCCGGAGCCTCCGTGAAAAACACCAATAGCGAAGCGGTCGTGAGGGCTGCCCGCTTGGCCCGCAGCAGAGGGGTTTCCTCGGACCAGGAAGGGAGGCGAAACCCGCGAAACTCGGACCCCTCCTGCAACCGCTTAACCAGGAGCTCCAGGGGCGGGGACAAGCGTGACAACTCCAAATCACAGGCTGCCGGTGACCTCTGGTTATGTTGATGGCGCTCCCTGTTTCCTACCATCGCCGGCCCTGGGAGCGGAGGACAGGCGAGGAACCTTCCTCTAGCCGTCCCATTCTCGCCTTACGAGAAAAAAAGAAAGAAAGAAAAAAAGGGCAGGGCCGGGCCCAGCGGAGAATTGTAAACTGGAGGTCAGAGGCTTCACGGGGCTGGAGAGGAACCCGCGCCTCTAGGTTTTAAAGCAAACAAAGCCAAAAACAACCCAAACACGTCTGGCTGTGCATGGCCCAGAGCCCAGTGCGTCCAGGGCAGAGCGCGCGCCGAGCACTCTGCTCCGGCATCATTTCGGTCCAAACTCGGGGCTGGGCCCCGCGCGCCACGGCCTCGGCTCGCCTCGACTCAGGAGACTCTGTGTGCACCCTTCTTTGCAGCTGCCGAGCCCCTCCGGCCAGGCTGGCAATGGGAGGGGCGGGGAGGGGGCAGCGCCCAGGCCAGGGAAGGCGTGGGGTCAGGTGGAAAGCTCAGGGGCACTGGTGGCAGGGAGGCCACCGCCGGGACCCCATCCCAACCTCTGTATCTCGCGCTCTGCCCTCTCCGGGAGTAAAGCACTAAAACATCCCCGGGTCTAGCGAGTGCTGGCTAGGGAGAAGCGGCGCCACCGGAGGCGTCTTCCGGCTGCGTTAATACTGGCGCGGAAAACCGAGCGTTTCCACGTCGGAAACATCCCGTGGCTGCTGGGGGAGGCCCGCCCCGCGGGGCGGCGAGAAAGCGCTCGAATTCCCACGTAGCCATCTTGGCCTTTTCTGAAATGAGGTTTTAAACAACTAATCATGAAACTAAAAACTCCAGGCGAGCCAACGCGTTTCTTCCCGTTTTGATACGACATCCACTAAATAAACATGCGCTTTTAGGCCATCTCCTCTCCAGCTTCAAAGGAGCGAATGTTAATTTTGCCTTCATCTAAATGATTGCCCAGGCTGCCTGGTGAGGGCCTCTCCCCCTCCTCCAACCCTCCCTCCAGATTTTAACGTGTGGAGTAGAGTAATGATTTACCACTGTCCTGGAGAGCAAGCAGCTCGTTCCGGCCTCGTCCCCACCCCCCAACACCTTCCTGCATTTTTGTTGATATTCCTAATTTCACGGAACGCTATTTAGAGTTTAGCATGAACTGCACGTGCCGTGACACCAATGGCGAACGTGTCTGTTCTCTCCAATGAACTCCAAGTGCGGCCCCCTAGGAGCAGACCCGACCTCTCCTTGGGTGCCTGCGGACCACGTCACATGGGCTTCGGTGGGCACCATGCCCTGGGACGAGGCTCTCTAGCGGAAGCCCGGCCATGGACCCAGGCGCACCTAGGTGGCTACATTCCCAGGCGACTTTGCCACCGGGGACTACAGCTCTATTCCTTGGGGGCCGCGGCTATGGCGGTGGAAGGAAAGGAGAGGAACTTCGGGAGATCTTTTTGAGTCACGTCCAGCTTTTAGGGTCCGGTGCAAATTTCTCAGTGTGTTTCTGTCCAGATAGACAAAGCTCTTTGGAGTTAATTAACCAGAGGTCCAGCTACAATTAATAGAGTGCGAGGAAAAGACGGAAAGGGGGGGGGGGCGGGATTTGTAGGAGGAGCGGAAAATAAAATAAGTAACGTCCGTTTGGCCACATTCCTTTGCACTGCTCGGTCGCAGTTAGTTACCCACTTTCCAGCTGCGAGGACGATGTGCGCCATTGGCTGTAATTGAATTGCTGTTGTAACACCTTTCAGGTGGACGGCAAAGCGTTTCAAAAAAGTTGTGCGCGCGGCCTGCGGCTGCCTAGCCTCTCCCTGCCGTGGCCGGCCGGCCGCCCAGCAGGCAGAGCGGCCACACCGGGATTGGGGACACAGGGCTCGAGGCGCCCCCGGGCGGAGCTCGGAGAAACCTGGTCCCTGGCGAATCCATCCGGGGCGGTGGACGTCCCTACCCTGGCTGATACTCTGGGGAAGCCGGGCACCCCGAGTGAGCTGGAACTCGGAGCGGAGACTGAATAAGGTTATGAGGTCAGGATCAGGAATTGCAGACACTGGGAAAGTCAATGCGCGGTCGGGAGTGAACTCCGCGCTGCGAAGGCCTTTGCCCTCACCGTTCCACTGGATTTGAATTCGCAGTGCTCGGTGCGGCGGCTCCAGGTGGTTCGGGAGCGCCACCCCGTCCCCCCTCCTCCCCCCAGCCTTGGCCTGGCCTCTCCAGGTACCAACTCGCCCAGAGGAGGTAGGAAGGTTTCCCGCCCCGGGGCTAGAAGCCAAAGGTTGGGGCCTGATGCTGAAACGCCCCCTCGTGTGCTCCGCCTACCCAGCTCGGTCTCCGATGGTACTCCCTAGCCTCGGGTTTCTGCCTTGAGGGCCTGGGCAGAACGTTCGAGGCAGCAAGATTCGTCACCTTCTCTCGCGAAGCCTCTGGCCTCCTTCTTGGGCTTGTGGAACTTACCCTCACCCTTCCTGCCCTCGGGCGCGGCTCCCCTACCCCGCAAGTGTCCTCGTTGTGACCGCAGGGCCAATGCTTTTCTCTGTCACCTCTCACTCCGCGCTCGCCCCTCTCGCGGGCTCCACGCAGCTTTCTAGGCACAAAGAACAAGATTGAGAATCGTACGACGCTCCCCCCAACACACACATACACACACACACACACACACACACACACCCCGCCCCCCAGCCTGGACCCCCCCTCCCCCGGCCTTCAGCGCACCGTCTGCGCCGCTGTTACCAGAAGAGCAGCAGGTTGAAAGAAGTAGGGGAGAGGGTAGGGCAATCTCCGGACTCGCTGTCCTGAGTTAAGATCCCCATGGCCCGTTTAAAGGCTGGGAAAAGGGAACGACAAGTACTAGAGACGGGAGGGTGCCTCACAGGCCCTGGGAGGCCACCCGAGTGAGGCTGGGCCCAGGACCCTGGGCCCAGAGGGTACCCCGCGGACCTGACCATTCTGTCTCAGACACGCAGGTCAGCCAGAGAAGGCTAAGACATTCGCAGCCACGCCGGGCTCCCCTCTCGGTCCAGCGCTGTGCGGGGCAGAAGTCAGTTAGGCTCCAAAGAACTGTCCAGGGGAGGTCGAGGCTGAAACCAGAGGGCAGAACAGGTGAGAAGGAGCCACCATTGGGTTTGGCCCCGCGAGGCCCGGTGGGAAAGACTTACGGCCTTTGTTTGGGGCTCACCTAACCGATGTCTGTGCGCAAGGTGGGGGTGGTGACAGGAAGACAAGGGGCTGGGAAACTTGGCACCCACCACACGCGTCACTGGGACCCCAACCCGTCCTTTCTTTTCCTGGGGGAACTTCCGCTTCCCCCGGGGCTTGCTAGACCTAATTGGCCTTGGGAATCCAAAAGTCTCTTGCTCTTGGAGGCTTCCAGCAGGGCGAGCTGACGCCTCTCCTCTCCTTCCCCGCAACGACCCCACCGCCTACATCTCCTTTTCTTGGCAACCGAGTTCTTTTCCTTTCCTGCGTGATCAGGAGATGATGGGTACAGGGTTCCCTGCCCCTGGTGCTCGTGGCCTCCTGCAACATCCGAGCAGGTTTGAGATGGAGTGGTTGGGGAACTCGGTATTATCGGCAAGAACTTGGGAAAGTGGCTTTGACAGGGAGGCCTCCCTCCGCGTTGGGGGTAGATTACTTCAAGGCTCAGCTGAGGACAGAAGAGCAGGACCCAGTCCGCATCTGGCCCCAATTTTCTCTGCTCGGAACCCCCCTCCCCCTCTCCCCGCTCTTGGATTTGCAGCCCAGCGTCCCCTAGATCGACAGTCCCGCGCTTGCCTCGCTCTGCATCATGGTGAGAGCAAGGAGACACCCAGGGGAGGCAGGGCTTCAGAACACGTTAGGGAGTCAAGGGCAAAAGCCTCGTTCTTCTCACCCTGGATCAGGAGCGAGACCTGGGTGGGTCTGGTCAACAAGAGACCCTTCTCACCCGGAATGGCAGCCAAAGCTGGACTTGGAACTCGGGCTTTGGCTGCGGCCCTTTTCCCCGTTTCCCCTCTTCCACCGCCCAGTCCTGATGAAATCCACACGCGCTTTTGACCCCGCCTCCCATCTCTAAACTTTGCCCAGCAGTGGTTTTCACGGGGTGTTAACCTTCCTGCAACGACTTTGTCAACAGCTAGAAGGATTCTCTGGGAAAGACGAGGAGAAAAATAGAAATAAAGGGTCAGAAATACATTCTGGAGCCCTGCAGGTGGCTAAGCCTGTTACTTGTAGTTATGTCTTTACACCCTCACACACCCCTGAGACATAGGTACTACAATGGCCTCCTATTTTTTTTTTCTTTTCTTTTTTTTTCTGCTGGGGAAAGGAAGCTTCAGGGAGGTTGAGAGCCCTGACCAAGCTTAGCCAGCTAGCAGTATGCCAGACCTGGATGGAACCAGGCAGATCCTACTGGAGGCCAGCTTCTGTCCTAACCCGCACTCAGGAGAGAAATCGGTGCACTTGGAGAGCAAAATGGAGCCTCTCTCTGGGACCGAGCAGTGGCCTTGCTTGGCGATCTGACCACCCCCCCACCCATTGCAGAGCCAGTGAGGGGCTTCAGTGCCTGAACCCCTCAGCTGAGGTCAGGGATTCCCCTCCATGCTTCTAGGGCTGAGAGCCATGACTTTGCACTTTCTGTATTTTATTTTTTTAAGTTTATTGATTTATTTTGAGAGAATGAGAAGATCATCATTCCTTTCTGAGGTCCCACGAAAAGAGCGCTTGCCTTTGGATGTAAGGGGTGGGGGTGGAAAGAGGAAAAAAAAAGAAAAGAGAGCACCTGTACTATGGGGCAACGCTTGTGCAGATTTATTCTGGAGATGGGTGCGGCTTGTGCGAGGCCATAACACAATTTGTAGCCCCAAAGCAACATTTCAAACACCCCAACACGCTCCCCGTTATGACGGTGAGAGACACTGATGTAAACACACGAAGGAGAGCTTCCCTTTTACTAAAAAGTCCCGTTTCTTCACGGGACCCCAGAAAAATGTTCTCAAGGTGGAACAGAGAGCTGTCCCCTTGTGTCACCAGAAGGACTTGTCTGCAGGTGTTAATGGAGGGACATAATAGCAAGGAGGACGTCTCCCCCCTTTTTTTCTCGTCTACTTCCGTGCTGTCTTCACAGACTTACGTAGTACCAATGATAGAGAGCCATGAACTATCTTACCAAATTGGGATGGGTAGTATTTGACCTCGCCATTTTTCTTTACTTTTTAAGGTGTTCCTTCTTCAACATTCTCACGAGGGTGGTTTCTTAGCTAAGCAAGTTCACGTTCCGTAAATTTAAGAAAATACCCTCCTTATTAGAACCCCCCTCCCTGTATGATTCTCTGTAATTATATATTTGCATTCTCTGTAAATATATATTTCTATACTCTATATATTGCTATTTGCTTCAAGTACATATACGAACATATATGTTACATATTATTGGATAAGTAATATAAAAGCAAGTAAGCAAATAACAAATGAGATCTATGGCTGTTGTCCTGATGGTAACCACATAGACCTGCACCTGGCAGGTGGAAGCAACGAGACGCTATGAGGATAATTCTATCTGTAGCCTATCGTTTCCAATGTTAATACCTGTCGCATCAGGTGTTCACTTTTATCTGAAGGACCCCTCAGCTGTGTGAGCCAGACAGGTTCCCACTTCACTATTTATGTCAGATACCTTAACTCTTGCAACAGGCATAGGATGCTATTCGTTATACTATCTCCGTATTGTCGATGTGGGTACCAAGGCACAGAGAGGTCACCTAATAGGCCCAAGGTCATCCACAGCTAGTCAGTGGCAGAGGCAAGATTAGAACCAAGATTCTTTCATCACAGGGTTTCTGCTAATAAAATCAGTAGCACCAAGTTGTCCATTTTGGCTATATGCAAAAGCGTTCCTGAATTTCAGAATCTATTCTTTTTTTTTTTTTAAGTTGATGTATTTATTTTGAGAGAGAGAGAGAGAGAGAGAGAGACAGAGAGCGGAAGAGAGAGAATCCCAAGCAGGCTCCGTGCCGTCCGCACAGAGCCTGAACCAGGACTCGAACACAGGAACCGTGAGATCATGACCTGAGCCCAAATCAAGAGCTTAACCAACTGAGCCACCCAGAGGCCCCTCAGAATCTATTCTTTTGGGGGGATGGGTGGATCAAAGGATGGGCAATGTGACTTTAACTCTATTTCTCCTTCCCCCAGTTGTCTCCATTTTCCGTTCCGTGATCATCTTCAAAATCATTACTTCCTTAAGAGATCTAAATGTCTTTCCCTGTCTTAGGTGCCACATGTGTAGGTCTCTACAGACATTCGGATGGTTGGTTGGTTTTTTGTTTTTTGTTTTTTGTTTTGTTTTGTTTTTCTGTTTCACTGACTGCTTGGGATCGTTTTCTCACCTATGAGAAGAACCTTTGCCTGTTGGTCATAGGCAGGGCGTGACTGCGCCTGAAAACCCTGCGAGGACATTGTCCTTGAGGGGTGGGACCTGTCTGGATGCTGAGATGCTAAGGGGGCCAAAGCCTTGTCCCCAGGGAAACCGGAGCAGGATCCTTTGGCCACAGCCCACTGACTCACGCTAGAAGTGCCAACCTTGGTTCACGGAAATAAGACAGCCCCAGTTTTTTCTGCTTACCCTCTTTGGCTGATCAGTGGGGGAACGGAAGGCAGCTGACAGCACAGGTTTTCAGCCAAACAGGAGGGAGAATCCAAAGCAAAACTACCTGGCGATTCAGATTCAAATCTGGTAACCTGGTTCAAGCTAAAGTTACATCTCTGTAAGACGAAGGCATCTCCATAAGGCCAAGCAGCTAATATGTTGTTTAAATTATTTTATGGTTTATTTATTCATCCTGAGTGAGACAGAGACAGCACAATTGGGGAAAGGGCAGAGAGAAGGAGAGACAGAGAATCCCAAGCAGGCTCCAAGCTACCAGCACAGAGCCTGATATGGGGCTCGAACTCATGAAGCCAGGAGATCATGACCTGAGCCGAAAACCAAGAGTCGGACACTTAACCGACTGAGCCACCCAAGGGCACCGAAGCATCTAATATTTTCAAGGCCACTGTAGAATCAATGTACCTAGGTAGTCGTTATTATGTTGGTTCAAAACAGCAGAATGACAGATAGCATTCAGATCTCCAGTTTGTAGGAGGGAATCATCAACACGTGTGTTACTCCTCTGGAGGGAGGTGGTTAGCTTGGGTCAGTCAGTCCTAGAGGGACACCGATGGTCAGGATTGGCTGTGTCTACTGGTTATACCCCAGGCCTATCCTGCATTTAAAGCTCCCTGGCTTGGCAAGTGGGTCCTGGGATGCAGTAGAAGTGTGGGTGGGGCCATGGGTATATAACGTGGAGAATATAGAACCTAGTAGAAGGGGAAGGAATGGTTATTTTCCTGCTCTTCAGGGAATCTTTCTCACTTATGCATGCATTTAACATCTGCCTATTGAGTAGGGAAGATGTTCCCAGCCTGGGGTGACTGAGTAGCTCAGTTGGTGAAGCATCTGACTTCGGCTCAGGTCATGATCTCATAGTTTGGGGGTTCGAGCCCCACACCGGGCTCTCTGCTGTCGGTGCAGAGCCCTTTGGGATCCTCTGTCCCCCTGTCTCTCTGCCCCTCCCCCTCTCGTGCTCTCTCTTTCTCTCTCTCAAAAATAAGTAAACATTAAAAAAAAAAAAAAATGTTCCCAGCCTAGAGCAAGGTACTTGTGGATTAGGAAGTCACGGGCCCTGGCCTCAAGGAATTTTCAAGTTTGCAGGGACGGGTAAGAAAATGTAACCTACTGATTCTGACAATGGATACAAAGAGTTTTGGAAGCGTGAAAGAAAGAGCGGTCCCTCCTGCCACAGAAAACTACCTGGGCAAGACCTCATAATGGAGACGATCTCACCTGGGACTCAGAAGCCGCAGCAGGTGAGGCAGAACAAGGGTGGGGACAAGAGAGAGACATTGGTGGCGCAGAATACAGGCAGAGAAGGTCAGATCGGGTTCTTCTTTCTTGGGGTAACAGTCAAAGGCAACGCTCCTTGGCTTATCGGGGGCCTGTGTAAAGAAGCTGTAGGTTTCGCATACAGCGTGTCTTCTGCCCGTCTGTCCTTTTCATGGAGGGGAGGAGGTAGGCGAGACTGTTTCCCAAAGGAAGGCGTTTCTTTTTAGTCCAGCTGATGAGCCACATTTAGATTTCCTTCTAGAGGGAATAAATGCAGCTCCTTGTGCCCTGAGCGTTCACTGAAGGTTTAAGACAGCGAGAAGGACGCATACGAGTAGACCAAGTTGTGGAAACGTCAGGTCAGAGGAGATTAGCATATTGAGCGCTGTGGCAAAAAAGAAAAAACCAATTCCTGCCAGAATGTATTCCTGACTCTGCAAGTATGCCAAAAAGTCCTGGTACCAATCGGCTTCCTCTTCGGGGCTCGCGCTTCTATCAGAACAGATGAAACGCGATGCTTTGGTGAGTTTTATGTGTCTGCCTCTCCCTTGGAGGCTGGGAGCTTAGCTGATTCACTTCTGCTCTCAGCCCCTGGCACGGTGCCAGGCGCATAAGAAGAGCTCAGTACATTCTGAACGAGCGAGGGATACAAGTCGAAGAATTTTGGTTTTTCATTTGTGTTCGTGAGAGGTGGGGCATCTGAAGGTTGTCTTCGGCTTATCATTTGGAGTTTTCACCTGTGATTGCACAGAGTGATCGCAACGCAAACCGGTTCTTATAAAACTAGTCTTTATTGACGGCGGGGACTGGCCTGCCGAAGTGAAGGGTAAAAGCACCGTAGATATTAAACTGTGTCCTCTTGCCTTGACCTTGGGCAGTCACCTCCAAGAAACTCAAGACCCGCAAGTTTGAAAAACACTGGGCTGGAGGCTTCAAATCGATGCCCAATTTTTTGCCTTCGTTACTTCTCAGCATGACAGGAAGGCTCAACTTTGCTCTCTTTCTTGGTCTTTGTACCATTCAGAGCTACAGTGAAGTCTCATATGACCAAAACTCACTTGGGTGTGCATGTTTTGTTGTTGTTTGTCATTTTATGTGTTGTCTGTACATTGGCCAAGATACTTTCTCAATTAGGCTCAACTGTGGTTCTTCCTGTGGCTTCCTTATAACTTTGGGTGACCTGAGGAATGCCAATAATCTGGATTCTTAAAAGTTAGTACCTTATGGCCACTTGCCCAGGGAAAGGGCAAGATCTATGTGGGAGGACAGATTAATCTAAGATGTTTTGATGCCCTTCTTTTGTACCACTGTTCTGCGTTAACGTTCTCTAACATAGGCACCAATTAGATCTTGGAAACAAGCATGAAGAAAAGCATAAAATGAGATCAAAACATGATCGGCTCCCTTTGAATTCTACCTTATGTTTTAGCCAGTCTATTGGCTCCTTGGCTTGGAGAAATTTCAAATTCCCACTGGCTTAATGGCAAGATATCTTCCTATTCTTCTTTTCTAAATACGTTCTCCCTTAAAAAAAAAAAAAAAATCCTCCCGACCCCGGTATCTCTACTGTGAATTCTCTTTTTAGAATTCGAATTGCAAAGGAATTCACAAGTGAAACAGAACACATTTTTGAGAACTATGTTTACTGTTGTGCGTAGCCCCTGGGAGCAGCAGACACTTTCAGTAAAGAAGTTTATAGCTTTTGTTTGCTTTGAGTTGAGGGGGCCATGGTAGCCTTGATAATCATCTCAGAGATCCTGACCTGAGTCTCAGTATCCAGAGAGCTGAGATGTTGTCTGAATGTCATCCGGCCATCAGCATATGACTCAAAGAAAGGCACAACTTTGAGGGCTGTGGGTTCCCCAGGGGCAAAGATCAATCTTTCCCATTAGCAATATGAAAACATGGTTCCAGAGTCCAAGGGGGTCGGACGCACAAAATGCAAAAGATGGGGGAATTCAGCTTTTGGTCAATTGCCAGCCCTTCAGCATCCGGGTGGTTCTGTGGAGACCACAAAACACAGAGCCTTCACTTTTGGGATTCGGATAGGAAGCCAATAGCTTCTTCCACCTTGGAGAACTGTCTCCATGCGCACGTGCCTACCCTTAAGTATCTAAATAATTGTTACAACAAATGTATGGATTTAACATTCTTGATTCAGGCATTTCTAAGAAATACCAAGGAGGGAAGAGCAATCACGTCATCATGGGACAATTACAAATAACATTCTGCAGCCCATGATTGTCTTTATTCGCTGCAAAAAAAATAAAAATAAAAATAAAGTGGAAGGAAAATGAAATATTCATTAATCATTGAACAGTGATGCAATATCTAGATGTTCAGGAGTTTTTATATAAATCATGGAGCACATTTCCTGCTTTGCAACCATAGCCTTGGCTTCGTGCACATAGATCCAATCTGTTTTTCATTCCCGGGCAAAACAAAGGAAGGGCTGATACTAAATTCGGTCTCTTGCTGAGAAAAGCAAAGCTGAGAACAAAGAGTTAATATTTACCTGTCAGGAAAGCAAGCATTTCAGAGCAATGAGCTATTATCTTGGCATAAATCTGGAACTGAAAAAAAAAAAAAATATATGGAAGTAAAGTGAGTTCAAGAAAGAAGGTTTTCTTGGATTTCCCCAGTTTGAGGAAGAAGCGCTTAAAAATGGTAAAATGTGGGCTAAGAGGAAGATTTTGTGTGAAGGGGCAATTATCCCAAACCTGAAATTATAAACGTGTGAATTAAAAAGATAAAAATTATTTTCATTTAAAACTTGGGATGCCAATAGATTTCCTTTTGTATGAAGTATGGCTACCTGTCCTGTCTTTACTTGTACGAAATGGCCTTTAATAATCTTCCATGGTAGTCCATGAAAAAATTCTTCCTATGTTGCCAATTTAGTGAGCATAATTTACTGGGAACTTTATATGGAATAAATTATGTTCTTAAGCCTTCTCAGATGTGCAGCCAATAGCGATTTTAACGCAGAAAGCGAAATGCAGAACTTAGCTCGAAGGGGCATTGGTTGTATTTGGAGCCTTCTCCGGAGTTGTTTTCTCTCTACCCCTGTGAGGGGATTACAGGGGCTGCATTCCAACCTGAGGCTTTCTTAGCCACATGCGGCTCTTCAGAAACCTGCATGGGGTTTTCTTCTTGGATTTAAATAGAGCGACAAGGAATATTGCAAAGTGGATGTGGCGGGTGGGCCCAAGGAAGAAGAAAAAAAAGGAGAAGAACTCCGCTTGAGTCACACACAGGACAAAGAGGGAAGGAGTCTCTGACCCCGGATGTGCCATTACCTGACTTCCGTGCTTTTGATGAGAACCCCGAGCTACCATTTTTTTTTTTTTTTTTTTTTTGCAAAACCATTGTAAGTGCAATTCATGGGTACTCGTGAATGCAAGGTAAGTTTAATTGATTTGTGGCTTTCCACATTGCCAACGATGAAATGGTGCTTTGGCTGTTGAAAGGTGAGGGGAACTCGATTTCACCGCAGAGATGAGATCCTCTCCACTGACAGATGGAAAGTCCGCTTCAGAATTCATTATTTGCTGTGAAGGACAATGGTGGAAATCTGAATCTGCTAAACAGTTCGACAGGTCAAAATACAGACCATTAAAAGTTAAATGAATTGGAACGTTGCAAATCATTGGCAAATACACGTAGGTGGCAGTTTCTAGCTTCCCTGATGATCTTTCTCTGACAGCCTTTTCTGTGTCACTGGGAGTGTGCCCCACTCTCTTTGAGCTAGCTGGGACGGCGCCCAACTAGAACTTTGGGTCCATGCAGTATCTTGACACATAAATGGAAATAACACTCCTCGGTTAAATTCCCCCCAGACATCTTGGTGGGGGGAATTGATGCAATTTTGGTTTCCTGTGGAGAGGGTAAGAAAGAGGAGAAGGCCTACCCTACCCCCTATGTCTAATGAGTCTCCATTTCCGTCCCAAGCACATGGTCATAAATAGTATATTAATAGAAAATTAAGTTATAAAATAGCACTTGTCAATTATAATCCGTCAAAGCACGGGCGTGTGCGTAAAGACGGCTTTAACAGTTTTCTTTCCAGTCAGCTCCGCTCCATGGTTTTAAAATTATATCCAGGGATTCTCTGATGTTTCCCTCTTTGAGAGCTGGAGCCTGATTTTGAGATGCGGCGTAGAACTACTTTGGAGACTAAATGAAAAGTAATAAAAAGCCAATTGTGGCTTTTGGTTTGGATGCGTGTTCTCTCTTTTTCTTTCTTTGGATCTCTGGCTCTGGGAAGCCTTCCAGAAGGGTCCACATGGCAAGGAACTGGCGTAACAATTGGTAATAGCCAGCCAGGAACACCTAGGTGAGTGAATTTGGATCCAGATTCTTCAGCCTCCATAAGCCTTAAGAGGACCTCACCTCCAGCCAATAACTTGACCGCAATCGCACAAGAGACTGAGCCAAAAGCACCCCCCCCCCCACTCCAGGCTCTTTTCCAACTCCTCACCCACAGAAACTGTGAGACCATCAGTGTTTGTTGTTTTTACTTATCAAGTTTTGGGTTAATTTGTTACATAGCGATGGGTAACGAGTACATCCCTAAGAAGTAAGTCGCACAGTTTCTGGGATTGACTAGAAAGCTCATAAATATTTGTGGAGACTATGAATTAAAATGAATACATGAAAAGCTTAACGTACATCCTTTCACATCTTTTCGTATAGCCTCTTCTAAAATAGCTTCACAGAAGAGTGTTTCTGAAGGAGGATCTCTTTAATTATTAAAAGTTCAGTCCTTGTGCAAGTATTTATCGCTGCCCACCAGTGGGACCACTCCTTAACTACAAAATACTTCTGAGCCCATTTGAACATCTGCCAGCATTTTGTTAAAGGAATACTTGCTGAAGCCCTCTCTTTACGTCTCACTGCTTACAGAAGTTAAAACCCAGATTTTGCGTTTGGTAGGTAGACGCGACCAACCCAGATGAGTAAGGGTGTCACCACAGTGATATACTCAAGGTATTCATGGGTGAGAATGAGTCCAACCACCAAACTGAAGAATGTGGATAATGCAAGGCATTTAACAGTTAATGGGAGAAACTTCAAGGGGGTGGGGCTCACCTATGCCTTCTGTGGTGCCATATGAGATCAGAGCTGGCCTTTGGGTCAGATGACCCGGCTCAGAATCCCACCTCTTTATTTACAAACCGTGAGAACTTAATTCATTTAATCCCCTGGAGCCTCATTTTCTTCATCTATAAGTCAAGCAAACAAAGAGTGTGATAGAGGGCTTTTTATTTTTATTTTATTTTATTTTTATTTTTTTTATTATGGAATTTAGTGTCGAATTGGTTTCCATACAACACCCAGTGCTCATCCCAACAGGTGCCCTGTAGAGGGTTTTTTAAAAGACAAGGTATGAAAAGGTTTAGCTTACCTACCACCTGGCGTGCAGGAGGTCTCTCGAAACTTGCCCCTTTCCGTGATGAGTTTTTCTGTTTCCTACATTGTTAGACCACTCGGCTGCCCTTCTTACCCACCAGCAGTATGGTGGGATTGCCTGAAAAGCTGGAGACAAGAAGTATGATTAAAGCATGGTTTGACCGCTCTGCTACCGTAGGAGGAGCCTGACGAGGTAGGATAAGGATAGTAGGGACACGTTTTTACAGCCTGTAGGGCTGGACTCTGGAGAAGGTGCTGAACATTCCTGCTCCTGTTCTATCAGTTCCAAATGGCTTTCTGTCCAATGTCGGTTCTGCCCTTTGACTGGTCTCTCTTAATGCATTTGGAGACCCTTCTTCCACCACTTAAGGTGACCTTGAAGCCGTAATTCTGAGGTTTGAGCTATAGGTGCCATTGCAGAAATGGCTCGAGCGGACTTCAAGGCTATTTAGTGAGGGACTCAGGTCACTAAGTGGTTCTCTTGTCCGTCACTTGGTTACTTCACCTTGACTCTACCATGCTTGAAATTGTATGAGACTCCCTGCATATCCTTGTCTCCTTTTTTATTTTTATCACGTTAACCTTGCTCGCTTTGCCAATGTCTTCTTCTAGTCCCATCCAGTCCTGTAATCTCCGTCGTTTCCCCCTTCCTCTTTCCCATCTACCTCTCTACCATGGAGAATGAAGTAGGGGAGAAGAAAACCAGGAGTCGGGCTGGATCCATTTTACTTCCTTCCTTTCCTGCCTTTTCCTCACTCGTGTTATGTGCTTCTGTTTAAAGGCACTTTGAAATTGGCCAAGCTCGCCTGGGTGGCTCAGTCGGTTGAGCGTCTGACTTCGGCTCAGGTCACGATCTCGCGGTCTGTGAGTTCGAGCCCCGAGTCGGGCTCTGGGCTGACGGCTCAGAACCTGGCGCCTGCTTCCGATTCTGTGTCTCCCTCTCTCTCTGCCCCTCCCCCGTTCATGCTCTGTCTCTCTCTGTCTCAAAAATAAATAAATGTTAAAAAAAAAAAATAAAAAAAAAGAAATTGGCCAAGCAAATGGGTTTTTTTTTTTTGGATGGGTCCTGTGATATTTTATATTTTAGGTGGAAGTCTAGGGCTTACATGAGTGTTCGATAAAAAGCGTGAAAGTCTTTGGATAACACAGACAAATATCCTTCTCATTTGTCTTGCTTCCTTCCACCAAGTATATCATTATTCCTATTCTCAACCTTTCGGTGTTTTCCTTGAAGGGGTCTTCTGACCTTTTGGCAAAACAGGAATACATAAAATTTACCATAGTAAATTGGGACAAACTTCTTGGTTCTGAGAGTAGAGGTACAATGAGCGCAGCCAGGAATATGATGCTATTTACTAGATTTCTTAAAATGTCCTTGTTTTGCAAGTTGCTTGGGCCACATCTGCAAACAAATATGACCGATGCATTAAATGTGATATCTAATTCTGGTAACTCTACATGTCTATTCACTACACGTTTACATTAACATATGTATCTTTCCAGTCTGACGTCTATTTTTCTGACATTTAGTAAGATAAAACACCCCTTTTAATTTTTTTTTTTTTTGAAAAAAAATTCCAATTTGGTGGGACAAATTGGAAGACGTAGTCAAGGAAATCTCAGAGAATGCCCCCTCCTGAGGGCAGAGAAACCCCATGGCCTCTCCTTACCCCCATCTCTCCCTCCAACTTATAAAGGAAAATATCCTAGCAGATCTGTGGGGTTCGTAGCTTCTTTTTGCTCTAAACCCCATTATTTCAACATAGGAAACATATATGCCTAGCAACTTTAGCGAGTAAAAGAAAATGATTTTATCATTCAGGATAAGCTAGATTATGCTGCTGTAACAAAGGCTTGTTGCCTAACAAAACAGAGGGTTATTTCTTGTTCATATTTCATGCTGGTTGCAAGTTGGCAAGGGGACTTTGTTCCAAATACCCACCCGAGGGGCCGATGACAGAGGCTCTGCCATCGACAAATAGGCCATTTTGAATTAGTGGCATCCTCTGTGGCCAGAGCAAAGGAAGAGAGTTTGGGAATGTCTCGTGCCCAGAAGTGACCTGTCGCTCTTTTGCTCATGGGCGGATGGCAAGAACTCGCCACCTGTCCAAGCATAACTATAAATAGTCTACGTGCCTGAAAGGGAGAGGAAAGCCATATCCCGGAGCGCAGCAGTGATGCCCATCCCATTATACAATTCAATCCTTTCAGGACAATTGAGCCCCGGAGGTAGTTGTGTCCTCGGTCACAAAATAAGCCAGCGGTAGAGCCAGTAACTAAAACCTAGCTCTTTCGATGCCAGGTATTACTTCTGTTATTATTTATATAGTGGTTAACTCTTTTGTGTATGGAAATTGATGACACGACGAGGTTGCAGAGCTTTAGAATATGTCCGAGAAAGCATCGAGCGTGGCTGAAAAATGAAGACTTTCTTGTGTTTTTTAGCTTCTCCTTCTCCTTCTCCTTCTCCTTTTTCTCCTTCTTCTTCTTCTTTTTCCTATCCCACCCCAGGCCAGGCTTATCTTCTGGTTGTGGCTTGGGGGATTTCTACGCCATCTCCTCTGGTACCACAATGAAGGAAATCTTCTCTCTTGCTCAGGCAAATGCAGGTTTTTGACATCAGAAGTAGTCACGATACCTTGCATGGGCCTTCAACTTCCCAAGTCATTTTCAGGTAACTTTTCTTGTTTGCTTCACATACAATGTACCGGAGGTAGGCAGGTAGAATCGCTGACTTAGTTTTACAGATACCCGGGGCAATGACATGATATGCTCAAGCTCACACAGCCAATTAATGGGACTGGAACCCAAAGCTCTGAATTCCAAGACTAGTGCCAGAGCACAAGCTAGTTTTTTCCTTCCTCTTTCCCGGCATTCTCCATTTCCTGGCGTGAAGGAATGATTAGGCGGCTGGCTCCAAATTTCAACAGCTTTTCAGTGGCAGAATGAGGATAATTTGACTCTTAACCAAAGTGCTTTTTATAGATTCTTATGTTGATACAAATACAATACCTGTTAACATCTGGAAGGTGTTACCTCCAGGCTAAACTTCCATCTCAAGCACTTGGCTGTCTTCTGGAACACTGAATTCTCTTTTTGGGTTCCTTAGTGGGCACCGTGAGAATAATGATTCTACCAAACACATGGGATGAAAAGAGCACCTGTCACATTGAATGTGCTGTATGTGTATTTGCTGTGACGTTTAGTCAACGTGCTGGAAGGATCAAGAATGATGAAGGAAAGTGAAACGTTTACAGGAGTAAATCCCAGCTCCGCAGATTTTCTTTCAGTGTCTTCTGTCGATTTCTGAGAAGCCATCAGAGTCCTGGCAGACAAAACATGTAATTCATAGAAACATTGCACAACTGATAAATCCCCTTGGGTGAGTTGAGGTTGCTTTCAGATGCAAGTAATAAAACCTCGCTAGAAACTGGCTTAATCGAAAAGAGAATGTATTAGCTCACCTGATGGAAAAGAACAGGGGGACAGATGAGTGTGCCCAGAAGGCCCCTGGGAAACTTGTTTTTATCTTTTGGCTCCACTTTTCTTCGCGTTGGCCTTATCCTCAAGTAGGTTCGCTTCAAGGGGCAGCCAAGATGGCTACCAGCACCTCAGCGATGCTGTCTTAGAAGTTTAGCCTCTTTCCCAATAGTTGCGCCAAACCTTGCGGGTTTGATACCCAGAGGTCTTGATTGGGTCCCTGGCCCAGACTTAAAAAAACAAACCAAAAAAAAAAAAAAAAAAAAGAACCCAATCACCGCCATTTTGATTGGTCAGGGTGAGGCCACCCGCCCACCATTGGAAACAACAGGTGGAGTCAGCCCCAATGAAATCTTAAGGACTGAGAGTAGAGAAAGGGGATTGTGTCTTAAAGGGAAACGGAGGTGCGGAATGGATGTTGAACAGAGCAAACCTACAGCCATCTATTCTCCCGCTCAGCGCTATGCGTGAGTACTCGCCAAGTGCGGATGAGAAAATACACTGTTGTAGTCAAGGGTGTTATTTTATGCGAAAAGCGACAAGAGTTACAATGCTAAGGACAGGTGGAAAACTCTGATGGTTGAAACTGGATCTCAAGTTACCTTCTTCCCTTTAACACGACATCTCCCCAGCAAGGTAATAGCAGTGGGTAACGTCTTTTACATTTTCATTTTCTATGGAAAAATACATCGAGGGGAGGACGTACAGGTTATAAAACAAAACTTTGAGGCCTTATGAGTGATCAGTCTTCTCCAAGTAAATACATGTGGAAATGCTGGTCTCTTCTTTTTTTTTTTTTTTATTTATTTTTGGGACAGAGAGAGACAGAGCATGAACGGGGGAGGGGCAGAGAGAGAGGGAGACACAGAATCGGAAACAGGCTCCAGGCTCCGAGCCATCAGCCCAGAGCCTGACGCGGGGCTCGAACTCACGGACCGCGAGATCGTGACCTGGCTGAAGTCGGACGCTTAACCGACTGCGCCACCCAGGCGCCCCAATGCTGGTCTCTTCTTTCGATAAGATCATTTTTTAATCCCCAGGAAATCCCTGTTATTCAAATGGATTTGCCTTTGCTTAATCTGTGAGCAGTGCTGGTCCCAGCACAGCTGTGTTCAGAAGAGGAACCTTGTCTTTGATGTTCTATTTTTCTGTAGGTGCCAATTACTATGTCCCCAAGCCTGGAGTTCATGGTTATGGGACAGACGCTTCCTTCTTCAAGTCACATCCATTTATCTGTGTGGGCAAAGTCCATCATTTTCATCCATTTATCATATCTGGGGTGGAACTCATTCCCAACTGTCACACATAAAATACTCCCTAAACACCAACTGAATTCGTACAAATCCATCAACAGACTACACTTGTAAATAAACCTTATCAGCTGATATTTGTATAGCACATTCTTGTTTCCTAAGTTCTTGCATGTAAGGCATTTCTTTCACCCAATCATCATGGGAGCTTTGGAAGGCAGGCAGGGTAGACATTATTATTCTCATACCACGAATGATGAAACCGGGAGTCAACCCAGATAATTAGTGCAAGTCTTCAGATTCCGGACCTCAAGTTTTCCCCATTACATCAGGTTATCTGAGATTCAGTGAGGGCAGGAGCATAGGCTGGTATCTAGGAAGAAAACTCTAATCAGATGACCAATGGTTTGGAGACTGGCTTTACCCATTGGGAGTCGTGTGACCTTGGGCAAATTTCTTAATCGCTTAGCCTCAAAATACTCATCTGAATTGTTATAATTCTTCCACGCCTCATAGGATTCTTGTGATCATTAAATGGCATAATGCCCAGACAGTGCTTAGCAGAGGTTCCATAGTTGGCCCCGGCTTGAATATGCTAGTTACTGTTGAATCTCGAAATGTTGTTTCAGCCTGCATTCACAAAGAGAGAATAAAGAACTGAATCATTCATCTGTAGTGTTCCATGTTTCTGCCTCTGTTAACTGCAACTTTCAGGTCTGGGTGAAATGGGAGGGATGAATTGCGTGAATCAGTCCTTTACCTTGCTATTCTTGCCACCTTCTTCCTCCTCCCCTCCTCCTCCTCCTCCTTCTCCTCCTTCCTCTCCTCCTCCTCTTTCTTCTTCTTCCTCTTCCCCTTCTCCTCCTCCTCCTCCTTCTTCTCTTCTTCTTCTCCTCCTCCTCCTCCTCCTCCTCCTTCTTCTCCTTCTCCTTCCTCCTCCTCCTCCCCTTCTTCTTCTTCTTCTTCTCCTTCCCCTCCTCCTCCTTCTCCTTCTTCTCCTCTTTCTTCTTCTTCTTCTTCTTCTTCTTCTTCTTCTTCTTCTTCTTCTTCTTCTTCTTCTTCTTCTTCTTCTTCTTCTTCTCCCTCTCCTCCTTCTTCCCCTCTTCCTTCTCCTTCTCCTCCTCTTCCTTCTTCTTCTTCTTCTTCTTCTTCTTCTTCTTCTTCTTCTTCTTCTTCTCCCTCTCCTCCTTCTTCCCCTCTTCCTTCTCCTTCTCCTCCTCCTCCTTCTTCTTCTTCTTCTTCTTCTTCTTCTTCTTCTTCTTCTTCTTCTTCTTCTTCTTCTTCTTCTTCTTCTCCCTCTCCTCCTTCTTCTCCTTCACCTCCTCCTCCTTCTCCCCCTTTCTTCTTCTTCTTCTTCTTCTTCTTCTTCTTCTTCTTCTTCTCTTCCCTCTCCTCCTTCTTCCTCTTCTCCTTCACCTCCTCCTCCTTCTCCCCCCTTTCTTCTTCTTCTTCTTCTTCTTCTTCTTCTTCTTCTTCTTCTTCTCCCTCTCCTCCTTCTTCCTCTTCTCCTTCACCTCCTCCTCCTTCTCCCCCTTTCTTCTTCTTCTTCTTCTTCTTCTTCTTCTTCTTCTTCTTCTTCTTCTCTCCCTCTCTTCCTTCTTCTTCTCCTTCACGTCCTCCTCCTTCTCCCCCCTTTCTTCTTCTTCTTCTTCTTCTTCTTCTTCTTCTTCTTCTTCTTCTTCTCCTCCTCCTCCTCCTCCTTCTTCTTCTTGTCAAGAGAAGCAGTGAAAGTGGAGAAGGAACAAAGAAATCTGTAAGTGGCTGTGATCAATTAATTGTAAACACTACTGCACTCAGACCAGACTGTACTTGTCTTCTAATTGCTTGATTTATTTTTTTTCCCATTCCAGTTGCCCACCACAAAGCCAAGTATACACTGTGTGTACTTAAAAGATTATAAGGTTAATACCCTTTGCATATTTTAGCAGATAAATGTGAACTCAGCAGTGAGACTGAACAATTAAGTTTAGACTTATGTGAAAACAACAGCCATCTGAGTCTTTCTTCTTAGACTAACTAAGCCCCAAAGAAAGAATTTCTTAACTTTGTTTCAAACTTTTCCAATGCAGACTGCATTATAGATTTCCCAGTGTCTTTTTTTTTTAAATTAAGATTTTGTTCTTTCTAAGTAATCTCTATGCCCAACGTGGGGCTCAAACTCATGACTCCAAGATCAAGACTCCATGTTCCTCTGACTGAGCTAGCCAGGCGCCATATTAGTTTTTGAAAAGATAAACCATTTAGTTCCACACAACCCTGATAGTGACTCTTCTGTCATATAATGGTGAAAACAGCCATTTCATTTGAGCAGCCCTTCCTCAGCACGTGGTTTGGCAGAGTAAAGGCAAATGAAAATAGCATGATTCTATGAAGGGGCGGGCTTCCTCTTTTTTTTTTTTAATTTTTTAAAATGTTTTTATTTATTTTTGAGACAGAGTGAGACAGAGCATGAGCAGGGGAGGGGCAGAGAGAGGGAGAGACACTGAATCTGAAGTGGGCTCCAGGTTCCGAGCCATCAGCACAGAGCCCGACGCGGGGCTCGAACTCACAGAGTGTGAGATCATGACCTGAGCTGAAGTCGGACGCTCAACCGACTGAGCCACCCAGGCGCCCCAAGGGCAGGCTTCCTCTTGATCTTGGTTGCTTCTTTGAGCCGTTCAGGACTTTGAACAGCGTGTCAGAAGTGGAGCTCAGTGGTGGGGAGCAACGGTGAGCGCACAAGACCAAGTCCTTGCCATGCGGAGCTTGCAGCCTGATGGTGGGAACGGAAAGTAAACAAATAATGGAAGATGGCAATGGAAGCAGAGGGAGCTGTGAGCGAGTGTATAAGGAACACCCCACTCAGATTTAGGGACTTCTTCTCCGAATTGATGACATCTGAGCAGAGGGCTGGTGGGTGAGTGTGAGTGAGCCAAATGGGGATTTGGTTGGGGGAGACCAGAGGCAAGTAAGGGAAGGGAGGACACCTAGCTGGGTTGAGAAGTGTAGGACTTATGTAGAAATCTGGCAGGAGAGGGGCAGAGGAAAGAGGAGGACGGAAGGGGGAGGGAGTGTAACAATGGGAGCTTCTCCCACTGTGGCCCCCAAATCCACGAGACAGGAAATGACCTCTACTTGTCCTTCTCTCTCTCCCAGGGGAAAGACGCCTTCCCTTAAAAGCCAGGCTTTCTGGGGATCGAAGGAAAATAACCACCTCTGAGCACTTACTATGCACCAGGCACGGTTTTGGTGATTTCATATTGGTTTAAACTTACGAGCAATCCTATGGCGTAGGCAATATTGTTCTACGCATTTTACAGAAGAGGATGTCCACGCAAGGGGAGTGAAAAGATTTTCCCAAGGTCATCCAGCTGATGAGAGGCAGAGCCACAGCTGGATGCCAGGCTGTCTGGTTCCAGAGATTGTCCCCTCCACAAATGAGTGCTTGCAGCAATGAGGTGTCCCATGAGCTGATTCAGGAATGGCTTGTAGAGTTTTTCCAACGCAGTGTCCTGGTAGTGAGAGAAAACTTTGCTGACGTTAACACGGAGATATATACTTTCATCTTTGTTTTAGTCTTCAGGTCAGGACGATGTTTTCATAGAACATGCTTACGAAAACAAGGATGTCTGTAAGTTCAGATTAGAACTACGATTTCAAGTTGCGGAGAACTTCCAGACACCTTTGCTTTTTATGTTTGCTTTTTCTTTAACATAGGTGATAAAACTAGACAGATCAATGTCCCTTAAAGTCGGTAACGCTTCCTGGTTCTCAGGAGGTGACAATGATGGCTTTTCAGCCCCGCTGCGCTTCTGTGAAATTCAACGACTCGGTTTTACTATGACTTGTTCAAGACTCTGTTTTGTAATTTTGGAAAGCAAAATTTCCCTTTTTCGTAGACTGTGCCCAAACACAAATGCAGGCTCCAGTGACACCTGAAATGCCTTTTTAGTGTCTCTTCCTGAAGCTCATGAATTAGAATGGCAAAGGTACAATATTCCTTTTTTTTTTTTAAAGATTTTATTTTTACGTAATCTCTACACCAACGTGGGGCTCGAACCCACAACCCCTGAGATCAAGAGTCTCACGCTCTACCGACTCAGACAGCTAGGCGCCCCTGCTTTTTTTTTTTTTAACATAAAGTGTTCTATTAGTTTCAGGTGTACAATATAGGGGCTCAACAACTGTATACATCTCCCAGAGCTGATCGCAAATGCCCTCCTTAATCCCCCTCACCTATTTCGCCCATCTCCCCACCCAACCTCCCCTCTGGTAACCATCAGTTTGTTCTCTGTAGTCCAGAGTCTGTTTCTTGGTTTGCCTCTTTCTTCTTCATTCGTTTGTTTTGTTTCTTGAATTCCACACGTGAATGAAATCATATGGTGTTTGTCTTTCTCTGCAATGTTGCTTTCGATACATCCGTGGCAGCGCAAAGGGAAGTCCTAGAGACAACACGTTTCCAAGAAAAATAAGGTAAAGAGCTGAGATCGATTTCAAAGGAAAAAGACGCTGAACTGAACCTGTGATGACTTTATCAAAGATGTTTATTACCGACCTTCATCATGACAGCCCCCAAATTAGCATTGTCTTGCCAATATTTCCCCTGCATTCGCAGCTTTCGACTGAACTCCACTTTCCACTGGGAAAAAGCAAAGTCATAAATGTTAAGCGTGATCAGGTTTGGTAGACGTACTCCAAGAAGACTTGTTGGAGAATCAGATCAAAAAACGAAAACGTTGTGTGATATTTATACGGCCAGAAAAAAAAAAATGCTTTGGCAAAAAAAAAAAACAAACATTTTAGGAACACCTATAATTAGTTCCTGGAATTGATCTGGGCATTGTTTAATGTTTTGTCCCTGTCAAAAAACATTTGTCATGTTGGATCAGATCTTTTGATCTTTATATCCTATTTCCGATTTCCTTCCAGGACGTGTGAGCACGGGCAAAGACTTTTTAATTATCCTGATCAAGTGTGGGGGACATCTTTTCGCTGACCCCACTTGTAATCAACTGTGATCTCCTAGAAGCAGGCGAATTGATTGCTTCTATCCTTCCCAACTCGCCAGCAGAGTGGGTCATGCATTATCCTGCCCCTTTGAAAAATCCAGCTCAGTGATTGATTTTATGACTGCCCGTGGCAGCGAATTCCTCCGAATGAATTCTACCAGGTGAAGAAGTATTTCCTATAACTTGCCTTAAATTTCCTTAGCATTCACTGTGCAGCGCAGTGCGGTCTCTTTGGGGACAATGTAATAAGGATCCATCAGTTTTCCTGGCCAGTACATATCTTTAATGCCTAACATGCCCGAGTAAATCTCTATTTTCCAGCCCAGATTTAGTAATGCCAACTTTTGAAATCTCCCGTCACGAGCGAGTCTACAGTGCACTCAATTTCTTGCCCTGCCTTGGAGTTCTGCTATCTTTGTATCACATCATTCCTTCAGGTGAGGAAGTGAGAGGTGAAGACAGGACACAAAGGAACATGTAGTATTCTCTTCTGTGATGCTTTTGTACTATGTTCTTTCCTTCCTTCCTCCCTCCCTCTCTTCCCTCCCTCTCTCCCTCCCTCCCTCTCTTCCTCCCTTCCTTCCTTTCTTCCTCTATGCCTCCCTCCCTCTTTTCCTCCCTTCCTTCCTTCCTCCCTTCCTTCCTTCCTTTCTTCCTCTGTGCCTCCCTCCCTCTCTTCCTCCCTTCCTTCCTTCCTTCCTCTGTGCCTTCCTCCCTCTCTTCCTCCCTTCCTTTCTTCCTCTGTGCCTCTCTCCCTCTCTTCCTCCCTTCCTTGCTTCATTCCTTTCTTCCTCTGTCCCTCCCTCCCTCTCTTCCTCCCTTCCTTCCTTCCTTTCTTCCTCTGTGCCTCCCTCCCTCTCTTCCTTCCTTCCTTCCTTCCTTCCTTCCTTCCTTTCTTCCTCTGTCCCTCCCTCCCTCTCTTCCTCCCTTCCTTCCTTCCTTTCTTCCTCTGTGCCTCCCTCCCTCTCTTCCTCCCTTCCTTCCTTCCTTTCTTCCTCTGTGCCTCCCTCCCTCTCTTCCTCCCTTCCTTCTCTCCTTCCTTTCTTCCTCTGTGCCTCCCTCCCTCTCTTCCTTCCTTCCTTCCTTCCTTCCTTCCTTTCTTCCTCTGTCCCTCCCTCCCTCTCTTCCTCCCTTCCTTCCTTCCTTTCTTCCTCTGTGCCTCCCTCCCTCTCTTCCTCCCTTCCTTCCTTCCTTTCTTCCTCTGTGCCTCCCTCCCTCTCTTCCTCCCTTCCTTCTTTCCTTCCTTTCTTCCTCTGTCCCTCCCTCCCTCTCTTCCTCCCTTCCTTCCTTCCTTTCTTCCTCTGTGCCTCCCTCCCTCTCTTCCTCCCTTCCTTCCTTCCTTTCTTCCTCTGTGCCTCCCTCCCTCTCTTCCTCCCTTCCTTCTTTCCTTCCTTTCTTCTTCTGTCCCTCCCTCCCTCTCTTCCTCCCTTCCTTCCTTCCTTTCTTCCTCTGTGCCTCCCTCCCTCTCTTCCTTCCTTCCTTCCTTCCTTCCTTTCTCTGTTCCTTCCTTCCTTCCTTTCTTCCTCTGTGCCTCCCTCCCTCTCTTCCTCCCTTCCTTCCTTCCTTCCTTCCTTCCTTCCTTCCTCTGTTCCTTCCTTCCTTCCTTCCTTCCTTCCTTCCTTCCTTCCTTCCTCTGTCCCTCCCTCCCTCTCTTCCTCCCTTCCTTCCTTCCTCCTTTCCTCTCTCACTTTCTCTTCTTTCTTTCTTTTCTTTCTTTCTTTCTTTCTTTCTTTCTTTCTTTCTTTCTTTCTTCTTTCCTTCTTCCTTTCTTTCTTCCCTTCTGTCTTCTTGATTTCTCTGCACACACACCAAAGAAAGAGAAATTCATTGAAAGCAAGGGAAAATTTCTTGGAAGGATTTTTATCTAATTCATACACTGTGTAGTGTCTGGTCCCTATACAGCCTTGTATAGCTTGGGACTTTTTATCCTACGGGAAATGTCCTAAAGGGGCTTGGACACAACTTTGTTCCAATTTTGACACCCCCTGGGGGCAAGCAACTCTTATTTTCCCTAAGTAGGGTAGACGTCATTTGAGTAACTAAATGGACACCTCAAGCATTAGTTACTAATGAAATAAAAATTTAACTAAAATGTCTAGCTCTCCAAAGACCCCGTTTTCTCTAGATTTTTGCCAAGATGTGTCTCGTTCCCACCTGCATCCCCCAAATAATATGGTTCCTGGTGGCTTATTTTTATTAGTTTTTGCAAAACTAATGTCATTGTCAAGATGGAATTCGTTGATGTCTTAAAACTTCTGTAAGATTTTCAAAACTTAAATGGAAAAATTGTATTTTAGTAAGACATATCTTGCCATTTATTTATTGAGATGTTGTGTGAAAGATAATGATATTTTGCGCTTGTTGGGTAAATTGGCTTTGAAATACATTTGAACTGTGGGGGCCCAGAATGATCATAACAAAGGATTAAATTGGGGTACACACTGAAAAAGGGAGGCTTTTAACTTTATTTTAATGTTCGTGTTTCTGTAAAGAGGAGAAAATTGAGGAGGGAGGAACAAAGAGAAAGAGAGGCCAATGAGTGTGTGTGTGTGTATGTGTGTGTGTGTGGTGGGGCGGTAACGACAAATTAGAAATGCCTCCACAGTGACACCTTTTTATGCCTTTCTTCCCTTGTTCCTCTTCCCTCCCTTTCTCCTTCCCTTCTCCCTCTGTCTCTTTCTGTCTTTTCTCTTTGACTCCCATCAAATATTACTAAGCACCTATTCTGTGCAAGCACTGAGGCACAATGGTAAGAAGGCAATAGTCCCTGAGCTCACAGAGCAGGAAACAAACCCTCGAGAAAACAATTGCATAAAGTTCATTAGTCATCTTTTGGGAACCAGAGCCCCGTGGATGAAGAGGCCAGGTCCTGGTTGGGGGCGGGGGTGGGTATGAAGGTTTCCGGTGGGAAACCATGTTAAAACTGATGTGGGAGGGATGGGGAGAAGTTGGCCGAAGGAGGAAGAAGGAGTTAGGGGGAGAAAAAGTCATCCACAAAGCACACAGATCTTGTGGCAGAAGAACCCAACGGAGCTGGATGGGTGGGTGACAGGGGTCTAGGGGAGGGTTTGCTCCTGAGGCCATCAGAGCTCAGAGTGCCGGCAACTCTTTTGAAAAGAGTAACGACAGTGTTTGGAAAGCTATTTGGGGGACAAGAGGGCGTACTTTTCCCCAAAGTGAATAAAGATTAGGTAGAGTTGCAATTATTACAATGAGGTTCTTTGAAGTGGCCTCAGAACTTCAAGGAAGAGAACATTAGACCTTCAAGAACATACCAGACATCGGCCTCCCTGTCTCCCGCTCTCTGGATGGGGACCTGGCTATAGGGTAGGGGCAGCCCAGGGAGACGGGCTGGGAACAGCAAAGGTTACTTGTCTGTAAACCAGCAAAGAAGCACACCTTGTAGAGAGAGATCTCTCTACAAGTGCTCCTCAGTATCAGACACACATAACTTAGAAGACGCCTTTTCAGGTACTTCACACTTTAATATTAGCTTTCAAAATATTCTTTCTCTCTTTCTTTTCTTCCTTCCTTTCTTTTTCTTTGCCTTTCTGCCTTCCTTCCTTCTTCCTTCCTTCCTTCCTTCCTTCCTTCCTTCCTTCCTGTAGCCAAAGCCATAAAAGTCACAAAAATCAAGCAACTTTTTAACTGTCTCACCCAGGGAGAGGGTTACTTGGTTGACAATGAAAGAAAATTAAAGGTCAAGGTCATGTTCCCCTTGCTCCTCTTTTTATTGGTGCAGAAAGATAAACGCAGGGCTCCGAATGTGCCCGGAGATAAAAGCTTTAGCCCCCTGCATGTATCCATCCGTGTCCCCACGACTGACAGGATGCCGAGAGGTAGTCAGCCTTAAGTGGGAAAGAAAATTTGCTCGAAAAGGCCTCCCCCGAGCCCAGCAGAGCTTTGCCACTGGAGTTCTGACGCATGGGACATCAAGAATGCAGTGGGGGCTGCGGGGAGGGCGCTTGAGTGGTTCAGTCCATTAAGCGTCTGACTTCGGCTCAGGTCATGATCTCACGGTTCGTGGGTTCGAGTCCCGCACTGGGTTCTGTGCTAACAGCTCAGAGCCTGGAGCCTGCTTCGGATTCTGTGTCTCCTTCACTTTCGGCCCCTCTCCCGCTCATGCTCTCTCTCTCTCTCTCAAAAATGAATAAACATTTAAAAAATCAAAATAAAAAAAGAATGTAGTGTGGGACCACATCCTTCTTCCAAATAATTCTTGATGAATTAGCTCAACTGCTCAGTTTAATAGACTATCTGTTCACTTACTCTTCTTCTTCTTTTAATGTTTTATTTTTGAAAGAGAGATAGAAACAGAGTGTGAGCAGCGGAGGGGCAGACAGAGAGAGGGAGACACAGAAACAGAAGCAGGCTCCAGGCTCTGAGCTGTCAGCACAGAGTCTGACACGGGGCTCGAACTCACAGACCTCAAGATTATGACCTGAGCCGATGTGGGAGCTCAATCGACTAAGCCACTCAGGTGCCCCTGCAGGGTGTATTTTCAAAGGATTTTAATCAGAAATTATTTTATTCAAATATATATATATATATATATATTTGTGTATATATATTTGTATATATATGTACATATATTGTATATACATATATATTACATATACATATATACATACATATAGTATATACATATATATTGTATATACATATATACATACATGTATATATACATATATATGTATGTGTGTATATATATGTATGTATCTCCATGTATATATATTTTTTGTGGAGGACAGGGATCAGGGTGAGTGTCTGTTAATTCAGATTCAGAGGCCAATCTTTTATTTTGAGGGACTGTCTGCAACGTGGCACGGCATCATTTACCGGACAGCCGCGTCTGTGGAATCCCCCTGTGTCCGCCGAGTGCTGGTGGGGCAGGGACCATGTGGGGTTCACCTGTATCCTGGTGACAACCCCTTACTGGGTCTTCTGCAGAGAAGCTTCTCACAGTGCATTTGTTGAACCAAATTGAAAGACCGACCTGGCTCAGGCATCCGAGGCCACTGAAACCCCCAGCCTCAGTGTCCATGCCTGAGCCCTGCTGGTGCCAACCCTGTTCCTGCCTATTTCCTGTTCTGGACAGAAAACAAATATCCGTAGCTGGGTAGTTCTCTGGCAACAGTGATGCCATAGGAACTGAGACTCAGCACTCACTGTGCACCAGAGACCGTGCTGGGCACGGTTGTTTTCTGGGATCCTTACTCGAGGAGGGGGTATGTTCCTTACTTTTACTATTTCCATTTGGCAGCCAAAGAAGAGTGAGGCTTAGAGAACAAGGGCTAAGGGCTCGTGGCCCAGAGCTGGGAGGGGGTCGACCCAGCACTCAGGTTGGTTTCTGTTGTCTGATTCTGGACACCCGTTGCCCTTCATCGTGATCCCGACCCACCGGACTGGACCTTTAAGCACCAAATGTTCTAGAAAAGAAGAGGGATTTCCCAGTGCACCCAAAGCAAACAGAGTGAGAGATGTCTCCTGGGGACTGGTTCTTTCTTTCCTTTGTCCTTCCTCTCTTTTTCTCACGATGCCATTAAGCTGTGCTAGGAATGGTGAGCAGGGGTGGGAGAGAGGAAAGAGAAAGAAAGACGTTGCTCATTCTGACCCTCTGCCCTCTTCCTGTTCTTCCCACAGGACCAATGGGCTGAACGGTCTTAAAACCTGGCTGTGGCCAGCGCTTTGGACGACTCCAACAGACCCAAGTGTCCTGCGGTTCAACTTTCCAAACCCACCCTGTTTGTGATTCCTTGGCAGGATTCTGGGTCCTGCCGTCAGATTTCAGCTTTACAGTTAACCAAAAATATTTTGATCCAAATTTGCCCTTAGTGTCATGCTTTATTAACGTGATATGACTCATATTAGCCAGTGCCTGCTTTTGAGCCATACGCCCTGAATAAGTTATCAGGTTTCGCTGTTTACCCTTAGTTAAAAAAAAAAAAAAATTCCATACACTCTGACCTCATGACACCTAAACCCTGCCCATGCAGTTAAAACAGGAAAACTAGTTATCTGATCTCGTGAAGGCAAATTAGCTGGTAGGTGCCCTCAGATGTTTCCATTTCCACCCGGGCGCGGGTATTGTGGGGAGCCATCGATTATTAATGAGGAATGCACAGGAGAGAAGTTCTTTTGGGCTTGTTTGTCAATTTCCAAAACAAACCCAGCACAAAGAAACACAGCTCCGGCCCTTGTATTTTTCACACATCATTATGGCATCATGTAAGAATTGCCCAAAGAAAGAAAGAAAAAAAAAAATCACCGCATGGATTGCTTAATGGCCCTCCCCGCTCCGCCTGCCTGTGGAGTTGTCTGCGAAAGGAAAAACATGAGCATTAGTCAGGCCCTCGGGGTGAGGAGGCTTCTTACCGTGAGCCAGTGCCAGGTTAGCCTGGGTGTCTGTAGAACAGGCTTTGGCAGGCCACCAGAGAGAGGGCATTTCATAATCCAGGACTCATCCCAGAGGATTCTGAGCCAGCGAAACACTAATGGGAATCCGGGATGAGAGGAGAGTGAGGGAATTTATTCTGTGGATCAAAACCTTCAACATTGAAAGACATTTCCTTTCTAGTTTTGATTTCTTTTTATTTTAGCGGTGGCACTTTTTTTTTTTTCTTTCCTCACCAGATTATACAATGCATCGAACTGTTCTGTCTTTGGCTCCCTTGAATGCGTTGTTACACAGATTCATCAGGAAAGAATATACTGGCTATTTTGGGAAGGGGTTGGGGGGAAAGATGCTGGGTTTTGTAATAAGCTATAAAAATAATGAACATTAACTGAACACTTACTTGTACCAAGTGGTGTGCCCAACTGGGATATCTCACTAACTCTCAGATCCTTAGTGTCTGGGTACTATTACCAAGCCTAACTTCAGCTGAGGAAACAAAATAATACCTGAGGTCCCAGAACAAGTAAGCAGCCAAGGCAAGAAGTAAACCCCTGTAGCTTGGTCAAGTTCAAGTTCAAACTCTGTGTTCCTCCAAAGGGCAGTGACAGCTCTTGCCTTGGTGTCTATCAGGTGCCGTTGGTGGGGTCTGGGTTTCCATCATTGCTAAGTGCCTATTCTGCTGACCGATATGTACTTGAAAACTACCCGAAACGAAACAAAAAAAAACAAAAACCGCACTGAGTTGGAAGATACTTTGACAGTTTCTTACAAAAGTAAACACACTCTTACCATCCGACCTAGTAATCACATTCCTTGGCGATTCTGAGTTCCGTCTGAGTTGAAGATTTCTGTCCACGCAGAAACCTGCCCATGAGTTCATAGCAACTGTTTTCATAGTTGGCAAAACTTAGAACCAATCAAGATGTCCTTCAGTAGGTGAATGGATAGACAAAGTGTAATACATCCAGACACTGGAATAGTGTATATCAAGAAAGAGAAATGAGCTATCAGGGCACCTGGGTGACTCAGTTGGTTAAACGTCCAACTCGTGGTTTCGGCTCAGGTCATGATTTCATGGTTTGTGAGATCAAGCCCCGCATTGGGCTCTGTGCTGAAAGTGTGGAGGTTGCTTGGGATTCTCTCTCTCTCTCTCTCTCTCTCTCTCTCTCTCTTTCTCTCTCTCTCCGTCCCCCCTACCTCTCTCTCTCAAAATGAATAAGTAAACATTAAAATAAAGAAGAAATGAACTCTTAAGCCATGCACAGATATGGAGGAAAAGTTTCCTCCAATACATGTGTATTGTTAAGCCAGCCTGAAAAGGCAACATACTGTATGATTCCAACTACTCGCATTCTGGAAAAAGCAAAAGTCTGGAGACAGTAAAAAAAAAAAAAAAAATCAGCTGTTTCCAGAGGTTTTTTAGGGGAGGAAAGATGACTAGGTAAAACACAGGGGATTTTTAGGGCAGTGGAACTATTTCTTATGATGCCATGATGGTGGATACATGTCATTACACAGTTGCCAAAACCCACAGAAAGTACAACACAAAGAGTGAACCTAATGTAAACTATGAACTGTATCTAATAATAATGCCTCAATATTGGCTTATCAATTCTAACAAATGTGCCATACTAAAGCGAAATGTTAATCATCGGCAGGGAAGGTGGGGAGAGGTGCACGGGGGTATAGGACCTTTTTATACTTTCCACTCAATTTTTCTATAAACCTAAAATTGCTCCAAAAAAGTCTATTAATTAAAAAAAAAGGGGGGGGGTTGTTGCTGGGGCACCTGGGTGGCTCAGTCCCTTAAGTGTCTGACTTCGGCTCAGGTCATGATCTCGCGGTTCGTGAGTTCGAGCCCAGCGTCGGGCTCTGTGCCGACAGCTCAGGGCCTGGAGCCTGGTTCCGATTCCGTGTCTCCCTCTCTGTCCGGTCCTTCCCTACTTGCACTGTGTTTCCTTCTCTCTCACAAAAATAAACAATTATTTTAAAAGTGGGGGGGTGGGGCACATGGGTCACTCGGTTGAGCGTCCAACTTCAGCTCAGGTCATGATCTCACAGTTCGTAGGTTCGAGCCTCACATCAGGCTCTGTGCTGACAGCTCAGAACCTGGAGCCTGTTTTGGATTCTCTGTGTCCCTCTCTCTTTGCCCTTCCCCTACTCATGCTCTGTCTCTGTCTCTGTCTCTCTCTCTTTCTCAAAAATAAGTAAACATTAAAAAAAATTTCAAAAGGGGGGCATTGGTAGTTTGGATAGGGGGGCTGAAAAATAGGACTGGATGAATATTTTTCACCTTTTATTACCTCCTGCATGTACTTATTACTTCTTTTTAAGACAAATTAAATAGATAAAAGACAGCAAAAGAAAGAATTCTTAACTTGGGTATGATCCCAAGACTGTGGCTTCAAGTTTGGCCCGTTTCTAGTAGTAGAATCTGGGTCTCCCATATTCTTGACGTGTTAGAAGTCCCACGTTTGGGAATGACCCACTTGGCTAGACAGTGACCGAGGCGAAGTCCAAGGGCACCAAGTTGGAAGTTGGTATAAATCTTCATGCTGCCTGCTTGGACCCTTCCCAATTTCACACCCTTCCAAATCTGTTCTTTAGAGACTCAGTGGAGAGCCCACTCTGGTAGGCTAGTTTGCATTCTGAGGTTGCTGACGTGAGACAATGCTTGGGAGGAAGAGGAGAAAAAAGAAGGCAAGGGGGGAAAAAGAACAAAGCAAGGGAGAGAGGAAGGAACAAAGGAAGGAAGGGAAAAAAGGAGGGAGAGGGAATGTAATTTTGATGGGTCAATCAAATGCCTGGTGTAGCCACCCATCAAAGGTCTGCTCTTGGCAAATGATCCTGGAGAAAGCAAGAAGGGTGCCTTCAGATTTTCTAGCAAAAAATGGGGCTGGAATTTTTCCTGATTCCTTTCTACTTCAAAGCTTGGAAGGAGCATTAACCAAAAAGGGGACCAGCTCATGTCTGTCACCGTTTCCTGCATTCTCCCCACCAGGCCTGGTAGATGCCATTAATCACACAATGTGTCCATCTGTGTGCCTGTCATTTGAGCTGCTCCCTATGGTCAGCAAAGCAGATGACAGGCAAATGCCAGACACTTGGCTATGTGGGTCTTCAGTGGTGACTGCGTAGACGAGTTACTTCTTTTTGCCTATGTTTTAATTTTCCCGAAATCTAATTTACTCTTCCAGGATGAGGCAGTTATGTTTAGGGAGAATGGAGTGAACCCAATTCCATCTGGCTTTATTGCTGAACTGAAGACATTAGAGGTTTTAAATATCACTGGGCAGTTGATACAGTGGAAACACACACACACACACACACACACACACACACACACACCAAATCTGACACAATGAATCAGCAGTAGGGTCTATCTGCACAAACTGGCTTTCTTTCTAATCATTCAAGGAATGTTTGGTTTTATATACAGAAGTATTGTATACGTCCCGCACAAGCATTTTATTTAGTGACGTATAAATGGTTTCAGGTTGGCAACTTCCAGTTTTTACCAGCTCCCCCATCCCCCAGGGAGATTATACTCATGAACTCTGATATCCCAGGGTATCTCCTAAACTTTGAAAAATTATTTTCAACGTGAAATATTATTCCAGATATATAGGCCACCCCCCACTCCTCCAAAGGCCCAAATAAAACATAGCCACTGGCTTAACGTAAAGCTCCCAGAGAACCAGGGCTGATGGCTCCTTCCCCGGCAGGGTAGATTTTCCGATAACCGCCTGGTTCTGTCTACAGATACTGAAGGCTGCTGGCTTCAGGGTCTCTTTAAGTTCTTTTAAGATGCATCTTTAAATGGCATCTCAGTCTATTCTTACATACGAATTCCAGAAAGGTTTGATCCCGTATGCAGAAGTGAGTGTATCATAGCAGGAAGTAAACAATATATTCCAACTGTCTACATTCTCCTTCAGCTCTTAAGACTCCTCTTTGGGTCAGTGAAACACATTCCCCGAGTCTCCTTTCATCTGTTTTCTTCAGTGGTAGAGTGGACTTGGGTTGTCTACTCCAACCCACTCTCGCAAGGGCTTCTCATCCCCACCCCGGTGGGACGAATTCGTGCGAGGCCAAGGTATGAGTTAAGGTCATGGGGCAAAGAGAGATAAGCGGGCCTTGTTCTCAGCTTGCCTTCGTCCATGCCGTCCTCTACAAGTTTAACTTCTCTGTCCAGGCGTGATGAACTGCTCAGGGGAACTCTTGAAGAATGCATTTCTTTCCAAAGTGAGTCTTTCACTCGTTTCCACTGGATCTCTGAATGAGGCCACCACAAGCCCATTTACCGGAGGCCTTTCCTGGTTCGGCCACCACGGCAAATGTCTCCCATGTTTTACATCTACAACCTTCTTGCTGTTATGTCTGCCCTACAGATGAAGATTCCAGCACTTAGCGAGCTTACTTCAGTTTCCAAGACAGAAGTGATGGTGCTTCACACGGATTTAGGACTAAGTCCTTTCCAGATAGGTGGGAAGCATGATACCTCATGAAGCCTCAAACAAATTTGTAAAGTAAGGACTATTGTTTTTAATGTTTATTTATTTTTGAGAGAGAGCACGAGCGGGGGAAGGGCAGGGAGAGAGAAAGAGAGGGAGACCCAGAATCCGAAGCAGTTCCAGGCTCCGAGCTGTCAACACAGAGCCCGGACGCGGGGCTCGAACTCATGGACCGTGAGGTCATGACCCGCGCCGAAGTCAGCGCTTTTCCTATACTTAAAACAACTTTAATACTTGCGAAAGTAGAGGTTAGATAATAAGATGATGTCAGGTCCTGGGGCAATACAGTGAATGCTTTTTTTTTTTTTTTTTTTCCTCAAGCATGTGACTCGTACACTGGGTTGTTGTTAACGCTCAGGAAGTCGAAATCGTTTGCAGAAATCATAACTTGGGGTTGCAAGGACTATATGTCAAAATAAATAAATAATAAAACATAGTATCAGACTATGACATAGTATCAGTCATAGAATCAGGAGACTTTCTGTGAGAAAAGAAGGATGTGCGAAAAGAAAACTTATTTAAGAAAGTGTAAAAAACCTTTTGAAAAAAATCGCCTTATTTCATATATTTTTTCGCGGTCGAGACCAATTGGAGCATCCTGGCCACGGCTCTCGATGACTTTTATCGTGCCTCTCGATGACTTTTATCGATGCACTTCGAGTGCAGGTTGGTAAGGCACAAGAGGGGCTGCGGGGGTGATGTGGTTGCATATGGCGGCCGCCCAGAACACAAAGGGCGTCAGCCTGCTGAAGTTTCAAGGACCTGTACCAATCTTTCTGCCTCCGGTGTCTCCATCGCTGCCCCTTCCCCACTGCCAGCACTCACACGTGTGCACGAGTGTCACAGGAGGGGGGGAAGTTTATTCGCCATAAACAATTCGCTCTTTGGCCACTCTTGGAGCGTGCCAACCAGGTTGCCAATTCTGATGTAGACACCTGTCCATTTGGAACAGGAATGAAAACAGCCACTCATTTCCTAGAAGCCATCAAACACCCTGTCAGCGAACAACAGCTCTGCGTTAACTGCAATCTGGGCGAGACAAGAATGGGTCACATTGATAGCCAATTACCCATCCTCTAAGCCATTGAGTTTCCTTCGGATTGATCACAATTTCTAATTCTTTTGCTACAGTAGCGTTTGAGGAGGGTCATCGTTTAATCACGGCGGTGCCCTGCTAAAACTCTGTGTTAGGCGATTGTGAACCAGAACTTGCTATTAAGAGTCCAAGGTCAATCCATATTTTAAGGTGGCTTCCTGAGTGACACCTTCATCGTTCGAACAACGGCGAAAATGATTTCCAACCACATTACCATTGGATTCTGGAAAATTTCAGTAGTTGCAAATAGAAGCAAGTATATTTGTGTGTGTGTGTGTGTGTGTGTGTGTTTTGGGGGCTCTTTGGCTCTTCACCTGTTCCTCAGTTTTTTGTCTTGTAAGACACTGGCCCGGTCTTTCCAAGGATGGCATGCTCATGCATCTTGGATGAAAAATATTCTAGGTTAGTGCTTCTTGTCACTTTCAGACGACATGTCAGCATCGAAGTGAACTTTTTGAGAAGCCTAGGTCCCATGGTTAGGAGTTCCTGTCTGGCGGAGGAGGCTGGAGACTAATGTGGGCTTAATGTTGTTATGAGCCAGGCGGCGGAGCGGGGTAACAATACGAGTCTGTTGGACATGTCTTCTGGGTTGTCACGTTCAATTTGCACATGACCTCTTGGCCAAAAAATGGGAAAGAAGTGCTAGAATGTGGGACTGAAAGCTCATATTATTGCTTTGACAGCTTCACTCATCTAGAAGTAATGCAAAATGCAATTTATATTTATACACTCTGACCTCCTGCGCAGAGAGGGAAAGTATCTAATGATGGGCCGAGGTAGCGGAGGAAGAAACGGATCTCAATACGGCTGGAATTTGTCTACATTTTTGCTTTTCAACCATTCAATTACGGTCAAAAGAGAAATGAAACACGAACAGGGCACTGGTGAGGCAGTGACACAATTATTTTATAGTGACTGGGTTCTGGCTTTGAGTCTTGGCAAAGGTGGTGGCAACACGCCTTATTTCACTGGAGACAGATAATCTGCCTGCCCTCACCGGACAAAGGCCCTCTGCTTGGAGGTGCATCATTATGCCCATCAGAGAGGAAAAAAGACACCAGCGAGTCAGTGACCCTCCAGATCTGCATTTGGAAATTCTTGAGAGGGGCTGACACGTTAATCCTATTAACCAAGATAAATCAAGTCAGGCCTGGTGGTAACTGGGGCATTATTCGCTTTCGAGTGGAAATAGGCAGTGGGCAGAAAGCACCCGTTTCTTTTGTGCGGCGGGAAATTTACTGGCTTTTACATGCCCCCAAATGGCTTCCTTCTGAATAGAGCCTATGAGCTAACTGGGGAGAATGGGGCTATAATTGTCAGGCTCCTCAAATATGTCCTGAGTGTTTCCGAACAGTGTTTTAAATGAATACTGTTTCTAGGATTCGCAACCTCGTAGTTTCTACAAAAAGTAGGACACACGGGGGGACAGGGAGTCTGGCTTTGTGCAGAGATTAAAAGGGACAGTAATAATCACCTTCATAAAGGCAGGAGCACTGGCCCAACTGATAGCAAACTAACCACTTTCAGATGCCCACGTCCCAGGACGTCCTAGAGACCCACCCATCAAGCTTGAGAAATAAAACAAAGGAGAAATGAGGGATGGCAAGAAACTGCGCGGTGGACTATTTCTAAAACAATTGCTCAACTAGAAATGCCTTTTCTGTGTTCTTGCTATTTTTCCCCTTAATTTTCTCTCTTTCGGGGGATTAAAAGCCTCCCCTGCTTAAGTTTGCCCAGATCCATTAAACTCCTCCCCACTAGATCTCACCAGCTCCTTTCCGTGCAGAAGACAGAAATGCATTTGTTTTGCTTAACTAAACAGAATGGACTTTGATGGGGAGGAACAAGAAAATAACCGCTACTCTCAAATCACATGGTTCCACTCTCCGTCTCTTATCACAATTTGTGACACATACTCTTCCTTCTCCCTCCCACTCTCCCCTGCCCCCAAAGAAATCGCCTGCAGAGTTCAGCTGGCCATTTTCTGCAGGTTTCCTTTGGGGGACAGAACGTGGTTTGGGTTTTTCAAGTATTGCTTATTAAGGTTGAACTGGCTTCCGGGCGTAGAAAGAAATCAGCAGACAGTGTGTGAATTGGCAGAGAGGGGTGGGCACAGGAAGTCTGGAATCTCAGCTGGACAGACCAGAGTCAGTGGGCATCTCTTTTGGAGAAGGTCAAGGGAGGCAGGCCGAGGGTGCGAGATCAGGGAAAGCTGTTTCTGCCTCACAGCTGGATGAGAATAACTTCACAGCCCCCCTCCTCGCTTGGGGGACCTGGAAGACTTGTGGGGTTGGACAGGGGGCCCCCGGGATCAGGAAGGGGACACTCACACCGTCTCTTTGCCTGGCCACCCTACTTCCTTCTTTAAACAGATAAACCAAGGACACAAGGAGGCACCAGGAAGACGGTGGCAGGGATCCTGGCTTGGCTCCTCTTTCCCAGTCCTGACACAACCTTACCGGCCTTCCCCATCCTCCTCCCCAAGCGGGTGACTTCTGTCACAGATGGTGAAAGTCACATGAGAAATATTTGGTCGATTCCACCTCTCCCATCAGCGACCCTAGAGAATGCTAAGGTGACATCTCGGAATGGGGGTCCTTCTAAATGCATAATGGTGGCTGCTGGAGAGGGGTGTTTCAGACAACTGGGACGGGGGAGGGGGAATTGCGAAGCCAGAGTGCGCTTTGGGGGGGGGGGCTCACCCCTGCAGGAAGATAGCACATCCGGGGTTGGGCAGCCGAACGCCCTGGCCCTCTGGGGCTCCCCATCCTTGGTGAGTTCACACCGCTGTCCCGTGTGAACCCTTAACGTTCACAGGTCGGATAGAAAAATCTCGAACACATGTTACAAAAAGAATTACAGGATGGGTCTCCCTAATGAAGGAAAATGGTTCGGCCCAGTTAAAGAACCAACCCAGTGAGAAGCGCCCCCCCCCCCCTTGCTGGCCGCGGTGACCTCGGGATCATTCAATGTGACCCTATCCAGGTCTGTTCCTTTCCGTCAACCTCACCCCCTACCCCATTAAAAAAGTAGAAGGAGGAGGAGGAGAAGAAACGAAATGTGCAAACAACCTCTTCTCATTTTGAGGAACACGCCTTGGCAACACGTGTGCGCGCAGCCCCAGAAGCCCAGAACTTTCTCCCAGAGCCCTGCCCGGAGGCTGCAGGGGACGCACCCGCACCCTCACCCGCACCCGGCCGGCATCTGGGAGCGCGAGGCCGGCCCCGCAGGAGTTAAAGCCGGAGGCGGACAAAAGGGAGGCCGCCTCGGCTCCTGTCCTCGGCTATCAGTTGCAAATGGAAAGACTGGCCTCTGGACGCTACCTCCCGCCAGAAAGGGCATTTTATTACAGGTTATGACAAGTTGCCGAGAGACACGGAGAACTCAATAAGAAGGAGCGGCGGGTGGAATCACAAATGCTCGAGATGTTTGGAAGACAGAGCGAAGATGGCTTCAAATGATAGGTGTGAGCCGGCTCGAGATGGAATCCGGGTGGGCGCCGAGGCGCGTGGGTGCGCGGGGCCCGCGGGGCGACCCGCGGGGGCCGGGGCGCCGCCCCCCTGCGCCCTAGGGCCCCGGGTCCCACCAACCCGCGCCCTCCCTCCTGGAGCCGCGCCGCCCACGGCCCCGCGATCGGCCCAGAAAATTCGCGCCACCCACCCCTTTCCCGGCGCGCAAATTTGCGTCTTAGGTTTCAGGCGGCAAGCGTGCATTTCCCTGTCTCCCCGGCTCTGTTTCTTTGCGGACCTCTGCGAGAACAGGGATGTGCCTCCTGCCATCCACGGGATGTGCCCCCCACACGCTCCCCCTAGAGCTCCTTTGAGTTGTTTTGGGTTTACTCTGAGTTTACATCCTCTCGCCTAGTTAAAACAGAAAAAAAAAAAAAAAAAGAAAGAAAGAAAGAAAGAAAGAAAGAAAGAAAGAAAAAGAAAAAGGAATCGAGCAGACTTTTATTTTCTGTAAGGTGGGAGACGCGGCCTTGGGGGTTTCTGCTAAGTCTGCTGATTTTGCAGGGTGGGGAACGCGTCCTCTCTCTCTCCCTGGCAGCGTTTCAAATGTTTTTCATCACCCATCGCCAGTGGAAAATAGTTTTGTCTCTGTGAGTGCTCAGACCTGCCTCGCCTGGCCCTCAACTCGGAGTAGGGTAGGGGACCCCAAACGGAGCACAAAGCCAGCGCCCCACAGGGAAGTGAGCTTGCAAGGTTTGGGTTGGTCTGGGGATGCCAGTTGAGTAGGGGTCGGGGTGGTGGCTCAGTTATCTGCAGAAATGCAGGACAAAAGGGGCGGGGGGCAACGTTGTATCCTCCAAAGGGTGATCTGTTTCTCCAAATTCTAGCCCCATTTCTCATATCTAGAGAAGGCGTGGCTAGCAGTTTCAAAAGCAAGCCTCCATCCAAAATTCGTTGCTTTGAAGGATTCGAACTCAGTGAAAGCCAGAAAACTAGAAACTTTCTCCCAGCAGTGCTTAGCGCGCCATAGCAAAATGCGTTAAGCACAAAAACAAAACCCCAAACCCTACAGATCCTTCTTTCCCCCCTCCCGACGCCCGGCTTAAAAAAATTATGCAAATAAAACATGAACCTCTATCGTTGAGGAGGGAGAGAAATTAGATAAACTGAACAAACAGCTAGGGTCCATCAGTATTTCCCATTCAAGAAAGAGGGCTGGGTCCTGAGGGGTGTTTGAAAAATTGTTCCAGGGCTTGGCTGATGAGTGAAGCGGATAAAGTGTATCAACCCGAAAAAGTTGTAGGGAGTGGTTTTAAATAGACAGTTTCTTGGAAGCACGGTCTTGGGCACATTGTACCCCTCCCCCACACCATGCAACAAGACCGGTGTAAACCCAAGTTAGTTTTTCTAACCTCAATACAATCTTTTACTGTTAGTTTTTTTTCCAAAACTATTTATTCTCTTGTCAAATATGCCTGATTTTTTTTTTAAATAAACCATTGTTTGCTGTTCCACTGGAACTTTCGGTTAAACGTCCCCCCCCCAACCACTTTGTCAGACAGACAAATAGATCTACAAGTTGGGAAGGTTCATATTGTAACAACTGAGGCTGAAAAACAAGTCGTGAGTGCCCACGGTGGGCACCTGCTGCAGAAAAGACGCTGAATTTAAAGAGCCACTAAACTGAGTGGAAAAGGCGCCTAAAATAGATAATTTTTTTAGCACTGAAGTTACAGAATGAATAGGATAGGAGATACTATTTTTCTGTCATGACGTGTGCCATTAGTACCTTGAAGATGAAACTATATTTCCCCCAAAGACCGATTTACTGGGTTATTTTTGTTGGCAAACTCTTAAGAACTGAAACATGCAAAATGCTTGTTCTTTATCCGCCTGGCCATCAACAACCAATCAGCTAAAAGGTTTGCAGAACTCTAGGGTTCTTTTCATGGAAAAAGTAACCCGTAGAAAAAGTTTTAGCCCTCACGATGGATAAACCTTCCTCTAATGTTTGGCTTTTTGAAAAGATTGGGAGAGAGAAATTGTAAACGAAATCACTCCCGGGCTTGGTCTGTGTAGAGTGGAATGCTTAGAAATCTGATGAGGCAACAGGAGCCATAGGGGAATGAAAACTGCGTAAACATGATGCTCATTTCTGTGTTGGGGCACAGTCTCACCACCTAAGAATCAATCTTTATTTATCTTTTTGTTCTCTCTTCCTTTTTGGAATCTGGACACACACACACACACAAAACATCTTGTTCTCCAGAACCAAACTTAAATCTGCTTAAAACTTCATTGATTTCTCTAGACTGTGCCCCTCCCTCTTTCTGGAAAGAACCAATTATTGAGTGAAGAAAATCCCATATCTCAACCCTCCCCCCTCCCCACACCCTTCCAAAAAGAAAGAGGACAGAGAGATTTAAAAGTAGAAGATACACGAAGCTGTCACAAACAGTGCCCCGGGAGGAGGGAAAAAGTTGTAAAAGGGAGAAAGGTCATGTGTAAGAAAGTTACAACAAGAGTTGTCATCTGTAACTGACTGAAATTGACCTGGCAGAGGTGTTCTGTACTGTGGCAAAAAAAAAAAAAAAAAAAAAAAAAAATTGCCACTGGGAAGAGAATAAGTATGAAGGCACTAGTGAGGAGGAAAGGAGAGGTAAATGGAAATCCGCAAAGTCCCCAGGAATATTTTTTGGCTCCCCTGTCCCATCTTTACAAATCTTCCAGTCAGCTTGCAGAACTGGAAAGCAGGGTCAGCAAGACAACATAGAATTCTGAGGAAGCCTCAAACTGGCGGAGCCCCTTTGTAAGAAGAGCGGGAACATCTCTTTTTATGGTTTTCCTCCCTTCTGAGGCTGAGAATAATAAACTCAAGTGGCTGCCCGTCAGCCCCTGTCCATCTTCTTTAGCAAACTTGACATAGTGGAAGAAATATGACACGTGAATTATTAAAGAGGAGCTAGTTGACTTCTAACCCTGATTGCTTTTCTCAGACCCCATTACCTGCACATTTATCTAGCAATACAGTGCAGGAATTACAAGGCGTGCAAGCTAGGCAGAAAAGAGGAGAAAGCGAAGCCAGGGTTTGTGAAAATACCAGGGAAAAGCAAGGTGTTTTACGTTCCCAGTTGCCCCACTCAAGGGGGTGTTACAGAAAACAAACCACTCTTCTGAGAAAAGGTTCAGTTTCTCTGTCCAGGAGAGCAGAGACAAGAGTGTAAAGGGACTTCAGCAACACCTTACATCTGATTCCCAATTCCCTTTACGAAAAGTGTCCCGGGATTTTGGTTTTCTTGATCTTCAACCTGATGGAAATGAGTTCTTCACTTTCTTTTAAGGAGAGCGCCAAGACCCTAAGTTGGACTCTCCCAAGACCTGGGGAAACATCCAGAGACGATTTAATTTAGGCAACTGATAATATTATAAAAATCAGCAATAATCATTCAGGCATGCACACAAAAGTTTCTTTGTGTTAATTAAGCGGCCATTATCCCATGGGCTTTAGTAACTGGGCGGCTGTTGGTTAGGCTAAAATAGGAAGGGGTTTTTGAACACTTAGGAGCTTCTTCTTTTAAAAGGAACAAAGGGAGAGGTGCAGCAGCAATAATAATAATTAATACCAATAATAACAACGTCCTTTGGGCAGAGATTCGTATATCCCGTTGCCAGGGTGAAGGTAATAATTGAATCTATCCCAAACCTGAGTGATGGAGCAGTCAGAAACGACTCCATCTGACAGAGGAGCCAGGAGGCAAGTGATGGATACTATTGTCCAAACGTGACCCTCCATTAACACCACCTATCAGCATCTGGATCCTGTCACCGTGTCCCATCGCAGAGCCAAGAGGCTGCCCGGCACATTCCAAGTGCTTCCAGGGTTTTCCGGCTGCACTCAACCTTGCATCAACTAAATGGGTGGGGAGGCTGACCCAAACCTCGCTTTCTCTCTCTCTGCACTCGCCTTATTACCCTTTCGCAGGCCCATTGTCTGGCAGGTGCTGGCAATTTGCTCTTTATCGCGCCTCTGTTTACGAGGGCTTTTTCTTAATACTAACAAAGGGAGAAATGGTATTAATATGAATTAACACAATGAAATGAGACAGTTTTGGGACTCCACCAAATGAAACATCTCCTCCTCTAATTGGAGCTGGAGAGAAAGGGGAGGGGGAGGGGAGGAGCTGGGGGAGGGGGAAGGGGGAGATACAGATGACCTACTGGGTGACAGGCACAGGTTGGAAGGGTGACATTTTATTGTAAGCCTCCCAATGAAAGGAAGAAAAGGAAGGGACCAGTCAATTTAATGCGGGGACCAAGAGTGCAAGAGTGTTGCTAAGAGACAGAGATGCTGCTAAAGTTCTATCAGAAGCACTACTCTGACCTTATGCAAATAGAGGCGGCCAACTCTTTGTGGAGCGGCTGAAAATTCCACCCCCTGTGTCACCAATACCTGGCATCGAGCCTTTTATTCAAATGTTCTCTAAACACACACACAGAGGATGTGACAAAGCATGACACATTTAGGGGCTGAAGGGAAAAAAAAAACAGACAAAATTGGGGGAATGATGATAATAGTAATAATTTTTAAAAACCCAGAAAAAAAAAAAACCCGACACCAGATCGTGCTGTGGAAATGTCACCCATCTTTACCTTCTGTCACTGTCATTTTCCTGAGGCTGAGAAGTAACCTAAAGATTCAGAAATTGCCGTCTCATGGCAGAAACAAGCCTATTAAGACCCCGCCGTGGCGCCTAAAGTACTGCCCCTAATTTACACCCCAGGAGTGTGGGAAGGGGGTGGTGTGAGGGTGCGTGGGCAGGGGGTGTGAAAGCCTAGTGCAGCCTAGTGCTATGACACCATGCGCGCGCCCCCAACAAAATCAAATACGTATGATTTTCCTTCTGTTTTGACTATCCACTCTAGGATGGGGTTAAATGCGAGAGCAAGAGGGGTTCGGAGCCGGTTGGGTCTTCCAGGAAGTTGACTGTCCTTATGCTGGCACAGACTGGGAAGGCGACACGTTCCGGAGGGCGGCCTGGGGGCGGCACCCAGGTGGGCGGGGCTCGGACCTGAGCGGAAGGTGGGCGCACGGACCCACCGGCCTGCGAGCCCTGGCGGAAGGGGACGCCCCCCGCCCCCCGCTGCCCCTCTGCAGCAGACGGTGCGTCTCCAGCCCGAGCCCCCCCACCCCCCCACCCCCCCACCCCCACCCCCCACCCCCGGGCTCCACTGTGCAGCCTTCCAGGGGCCGTCGAGACAAACTGTATCCCTAGGGCTCGGTGTTGCCGTCTTGGAGCCTCTGGGTTTACCTCCCTCGGGCCGCTTTGGGCGGCGGGACCTTGGGGTTAGGGGGTGTGCACTAGCCCTTCCAACGGTCCAGGCCACATTCCTTCTCTTCCTTCCCCCTCCTCTCCTTTTCCCTCCAGGGTAGCATTTGCCCCTCTCTGCTCCGTTGCAAAACCCGTGGCAAGGGAACCACGTTTCTCAGGGCAATCTTCCTGCCAGAGAACCACCCGAACTTAGGGTGCCAGTCCTGAGAAGTTGCCAAACAGATGACACGGTTCTCGGGGGAGGTTCCCCCTCCCCCCGAGGCCACCCCAGGACTGCAGCCTTGGGAACTTCTAGGGCTTAGAGCCAGGCGTACGGGGAAGGGGAGCGGGGAGGAGAGGGCGGCCTCACCCACCGCCCCGCCGGCGCTTGGAGCCTCCGCCTCGGACCGGCTGCGGCCAGAACCCAGCCCAACCTAGAAACTTCTGCCGGTTCCTCAGGCGCCCCCTTGCCCCCCAGGGACGCCTAGCTGCGGCGGTGTAGAAACATCCGTAAGTCACGGCAAAGCACCGACACGCACAACTTTGCAAACTCAATTTAACCAGCGGGGTTTTTACCCACTTGCCTCCCTCCTTCGCTTTTGATTTCCGTGTTGATAAAATGCCCACCGTTTTGCGTCTTTATGGTAATAGTCGCAAATGAATTCATGTAATGACCTGGGAGGGGGGCGTTGGGAGGCATTTCAAGCGTTCAGTGGAGGATAACTTCCCAGGGCAACTTCTCCCTAGGACCCTCCCGCGTCCCCTCTTAATGGTGGGACTTTTCATAATGTGCACAATACTATTAAAATTTCATATTAGCAGTGTGTATGGTGAACTTTGTAATGGGAAATTCAATAGCTGCTGTAAATATTAATGGAATATGAAATGAAGCCACAGCCTCGACCAGCCCTGACAGTAAAACGGAGTGAGCATGTGGCGGCCCCGGGGCGAGAGAGGCCTTTCCTCTTGTCGCTCTCGCTTTATTACATTAGCGCGGGCCTCCCCGCGCCGGCGTGGGCTCAGAAGCCGAGGCGCCGGGTCACCCATGACAAATGTCCCCGTGTCTCGCCAACAGGCCCCGCCTGGCCCTGCCACTCCATCTGCCCAACAGGTCCCCGGGGAGTGCTTGCGGGTGTCAGTTTCAGGTAAAGAGCTCTTGAAAGCGCCAAGTCTCCAAAAAGTCTGCAAGGATTCCAGCGCTTCCCCCCGTCCCCGAGGCCCGGGTCGCCGCCACCGCGAGCTGAAGCCGCACCCGGGGGAGGGGGGAGGGGAGAGGGTCGGGGGTCGGGAGGGGACCTCAAGCGAGTTTCCGGGATGGAAAGAGCTCCTAGGGGAGCCAGATCCCTCCTTTCCTCCCTCCCTCACCTGGATCCCTCCCCGCCTCCGGCCCAGGGGACGGAGCCTACGGCCCAGGGGACGGAGCCTCCGAGTTGGACGTGGGGCGTGGGCAGGGAGTCTGCCGGGGGACTGGGGCCTGCTGGGGCCGAGGGGGTCCGTGCAGGCCGGCCGTCCCGGTCCGGTTCTTTGCCGGGTCTCCATCTGTCGCCTTCTGCGCCTACGTGGCACAGGCCGCCCAGGCAAGCCTGCGACAGTGCGGGGCAAGGAGCGGTTCTCGGCGACCTAAGTCGCCCCCGCCGCAGACCCCTGGGTCCCCAAAAGCAGCCTCTCCCCGCGCGAATCTTCGGGAAACCAGAGGGGAGGGCGTGCGTGGCCGGGGGAGGAGCCGCGCCGAGTGCGGCCGCGCTCGCGCGCGTTGGATTGGTTCCGAGCCCCGGTCGCCGCCGAGGAGGGTCCCGCGCGGCTCCGCGCGCTGACAAACGTGGCCGTCAGCACCTCCGGCGGCCCCGGCGGGTTATTTCAACAGGCTGGGAAAGATCGGCGTTTTGAGTGGCAGGCGACGCCTCGCCACGCTCGCAGTGTTTGGGCTGGAGCGACGGCACTTAGGAGAGCTTAGTGTGAGATGGGACATTAATCTGCACTCGTTAAGAGACAGCCCGTCGGCACTTCCCCGGCCCCCCCCCCCCCCCCCCCGGCCTCCGACGCCCTCCCCGGCGCTCGGGGCCACTCTCCGCCCGGCCCTGCCCCGGGCGCGCGGTGTCGCGGGTCCACGCGCGACCGAGGAGAGGATCCCGGGGTTCCACTGGAGGCCAGGCGGCCGCGTGTGGGTGGGTGGGGGGACCGTGGGCGCCAGGCGAAGGTTAAAGTCAACATCGACTTACGGTCCAGCCTGGGCCGGCGCTCTGGAGGGTCCTGGCACCAACCCCCTGTCATTGTCGTCTGTTTGCAAGCGGGGAGAGTGGCTCCTTAATCACCGATGGGCTTTTTCTCAAGCCACAGAGCACACAGGCGCTTAGCACCCTCGCTGCGAACTCAGGGCAGTTGTCTCCCTGTTTCCCTAGTACTGACCCCCCCCCCCCCCAAATTTCACCGGTGTGCAGTCAGCCACGATCACCCCTTTACCACCGGGTCTATGGGGTCACTTTTCTAAGTTCACTGGAGCCCCCCTCCCCACCCCGCCCCCGCCTGTTAAATGATTTCCTGTCCAGCAACCCCCCTCCATCCCCCCCTCCCCCCCTTCAATAAATCCGGAATGGTTCTCTCATCTGCTCCAGAGGCAGGCAAACTGCAGAGCTGAAATAAGAACGGAATTGAAATAACGCGCGTTTGCTTGTGCACCCGGGGGCTTCCCTGCGGGGGTAGTTTCAACAAGGGTATCCACTTTTTTTTTTGAGACCCATTGCAAAGCTTCAGGCATGGTTTGCATTCTGGGGGGTGGGGGACGCTCCGGCCGGTTCCCCCACCCCCATGGCTGTTATTTGTACCCCCCCCCCCCCCCCCCCGCCCAGGTTAGGCTGCCGCGTCTGTTTCTTTGGGTCCATTAAATCCCCTTCCTCCACCCGAGATGGCTCAACTTCTTTCCCCTGCTCTTGAAAAGAGTAACACTTTGGAAAGAAAAAAAAAAAAAAAAAGGACAAGAAATGGATATAGGTTTTGTAAGTGTTAAATAACTTTCTCAGCGTGTATTAAAGGAAGATTGTATTTTATCAACAGCTGATTGATGCAGCCGTGTGATCCTGTCGGTTTGTCTATAGTATCATATTTATTTAACCTGCTGAGGGACCGTGTTCAGGGGCAGCCTGCTCATGCTGACAAGATCATGCACATTACACACTACCCCAGGTATTTTGATTGATTGTTCCCACCCCAAAGCCTTTGGTTCATAATTTAGCCCAGCAGGCTCTGCATCACAGGCTAGGTTTCAAAAAAAAAAAAAAAAAATCCTGTAAGAGATTTCAATGAACAACTACGGCCAAGAAACCTTTCTCCACCTGCAACCCCCAAATATTTTAAATACCTCCTGAGATGGTTCAGTGTGGGTAATTACAGGGCACACAACCTTTATTTACTCTGGTTCCCCAAGTGTAATCAGATTATTCATTTTGATTTGTGGCTGGGCTAACATTTCCTTAGCTGGAGGGTGGCAAGGTGGTTGGGTGTCGTGGTGGTGGTGGTGGTGGTGGTGGTGAAAATGTCAAATAGTGTGGGCTTCTCTTTTGCTTTTCCTTTGCTCTCTTTCAATAACAGCTATGGGATGTGGAAAGCAGTAGGAAGGGAGACAAAATGTTTTTTTTTGTTTGTTTGTTTGTTTTTTTACAGTTTTCTGAGGTTGCACTGGGAATTGGTTCCTAACCTCCTCTGGCAGCAGACTGGATTGTTACTAATATTCAATGGCCCCAGACCCCCAACCCCATGGGTGAGAAAACGATTCTTTCCCCCCCTCCCCACAAGAACAAACTGTCCATACATACACTTTCATACTATTTGGGTCTTTTCAAGTAAATGATCCTAATGATCTGGGCACATCCTAGTGAAATTAGCACTACCTATTGACGGACCAGTGAATAATTACTTCCTATGAGATTTCTGGAGGAAAAGAGCTTTCTCCTTGACTTTTGAAAAACTAACACCAACAGAGTACGCATGGGTATGGGTACTAATTTGTGCTTGAAAAAATAGTGTTTCCAAAAATGGAACACGTTTTTTGGTGCATCTTCTTGGGTTTCTATCAATCGGGTTAGCAACGGGTGTGTGTGTGTGTGTGTGTGTGTGTGTGTGTGTGTGTGTGTAAAAATAAAGTTTCAAATGTGTGTTCTTTTCTCAGTAATAGGCATACTGTTGTTTATTGTGCTTGCTACTTTTATGTTTGTCCTTCAGAAACTCTTGGGATGACTCATGAAGCCTGGAAAGGCCACCTTAGCACTGTTATGAATCTCTTTGTCGATCAGAGTTTCATTTTGTCATTCTAGATCCGATGGGAAGGTCATTATCAGTGTGGTTAATTGCATAAGTATATAATGCTGCACCGGAGGGTGAAGATTCATAGCATTTTAAAAAGATGTTAAGTGCATAATTGCCCCCCAAATAAGTCAGCGCATCTAAAGTAATTATTCTTTCTCGTCAGGTCTTAGGTTAACATTGCAGGAAAAATTCTTGTATATCCCAGTGATAGCAACAATGGCAACATTTATAATTAAAACTTTCTTACTCTCTCATCCATTCATCTACTCATTCATTCATTTCCCTCCCTTTCGTGCTGTTATTCACAAAAATGCATCTTTTGGCTTGATTGTATACTTTATAATGATGGTAAAGAGATTAATCAAATGTGATCTCTACTTTCCATTCCGGCGACCATTTCCTTTTAATTGTCCCTTAGACTTGGGGCAGGTGTGGGTGACTCTGATGGCATACCTTCTTTGCTGACAATACTAAGTTCAGCAATTTTTTTCAATCCTTTGATGGTGCTATTTATCCCTAGATGGTGTTCAGTGACAAGACCCAAACTATTTGCAAAACTCCAGGACATGCGTCTTTCTGCGGAGAAAAACAGACATTATCAAAAGTAAGTACAGGGGCGCCTGGGTGGCGCAGTCGGTTAAGCGTCCGACTTCAGCCAGGTCACGATCTCGCGGTCCGTGAGTTCGAGCCCCGCGTCAGGCTCTGGGCTGATGGCTCGGAGCCTGGAGCCTGTTTCCGATTCTGTGTCTCCCTCTCTCTCTGCCCCTCCCCCGTTCATGCTCTGTCTCTCTCTATCCAAAAATAAATAAAAAACGTTGAAAAAAAAATTAAAAAAAAAAAATTAAAAAAAAAAAAAAAAAAGAAAAGTAAGTACAGACACAACATCCACAGAGACAGAGAAGAGGGTAGGCTGACAAAGGAAATATTTACCTATGACAGAGTGTCAGTCAGGGGGCCCTAAGGTAGCAAATGAAGCAAGATGAAGGAAAGACCAATTTGTGGTGAACGGAATCTCCACATTTTAATGAGGTGAGCTAAGGAGTTTTGAGCTACGCTGTAAATCAATTTGCAGCCTTTTCCCAAACCGTTTTTACAAATCATTGGTTTGCATTGAACATCAACCTTTTTTTAAAGCCATCCACCACCAGGTTTCTTTAATAGAATGCAATGTATATTACCCCCAATAATGACAAAAAAAAAAATACTTTCCTATATTGTCTCCGGGGGAGACCAATAAATTGGCTGGGCTCCCATTTCTTTTCAAGGGGGCACCTTTGTGGTGTTTAATACATGCTCACGCACAGACACGTACGTGACTGAACTTGTTTCAAGTTTGACCGCTTCTTAGCTCTGCAGCCCCGGGCACACGTTACTACAATTCTCTGCCCCTCAGTTTCCTCATCTAGTGAAATTATAATAGTGCCTGCCTCGGGGGTTGCTGTAAGGAGTGAGTTAAGACACAACCCTCCTAAGGCAGCGTCCGCCCTGTATCTATTACTAGGCTGGCATCTGCTATCCTCACAGCCCACCATTTGCATCAGGGTCGCATTGTGTTATTGACAACAGTGCTTTTTGTTTTTTTAACGTTTGTTTATTTTTGAGACAGAGAGAGACAGAGCTTGAACGGGGGAGGGTCAGAGAGAGAAAGGGAGACACAGAATCTGAAACAGGCTCCAGGCTCTGAGCAGTCAGCCCAGACAGAGCCCGACGCGGGGCTCGAACCCACGGACCGCCAGATGTGACCTGAGCCGAAGTCGGATGCTTAACCGACCGAGCCACCCAGGCGCCCCAACAGTGCTTTTATTTACGGTCACCCACAGCGTTGCGATTACACTCCAAAATTTCAACTCTGTATTTGAAGTGGTTCTATGAAGGCGCTGACCGCAGTGCAAAACCGTCCCTGGGGCCGAGCGATGACTGTCTTGCTCCCAGTCTCCCGAGCCCCAGTAAGTCGCCTTCCTTGTAAATGTCAAGCTGAAACGCTGCTGCAGGGTGTGGTTGGCACGCCACTGAATGGTTTGTAGGCTGAGTCACAGGAAAATTCCGATAAGAGCCTCTAAAAAGGCTAACAGCTATGTGACTTCTTAGCCCCTGGTTTGGTAAGGGTGCCAGCACACTGCCTCCCCATTTTGCCTTATGTACTTAAGTCCTTCGTGGCAAATTTTAACAGCCTCTGGGTTTTATGATATTCTTTTCCTATGTACTAGGAATTATCTTCTATGAAGCTGTTCAAGTTTAAATGTATTAAAGAAATTTTTTTTTTAAAGTTTAGGGGCACGGGGCGCCCGGGTGGCTCAGTCCGACTTCGGCTCAGATCATGATCTCATGGTAGGTGAGTTCGAGCCCTGCGTCGGGCTCTGTGCTGACAGCTCAGAGCCTGGAGCCTGCTTGGGATTCTGTGTCTCCCTCTCTCTCTGCCCCTCCCCTGCTCATGCTGTGTCTCTTTCTGTCTCAAAAATAAGTAAAACATTAAAAATTTTTTAAAAAAGTTTAGGGGCACCTGGGTGGCTCAATCAGCTAAGTGTCAACTCTTGGTTTCGGCTTGGGTCACGATCTCACGGTTCCTGAGTTCGAGCCCTGAGTCTGGCTCTGTGCTGACAGCATGGAACCTGCTTGGGATTCTCTCTCTCCCTCTCCCTCTGCCCCTCTCCTGCTGGCACTGTCTCTGCCTCTCTCAAAATAAACAAGTACACTTAAAAAAAAATAAGGGTTTAAAAAAGAATTTTTTAAGTGTATTTATTTTAAGAGAGAGAAAGAGAGTAAGCAGGGGAGAGGCAGAAGGAGAGAGAGAGACAGAGAGAGAGAGAGAGAGAGAGAGAGAGAGAGAGAGAGAATCCCAAGCAGGCTGCATGCTGTCAGCACAGAGCCTGACTCAGGGATCGAACTCAGGAACTGTGAGATCATGACCTGAGCTGAAACCAAGAGTCTGACCTTTAACTGATTGAGCCACCCAGGCGCCCCAAGTTTAAATTTCTTTTTTAACAGAAAAGGATGTTTCCTCATTTCCTCATGTTAGGATATTGATTAAAAACTAGAGTCTTGGTATGGAAAGGAATAGAGTTAGATAATACACTTTTTTCAGGGTTTGATTTTTTTTCACATGTTGACTTTTGGAATTAAGACAAAGCCAGTTTCGACTGGGAATAAAATCAGCATTGCCTCAACTATGGGATCTCTTTCTTTATGTTTTTTGAGCTGCTCTAGTGCCATTCCAGATAGTAACTCAAGACCTGGGCTAAATGGAACCAGAGTCCTTGAATGGCAACTAACAGCACCCGTCCCCAGTCCCTCCAAGTCACCCTCCAAGGATACAGAGTATGACTTGCTTTTGTTACAATTAGATCACAGAACCTCAGGTAGGAATAGTTTTCATTTTATGTCACTTCCCAAACCAGATCTTGCAAACATGTCCAGACAGGAGCTGGTGTTTTCTTACACATGTTAACATTGACCTTGCCACCTAGAATCAACCCCCCCCCCATCTGTTTAAATCAGCATTCCATATCCCTTTCACATCTTTTCTTTTCCACCTGCTCCGTGGGGTAAGCCAGTCTGTTTCCACTCTGCACATACGCCAAAAATCTGTACAGTCCCAAGAAGTTGGACTTTCAGTGACTTTAAGATGCAGATAAACAGGCATGCAATTTGCTCATTGGCTGACATACTTCCTTCTAAATACCTGCCGTTGCTGTGTTTGATAGGAAAAGTGCATCTCAGATATTTCAAGTCAGTTTCAGTGTTAAGTATTTTCTCATCTTTTAATTAATTCACTCTTAGATCAGGGAAAGGTAACCTCAGTGAAATATACATAACTTCCTGTGTGTCTTTTTGTGGTTATTCCACAGGCCTGGAAGGAATCTTTGACTTTCTCCCATTTGAACAAACAACAGCTTCAAAGTTGTCGACAGTGTACTAAACAATGATACGAGGATATCCCCAGAAAGGAAAATACGCCACGACGAAGTTGTTTCCTGTATGTGAATGCTGAGATTTAAGGAAATATCGTGGCTCCCCTTTAACTCACAAATAAATTCTTTTTTTTTTTTTTGAACAATTGCTCCCTTTGAGATTTGCAAATAGTTCTACTAGTTTACACAGTTCTTTTTTCCTCCTTCCTTTTAAGTGTACCTCTTAAGTAAGCAGACACTTTAACTTGCCTTCTTATTAGACAGCTTTTTCTTTATTGCCTTTTCATAGCACAGCTATCAAAAATAAGATAATACGCAAGATCTGGGACCTAATCAGCTTTCTAGCTGAGTTTAAAGAGTCTAGAGGCTGTTTAAAGGTAGCTCTGGTTATGTGTGCGGGCTTTACTGCCTTGTTTGCTCGGCCACATTTTGATGGAGAGGGTAATGTGTTTGCTAGATAAGGCAAAAGGGACCAGCCAAAAAAGCAAGGCTCTGTTTGATAAACCCTGACATATTTAGCCATTTTTCTCCCACATGAAAGGAAGCTTTAAAACTCTAAGAAAAATAGAGGTGTCAGTTCAAGCACACTAATGTTGATCAAGACAAAAAAAAAAAAAGAAGTAAATAAAGAAAATGGGCATCTTTTAGTCTATTAAATTAATTAGCTCCAGAGCTTATCATGCAGTTGAAAAGCTGGATAAAATACAAGTCTGTTTCTCGTTGTTGTCATTTGATGTGAAGGGTGAGTTCTTTAAGTCAGTGTACGTTGAAAAGACAGTTATTCTGTTCAGCTTGACTTGCCCTGGTAGAAGGTTTGAACCCTGTATGAAGGAGCTCATTAAGCAAAGTTAAACTCTTATAAGGCCGATCAGCATGGACTTGGGATGAGAACTCAGTCTGAAATTAGGGTTGAACACACATGATGACAGTCTTTGTTAAGTGGCCTATAGCCTGAAAACAGATTTAAAAAGCCAGAATCAAAATATGTCACCGGACATCTACCGGTAACTAGAGGTCCATAGATAGCTTTACAATCTGGAGTGATGTAAAAATGTTGGAGGTGAATTATTGATTATCTTATAATAATTTTCCTTTTCTAGAAAAAGTAAAGGAATAAAATATCAGAAAGCTTCACAAAATAGAGCTGTCTCTCAAAATGAGACTTGAACTGGTATAGGTATAAAAATAATTTGGGGCTCAATTTTTATACCATGATCACTTTCAGTTAATGTAGAAGGAAATATCAACCCTAAATCAATATCCTAGTAAAATTTTCTTTTTTTTTTTTCTCTAGAAAAGACACTTTTCAGGGCGCCTCGGTGGCTCAGTCGGTTAAGCATCTGACTTCAGCTCCGGTCATGATGTCACAGTTCGTGGGTTCGAGCCCTGTGTTGGGCTCTGTGCTGACAGCTCCGAGTCTGGAGGCTGCTTGGGATTCTGTGTCTCCCTCTCTCTCTGCCCCTCCCCTGCTTGTGCGTGCGCTCTCTCTCTCTCTCTCTCTCTCTCAAAAGTAAATAAACATTTTAAAAAATTAAAAAAAAAGAAAAGATATTTTTCTGATTTCTTGTTTTCCTAAATCACAAGTATTTTTATTATTTTATTTTATTTTAAGATTTTATTTTTTTAAGTAATCTCTACACCTGAGGCAGAGCTCAGACTCACAATTCAGAGATCACGAGTCATATGCTACACTGACTGAACCAGCCAGGTGCTCTGAGAGTGGGGTTTTTTTCTTGTTTGTTTTTTAAGATTTTATTTTTAGGTAATCTCTCCACCCAACCTGGTGCTTGAACTCACAACTTGGAAAGAAAGAGTCGCATGCTCTGCTGACTGAATCAGCCAGGCGCCCCTATAGAACGTTATAAAATATAATCACTTGAATTTTTAGAACTGTGTTTCTTCTATATATTAATCATTTTAAACATTTTTTATGGCTTAGTGTTAATAATCTCTATGAGTGTAGATTTTTAGATGAATTTAATGTCAACTAGGGATTAATGTGAATTAATTAAATTGACTGTATCTTCTTTAATGAGAAAAAAAGGATTTAGTTTTAATACTGATGATCTTAATAAAGCTTCCCTCTACTTATCTGTATTTTCTCAACATTAGGAATTATTTTTATTAGAAGGTGAATTAATTTAATAACGGCAGAGTGGGAAAACTTGAAATAAATCAAGTGATTGCAAACTGACTTTGCTATTGTTCTTGAGGCTGTGTAATCAAACCGGATAACTTTCAATTAGGAAAGACCCAATTTGTTGAAGCCACTTAAAAATAAAAACATAAATTGGAGTTCACGTTTATTTGTTTTTTGAAACAGCCATCCAACAGAATTTGAAACAATATCTACAACGGAAGGTAAACGAGCGGTTAACACACCCAACTCTACTTGGTAAATTATAAGAAAAAAAATCACATGTTACAAACGCATCTCCAGTAGAATCATTGTCCTTAAGGATGCACTACCATGAAATAAAATCCTAGCAGAAATCTGTGGATCTCTGAGCGCCTGGGTGACTTAGTTGGTTAAGCGACCGCCGGTTGATTTCGGCTCAGCTCATGAGCTCACAGTTGGTGGGATCGAGCCCCGTGTCGGGGTCTGTGCTGACAGCATGGAACCTGCTTGGGATTCTCTCTCTCTCTCTCTCTCTCTCTCTGCCCGTCTCCCACTTGCGCTTTCTCTCTCTCTCTCAAATAATACATAAATGAACTTAAAAAAAAAAAAAAAGAAATCTTGGAGCTCTGAAATTAACTCATGGCTAAGTGACAAAGACACATCGAACACCAAGCACATATCTGAAGCGCGTAGGTTTTATGACGCCTGTTGTACAAGGTAAGACGAATGGTTGTTGAGCACGTTAGACCACTGTGTAGCTCTTCTTCTGTATTTTGGGGAGCATTCATTGGACTTATAGGCTACAGTTCTTTTTTTAAATTAAGTTTTCACTTATTTGTTGTTTTTAATATTTTACTTATTTTTGATAGAGACAGAGCACAAGTGGGGGAGGGGCAGAGAGAGGGAGACACAGAGTCCAAAGCAAGCTCCGGGCTCTGAGCTGTCAGCACAGAGCCCGAGGCACCGCTTGAACTCATGGACCGTGAGATCGTGACCTGAGCCGAAGTCAGTTGCTCAACCGACTGAGCCACCCAGGCGCCCCCCTATCCTTCCCCTTATTCTATTGAGACTGTTGTCTTGCGCTTAAGGGCCCGGCAAGCTCATTTCCAATGGCCTGCGCTTACAGATGGACGCATGTAATGGATGATGCGTTCTGCAGGCCCATGCTGGCGTCTTCCAGGGTGCATCACCCAGCCAGTCAGACCTGAGGCTGCGTCTAAAACAAATGATGCGCTGATATGCTTACTCACTTTAAACCTGACAATATAATGTTCTAAATCAGGAAGCTCCCAGTTTAAAACGTTCCATGCCCAGATCTGACTACCAAGTGGTGCCAGGCCACTGTAGCTTTGACTAACACGACAGTGTAGCTTTGGCCCCCGTTCTGGCTTTGCCAGGGAAAGAGTGGGTAATAGAATTCACTTCTCTGTCTTGTTGAGAATGCGAGACAAGGGATCCAAAGTCCCTAGCTCTGCGTCTGATACAGAAGATCTTCATAGGGGACGAATCTCATCATTACTCCTGAGGATGATGACTGTAATGGATGTCAGTTCCGAAATAAAATAAAGATCAGTTGAGACATTGTTGGGGTGGGATGTGCTAAATGTCCTAATAGAGCTTTCAAAGGGGATCAAGTAGAAAACAGGCATTGTAGGTGGTGGACTTCAGTATAAAAAAGTGGACTCAGTATAAAAAAGAACTTTCCAATAATTCGATTGGCTTATAAACATTTTAAAAAATGACCATCCTGGGGCGCCTGGGTGGCTCAGTCGGTTAAGCGTCCGACTTCGGCTCAGGTCATGATCTCACGGTTCGTGAGTTCGAGCCCCACATCGGACTCGATGCTGACAGCTCAGAGCCTGGAACCTGCTTCAGATTCTGTGTCTTCCTCTTTCTCTGCCCCTCCCCCGTTCGTGCTCCGTCTCTCTCTCTCTCTCTCTCTCTCTCTCTCTCAAAAATAAATAAACATTAAAAAAATTAAGTAAATAAATAAAAGTGACCATCCCATCTGTCAGGGGTGGCAGAGAGCAGATAATTGTGTTAGTTGGGGTTGAACAAATCAGTGTTTCCTAAACCTGGTTGCATGAAATGGAATCACCTGGGAAGCTTTAAAAATCCGCATTTTACAGATACATGAGAAACCTCTTCCCGCACAAACACAAGCATACCATTTCCAAGAGTAATTGCTGGTATTTGTTAGAAATGACACACTTTGACTATGTAATACCGAGACAAGATGCTGCCCGCTCAAGAACAAAACTGTTTGCTTCTTAGATTGTTTCCTGCGAAACTCAGCAAATTACACCATGCCTCCCTTTTCCAAATAACATTCTGGACAACTCTCATGAACGTAAACATCAAGGACAGCCACAAAGGAAGAAGATACAGAACCACAACACAGAGAGCATCCCCGAGCCAGGGTTTCGTTCCAAGTTCTTTTTTTCTGTTAATAAATGATATTGTAATGGTAGCTCTCATTTATAGAAGACATTATCCTGTTCCTAAATTGCTAGTTGAATGTTCCTAAACTCTCTGACACGAGCTTTACTTTCGCGATTGGGGGGATGGGAGCGTGGAACCAGATCGGGACTGATCATTCCAAATGCACACGGGGGCATGAAGGGGACTGTAGGTGGGTTGTGGGGACCAGGTGTGGTCATGGAGAGCGGTGGGGACCATGGCAACACGGACGGCATGGACCTTTTCTAAAGAAGGGTGCCGCTATTTGACCCCTTGTTAAATGTGACCTTGTGGAAACACAGATTCAATTTTATCACAGGTTTTGATTTTTCAAGATAGCCTAGGAATTCCAAACTTCAAAATGTGAAGGTGGCCACTTAAAATATCATTTCGCAGTTCCAGACGGAGAATCTTGGAGGCTGGATCCAGCCTATGGGTCACTGGTGCTTAATCTATCCGGACCGGCTGATGGCTATGGGTGCCTTCCATCATGAGTATTTTCCAGCAGCATTTCTCAAACTTTGATGTGCATAAGAATCGCCTGGAGGGCTTGTTAAATCACAGACTTCCGGGTTTCATAGTAAGAGACTCTGATTGGGATTTCTTGCAAGTTCTCTGTTGGTACCGAGACGGACATTTGCCCGTGACTGTGTAAGCCAGGACTCAGTCATAGTCCTGCCCCCCTTTGGCTTGGTTAGTGTTGGGCATTCATTTGATCAATTCAGGGAGTCTCCCTGACTCCTCTTGTTCTGCTTCTCCTGTCTCCCTCCCTCCCGGTATCAAGGTGACACCTTAGGAAAGGTTGTAGCTGGCAATTTTGCATTAGGGCAGGGGAAGCAGGGCAGTATTAATGTGCTTAGATCCAGTCCGGTTAACTTGGCAGGAAATGCTGGATCCTGTTCATTTATTGTTATTATTCGTAAACATTCGGTAAGCTTAAGGTGTACAACATGTTGATTTGATACAACATGTATATTGCAACATGATTCCCACTGTAGTGTTAGCCAACACCTCTCTCGTGTCACATAATTGTCATTTCTCTTGTGGTGAGGACATTTGAGAATCTAGTTTCTTAGCAACTTTCAAGCATGTAATACAGTATTGTTAATTATAATCATGCTGTACATTAGATCTTCAGAACTTATTCATCTGACCACACATTTATACCCTTTGTCTAACATTTTCCCATTTCCCCCGCCTCCCAGCTTCCGGTAACTATCATTCCGATCTCTGTGTCTATGAGCTAGGTTTTTTTTTTTTTTTTTTCTCACTTAGCATAATCCCTTCAAGGTCCATGTTGTCTCAAATGGTAAGATTTACTTCTTTTTCATGGCAGAATAATATTCCAGTGTGTGTGTGTGTGTGTGTGTGTGTATGTGTGCATATCACATCTTCTTTATCCGTTCATCCATTGACTCATCAACAGACACTTAGGTTGTTTCCATATCTTGGCCATTGTGAATAAATACTGCAATAAACATGAGAGAGTAGACATCTCTTTGAGATCCTGCTTTCATTTCCTTTGGGTCTATGCCCAGAAGTGGGATTGCTGGATCGTATGGTAGTTTTGGTTTTAGTTTGTCGGGGAATCTCCATATTGATTTCCATAGTGGCCGTACCAATTTACATTTCCCATCAACAGTCCACGAGTGTTGTATTGTCACCACATCCTTGCCAACGCTGGTGGCCTCTTGTCAACAGTGGTTGACAATGGACAACAATGGACGATGGAATGGTTGATCCTAACCATTCCAACAGGTGTTGTGAGGTGATATCTCATTGTGGTTTTGATTGTCATTTCCCTGATGATTAGTGATGTAGAGTATCCCTTCATGTACTTATTAGCCATTTGGATGTCTTCTCTGGAAAAATGTCTATGCAGTTCCTCCTCGCATTTTTTTTTTTAATTGGGCTGGGGTTTTTTGTTGTTGTTGTTGTTGCTGCTGTTGTTATTGAGCTGTAGAAATTCTTTATAGATGTTGAATATTAACCCCTTATCAGATATATGGTTGGCAAATATTTCCCCCCATTTTTAGGTTCCCTTTTCATTTTGTTGATGGTTTCTTTGGTTGTGCAGAAGTTCTTATATTTTTTTTTAATTTTTTTTAACGTTTTTTTTAAATTTATTTTTGAGACAGAGAGAGACAGAGTATGAATGGGGGAGGGGCAGAGAGAGAGGGAGACACAGAATCGGAAGCAGGCTCCAGGCTCTGAGCCATCAGCTCAGAGCCCCACGCGGGGTTCGAACTCACAGACTGTGAGATCGTGACCTGAGCCGAAGTCGGACGCTTAACCGACTGAGCCACCCAGGTGCCCCTCTTATATATTTTTTTTAAGGTTTATTCATTTATTTTGAGAGAGAGAAAGGGGAGGGACGGAGAGAGACAGAGAGAGAATCCCAAGCAGGCTCCATGCACGACCCAATGCAGAGCTCGATCTCGTGAACCGTGAGATCATGACCGGAGCCTAAATCAAGAGTCGGACGCTTAACTGACTGAGCCACCCACGTGCCCCATGCAGAACCTTTTTAGTTTGATGTAGTCCTACTTGTGGTATTTTGCTTTTCTTGCTTGTACTCAATCTTGTGTAGAAATAGGGTCACCCCTAAACACTTTACAGATAACCAGCTTCATAAGTAAGTATATTCAGTGACGCACGGGTGATTACTCAGTGCCTGGCAATGTGCAAGGTATTTTTTCTGTGCTACCTTTAGTGCGAACAACCGTTTCTGAGATAGATATTTTCATTCCTACTTCACTGAGTCTCAGAGAAGTTGCATACCTCCTCTTAGGTCACACAGACACTAAGTGGCAGAGGAGAAATTTAAAGGAAAGCAGCATGGTTCTGAAGCCTATGCTCCTTCTGGGATACTTCCAAACTTACAAGCGCACACAGTAGTATAACTTGATAGAGTAAAATTAGTATCAGATAAAAATCATCCCTTGCCCCATAAAGGATGCAAAGTGACTAATGAAAATGTTAATTATATTGCCACATAAATTAGAAGCAAATAAAATAAAACAAGAAGGAAAGAAAGACGAAGTACCAAAAGGCTTTGCCTGAAGTCGTATTCCCTCAGTAGCAGTGGCTCATGAACCTGACCCTGAGCTCCTAAAGAAAGGGTAGTGTCTAAGGGCACCGTGTTATGGGGTGATAGGCCATGTGAAGGCGGTGTGGTCTCTATCCTGAGTCCAGTATGCTCGTGACCACCTGAGGAGACTCTGGAGGTGTTCATGGATCTACCTGTGTCTCCAATCCCCGGAGAAGTATTGGGTGCTGGCTACGAACAACCCTCATTGCTATTGACCTCAAACAACCTGCATGGTACTGTAGATCTGAAGCCTGGGATCCTGTCCAGGTAATTCCATCTGTCTGGCACAACACTGTAGACAGACAGGTTATGAATTCAAACACTGCCAGCAGGTTGATGATAATCCTTCGGATTAATTGCTTTAAATTAAATATACAATCACGGCCGTCATGCACTTCAACCCTGGAAGTCTGTCTTTGTTCTCCCACTTCACTTGTTTTAAGGTTCAGTACCTTTGATTGGTTGACGCATATGGAGAGCTTTCTGATAGATGACTTCAGAAGAAGAAGAAACAAAATGAACCACGGGGAAGAAATAAGATAAATACAAAACAGAAATATCTCCTGTTCAAGGGCAAGGAGACTCGCTCACATTTGAGAAAAGTTCCTAGAGGTCTTATCTGCAAGTTTCCCCATCTGAAAATGAGGAGGTTGGCGTGCTATTGACATTTAAGGTTCTTTCTGTCTGCAAGACTCGGGAAGGCACGATTCAGACTGTGATGTGATGGCGTCAGAGGTGAGCACAGGAGAAAGAGGAAGTAATCCCCAGAATGCCACGGCCGAGCATCCATCGGAGATATAGCCAAGCAGCTTGAGCAGAGACTAATGCAGGGCTCAGTCTCATGAATTGTGACATCATGACCTGAGCCAAAGTCAAGAGTTGGAGAACTGAGCCACCCAGGCAGGCATCCTGTTGCCCACTTTTCAAATTAAGTTTGCAATCTGAAAACATGCCCCTTCCTATTTTTATTTCAACTTGTTGTTTGGTTAGTGCAAATCAAGTTAAACTAAGCAGAAACAAACCAACAAAGTACTTTCTGAAGCTTCCACATACGGCAGGTACAATAGTTTGTCCTCATAACTTCTGGATTCTCGCATAGCTGACCTGGCTTGCCAGGTTTGTTCAGAGAACCATGGTCTGGGATCTCTGGGATCGCTACATAGTTACATCTCCTTTATATACAGCAAAACCTTGGATTGCGAGTAACTTATTCTGCGAGCGTTCTGCGAGACGAGCAGACATTTCCAATAAATTTTAACTTGGTAAACGAGTGATGTCTTGCAATGTGAAGAGTGAGTGATGCCGAACGTCACATGATCACAACTGAGCCAAAGGTCCTTGAAATGAACTTAGATATACAAGTGCCTTGGATTACAAGAATGTTTCCGGAACGAATTGGGCTCAGAAGCCAAAGTTTTGCCGTCCTTCACTCTGGATGTTGTTGTTTGTACTTCAGAGTGTATAAGCAACTGGATGGCTGGGCGCACATTTTAAAGCAAATGAGTTTTTTGAAAAAAAGGTCAAACACAAAACAAATCAAGGCATGTTACATTCCAGCCTGTTTAGTTTTGAGGCTATGTTGGTGGATGGTAGATATATGCTGCATTACCTACCCCTTACTCTCTAGCTTCTGGTTCTCGCTCCTGCCCTCATTTTCCCCGGGGAGCCATCTCTTCTCCACAATCAGTTCTTGGGGCTCTGGTGGGGCTGCCTCCATTATGCTTCCTTGACCATGGCGACTGGTCCAGAGCTTAGCGAGCAGTCCGTCAGAGCCAATCAAAGCTTGTAGCAATTAGAATGAAGTTTGGAAAGACATCCAAAATGAGAGTGGCTTCAATAAAAGGCATTTTATTTCCGCCTCATGGATAAGTCCAGAGGTAGACTGTTTTAGGACAGATAGGCTAGCTCTGTTCCAGACTTTTTTTTTTTTTTTTGGAAGAAATTGACATGCTGATTCTGACATTTACATAGATGTGCAAAGAACCTAGAATAGCCAACATTTTATAGAAGAATACAGTGAGAAAACTTTCAGCACTTTATTTCAAGACTTATTGTAAAATTATAACAATTAAGCAGTGTTGTATGGTATAAGGAGGACAAATAGGCTAATGAAACAAAATATAGTCCAGAAACAGCCCCACTCATATATAGTCAGTCAGTTTTCAACAGGGACACAGAACAATTCAGTGAAAAAAAAAAAAGAAGGTGTTTTCCATAAATGGTTCTGGAACAATTGAGATGGGAAAATGAAAAATATGGTACCTATGTTATAGCATATACAAACTATAGTTCCAGACAGATGATATAAAGTGTAAGCAATAATTATATTCTTTAAGAATATGGGGTAGGCAAATATTTGTCAGAATATAAAGGCATTTTAAAAAAAGATAAAAATCTGGGGTGCCTGGATGGCTCAGTCGGTTAAGCCTCTGACCTCAGCTCAGGTCAGGATCTCACAGTTTGTGAGTTGGAGCCCCCATCAGGCTCTGTGCTGACAGCTCGGAACCTGGAGTCTGCTTCGGATTCTGTGTCTCCCTCCCCCCGACTCAAGAATAAATAAACATTAAAATAAATAAATAAAGATAAAAATTAAATAGAAAAAGATAAACTGCTTCATCAAAATATTAGTTCTATTTAATAAAAGGCATTATTAAGAAAATGAATGAGGGGCGCCTGGGTGGCTCAGTCGGTTAAGCGTCCGACTTCGGCTCAGGTCATGATCTCGTGGTCTGTGAGTTCAAGCCCCGCATCGGGCTCTGTGCTGACTGCTCGGAGCCTGGAGCCTGTTTAAGATTCTGTGGCTCCCTCTCTCTCTCTGACCCTTCCCTGTTCATGCTCTGTCTCTCTCTGTCTCAAAAAAAAAAAAAAAAAGTTAAAAAAATTAAAAAAAAAAGAAAATGAATGGTATTTTAAAAAAAGAAATGAATGGGATTTGTTTTTGTCTCCATTTCACAGAACTTTAATATAATTTGGATTCTTTAGTATTTAGTAAAATGTATAGTTTTTTGAACCTTGCTTAGAAAGAAAGGTACTGGGGCGCCTGGGTGGCTCAGTCGGTTAAGAGTCTGACTTCAGCTCAGGTCATGATCTCACGGTTCCTCGTGAGTTTGAGCCCCGCATCGGGCTCTGTGCTGACAGCTTGGAGCCTGGAGCCTGCATCAGATTCTGTGTCTCCCTCTCTTCTGCCCCTCCCCTGCTCATGCTCTGTCCCTCTCTCAAAAATAAATATTTAAAAAAAGAAAAAAAGAAAAGAAAGATATTTTTCAACTTGCTTTTTTTCTCCCTAAAACTTCCTTTGCCTTCTTTGTCGCTATCAAGCACCTACATAACTCTGTGCCTTTTACCTCTCAAACCCCAGATTTGCTAACTTCAGTATCATCAGAATATTATTTGCCTTTCTACATGTACGAAGTCTTAGAGCCAATTCATTCCATCTATGCAATTACCCCTTTGTCTATAAAGATCTCCACTGGGATTTCCCTGGAAATATTTCAGTGATAGCTTCATTTTGCAGACAAAGGAAATGGAGAGAATCAAACATTTCCTGGAAATTTGACAGTCTTGGCGTTGAAAAGTTAAGCACTGTAAATTTAACAGATGCAAACAAATTAGTCCCCCTAATACTAATGTCAGAGCATCCCCTGAATTCCTATGTGATCGCAGCTCCAGAGACAGGCTCTCTAGAAAGCCTTCCCCATCCTGAGTTCCTTCTTTGTAATACCTGAATATTACCAGTTAAGCCTGCACGAGGATTATTTTATCGGTAGCTTTATAAAATGGGGTCTGGGTGCATGTGTGTCTGTGTGTGTATTTAGTATACTTTGTGCCTATGTATTCTTCCTCACCACAATTTCTTAAAATTCTTAAAATTAAAAAAAAAATTCCTTAAAACTCATTTTTTTTTTTTTAATTTTTTTTTCAACATTTTTTATTTTATTTTTGGGACAGAGAGAGACAGAGCATGAACGGGGGAGGGGCAGAGAGAGAGGGAGACACAGAATCGGAAACAGGCTCCAGGCTCCGAGCCATCAGCCCAGAGCCTGACGCGGGGCTCGAACTCACGGACCGCGAGATCGTGACCTGGCTGAAGTCGGACGCTTAACCGACTGCGCCACCCAGGCGCCCCAAAACTCATTTTTAAAATGAGTTAAAACCTGATATTGTTGGGGCGCCTGGGTGGCTCAGTCGGTTGAGCAGCTGACTTCGGCTCAGGTCATGATCTCGTGGTCCGTGAGGGCTGTGAGTTCGAGCCCTGCGTCGGGCTCTGTGCTGACGGCTCAGAGCCTGGAGCCTGTTTCAGATTCTGTGTCTCCCTCTCTCTGATCCTCCCCTGTTCACGCTCTGCTTCTCTCTGTCTCAAAACTAAATAAATGTTAAAAAATAAATAAATAAAATAAAACCTGATATTGTTAAAAGAGAGGATAGGGGAACAGTGGCCGAGGGAAAAGAATGGCTTATCTCCCACAGATTCTGTGTACACAGGTGTCAATGTTTCTTTCGTTAAAGATTTTTTGTTCAAAAAATTTTTCTTTATGTTTTATTTATTTTTGAGAGCAAGAGAGACAGAGCACGAGCGGGGAGGGGCAGAGGGAGAGAGGGAGACCCAGAATCCGAATCAGGCTCCAGGCTCCGAGCGGTCAGCCCAGAGCCTGATGCGGGGCTCAAGCTCACAGGCCCCGAGATCACGACCTAACCGACTGAGCCACGCAGGTGCCCCTAAAGATTTTTATTTTTAAATAATCTCTACGCCCAATGTGGGGTTCGAACTCACGACTCCAAGATCGAAGGTCGCATGTTCCACTGACTGAGCCAGCCGCCTTCATGGTGCCTACCTTTCTAATACATGTCTGGTGGGGCTGATACCCCACTTTGCATTTGCAGATTGGGCTGTGTTTTATGAAGGATATTCACAGACATGGCATTATGTAATCCCAGACAATACGAGAACTCTGCTAGTGTATAATGTCTCCTGGTTTTACGAATCCTTTCCCAGCGTGAGTCCTTCAAAAGACTGTGGTTGCCCCAAGCTCCCCAGGGAGGAGTTATACTGCCTCCCCCCACCCCCGTCCCCCAACCTCCAACGATGTGATTCCAATGGTGTTTTATCTTCACGAGGTTCCATGGATTCTTCATGAATTTGACTGTGACCACCCCGGGTCGTGAGGTTGTCCAGAACGCATGCACACCTCTCCCGCCACCCATCCTGTGCAACGTTCCGGGACTGATATGCTGCCAGAGCAGTCCGGAGGGACACGTCTTTCTTTCCTCTGTCCCAGTACAAACACACCAGGGCGTGTGTCCTAAGCCTTGCAGATAGGTGGGAGCAGGTGTAAGACCATCCTCGTCAGATACTTCTGGCCAGGAGATTCCTTTTTACTGAGTTTATTTATTTATTTTGAGAGGGGGAGCGTGAACACGAAAACAAGGGAGGGGCAGACGGAGAGGGAGCGAGAGAGAGTCCCAAGCAGGGGTCAAACTCATGCACTGTGAGCTCACGACCTGAGCCGAAATCAAGAGTGGGGCTCTCAATGGACCGAGCCACCCAGGTGCCCCTACCCTGCAGACCCCTATAGTGAGGGTGGCCTTGAGGGGCTTGCCTCCACCCTCAAGAGTCACCTCTGTTCCCATCTGCTCCCAAACCTGGTTCTATAGCCTTCCTGTTCCCTAATCTCCTTCCAACAGATTTTCTTCGCTTGACATTGGCCGGCGTCGTTTTTCTGTTGTCTCCCCTCAAAGCGCCCGTCTGTGTAAGTTCTCTTTTGGAAACGTCATCAGACGTTGTTTGCCAAAGTGGTTTGCAAGTGGGAGCGGGTGCGGATTTCGGTAACAATACCTTGATTCCCTCGAACAGAAAGGAGGAAGCTGCCGGAGGACAGGACTTGATAGAACTTTTGCCCAAATAACACAACTCCTATGCTTCCATTTTCCGAGGTCTCCTACCAGTCACAGAGATGAACCAGGCTGTATGCCCACGTGAACACCGAATTCTGTTTGACATTAAACTGTGCACGAAGCTGACCATTTGGCAAATGAACTAGGTGGTACTCATGCCTAGGATTTTCCAGGCATCAAGGGTTATGCTAAACATTGTCTGTGCATTATCTCATTTAATTCTGAAAAAGGCTTGATGAGATAAGCACCATTATTATCCTCATTTTACTGATGAACCAATAAAGTTAAGTCGCTGGTACATGCCAGAGCCAGCATCCAAACTGAGGGACTGAGTCACATCGCATACCAACCACTCTGTGCTAATATAATAATTATGTGCCGCATCGCAAGGCCTATTTTCTGATTACACAGATTGTGGAAATAGATAATTTTTATTCTTCATGTTTATTCTTAGCTCCAACCACACATCTAATTAATAGATTTCATATTTATTTTATTTGTTTATAAAAATATGCTTCGCTTTTATGATGAAGTGGCTAAGTGTCAGGGACTATAACTTACCTAATTACGTATTGCTTAATTGGTGTAATAGTTAATTATACGGAGTTAATTTTTAAAATTAAGTCATTGTATTATATAACATGTTACTCTGCTGATGTCGATCATATTTCTCTGTTAACTTTGAAACTTTGACTCAAGCATTATTAGATGTATCATTGGTTCATTTTAATACTAAATTAGTATACGTTAGCAGTAAGATTATAGACCCACACAGTGTTATCTATTAAAACCATTTATTTGCACAATATGCAAAAAATATTAAATATGAAGAAAAGTCTGCACGTAACTGCCAAAAGTCAGTCTCAATGTTGAGATCAGTTGGGACATTTTATTTACTTTTGGCATTTCTTAGTCTTAGTATTCTCCCCTGTCATTTAAATAGAAACAATTCTAGGTTGAAAACCTACTGAGAGAAAATGACTTAACTATGTTGTCACATTCTCTAGGACAGGGTCACTGCTTTATATTCTTTGCGCGGAATAGCTCCCGGCACAATACATGTTTGTAGAATTTGAATTTTGAATTTAAGTGAAATGATGCTGAAAATTTTACATTAGCTACAGCCATCCATCTGAGTTTAAGCCAACAGTTGCTATCTTGCATAGGGGAATCCTTAATGAGGTTTCTGGTGAGATCATTTTGGTGACAGTACAAAATGAAACATTTCTTCTCCTTTGAGTTTTCTGTTTCAGTCATGCGTGGCTTAGTCTTTAGGCTAGGGTCTCTGACTCCAGTGAAAATTAGAACGTTTGTGATCGTTAAGATTTCTGATACTTTATGGGATAAGAAATTAATACATTCCACTCTATCACCTATTTTCGTAAGGATAAAGAAACTGAAGCCCAGAGAGGTAGAATGATTTATTAAAGTCACACAGCTCCTAGTCCTAGAAGTGCCTTTTGAGTGTAGTGACTCTGGGTCTCAGTGCAGTATTTCTTCTACGGCACCTGTCACCGAACATCGCATTGCGCGATTAGAAATGAGTTGTAACCCATTACTGAGCTTAACGCTTCCCTACCAGTGTCTCAGTTTCGATCCTTATTCCATGTACGGGATGCATCACAAAAACAAAATGTTCTAGGTGGCCACTTCAAGATAAGAATTTCCTATGAAGTGTTTAAAGCACTTCCAACACTCAGAATGAGGAGAGTTTAGGACTCCACTGCCGTGGTATTGTAAGTTGGGACAACCTTACCGGAGAGAGTTTAGCAAGAGATATCTACAACCTTTTATTTATTTTTTTAATATAATTTTTGTCAAATTGGCTTCCATAGAGATATCTGCAACCTTAAAAAGCATATTCCCTTCGGGGCGCGTGGGTGGCTCCGTTGGTTAAGCGTCCTACTTCGGCTCAGGTCATGATCTCACTGTTCGTGAGATCGAGCCCCGCATCAGGCTCTGGGCTGACAGTGCGGAGCCTGCTTGGGATTCTCTCTCTCTGCCTCTCTCCAACTTGCACTCTCTCTCTCTCAAAAAAAAAAAAAAAAGAAAGAAAAAGCATATTCCCTTCAATTTAGCAGTTCCTTGCTAAGATGTTATCCAAAGGAAACAAATCTGGCAAATGCACTGACACGAACAGGTGTGCACGTTGCCCACACGCAATCATCATAGCACTGTTTAAAAGGAAAAGTTGAAAAAAAAATAAATAAAAAGAAATAAAAGGAAAAGGTGAAAGCATGCGCATGTCCGTCAGTGGGGGTTGGTTCTGGTACATACTTACCAGAGATTTGCAAAGAAAATGCAGCCTTTCTACTTCATGATATTGGGTTGGATGCTTCTATGAGGACCGACCTTCTTGGAGGGTAATAGTGGGGTTGCTGGTGGGTGCTTGAACTTTCAATGTGCCGCTTAGTGAAATACAAGTTTCTCTGCTTTCAACTGTCTGCAAAACTGTCTCTTCGGGGCCAATGCACAGTGTTTTGGGTTTCTTTCCTTCCCTGCTGCTTTTTCCTGTGGTCGTTAGGGATGAGGAAGAGCTTGGCTTTAGGTGGCCTCTCCTGTGCTCTTACTGGTCTCTGCTCCCATCTGGCCTTTTTCGAGTAGTTGTGTTCTTGGATTCACTGTGGGAGTGTACGGTCTTAGACATTTCTTCTTGGTCTCAGAATGTGACCACAATGGATTCTCCACACTCTCCCCTTCTTTGCTGGTAAGCATGCTGGGAACGTGGCTGTCCAGCCAGAGACTAAATTCCCCAGTGGCTCTTTGTAGGGAAATGTGCCCATGTAAGTGACAGAGTAGGACAGAAGTGATATATGCCACGTCATTGGTTGGTCCTTAAAACATTGTGTGCACGCTCTCCTGAGTTTTCTTTCCTCTGTTATTACTGTAATTACTGGGACCCAGCTTTGGCCCAGCAGCCAGCCTCCCCACTCAAGACTGTTATGGTGGAGAGAAATACATATCTTCATTAAAAAAAAAAATGTTTATTTCCTTATTTTGAGAGCGAGAGTGAGTGCAAATGCAAGCTGGGGAGGGGCACAGAGAGAGGGAGAGAGAGAATCCCAAGCAGGCTCCACAATGTCAGCACAGAGCCCAATGAGAGGCTTGATCCCATGAACTGTGAGATCATGACCTGAGCCGAAATCAAGAGCTAAATGCTGAACTGACTGAGCCACCCAGAGCCCCCCAAAATGATAGCTTTCTGAGAAAGAGTGAATGGAAGGAAAATTTTAGAGACACATCTGAATGTATCTGTATTTTAGCCTTTAGTTTTATACTTAGTTTGGCTGGGTATAGAAATCTAAGTTAGAGATCATTTGACTTTGAAATTTTGAAAAATTTTGCCCCAGAGAATAAACTTCCAGTCCTTTGTATCTAAGGTGAGGGTGGGCTATTTGTTGGGTATGTGATCTTAAAAGAAGATCTAGATATTTGACTTGTTCTTCAGCAGATTTAAAAAAATTTTTTTTCTTTATTTTACTGTCCCAATCTCTCCTTCCCCTCTCACGATAGGTTTTAGACATATTTGATGCTATGCATATTTGCATCCTTGGAGATTATTTTATGTAATTCATATCTGTTCACAGATTCCTTCATGCTTGGCTTATGGTTCAGTTTTCTGGCATCTGCTAATTCAGTGACCAGCCATTCACCCGCTTTATGGATTCCAAACTTTGATTGTTTTAATATTATCTTTCATTCTCCCTATCCTTGTAGACTTATGTCTTAAAAAAAAATCCTTTTCTCGTATTTCGTGGGTTGGAGAAAAGAGAAATGAGTGAAAGCATACGTATATGAGTGAAAGCATCATGTATAATACTTGATTAAGAATTTGGGGGGCGCCTGGGTGGCGCAGTCGGTTAAGCGTCCGACTTCAGCCAGGTCACGATCTCACGGTCCGTGAGTTCGAGCCCCGCGTCAGGCTCTGGGCTGATGGCTCGGAGCCTGGAGCCTGTTTCCGATTCTGTGTCTCCCTCTCTCTCTGCCCCTCCCCCGTTCATGCTCTGTCTCTCTCTGTCCCAAAAATAAATAAAAAAAAAAAAAAACGTTGAAAAAAAAATTAAAAAAAAAAAAAAGAATTTGGAATAGTTCCTTATTTTCCTTTAGACTTCTACTGTATTCTAATTGTGAATATTTTATTGTTCAACTGTAGAGTTAAAAGTGTATTTAGGAGCACTTGGCTGGCTCCATTTGTAGAACATGCAATTTTTGATCTCAGGGTTGTGAGTGTGAGCCCCATGTTGGGTGTAGAGATTACTTAAAATTAAAATCTAAAAATAAGCTTATTCAAGGGCACCTGGGTGGCTCAGTTGGTTAAGTGTCCAACTCTTGATCATGACCAAGTTCAGGTCATGATTCCAGGGTCTTGCAGCTCAGAGCCTGCTTGGGATGCTCTTTCTCCCTCTCTCTCAGCCCCTCCTCTGCTCACATGCACACTTTCTCTCTCAAAATAAATAAATAAACTTAAAAAAAAGCATATTCAAAAATGTCTTTTTTTAAAGCTTATTTATTTATTTTGAAAGAGAGAGAGAGAGAGAGAGAGAGAGAGAGAGTGCCCACGAGCAGGGGAGAGACAGAAAGAGAGAGGGAGAGAGAGAATCCCCAGCTGGTTCTGTGCTGTCAGTGCAGAGTTCGACTTGGGGCTCGATCCCAGGAACTGTGAGATCATGACCTGAGCTGAAATTGAGAATCGGACACTTAACCCACTGAGCCATCTAGGTGCCCCTCAAAAACCATTTTCTTTTTTTTTTTTAATTTATTTATTTATTCATTTATTTTGAGAGAGAAGGGAGAGAGAGAGAGAGAGAGAGAGAGAGAGAGAGAACCTGAGCAGGGGAGGGACATAGAGAGGGAGACAGAATCCCAAGCAGACTCTGCACCATCAGCACAGAGCCTGATGTGGAGCTCGAACTCACAAACCATGAGATCATCACCTGAGCCGAAATCAAGGGTCAGATGCTTAACCGACTGAGCCCCCCAGGTGCCCCAACCATTTTCTTAATGAAAAAACAGGGCATGCAAACTGGTGCAACCACTCTGGAAAACAGTATGGAGATTCCTCAAAAAACTAAAAATAGAACTACCCTGCGACCCAGCAATGGCACTACTAAGCATTTATCCCTGGGTTACAGGTGTGCTGTTTTGAAGGGACACACGCACCCCCATGTTTATAGCAGCACTATCAACAATAGCCAAAGTATAGAAAGAGCCCAAATGTCCATCGAGGGATGAATGGATAAAGAAGACGTGATAATATATATACATATTTTATGTATGTATACATATATATACATATACATATACACACGTATATATATTATCACGTCTTTTTTATCCATTCATCCCTCCATCCATTCATCCCATCCATTCATCCCATCCATTTCTATATATATTATATGTATTATAATATAATATATAATAATATATTACATATATAATATAATAATATAATACATATAATATATATTAATATAATATAATATATTAATATATAATAATAATATAATACAATAATAATTATTATATATATATAATGGAGTTTTACTCAGCAATCGAAAAGAATGAAATCTTGCCACTTGCAACTACGTAGATGGAACTGGAGGGTATTGTGCTAAGTGAAATTAGTCAGTCAGAGAAAGACAAAAATCAGATGACTTCACTCATCTGAGGACTTTAAGACACAGACCAGATGAACATAAAAGAAGGGAAGAAAAATAATATAAACACAGGGAGGGGGACAAAGCAGAAGAGACTCCTAAATATGGAGAATAAACTGAGGGTTGCAGGAGGGGGTGTGGGAGGGGGGATGGGCTACATGGGGAAGGGGCACTAAGGAATCCACTCCTGAAATCATTGTTGCACTAGATGCTAACTCATTGGGATGTAAATTAAAAAAATAATAATAAAATTTAAAAAAAAGAAAAAGAAAAACAAAACTACTTGACAGCATAAACTTTGTAGCTCATGAGATGTTCACGTTCTCATGTGCCATTTTCGTTTTTCCATTTTCTGGTTGAGAAAAGAGAACTTGGGGAACCACTGCATCACTGAAAAGTAGGCATCTTGAATGTTTCATGAAGAACCATGTTTTATTCTTGGAGTCCCGGGGAATACTCTTTTGGTCGCGTGATGTATCTGAATGACTCATGCCATCCTCTCTCATTCTCTCTTTTATGAACACGGCACGGGAATTTGCAAAAACAGACGGGACTGGGGTCGCTGTCCTGGATTGTGGCACCAAGCGACGTAAGAATTTGGGGTGCCATAACCACATCCTGGCCTGAGAAGTAACCCTAACTTCTCGACCGAAATAATGCATTCTGGACGCAACACGCCTGCCTTGCTCTTCAGGAGTCAAAGAACCTTCTCCAGAGATAACCCAGCGTATGGAACCTCATCAAGCAAGAGCCTGTGTGGTTCTCCCCGTCTGAAATGACAGCCAGTTTTCTTGGTGACAAATGTATCTGTGGGATGGTTCCGGGAGTCTACAATTTTGGGGCGGGAGGAGATTTGGAGAATGTCCAATCTCGCTGCCTTTTGAAGGCTGAGGTAATACCCACCACAGGAATGCCAAGACATTTTATTGGCAGAGATTAAAGGCTTCCAGTGTCATTAAAATCCTGGACACAGTCAGGAAGACGTTGTCTCTGAGGACCACATATTCCCCTCTCCAGACTGCCATTCCCTCTTCCCCATGTGGGGCTCGAACTCATGACCCTGAGATCCAGAGTCACGTGCTCTTCCGGCTGAGCCAGCCAGGCGCCCCTCTACTAAGTGTTCTAAGGAAAAGATAAGAGTGTCCACGGTTACCACCTTGGAAATCACACGCATTTTAATTAGGGCTTCGAGATCTCACAGCCTTCATTTTCTCATCCGTCCAATGGAGCTAACACTGCCTACAGCGAAGAGCTGTTTAAATAGTTGGAATAAACGAAAAAGCCGACCGTGATGCCTGGTAGTTGCCACTCTGGTGAAAGGAGAAATTTTATGGCAGGGATTATACCTGCCCTCTCTCCTGAATCTGGGCTTCTGCCTGCCTGCGGGGCTATCTGCCATTGCAGAGAAACTTATCAACCAGCTTTGGGATGGGTCGATTGATGGAAATCTTAAAAATACTTCAGGATTTCTGAGCTGCTCTTGGAAATATGTGTTTATTGGGGCGCCTGGATGGTTCAGTTGGTTAAGTGGCCGACCTTGGCTCGGATCATGATCTCAGGGCTCGCGAGTTCGAGCCCCGCGTCGGGCTCTGGGCTGACAGCTCAGAGCCTGGAGCCTGCTTTGGATTCTGTGTCTCCCTTTCTCTCTGCCCCTTCCCCCCACCCCAGAAAAACATTAAAAAAAATTTTTTTTAAAGAAAATATGTGTTTATTAACTAGCTTAGTGGAATAAAACCTCTTTTTATCGCAGGCACGGTGGAATCCTCGTGGACAAGAGTGCTGGTCCACGTTTGGCTGATCAAATGCAAAAGTAAACATTCTAAGTGGCTTTAGATTCTTTCCATTGTGTTTTTCCCAGGCATAGGGAAACCAATGAAATAAATCAAGCCCGTGATATCAAGGAAAATAAGTAAAAAGAGAAGCCCCCCCCCCCCAAAAAAAAGATTACTCATAAGGGTTATTTTATTTCCTCCAAAGGTGTCTCCCGACATCAGGGAGTAGATAGGGTCCTACAGTGCCTGCAAGAGATTGAATGTGTGTGTCCTCCCCAAATTCAAGTGCTGACGTTCTAACCCCAGTATGGTCGCACCAGGAGGGGGATCAGGTCACGAGGGGGGGGATCCCCCATGGGTGGGGTTAGTGCTCTAATAAAAGAGGCCCCAGAGAGCTCCCTCACCCCTTGCGCCGAGTGAGGATACAACCCAGCCATTTCTGAACAAGGAATTCGGCTGTCACCACACACTGAATTTGCCAGTGCCTTGATATGTACTTCTCAGCTTCCAGAGCTGTGAGAAATACATTTCTGTAGTTTACAAGCCACTCAATCTGTGGGATTCTGGTAGAGCAGTCTGAACGCACCAAGGAAACACCCAAAGGTAGAGCCTATGCCCACGGCAACGTTTCCAACCATCTTTCCGGCACGGGGGCCTTAATTTTATTTGTTTATATTCTAACCGCTTGGAAAATCAGTTCTAGATGAAAGCCACCTTGGAAATCACCGTTTCGTTGCTACGTTTAAAGAAACAAATGGTCCAATCGCTAAATGAGAATTTGAATCGCTATTTGGGAATTCATCTTGTCTTTCAGAATTCGACCCAGTTTACCTTGGCCCATTTACACATGAGGCAAGTAGACTTTACATTTGATGCAGAGGAAGGAGACTACAATGACAAGGCTCTGGTCTCTAGTTTTCCGACAGCATTTAAGAGTATGGAGAAATGATCCTAGAGGGTAAATGAAAAAAAAGTCAAGTTGAATAATATTTAGAACATGATTTCGATTTTGTCAGGAATCTGCATTTGTATATGAGCATAGGACAAAGAGCTTAGTGTTTACGCTACAAAACGTCCACCATGGCTTTCGGGAATATTTTGCTCTTGGGACATTTTTCGCGTGCATCATATTTTCCCCGAAGATCCTGCCTTCTCCTTAAAATGAAGGGGAAAAAAAAAAAGTTGTTGATAAGAGAATTTTCTCTTTTGGTTTCTGCGGCTATCTCCAAACGCATCGTTTGTCCATTTAAGCTAGACCTGAATTTTTATGAAGTTAAAAACAAGTATTTTACAGAGCGGTTACAGGTTGCCCCCGCTTTTATAAACTCTGTTTTTGAGTAACATCTACTCGATGAAATTATTTTTGGTTTCCTAAAATAAGGGCCAGCTAAACTCGTAGGAACATCCCAATGGATTATGTAATGAACTTTGGTTTCTTTTCTTGTGGTGGCAATCGAAAAGATTTTGGCCAAGTCGCAGCCAAGACCAAGGCTAAGGTGGAGTCATTTGTTCCCAGGACAGCAAACTAAGACTTAATTGCAGTTTCGACCACCCGAGGGGTAGAATTTTAAGCTGATCAATCTGGAATTTTCTGGGCCGCACCCAGGAGCCATCACAGAGGATCTACCTATAAGAAGACCCCCCACCCTACCCCGACCTTCCTCCTCAGGGAAGGTGGACTCACGTGGACTAATCTTTTCTTTTGCAAAAACTTCCTCGCCCCATCCTCCTTCCTATAAAACCTTACATTTTGTACACATCTTTGGAGCTTCTCTGTATTTGTTAAATGGGGTTCTGGTCGATGGATGAATTACTTAATTAGGCCAATTAAACCTTCAAATTTATTTAGTTGAATTTTTGTAAGTTTTTAATTATTGTTTTTAAGTGTTTATTTATTTTTGAGAGAGAGACAGAGTGTGAGCAGGGGAGGGGCAGAGAGAGAGGGAGACACAGAATCTGAAGCAGGCTCCAGGCTCTGAGCTGTCAGCACAGAGCCCAACGTGGGGCTCGAACTCACGGACCTTGACCCTAACTGACTGAGCCACCGGGCGCCCTGAATTTTTGTTATTTAACAGACTTCTAGGATCTGTTTATGGGGCAGGGGAGATGATGGGACATTAAAGTTGGAATGACCATCTGGATCATTCCAGAAGAGAGGAAAGCTCAGAGAAGTTGCCTAAGGCCTCGGGGCAACTTGTCATTGGCTGACCAGCAGAGATAGTCTAGCATCTGTTACTCAAAACTGACTCTACTTTCTTCCCCCCCCGTCCTGACATCCCTAAATCCCAGCGCATCAGTTGACGGGCTTGTTTTCTGGGGGCTTTAGGTAAGTTGTGGTTGACTTTTTTTTCTTTTAAATTTTTTTTTTTTTTACATTTATTTATTTTTGAGAGACAGAGACAGGCAGAGTATGAGCAGGGGAGGGGCAGAGAGAGAGACACACACAGAATCGGAAGCAGCCTCCAGGCTCTGAGCTGTCAGCACAGAGCCCAACGTGGGGCTTGAACTCACAGACCACGAGATCATGACCCGAACCGAAGTCGGATGCCTAACCGACTGAGCCACCCAGGCGCCCCAACTGTGGTCGACTTTTTAAATTAAATTAAATTTTTAAAATTTTATTTATTGATTGAGAGAGAGGGAGAGAGAGAATCCCAAGCAGGTTTTGCAGTCAGTGCAGAGCGTGATGCAGGGCTTGATCCCAGGAAACTGTGAGATCATAACCTGAGCCGAAATCAACACCTTGTGCCACCCAGGTGCCCCTGACTTTTGTCATTTTAAAATAGAAATCTTTCCTCAACAATCTTTTCTACATTTGAAATGCAAATCGGTACTAACACACCCCCTCAGGGGGGATACTTAACGCTTGGGGGAGAACTTAAAATTAAAAAAAAAATTTTTTTTTAATGTTTTTATTTATTTTTGACAGACAGAGTGTGAGTGAGGAGGGGCAGAGCGAGAGAGAGAGAGAGAGAGGGACACACAGAATCCCGAGCAGGCTCCAGGCTCCGAGCTGTCAGCACAGATCCCAATGCGGGGGCTCGAACCCACCAACCGTGAGATCATGACCTGAGCTGAAGTCAGATGCCCAACCCCAGGCGCCCCTAAAATTTTTTTTTTTTAATGTTTATTCATTTGAGAGACAGAGAGACAAAGAATCCAAAGCAGGCTCTGTGCTGCCAGTAGACAGCCTAGCCGGGACTCGAACTGACGAAGAACTCACAAACCGTGAGACCGTGACCTGAGCCGAAGTCATCCTTAACCTACCGAGCCACCTAGGTGCCCCTGGCAGGGAGAACTTTGTGGACCACCCTGACGCTAGAGGGAGGTACTTACTTATGTATCCCAAGCACTGAGTATAGTAGTTTCAAGCTGGTGCTTTTCACTGTGAAAATGAGATTTTTAGTAACCTATGCTGTTTCAAGTTTCTTAAGGCTCAGTTGTGTGAAAGTACCTCTGACCCCAGCTCCAGAAGTTCTGCCTTAGGGTTCAGGCCCCCCACCCCCACCCCTCACAACTATAGGAACTTCAGTGGTTTAACGTCCCTGCTCATCCAAAGGTAAAGAGCTCGAGGATACGATGATACGTGATGAAGGCATTTCGTTAAATGTGTTGCTTTCAAATGGATCCCTCTGGAATTTGGAGTCGAGCAGCTGAAGTATTATTATGCTTCCAAAATGGAACTCTCCTCCTCTCTCATCCAACTAACACGCTGACTGACGCACACACCCTTCCCCTTCTTTTGTTCCTGAATCCTTAACTCGGGGGTGACAAGAAGTTGCCATTTACCAATAGGTGCTCTTTGGGTAGTAGGGTGAACATCTTGAAGAACCAGATGGAAACTCAGTTGGAAAATCACAGGAACAATCTAAATGAGAAATAGCCGACTTGGGACAAGGACACAGAGAGCGGAAAGTGAACCGTGTCTGTGCAAAGTGCGGTAAGACCGGCTAAATTCTCGCCATCAACCCGCTTTCTTGGCAGTCGGGTGGGCATCGAGGTCTCCCCTGGGGGCTGTGCACACCTGTTCCCTGGGGGGGGGGGAAGGGGGGTGGGGGGGCAGGCTGAAATCCTACCTCCCCGGCTGCCTGGGCTGTGCTTGCTGAGAGGGGTCACATTTTCCTAATTTGCACACGGCTATCAGAGGGATTTCGTGGTAAAGCTGGTCTAAATGTCAGCAAAAACAGTCCTGAGTCAATATTGAGTCGCCGACAAAGAGCTGATATTCTTACAGATTAAGGCAGGACAGGAAACGCCTACATTACAGCAGGATTTAAGCCGGATTGAGAGGTTTTGAAGGAAAAGACACACTGCTTTCTCTCTCCAATGGTTCTGGATCAGCAATCGCGCTGACGTTTAGTGGCCCCGTAGGCTTTTATGAGACCCTCGAGTCACTGCAACAGAAACTTCAAACGTCTCCATTTTTCCCGTTGGCGTAACTACGCGCTAAACGATGTCGGCTCCTTCGACAGGAGAGTGACACGTGTGGCTGAGATTTAGTGATCCTGACATATCAGGACAAATGTATAAAATAGACAGTAAAATATATATAGATGCAATCGACACGGAATCTCACTTGGCCTTCGGGGGGTGGAGTCTGGAGGCACTGCCTTCTGACCGCTGGGCCCTACGGCGATGTGACTGTCCCTTGGCCTACTTACTCTCGGCCTCCGGTCTTTCAAAAGGGGTCCTTCATACAGTGGAGTTAGGAAGCTGGCAAAATAAGGTCAACTAAAAGTCAGAGTGATTATCTAGCACACCATAATAAAAGATCAAGAGTTCCTGCTTATTATCTTATTTTTCCTGCTTGCTTCACCAGGCGAAGGCCCAGTCTGGTTATGGATTAACACGGTGATCAATAGTAAGCCTGCTGTCTCTCTCTCGGCGGGGGAAAATGAACTCAAAATGCAGTCAAAGTCTTATTGATCAAGGATATAGGTCTCACTTTCATTACCTCTGTCTCCTGATAACCCACAAATAATGTGATGAGCTGCTAATCTCTCTGATTTTCAATGGACCCTTCACCCCTCCTGTCTGCACAGAGTAGCTTTTATTTTCATCTTTCTACCCACTCTGTGTAAGTCACGTAGCACTAACTCTCACTCTCTTACCGCCAGCCCTGGTCAATCAGAGCGAATGGTATCACTCTTCACTGGGGACGGCGGCTCTGGTGAGTTCAAGACAGAGTCCCCAAACATGGCCAGGAAATCAAGGCTCCTTCTTACGGGGACAGAGGGATGTGGCGTCTTCCTGGTGAAGGGGCGCTCGAATTGGTAGTAACCTTCTCAGGACCCGCCCTGCTTCTGTCATGAGAGCCCCCACGTTACAAATACAAGAAGTCAAATCTCTTTTCTTTTCTTTTCTTTCTTTCTTTCTTTCTTTCTTTCTTTCTTTCTTTCTTTCTTTCTTTCTTTCTTTCTTTCTTTCTTTCTTTCTTTCTTCCTTCCTTCCTTCCTTCCTTTCTTTCTTTCTTTCTTTCTTTCTTTCTTTCTTTCATAACCTTTATGTGGGGCTTGAACTCACAACCCCGAGATTAAGAATCTTAGGCTCTCCTGGCCGAGTCAGCCGGGCTTCTTTGGTCAAATCTCTTGTATGGCTAATCCTACCTTGGCTTCTGCTTCTTAGTAGATCTGAACTACTGCAGGAGAGCCTTTTACCAGTGGGAATATTGGCTCTCAAGGTAGTCATGGGCTGTGATGCCAGGAGACGAATGTCCCCTCATCTTTGGTGTCTTAATGACCTCAGCAAGTTTCTGTTACATGGCTGTAGAAAATACTCTGGGAGAAACCTGGAAGATTGAGGGTATTTCAAATATGGTATTGTGTTGGTTTCGCTCATCGAAGGCCGTGTGGTGTGACAAAACCAAGGTGACTTTGGAGTCCAAAGCCCGACTCTGACTTTCTGAGTTCTCCACCCCCCTCAGAGAGGGAAATGAAGGGGTTGTGCTTGGCAATATTAGATCACTTCACTTTCTCCTAGAAAACTCTCATCTGCTTGAAGTTACGAGACGAAAACAGAACCCAATGAGACTCTCAGGGAAACAGCTATTTTTAGAAGCTGAGTTTTTATTATTTTTATTTTTTGATTTGTTGATAACTCATCATGACTTTATGACTTTTGGGGGAGGGACCTACAAGTTATTACTTTATTCGTTTATTTTAAAATTTTTTTCTAGAGAGAAGGAAAGAGAGCGAGTGGGGGAGGGGGCAGACGGAGAGAGAGAGAGAGAGAGAGAGAGAGAGAGAGAGAGAGAATCTTAAGCAGGCTTCCTGCTCAGCATGGAGCCTGACTCAGGGCTCTATCCCACGATCCTGGGATCATAACCTGAGCCGAAATCAAGAGTCAGACATCTAACTGACTGAGCCACCCAGGCGCCCTTATTATTTTCTTAAAAGCCAAGTGAAAAAAGAAAAAAAGCCAACTTCTGTAATATATCATGTCAGTCACATTGGTTAGGTATCAGGGTGGTAAGAGATCCTCAAATAAAATGATTATCAGGGGCTCCTGGGTGGTTCAGTCGGTTGAGTGTCCAACTCTTGATTTCAGCTCAGGTCATGATCTCATGGTCGGTAGATGGAACCCCCCCTTTGGTCTCTGCACTGAGTGTGGAGCCTGCTTGAGATTCTCTCTGTCTCTCTCTCTCTCTCTCTTTCTCAATCCTCCCCTGCCTCAAATAAACAAATACAATTAAATGGTTAGCAACCATGAGTACCAGAAAGACTGTACTGAAATTCATGATTTCCTTGGTCCGATAGTTGAAGTTGAATAAGCCAGCAAAGTTGCCTTGCCTCTCTGACATAAAACCAGTGAATGCTCACTTAACTGAACCGCTTTTGGGAGGACAGTTGTATAGCATTCTCAGCCGCCTATCTGAGGAAAACAAATGCCACGGACGGGAATAAGAAAGTCCTCTCTTTCTTGGAGAAAACACTGAGCGACCAACCGCCACTCAACTACTGAAATCACCTGCTTTCATTTTCAGCCCCTGGGGGCTGAGTGGTGTTTTCTTGCTTCGGTCCAAACAATTTGTACACCTGTTGAAGAGAACATAAAATCTGACGGCGGTACAAAGTCCGGGGGATTAAAGCGATTTGCGCTGAGCTCTTAAAGCCGAGATAATTGCGGGTCTCGGTTTCTTCTTTTGTTCTGCAGAACGGCATCTGAAATTTGACAAGCAAGTCCTCTCCCCACACCCCCCTTTTTTGTTGTTGTTGCAAGGGACCGGGTGGAGATTTCACCAGATCTCTCCCTTTCTGCGAGGCTGTGTCTTCCTTGGAATGCTCTGGTCTCACCTGGCTTCGCGGCGCGTGGTCAAGCGAGGACCAATCCAGTGCTGACTCTGGCTTCCTTGGTGCTTCCATCAGTTAAGCCTCAGACTCTTAGTTTTGGTTCAGGTCGTGAACTCACGGTTCACGGGTTCGAGCCCCACATGGCGTTTTGGGCTGGCATCACAGAGCCTGCTTGAGAGCCCCTCTCTGCCCCTCCCCTGCTCGTGCTCTGTCTCTCTCAAAGTAAATAAATTAAAAAAAAAAATAACCGAAGTCTGAGGTCAGAAATCCGGGAGGATGAGAGGGAAGAGAGGGCTAAAGCTGGTGAGGAAGCCTACACAGCTTTTCATAAATGTGGCCGAAGTGACTTCAGAGAGTGCCTTTGCCCTCCCAGGGTCTGTGTGTCATATACATTCAGGCTCTGATTTGCTATACTTCTCAAGCTGAACGATGCTACTGGATACCTTTGATGTCGCCATAATTGTGTGTGGGATCTTCAATCATGATGTCATCAAATTTTATTAAACTTAATATGGATAAAACCAAGACATTATTGATTAGTTCTGCCAGGCAAACCTCCCAGGCTTCCTCTTAGAGTGGTTTTCTTCTGGGGAAGCTGTCTTTATCCTTTCGATAATACTCATGCCCTCAGAGCCACTGTGGCTTCTGAGTTTTCTTTTGAAGCCCACATCAATCATATAATTAAGACGTCTTAATACAACTACAACAATCCCGCCATATTGCGACGCACGCTCTCTGGTCGGCTGCTGAAATTTTAATTCATGCCCCTCTTTCATGTGGGTGTAATTACTGCTGCTCTTTGTTTAGGGTTTTGTGCATGTGTGTGTGTGTGTGTGTATGGCGTATTTTCCGTTGATCCAGATTTAACCAGCTAGACCCCTATTTGGATCTCCACTTTTCTACCTTATTGATAAGACTAATTTGGTTCCCACAAAGTAAGCCGTATTCTCTTTTCCCATCTTCTCTGCCACGCTCTCCATAAAGGCTGTCTGGTGGTGTCCAAGTGACGCTTAAACATTCAGCTGGAGAAATGTAGAATTCAGACAACCTTCCAGATGCCCCAGATGACCAGATGTTTGATTATATCATGGCCCAGCAGCGAGATCACTGACTTCTTAAAGCACTCACTTTTCCGCCTGGGTGTTCTGGTGTTAGGCAAACGCATGAAATTTCCAATTTCCGGTTTTCATGCCTCTGTCCTATTTTTTCTTCTTCTACCTTATTATCAAATCTTGTAGTCTCTTTATTTTTCTTCTTTAACTCCTTCTCTGTATTCATGTTGAGAGTCCAATCCTAACATCTAACATGGAAGTGTGGACTGGAAAGCAGGGAGGGGCAGTGTGGGAAGCACAATTCTGGGGGGAAGATCAGAGATTTCTGATTTGCTGTCTTTCCACGGTATCAGACAAACAACTTTGGGTCTCAACCAGGTATCTGCATTTCCCGAAAAGAACTAGACCCACTTTCAGATGAAAACATTGGCTCTCTCTGAAGAAAAAAAAAAATACCTTTGGTGTTTTGTTTTTTTTTTTTTTTTTTTTTTTTGAATAGGGTTGGCCTCCTTCTGAACTTGAAAAAAAAGTCTCACTCTTAAAAGACAAGCAATGAAGATTAACAACTTTTCTTCCTGTCCGGTGTGTAAAGCATACAGTTTCCAGCCTAAAGAAGATCAGGAAATATCTTCACTACAGGTTTCGTGAGAGGATTATTTCATGGGTTGTTGACCATGTGGCATCTGCTAGAGGTTTGTTCAAACATCTCATATTCGTTTAGCGTGTTCGATTAAAAAAGAAGGAGAAAGAGAGGGAGAAGTAGGGGGAGGAGAAGGAGAAAGAGAAGGAGAAGGAGGATGAGGAGGAGGAGAAGGAGGAGAAGGAGGAGGAGGAGGAAGAGGAAGAGGAGGAAGGGGAGGAGGAGGAGGAAGAGGAGGAAGGGGAGGAGGAGGGGGAAGAGGAGGAAGGGGAGGAGGAGGGGGAAGAGGAGGAAGGGGAGGAGGAGGGGGAAGAGGAGGAAGGGGAGGAGGAGGGGAAAGAAGAGGAAGGGGAGGAGGAGGGGGAGGAGGGGGAGGAGAACCAGCCATAGCGTCATTTTGCCCTGGTCCCTGGAGTAAAGGCTTTCCTGACTTGCGCATTAATGGTGTGAACCTGGTGACTTACCAACGTCTGCAGGAGGACATTTGGACAAAGTGTGCGCACCGCTTTCTTAAAACCGTACTTGACGTTAGCAACTTTTCCACAAAACCCTTATAAAAAGATAATACACTTCTTTCTGACTTGAGTCTAGTTTCTGGACAAAATGTCAACGAAAACTGGTGCGGGTCCCGTCTTTTAGCTAAAAAGGAAAACTGCTCACCCAGGGCACGTCCTGTTTGGCCTTAGCTACTGAGAACCTCTCTAATTTGTCATCAGTGCCGAGCATCTGGGACGTGAGAACATCTGTTCCCTTTCTGCCTTTGGAAAAGTGGTTTTCAACCCTGGCTGCACGTTGTCATTTTCTGAGTGGTTTTTTTTTTTTTTTTTTTTTTTTTATACTGAAGCCTGAGATCTGCCCCCTGGAAGTTTTGAGTTGATTGATTTTGACTCAGAGCTTATTTGGTAAACGCTTTTGGAAGTTGGCGGAGTAGATACGCAGGATAAACAGACTATGTTAAATCTTGTGTTGAGAATAAGACAAGGTATGCATACATGTATACATAACACTGATACACCAGCAAAGAAACTCCCAAGGGGACCCCCGGACAAGCCACTTAACCTGCCTGGCTTTGCTGCCTGCGGCAGGGCCCCGCTCTGGCCTGGGGTTCCCCCGCCAGCCTTCCCCAGCCCTTGGCCTCTTATCCTCCAATTGGCCCAATCTTCTGTGCCTCCGATAATCTTTTATGCCTGCTGTTTCCATTCTCCTTTTCTCAAGACCCTCCAATGACTTCCCATTAGCTTCTGGGTCATATTCAAATTATTACCTATTGGTTTCAAGACCTTTAGCCAGGCAATCCCTTTTTATGTCACTTTTAATCTCTCCCCTTCCTGCTCCCTTTGTGGCTGTCAGGATCGTCTTCACCAAGCCATCCTTGTCAGTCTTTATCTCTCTTCTTCTGAGCGCTGCTTGCTTCGGCCGTGGGGCAAAACTTTCTAGATTGTGTGCACCTGACTTGAGCCTCTTTCTCATCATCCTACTGTTTAACCCTCCGCACACACCTCAGTTACCTGCTGGTGTTTGCGACCACGTAACCAGCTCTAGCTGGCCCGAGGACAGCCAGAAAGTCACTGGGCAGTTGTCCAGGGACCCCTTTACGTCAAACCACGTAGAGGTGAGCCAACAGAGGAAGGCATTTAAAAACCACAGATGGTGTGATCTACAGTCTTTGCCCACGCTCCAGGTCGCTTGATGGTTCCCCCAAATCGCTCATCAATAAATCAATTGTTCCCCTGCTCCTCTCCTCTCGCGTATGTTTCCTTTCCACTGCTAAGTAAGTCCTTAAAATGAAGATAGAATCCGATATCTGAGACTTGGGGCTAACATGATTAATTTCTTGTTGTAAAATTGTTACAAATTGTTATTGTACCATGAATTTGAATCTCCGGTGATGGATTTTCTAGCTTTCAAATGCAATTGACGATCGGTTACCATATGTCTTGCTTGGAATTTATTTCGTAATCGTCCCTTAGATAGGAGGGGACGAAAGAAATTAATCTTAAATATCTTGTAGCTTCTGGACATCTTCCGTTACACACAGAAGCGTTCAGCACATTTTATTTATTTATTTATTTATTTAGGATGAAGTAAAATCATTTTCAGAGCTGTTTTACTTCTCGAACTACTAGTAACAGAATCACTGGTTAAAGATGGTGTGTGTGTGTGTGTGCGTGCGTGTGTGTGTGTGTGTGTGTACACATATGGGGGGGTGTCTCTTAGGCTCAGTCAGATTCTAAAGCCTTACACTAGATTCACTGAATTTTAACAAGCGCTCAGGGAGTTTTTATGCACATTAATATTTGAAAACCGCGGCCTTACGATAATGTTCAAATGTAGTTTATTACAAATTTTATCCAAGATTCAGAAAGTATCAGCTCAGATAAAACAAGTACACAAATAAGGCCTTTTCCTATATCTTACGCATCCGCCCACATCAACAGGCCGTTACTGAGGTTCAGAGAATCTCTGTCAGTCTTGTCCCTAAATCTTTTTCATCACATTATAAGACTAAAGTCAGAGTGTGGCCCAGACTGTTAACCAGCTTACTTGTCTTTTAGTCCCGACAGTCTATCCTTGACCATCCAATGGAAGAAATAGATCAATATGCATACCCAGTATTTTAAACGTTTCTAATTCTCAAAGACCTCATATTTTAAAGACAATATATGAAAATGACAATATTTTCCAATGCATACTGATTTGAAGCTATCAACCATCAACAACTACAATACAATAAGAAATAATGGAAAGAAGGATGAGAATAGAGTTTCTTTTTTTCAAATGTTTATTAATTTACCTTTGAGGGAGAGCACAGGAAGGGGAGAGGCAGAGAGAGAGAGAGAGAGAGAGGGAGACACAGAATCTGAAGCAGGCTCCAGGCTCTGAGTTGTCAGCTCGGAGCCCAACACAGGGCTCTAACCCATGAAACATGAAATCACGACCTGAGCCGAAGTTGGATGCTTAACTGACGGAGCCACCCAGGTGCCCTGAGAATAGAGAGTCTGATTGTCCTGGTAAAATATTCCTTTTTAGGCTGTTCCTGAAGTGGGTCATGATCAAGCAAATGATTTTTATGACCATGATGGGCAGTGCTTATGCTGTTTGCTTTCTAGCCTGTGTTGGGCCACTTGAGACAATGTGGAAAGGAAAAAAAAAAAAAAAACCCAGAAAGAAAAGAAAAGAAAAGAAAACAAAAACAAGCCAGAAATACCACATCCACATACATTGATGTCTAAAATCCTAAGATTTCTCTAAGATTTATACCCCTTGGCCAGTTGTGTAGCTTGTTTGAAAACAGCCACCCTATGCTTTGGCTGCCTTACCCCGAATCCCTAGCGGACGAACTCTGTTGTTGGGAAATTTACACTGCGTGTTGACCCTCCACCTGGGAAATTCGGTTTGAACAGTTAATGGTTTCTCAAAGAACTTTCAAACCTCAACGAAAGACGGACCCAATTGGATCTGCTTAAAATAAACGATTTTGAACGGTAATTGATGAAGTATGAATTTTGAGTGGGGTGCTAAATACAGCACATTTGTCTATTCTCTATCTATCATCTATCTATTATCTATTTATCAGTCGTATCAAGCATCTGTCTATCCCTACCTATCCATCCATTTCTGGAATGGAATGCACGTCACGGGGTTATTGTGATCATCGATTGCAGGAATCCATTGCCAAGTGCTTAGTGCTGTGCCTATCGGGTAAGTGCCCAACAGAAACTGTTGTTATTATTGCTGTCTTTACTGTTATTTCTCCTCTCAACTATACCTCCCATGTGTAAAACATACAATATAAATTGTCCGGCGTAATTTAAAACCACGTTCGATTTCAAGGCTGAATACTCGAGAACTTCAATGATGGGGTGCCAAGACAATCCTGGATTTGAATTTTATTGTTCCAGGAATGTGGGCCCACTCTGTAAGGTACCCACCATTTTTCACGTCATTGAGAAAATCCATTGTCTGCTCTAATTGGAAGCAGGCAGAGATTTTACACGATGGTAGAAAGGCAAAGGCATCTTTGTGTCCTGTTTCTACCCGGCTTAATCAAGGTGGGATTGATTCCCTGGGCTTGGGGATTAGGCCACCAGAGGGGCAGAACATCCCTTCTCCCCAGTCCACGGGCCCCTATGTGTAGACTGACTTTCAATGCCAAAGGCTCCTTTATAGTTTTCTTTTCTTTTTTTTCAATGCATTGCTTTTGTTTTTGTCAACAAACTGTGTCATTTACCATAGTAAGAAAACTCCTGTTGTTCGAGGTCTTTATCAGAGTTCCTACAAATCAGGTTAATTGGTGATCAACAGAGCTTTTCTGCCTTTAATGAGGCCTAGTAGCCCAAGGCAAGGCCTACCTCTTGATAAGGGACTTTCTTTTTTCTTATTCTGAACTCTTTGATCACTTCAAAAAAAAAAAAAAAAAAAAAAAAAACCCAGGAAGAACAACCACCGGGAATGTCATTGTTTTTTAATTGCCTGATTACCAAATGTTGGAGATAAAAGATAGATGTTCTCAATTAATAACATTTACATAGATTAGCATCACTAACAAGCCTCATTAGTAGCTGCTGATTTTTGTTTAGATGGTGTCCCATGTCATTTGCTCTCTCTCTGGTTGTGCAATCGAAAGCACCTTTAGTATGACAAAACATTGCCTTCTAATCTATTTCTATTAATCAAACAGTAAGGCATTTTAATACGCAGTCAGGTTTTTAATTAATTAAAAGTTAGTATTACCTAGCATGGATTAACGAAAGGTTTCCTATGTTAATAAAGTCCAGCAACTGTTTCTAAACTCTGGCTGTCTTTTCTAGAGACTAAACACCTTCACTGGGTTCATCACGGCACAAACACATCTACATTCACGTAGAAGAGCACCATAGAAATACGGTCCACGTACTGGGTGCCCGCCACGCGCCTGGCACTTTCCACACATCGTCCGGTTCATCTGCCAACAGTCTGTGAAGGAGGGAACATTAGCATCATCACTGTACGCACGGAAACGAAGGCTCAGGGGAAGGGCCCAAGGTCCCTCAGACCTAGCTCTGAGTTTTAAGTCCATGATCACGGACTGTTGCTGCTTTACCTATGCATCTAGAAAAAGAATTCATTGCTACTCTGAGCCGAACAAAATGTTCAAGATAGCCTACAACTAACCATGAGTCCTATTTTAAACAGCATCGTTCGTCTTTTCATTCATGAAAACAAACGGAAAATAAACAACTAAAACTAATCGGCAAATGTGTGCTGTAAATAGCAGGAGATATCTGAATTGGGAGATATCTGAGTATATCATGATCTATGACCATAAAAATGTCTAAAAATCTGAAGCTTAAAGATGACAGAATAGACACGAATTTTCTGTCACGCTAAGTGTGTACATACACTATGTTTGTCAAAAGAGACGTTTTCCCCCTAAATATTGTGAGAAAAATGTAAAATTATTGTTTTTTTAACATCTTATGGGAAAAAAGTGTGTGTCTAATATTATGATAAATATTTTAGGCAGAAAAAACATGTTTTCAGACTCTCTAAGATACCAATTTAAACTTCTTACCAAAAAAGAAGATGGAAGCCATAAAACAGATTAAAAAACAATTGATAATTAAAACTTTGAGGGAAAGAAACATTTGAAAAGACCAAAGAAATATATCTTAAAAAAAATTTTACTTATTTCTTTTTAGAGACTGAGAGAGAGAGAGAGAGAGAGCACTGGAGGGGGAGGAGGAGAGAGAGAGAGAGAGAGAATCCCAAGCAGGATCTGCATTGTTAACGCAAAGCCTGATGTGGGCTTCAAACTCACGACGAACTATGAGATCATGACCTGAGCCAAAGTTGGAGGCTTAACTGACTGAGCCACCCAGGTGCCCCCAAGAAAGACAGCTTTTTTTTTTTTTTAATTTTTTTTTTAACGTTTATTTATTTATGAGACAGAGAGAGACACAGCATGAACGGGGGAGGGTCAGAGAGAGGGAGACACAGAATCTGAAACAGGCTCCAGGCTCTGAGCTTGCAGCACAGAGCCCGACGCGGGGCTCGAACTCACCGACCGCGAGATCATGACCAGAGCCGAAGTCAGCCGCTTAACTGACTGAGCCACCCAGGTGCCCCAGCTTTTTTTTTTTTTTTTTTTTTTAACATTTGTTTATTTATATTGAGAGAGAGTGTGTGATTGGGGGAGGGGCAGAGAGAAAGGGCGAGAAAGAGCAAGAGAGAGATAGAGAGAGAGAGAGAAAGAGAAGGAGAGAGACTCCCAAGCAGGCCCTTTGGACTTCATATGCAATATATACAGCATAGATTTTTGAGAAGATGATCAGATCCATTATATTTTGAGAAAAGTTAAAAAAAAAATTCTGTAGCGTTCTTAAAGGCAAACAGCTGTTCATTTTCACTCTGCTGTTCTCAGGACTCAGCCCAAGCCTGGCTCAATATGTATTTATTGAAATGAATGAGTCAAAGAAAACATCGTTTGTAAAGTGCTGTCAGTATCTTTATCGTCCCCTTTCAATGATTAAATTAAGATCTGTGGGTTGTAAACTTTCACGCAGTACAAACATATATTTAACTCAGAAAGTGAAAATACCTATGAAATGAAGTCGTTGTGAATGCTTTTGTTGTGCTGTCTTAGCTCCACCAAATAATTACAACTGGCGGTCATGCTCCGAGGGTTCGTAACATTTTTAGCTCTGCCTGAGCATCTGGGCAGCCATGGCTACCCAAGTTCACCAGCCGGACTTTTAGGTGAACCCACTGGCCTTGGCATCCTACCTTGGTTGGATGGTTTTCTGGAAAGGTCACAGGATTTAAAAAAGACACAAAATCCCATTCATACAATCGTTCTGGTGGATCTGGGATTTCATATTGGTACGGTAAATCCTCCTTTTACTTCTGTGAAATGACAGAAGTTACACTCAAGATCTCTACGCACTATGCAAACTTGAACGCATGGGTACCACACCCTGAGACTTGAAATCAGCTTGCTGCTTTAATTAGTTATCTAATAAAGACGGCAATCCTTATTCTCAGACTATCGTGCCAGAGGTGGATACAGAAAAACCTCCTTGTCTAATTGCTATTTTATCGGATCATCAGTTGCTACCAATAAATAAATAAGTAAATAAATAAAACACACAGAGAGAGAGAGAGAGAGAGAGAGAGCTATTTAAATTGTCTCATAAAGAAACATCTACCTGGAAAATAAACCCATACCATCTTCTAGAGCCTCCAGGATTTAAGTGATTTGCCCAAGGTCACCCACCCAAGATTAGGAGCCAATTCTCCCGGCTCCCAGACAATTGCATTTCTTTAAATTTTTTTTTCAACGTTTTTTATTTATTTTTGGGACAGAGAGAGACAGAGCATGAACGGGGGAGGGGCAGAGAGAGAGGGAGACACAGAATCGGAAACAGGCTCCAGGCTCCGAGCCATCAGCCCAGAGCCTGACGCGGGGCTCGAACTCACGGACCGCGAGATCGTGACCTGGCTGAAGTCGGACGCTTAACCGGCTGCGCCACCCAGGCGCCCCGACAATTGCATTTCTGACTTCACCACTGGAATAGTTGCACTGGTAACGGTGGATAATGAAGCCTTGGAAAAATTCCTGGATGCACCATCAGGGTCTCTAACATAGGCTGTTGTCCCAAAGCTAAGTGTCCTCATGGAGCCACTGGAGAGAGGAAGAATAAAACTCACTGACAAGTTGAAAGCTGTTCACAAAGATATTCCTTTTATTGAGTACGTGCTCTAATTGTGTATGTGCGTGGATGTCAATAGTCAACAGATTGGACGACTTCGTCATCAGCATCTGTAGCTTATTAGTTGGGACATGAGATGAACATCTTTTTATAATCCTAGCCTCGCCAGCTTCCGCATGACTTCCAATTCAATAATATTCAAGTGAGTAGCTTGTAATAGTCTACAATGCAGTCGTCTAGATTTGTAGACTCAAATAAAAACTTTAATTAAAAAAAAAAAGGGGCGCCTGGGTGGCGCAGTCGGTTAAGCGTCCGACTTCAGCCAGGTCACGATCTCGAGGTCCGTGAGTTGGAGCCCCGCGTCAGGCTCTGGGCTGATGGCTCGGAGCCTGGAGCCTGTTTCCGATTCTGTGTCTCCCTCTCTCTCTGCCCCTCCCCCGTTCATGCTCTGTCTCTCTCTGTCCCAAAAATAAATAAAAAACGTTGAAAAAAAAATGTAATAAAAAAAAAAGACAGAAAAACTATCAACATTACCGTTCTGAGCCTAGTTCTGAATCAACTGTGTGGGGAGAGGCCAAATGTCTTTGCTGTGGTCTTGGTTGGACCTTCCAGTTTTTTCTCTTACTACGTACGTGACCTGAGTTACTCAGATTCCCTAAGTCTCAAGTTCCTCATCTGCAAAGTGGGAGATTAAAGATACCCGTCTCATGCCTTAGACGGAAAGCTGATCACAGGGACCAACTTCCAGGTGACAATTACGATGGGTTTTAGGAGGTCGATGGATTGCCGCTGAGCTCTCTGGTAAGGGTTAGTGAATCTTCAGGCTCTGTTATCTCCCTGGATTTCTGTGTTGGAAATTTGCAGAAGCTAAAATAGAAGTAAAATGAGGGAAAACAATTCTTATCCTTTCCTAGGCATGGCAGCGCCGGTTCTGCTCGCTTTCAGATCATTAATGCCCCTGACATTCCCCAAGGTTCCTGGCACACGATTCCACCCATTTGCCTGATGAGGGTATTCAGTGATGACAATGGATTTCGAGGTTGAAAGTCTTGCCTTGGGCCTTGGAGCTAGCTAGGCACAGGGAAGCCACTTGAGTGTACGATTCTCTAAAATTTTTCAGCTTCTTTATCTGTTAGTTTCAGATGTTTGGGAAAACATCGCGAATGTGGCGGGTTTTCTTAGAAATTTGGTGTGCTTAAAAACAGCTCTGAGCAGGGCGCAGTTAAAAAAAAAACGCACAACAGAATCACTCAGAGTGTCACGAAATGATCCCCACAAAATACAAAGGTTTAATTTCATCAGGGAATTTCTAATTAATGATGTTTGAGTGGGTTTTAAATTCCCCAACCACATTCCCACCATCCTGACTCACCACTTGGGGAAGGTTTAAGCCTTAGGGCATCTTTTAGATGAATACTGGTAGTCCCATTTCGGCCGAATGGAGCATCACTAGTAATGCAATTATAGCAGAAAGGAAACCTTGCATCCCCAGGATATTTCACTCAAACTCCATTACGATGTCTCATCCATGTTTCTTTGTTTCATTGCATTAAAGAGTCATGGCAAATGGCTACCGCCAAGAATAAAACAAGGGCTTTATTTCACATTTCCCTTGAATAACCCAAGAGGCACTCCCTTATTCCTGGGTGGGTGCGGTTGAGCATTGATACCTGCAACTGCTTTTCTAACCCATGATTTCAACGGCAGGAGGCTGTCTTACCTGATCCTTTGGTAGCCAACCCGGGTAAGCTGCATTCCGTTCACTCTGGGATTCCATGGTGGGTGCAAGAGATTATTTCTAGAAGGGGCTTAGAGTCCCAGGGGAGCTGATTCCACTCGGCAGGGTGAGCAGCTCACGCACACAGGTCCATTCACTCCCTGTAGGATTAGATTTCTGTTCGGGCTGCCAAGAATCTCTGAACCCTCTCACTATGCTGGCACGTAAGGGTTTCTTCGGTTAAATGGAGAGTCAGTAGAAAAAGGGGTTAGAATCAAGATGAAAGGGGGAAAAGGGTGCCCTGTGGTTCAAGGTTTCAGGCTATAAGAAGTATGTCCTCATTTTCTTCCATGCTCCAGACATCTCTATAGATATACGCAATGGAATGCTACTTGGCAATGAGAAAGAATGAAATGTGGCCTTTTGTAGCAACGTGGATGGAACTGGAGAGTGTGATGCTAAGCAAAATAAGTCATACAGAGAAAGACAGATACCATATGTTTTCACTCTTATGTGGATCCTAAGAAACTTAACAGAAGACCATGGGGGAGGGGAAGGAAAAAAAAAAACTTAGAGAGGGAGGGAGCCAAGCCATAAAAGACCCTTAAAAACTGAGAATAAACTGAGGGTTGATTGGGGGGTGGGAGGGAGGGGTGGGTGGGTGATGCGTATTGAGGGCACCTGTTGGGATGAGCACTGAGTGTTGTATGGAAACCAATTTGACAATAAATTTCATATTTAAAAAAAAACAAGAAATGCATTTTTGGAAATTGCCACGTGTACTACTTTAAACATTTATAATTTCTAGTTCAGAGACTGGCTTTGTGACCCTAAATGGTCTTTATTTATTGCAAAGGTGCTATGAAATTCTTAAACTGAAGTTACCTTTAATTAATTATACAAGTAATGTGTGTATGTCCATATGGGCTCTTAATAATATTTTAGAAGGAATCATTCTTTTTTTTTAATGTTTATTTATTAGAGAGAGAGAGAGAGAGAGAGAGAGAGAAAGCCAGGGAGAGACAGAGAGAGAGGGAGAGAGAGAAAATCCCAAGCAGGCTCTGCACTGTGAATGTAGAGTCCGATGCGGGGCTTGAACCTACTAAATGTGAGACCGTGACCTGAGCTGAAATCAAGAGTCAGATGCCTAACATACTGAGCCACCCAGGCACCCCCCAGGAGGTGTTTTTTTTTTTAATATGAAATTTATGGTCAAATTGGTTTCCATACAACACCCAGTGCTCATCCCGACAGGTGCCCTCCTCAATACCCCTCACCCACCCTCCCCTCCCTCCCCCCCCCCCCACAACCTTTTAAAGCCATCTAAGACTGAAAAGTTGTGGTGGCATTATAGACGCTGAGTAACAAGTAACCCTCAGACAGAGAGATTATCAAAATGGCACCAAAACCAAGTTTGCGATGGGTAATCACAGGTTTCAATGCTGCTGTGGCTGCAGAAGTGTGAATATGGAATAAAAAACACTGTGAGTGGAAAAATACTACTTACACGTATGTATGTGCATATATTTGTCTGCTGTGAAAAAGGTAAGCCATGTCTTTAGGACATTTGGTGACAAAGGAGTTAATAACAACAGCAGCCAACAACAAAGACTATTCAGAGCCTGTGAAATCTCGTACTTTCCATCGCACTCCACAATTGTCCATCATCACGTTTGAAAGATGATTTATCATATCAACATTTCCCAGAGATTTGCCCCAGATCTGGAAATACCAGAGACAGTGTTCTAAATATTCGAAGTCACAGGTACCACATGGCCTGGAGGTCCTGACTCAGTGGATGAGACGAGATTGTGGGATCGGATTTTTTTTTTTTTTTAGCAAGTCCTAAAAATGGTGATTCTACTGTGCAGTTGAGTTGAACACGTCTCAGCCTGGCTTCTTGCCATCATACATTCGAGAACAAAAACCCAAACAATCCAAACGAGGTAGTTCAGTAAGAAAAATACGTAGTTACGTGTGTTTAAAAAATGTTTATGTATTTTGAGAGAGACAGAAAAAGCGCATGGGCGAGTGGGGGGAGGGGCAGAGAGAGAGAGCGAGAGAGCGAGAGAGAGAATCTCAAGCAGGTTCTGCACTGTCAGCTCAGAGCCTGACGTGGGCTTGAACCGATGAACTATGCGATCATGACGTGAGCTGAAATCAAGATTTGGACGCTTAACCGACAGAGCCACCCAGGCACCCCGGTAGTTATGTTTGCTTAACCAAGGACTTCAGGTGGCTTAGAAAAATCTATTTCAAGAGATCTTCCGGGTAGCAGGGTGGCAATTTAGAGTGACCAATGACAGTCCGCTCGGTACAATGCGTAGACGTGATCAACGTAAGTTGTGTTGTTTTATCTTTTTAGAAAGCAGCAAAGCGTGGGGTTCCTGCTTGGGTGTGCCATGTATTTTTTTTTTTTTTTTTGAGCTCCATTTTCCCATCTGTTGGGACGAAGAGGAGACTGCTGACAATATCTGGAGCATCAACTATACGTTCGGTCCAGTACTAAGCATTTTGTACCAATGGTGTCATTTTGACCTTCACGCAGACACGAAGAGGCAAGGTAGGCCTGTAAAATGAGAAAACCAAGGTGTGACGGGGTTGAGCGACATCCCTAAGGACACATGCTAATGAATGGCAGAGCGGGAATTCAAACCGGGAGGGCTGACTTGGCGTTTGACGACGAGGGTTGGGGTCAGTGGATAACTACAGATACTGCCCTGTGCCCCCTTCAGATGATAATACTGCTTAGCTGGAAGGAAATTCGTGATTATTTTTTCCCCATAATTTCTCCTCTCCCCACCTCCTCTTTAATACCTCGGAGCTGTGCCAGATGATAAGGTTGCAAGGCGTGAATTGTTTGAAGCTTACCAATGTGGTTTCAAATATCAATCTTATTATAGTGCACCTTGCTGCCACATGGCTTAAAAAAATTTTTTTCCCCCCATCTGTGACATATTACTTACAATGGTCAGATCATGAGCTTGTGAGGTTTGACAACTTTTCCTTTTAATAATTCCGTTGAAATTATGGTTCAAATGATGGAAGAAGTCGAGGCATTAAATAACATGGACACCATGAAAGAGGAAAAAAAATTATTATTTAATTAGAGGACTGCCCTTTCTATTGTTACTTTATTTTCAAGTTCCGTGGAAATAGGATCCCTGCTGTTTGCAGTTGCTGGCTATCTTAATTCCCCTCGTTATTAATTCCTTTTACCCCTCTCCCTCTAATCAGCCCCAGTGCCGCGTATTTGGAAGCCTGGTTTTACTGCACATTTCATTTTGGATTCCAGGGTGACTAGTAGACCCAGGCAAAGAGTCAGGCAGTAGCCAAGGTCAAGGGCATACCTGGTGAACACCACAGCCGCATCTCACACACAGTTTATGCCACTGTTACACTTCAGTGTCAGAGTTCATCGAGAATTTCCATAAATCTGATGGGTAATGTGCCAAATGAGATTAGAGAGGGCTTCATGCGATCGCGGTCAAATGAAAATATCTTATGTTAATTTCCTTGCCTAAGCTTGAGGCAGGTAGTTAATACTTTTTGTGAAAAGCCAGAGACACATACAGGGAGGAAACACAAGCTGTTGTCTACATAGAAAGAGGAAGCATGTGGGGCTCCTAAGAAAGAAAAAATATAGATGCTGGAATTTGCGGAATTTTGCCACTAAGTCTTAGACGCCTCCCCCCTCATGTTTTTTACATTGTCTGACTCTTACCCTAATTGGTACCCTAAAACACATTTTTCACTTAGATCAATTTTATGGGTTGCATTTATATATTTAGATGTCAACACATTCTTCAAGTTATTTTGTGGCAAAAAAAAAAACCCACAAAAAAACAAAACAAAACCCAACAAACACCCAGAAGGACAAAAGAGCATTAGCAAATGGAGGGCTGTTTACGGATTTAATCTCTAACTACTTATCCATACACACATTTTTCTTTTAAGCCTTGACCCGAATCAACCCAATTCAGAAAAGTGCATTTTAAACCATCCATCTTGGAATTGATACAAAAACATCGGCTCACTTATATTTGAAAAGAAGACATCATTAATATTTTAAGGCAGTCGTAAGAAGAGGACTTAAGAAAACAGACCTGTCAGCTCTCCCTGGCCTTCTGGTCACCCAAGACCGCGGAGAACACAGAGTCTTAACCTTCGTCTTGGACGTTCATTGAATACGCCGAGAAATGCCCAGATGTAAAGGCAACTCAAAAAATAGATTCGGGGGTTGAAGCAACTATTACTGATGACCGGGGCTGTTTGTTAGTATTACAGAAATTTAATTTCACTTAGCACGCATTTAGTGAGCCCCTACCCTGTCCCTCACAAGGCTTCGGGGATTACCTATGGTGTGGAGACCCTCGGGAAGAATCAGATGGCTTCTGCAGAAAGCCTGTAAAAATCTCATTAGGGAGACAAGGTCTTCATAACAAATAAGCAGGAAACAATGCCAGAAGGTGCGTGATTAAATGATGGCCTGGTAAATACAGGCAGGACCACTATAGATGGCTTTGGAGGAAGAGATAGGATTTGGGTAAGAAGAAAAGGAAAACAGGGGCACTTTGAGGTGGTGAGAATAGCGTGGGATCAGGTGGGACAATGGGTCCGGTTTTGTTCCAGATTCCTCGAGCTGAGTTACAAAAGCTCATGGGAGACAGGAGACTCCAATTCCTGTTCTGCCTCTGACACGTCCGTCCTGCAAGACCAGGTAAAATTTAAAAGTTTTTTGATGTTTATTTATTTTTTTGATATAGAGAGACAGAGTGCTGGCGGGGGAGGGGCAGAGAGAGAGGGAGGCACAGAATCTGCAGGCTGCAGACGCTGACCGGTCGGCACAGAGCCCAACGCGGGGCTCGAACCCACGAACCGTGACATCATGACCTTAACCGACTGATCCGCCCAGGTGCCCCGTGACCAGGTAAGATTTAGTTAACCTATTTCCTCCTCAGTAAAATGAGAGCATCAGCACGGCATCTTTGAGGTTCTTTCCAGCTCTAAAGCTCAGGGAGCCCTGAAACTCAATGGCTCTGATTTTAGGTCTGGAGACAAAGAGAACTGAGTTCTATTCCTGGCTTTCACTAGTCGTGAGAGCTAGCTTCCTAACTACGGGGAATCTGTTACTCATCTATAAAAGGAGGACGATATGGCATACAGTGGTTGAAAAAAGTGAATATGTTTGACATGCAGTGGTTCTTAGAACGAGTTAATGGTTTGCAAATTCTATGAAGATTGATTTTTTTTAAAGGGAGATCTGACTGGGGCAGATCTATCATCTATCTATCTATCTGTCTATCTACCTATCTATCTCTGTATCTATCTTCTGTCTATCTATCTATCCATCCATCCATCTATCTATCATCTATCTGTAATCTGTCTATCCATCTATCTCCTATTTATGTATTTATTTATTTGCAAAGGATATCTGATTCAGTAGCAAACGTGGGTAAGCTGCATTCAGTTCACTCTGGGATTCCAGGATGGAGTGCAAGAGATTATTTCTAGAAGGGTCTTAGTGTCCTAGGGGAGCTGATTCCCCTCAGCAGGGTGAGTAGCTCATGCACGCAGGTCCATTTACTCCCTGTAGGACCAAATTTCTATTTTGGCTGCCAAGAATCTCTAAACCCTCTCCTCAAGGGGGTGCATAAGGCGGACAGAGGATGTTGGTTGGTCTCTACCAATCAGTAATGATTACTAGTGGATTAATTGATTGATCACTGGTAGATTGAGTAAAGCAGGGTTTTTTGTTTTTTGTTTTTTGTGTTTTTTTTGGAAAATTGTGAAGACCTTGCTTGCCAGGATGACAAAGTTGGAGTTTATCTAATGGGGAATGAAGACTCATAATGGATGAATCGTAGGGGTGTCAGAAAGGAGGTGGCATTTTAGGAAGATGAATCCAGAGGCGGGGTATGTAGATTTGATTTTGAGAAAAATAAAAAGTCTAGGTATAATATATATTAGAGGTTGGGCTATGGCATTGCGGAGCGTGGTTTGATCAGAGAGAAGGCAGAGAAGGAATTTGGTAACTCCTTAGGTGATGGCAAGAACATGAATACCTATGATTCCTAGCCCTGGTGCCGGGAGAGTGGTGGCGGCCAGGATAGACAGAGGAGGTTTGGAGATGAATCAAATGTAATGGGATGTAGGGCCGGGGAGGAAGCCTATGGAAGGTACTAGCGCCTTGGATTCTTCCCCAGATGATTCTGATATAATTGGTCTGGTGTGCAGTCTGGGCCTGGGGATTTTTAAAACCCCAACAGGTACGGAGGGAAGACAGCAAGAGCTCAGCACACTCTTTTAATGAGTGAGAAGCATCTGATGAAACTTTACCCATTAGGTGCCAGGCCACCGGTCTGGGAGCTTTGTATCTCTGTTATCTGGTGTGATGCTCACAACGGTTCTCTGCTTCTCCCAGAAGGGCACCAGCTCACTCCAGCTTGGGATTCCGAAAGCACGTAGAACACACAGAAGTCCTCCTAACCCTAACTCTCCAATTGTTGTTTTTAAGGGAATAAGAGTCCCTTGGCTAGAGTGTCCCCGTCATAGTCCAGATCTCGCTGATAGCGCACGTCACTTCTCTGAAAGCAAGAATCTAAGTTTAACGTGACAACAATATCTATAAAATATCGTAAATTTACTCAGTGCTTTACTTTGTTCGACATTTTTCACGGTCTCACTCAGGAGCGAAACGTTTCCGCTGCAACACCGTTCAGAGCAGCTTAGTAATCTGGTGTGCCAGCTCAGTCAGGAAGGCCTAATAATTCTGGAGGGGAGAGGCAGGTATGCAAGGACTAGCTGGTAATCAGGAAGCCAAGAAAAAGGCTTGGGAGTAGAAACGCGACATTTCTGGAGTCTGTCCTACGTGCCAGGTGCTGCGAGAGACGCTTACCGTAGGTCCCTCACCTAACTCGTGTAGGAGATGGCTCGTCTTTCCAGCAGCTGAACCCATTCGTCTTTGGGGAGCATCTCGGTGGTGTGGGTTTTGGGGAAGCAGAAGCACGCGTGATGGTAGAGAGACAACTAGAGACTGTTGATATCACGCCCCTGTCACGGCGGCAAAAAGATCTGATGGTGGTGCGTCTGGTGAGGTCCTTCCAACTGGACAGCCAGGAGCCTGGCTTCTCCTCGGCTCTCCGCTTCCTGGCTTCTTGGTTCCTCTTCATTTCCTGTGTCTAGTTTTCCACGTGTTCCTTTAATTCAGCGAGTTCCCCGATGTCTTTCTAAACCCTTCTTTTCCGCTTCAAGTTGGTGGAGCTTCTCTTCTTTCTCTTTCTTGGCAGCTGAGAACGTTGATTGGCACAGATGCGCAGGACAACTCTGAGACACTGATTTTATGATGTCCCTTCTTAGAAATGAGGAAGCAGATTCAGAGAGGTTAAGCAACTTGTCCGAGATCACAGAGCTAGAGAGCGGCAGAGCTCGGGTCCCCTATTGGGTTTGTTTCCTGCACAGGCTGTCCTACGAGGGGGCAACAGCCCTAACCCTTAAAATACCCCAAGGACTTCATTGTTTCATTTCATACAATGAAAATGAGACTTCTTTGACCTTGGGGGACTGTTAAGTCATAATTATTTCAGAGAAAAGAAGAAGGTTTACTATCAATTTTCAAGCAACAAACCCTTTTTTATGGGTGGCTCATTTAAGCCTACAACTCTTGATTTCGGCTCAGGTCACGATCTCACGGTTCGTGAGTTCCAGCCCTGCATTGGGATCTGTGCTGACAGCGTGGAGCCTGCTTGGGCTCGCTCTCTCTCTCTCTCTCTCTCTCTGCCTTTCCCCTGCTCTCTCTGTCTCTGTCTCTCTCTCACTCAAAATAAATAAACATTAAAAAACCTGGTTTTGTAAGATTTCACCGAATTTGCATTGCAAGAAGAACTATTTGAATGCTTACAGGTAAAGTTTTTGGCTCACTAGAAAATTCCCTCATGCAGAACACGTTTGACAGAGGCAGGTGCAAAATTTTCATCTAACAAGTAAGAAAAGGAGGGATTCCCAAATGCACGGATTTCCTTGGAGAGACGCACTTTGCTGGGCCTGTTTGGGCACAGCGGGAGCAGTTGGACATAGTGGCCGAGACAAGACGTGTAAGCACGAGGCGGAGACATGAGTGGAACTCTTGTCATCCTGCGAGTCGCTGTCACGCAGCCCTGGAAGTGTGCGTCGTGTTCCCCAAACCCTCGGAGGGCGATTGTGACCGATTACACAAGATGCCATGTTCCCTAATCATATCACTTACGTTCCTCTGAATGGTGGTGACAGGGTTCGAAGGCAGATCACAGCTGTCTGATAATAATAATAATAATAATAATAATATAATAATAACCAGATAAAGCAGACAGCCTTGGAGCCCGCAGATCACACACTGGCCCGTGAAGGAGGCTTGGCCGATGGGGTTTTGCCTTGTTTCTAACCCAGCTTACCTCCCCCCCCATCCCCCTGCCCATTCTCTTGTCTCCAGAACCCCTTGGTCACATCGTGATGGGGGCTGGGCAGGTGTGGCTCCTAGCCTGGGTTTATTTATTTATTATATTAGCTCATGCTCCCTGTTCTGTGAAGTGAACATTGTCACTTGGGTAAATTTGGGAAATTTCCCACTGCCAGAATCTAAACAGCTCTTGTGAATCAAAGGAAAGCTCTGGGCCAACCCCCCCCCCCCCCCCGCCTCCGCCCTGCACTTCTCTGAAGCCGCCCTAAGCTTAAGACACCACCTCTCTATTCTGCCACTCCGTTTTTAATCTGTCTTCAAAGAGAAAGCCAACTGTCTTGAATTAAACACAAGGCAGTTCTTGAAGTCATGTGTGATGAAAGTGATTAAATAATTAATTCAAACAAAGGTGACTTCTCAGGCAGGTTGGAGGTCAGGAGAGAAAGGCTTGATTTAAAGCAGCATTTTCTCGGCCTGCTATGGGAAAAAAAAAATTAATGTGATATGAAATGACCATGCTGGAGAGCATTAACCTCTCTCCCTTGCTTCCTTAGCTCGAGACACATTGGTCTCTTGCTTCTCCCCGAACAGATGAAGGCCATTTTTCTCGGCCTCAAGGACGCTGGTTCTTCTTTTCCTTCTTCTGGAAGACTCCTCACCCCACTCTTTACCTGGGTCATTCTTTTTCAGGCATGTGGGTCTCCATTCAGCTCCTCCGAGAGGTCTTTCCTGATCGTCTTACCTCTGCTATTGCCTTGCCCCCCCCCCCCCCTCCGCTTATACCCTCTTCTCATTTCTTTATAATTCCTATGATTGTCATGTATTAATTCTGTTTTCTTGCCGCTCTCCCCTACCGGAACGTAAACTCCAAGAAGAGAGTATTTTACCTGCTCTTTGCCCCCTGTGGAGTTCCCAATGCCTAGAATAGTGTTCAGCACAGAATACATAGCAACAGATAGTTGATCGATGAACCAACAAGCGTATGAACTTTCAAGTTCAGTCTTGTCTACCATTGAAAACAGCTCTCAGAAATGCTTTAGGTAATGAACTAACTTCTAAGTTAGAAAATACCCCCCCCCCGAATTATAAATTCGGATTCAGGCTGAAACTGACATCGTAAGAAACAAAAGGGAACAATGCCAACGCTTTCGACCGGCTGCCTTCCTGGCTTTGAAACAAACCATTGGCCTATTGAGATTTCCTTCTCCAAAGAGTCAAGAATGTTTATCAGAAGTCATGTATGGCTTCCATTTTTGTGATGAAATATGTCCCAGGAGGAGCCTACCTCCCCGTGCGCTTGGCTGGGTGTATATATCTGGTTTATAGCAAGTGAGCTGAAGCGGACAGTTCTTGAGCCAGTGTTTTGAGTGTAAGTGACAGCCAGTGTGATGGGGACTAAATTGTGCATGTGAGCCTGGCTGTATCCAGCTGTTTGGAACCACCGCACACAATTGTTTGGTAAGCCCTTGACCCTTCACCTGTCCAAAGTGGCAAGTACGTAAGTGGATTTGGAATGGTAATTATTCTCAGTGTCTCAATACTGTGTTCTAATCTCTGCTATCTCTAGACGACCTGTTAGATTTCTCTACGAGCCCAATGCTGATGATAAAACTCACAGCCCCAGACTTCTCTTAAATCAGATACTCTGACCAATTAGATAATGTTGAGTTTTAAAGCTAGAGAACATTCCTTCTCTTAATGAAGTCATCCCAGTGATATTTTATTCATGATACTATGCAGCAGAATGAGCACAGACAAAAAAAACCAAACAAACAAAACAAAAAACCTTAGATAAAATAGTAATTATTTATGTGTGGAAATTAACCACCCATAGAAAAATGAAAACACAGAGCAGTGTGAGATTTTGAAGCCACTGGCATCATGCAAGTGGGCTTCGTGCAAGGGATTCTGGGAGAAGCAGGAAGTTTGGCCCAGGTGGTATAGGGACGTAGAGGCATAAGTGTCAAACGTCTGAAGGGCATTTGCAGATTCAGGTGTGTGTGGGGGGGGTTCAAGATAGAGGAGGCTAGCGTAAGAGCAGAAGAAAAAGCCTAGCATTCATTGCCATGGGTGGTAAGAGGCAGTGAGCCACAGTTCATGGTTAGAGTCCCGGCCTTTAGGGCAGAGGTCAGGAAAGGCAGCCTTTGAGTCAGGGTTCCGGGTACCAGGGGGACACGGGAGAGAGGCTTCCATTTCATGGGCAGTTGAAGCGCACATCAAAGAAACTAAGGCCAGAAGTCACCTATGTATCACTGTAACCAGCATAGGCTGAGGTTGGAAAGCGTGAGCCAGAAGCCATTCAGGTGGAAAATGACCATGTCGGTTCCTTCTTTTTTTAAATTTATTTTGAGAGAGACAGAGAGATAGCACAAGTGGGGCAGAGGCAGAGAGAAAGGAGGACAGAGGATCCAAAGCAGGCTCTGTGCTATCAACGGAGAGCCTGATGTAGGGCTGGAACTCACGAACCATGAGATCATGACCTGAGCAGAAGTCAGAAGCTTAACTGACCGAGCCCCCAAGCACCCCATGACCATGTCGGTTCTTGAGAATCTTTGGCTTTTGGGCTCTGGGGCAGCCGGAGAATTTTAATTTGTGCTCTCTTTCCAGCCCCTGTTAAGTCAAAACAAAGGTATTACATGTATAGATAAACCCTGTTAATCAAAATACCTCTTTAAATTGCATCTACAGGCAATTATTTCCTGCGATGATTTAACGTTTTCAGTAAATATTTGTGATTCTTTTTAGCAGAGGATGACATATTATAATTAAATAATTAGGTCTAGATATTATGTCATGGTTATAACTATGAACACAAGAGCATCATTAAAAATTTCAAGACCAATGAATAAGCTTCATTTAAAAGTCTTCTGTCTTTAGGAGAATTCAAATGGAAATAGTGTGGTTGGAAGGGACCAGAAATTGTATGAATGTTATGATATATAGAGACATAATTGCTGTCAATGTAAGTAATGTGGCTTTGCTGAGTAAAATGAGATGATTGCTTAGGGTTTTCCAAAACCTCCTAAAATTGCTTCTCCACCACATGTAACCACATGTGGTATAAATAAAATGTGAGTCAAAGGAATGAGGAAAGATAAACATATAATTAAAAACAGCTCAGTAGATACTTGGGCTCATTCATTTCAATGATGGCATCTGCAGTTTATGGAGCGGTTATAGACCCGCAATATATCGGCGTTGACTACATGCCGTAAAACACATCAATGCAGCTTGGGCCCAAATTATTATACACAAACAATAAATCCATTCTGTTAACAGGATAAATATGATAACTGTTGGTAATGTTGGAAAGTGGCAGAATGTGACCCCTAAGTAAATAGTTATGTGTTCTTAAGAAACAAAGATTACTTTAGCTTTTAGTGCCCTCCCATGACTTCCTTTCTATTATCTGTATTATCTGTAGTTTGAATTAAAAGAAAGATTGTGGCCTTGAAAGCACACTGATTACTGTTTGTGATTCTAATAAAAGACATCAGTCCAGCCATTTATTTGCGAAAATGAAATCTTCATATGTTGAAGGTCAGTTTTAGTTGAAGTAATATAATAGGCAAGAGTCAAGGTTCCTTTACCATTAAAATTACTCCTGAAGCAAATCTTTGGTGTTTTACCCTTAACCTTGAATTCTGCCCTGTATGTTGTAAGAAAAATACTAAATTCTTGTTACAATACGATGATGGAATCACCATGGCTTTGAGATTTTCTTTAAGAAATAGTTACCCAATCAGATGGAAAACCTCTTCACAAACATTACTAAATGAAATAGTCTGATAAAATGTATTTAAACATGGATTGGGAATTAGCTTTTCATCAACCCTAGTCTGAATTTGTCCTCTAAAAAATGGAGTTTTTTTTTTCTTCTTTTGCAGTATGGTTTACATCAAGGGCTACAGTAAGTGTTTAGGGAAACTGAAAATGCTATTTCATATACCGTTGTATAGAACATACGTATGGATCGTAATTTTCTGAGTGCGGAGGAAACAAGCGAACAAGTACATATAAAATTTTATTGAAGACTCAATTTTTACAGCTATTATTTTGGATAACGGGCACTTTATTCTGCATGGATGTAAAGGTTTCATTCAAAAAGTATATCCATGGGTAATACTGTGTGGTGTGTGCGTGTGTGTATGGGTTTACATACACGTATATTTACAGTTTTTCTCTTTGAAGACTTTTTACTCAACTTCACTGAAGTATAATTTACATACAACAGAGGTCACCAATTTTAAGAGACACTGTGATGAGTTTTGACAAATGCAGATGGTTGTGTGGTCATCACTATCATGATGTAGCATTTCCATGATATCAGTCTCCCACATGATTCTCTCCCACATGATTCTCTCCCGCTTATTATTCTGTCCCTTTCCAGCCTGTGACAACCACTAACATATATTTTCAATCACTGTAGTTTTGTGTGTTCTAAACCTTCATATAAATGGAATGATACCTTACATGGTATTTTGTGTTTGGCCTTTTCCACTTGGTACATTACAATGCTTTTGAGATTAATTCACGATGCTCTGTGTATCAGTAGTTTTTTTGTTTTCATTGTTGGGTCACAGGGTAGATGTATACGTAACTCTGTAAGAACATCCCAAACTTGTTTCCAAAGTGGCTGTCCCATTTAACATGCCACTAGGGGCACAAAAGATAATTCCAGTTTCACACATTTGCCAACACTTGATAGCGTTAGTCTTTTTAATTTTAGCCATTATAATGAGTTTGTAGTAGAAACTCCTTGTGATTTTGATTTGCATTTCCCTGATGACTAATGATGTTGAATACCTTTGCATGTAGTTGTTTTTGGTCATTCAGGTATCTTCTTCTGTTGCTTTCTGTGCACTTTACGCATTAGGTTGTTTGTCCTCTTCTATGTGTTGGATAAAAGCTCTTTTTCACAGAGATCTTTTGGACACATTTTACCCTCATTTTATAGTTTTCTTTCTCATTTTTTAAGAGTCTCTTGAAGAGAACAATTAAAAATATTTGATGAAATCTAATTCATATGTGTTTTTTTATTTAAAAAATTTTTAAACGTTTATTTATTTTTGAGAGAGACAGAGCGTGAGCGGCTGAGGGGCAGAGAGAGAGAGACACACACACAGAATCGGAAGCAGACCCTGGGCGCTGAGCTGGCAGCACAGAGCCCCATGCGGGGCTCGAGCCCACAGACTGCGAGATCATGACCTGAGCCGAAGTCAGATGCTTAACCGACTGAGCCACCCAGGCACCCTGTATATATTTTTAATAGTTAATGTCTCTCTGGGGCGCCTGGGTGGCTCAGTCGGTTAAGCATCTGACTTCGGCTCAAGTCATGATCTTGCAGTCTGTGAGTTGGAGCCCCGTGTCGGGCTCTGTGCTGACAGCTCAGAGCTCTGGAGCCTGCTTCAGATTCTGTGCCTCTCTCTCTCTCTCTCTCTTTCTGCCCCTCACCTGCTCATGCTCTGTCTCTCTTTCTCTCTCTCTCAAAAATAAATAAACATTAAAAAAATTTTAAAGAATAGTTAATGTCTCTGTCGTATCCAAAAAATTCATCTGGGCAAACATATTTTTGGCAAATGTCACAGATTTTCCCTTATATTTTCTTCTGGAAGTTTAACAGTTTTAGCCGTTATATTAGGTCTACTATTATCTTCTTTATTTAACTTAAAAAATGTTTATTTATTTATTTTGAGAGAGAGAGAAAGCATGCATGCACGAGCAGGGGAGGGGCGGAGAGAGAGGGAGAGAGAATCCCAAGCAGGATCTATGCTCAGAGCACAGTCGGTTGTTAGCTCGATCCCACAAACCGTGAGATCATGCACTGAGCCAAAATCGACAGCCAGATGCTTAACCTACTGAGCCACCCAGGCACCCTCACTTTAGTTAATTTTGTTGATGATGAGATAAGCATCAAAATTCATTTTTCAGGTAAGGCCGTGCAATTGTTAAAATGCCTGTGTTGGGAATATTATCCTTTTCCCATTGAATTGTCTTGGCATCTCTCTTGAAAATTCATTTGTTTTATGCGTCTGGGTTTGTTTCGGGACGCTCAGTTCTATTCCATCGTACTAGTTTTTAGCCTCATGCCAATACCATGCCCTTATGATTATTGTAGCTTTCTAATAGGTCTGAAAAAGAAACTGTAAGTTTTCCAAATTTATTCTTTTTTATCAGAATTGGGTATTTTGGGTCCTTTGGATTTCTATATAAATTTTAGAATCATGTGTTTATTCCTACAAAAATTCCTTCTTATATTTTGATTGGAATTTCATTGAGCATATGTATCAATTTAGGGGTAATTGGTATCTTCACAGTACTGAACATATGAACATGGTGTTTTGCTTCATTTATTTAAGTATTCTTTAATTTCTCTCAGTGGTGCTCTGCACATATTTTGTTAAATGTGTCCCAAAGTAACTTATGTTTTTAATGTTGTTGCAAATGTTACAACTTTTATATTTCTATTTACAATTGTTTATTCCTAATATATGGGAATATAATTAATTTTTTAAGACCTTGACCTTAAAGCCTATAAACTTTATGAAATTCACTATTATTATAGTAGCTTTTAAAAACATAGATTTCTTAGGATATTTTACCTAGGTGATCATGTTGTTTGTGAATGAAGAAAATTTTGCTTCTTGTTTTTCAATATATATGCTTTTAATTTATTTTTTTTCTTGCCTTATTACACTAGCTAGGACCTCTAGTGGAATGTTGAATTATGAGTATTGGGGGCAGACATCCGATCTCATTCCTTTGCTGTAGGGGAAAGCTTTCAGTCTTTCACCAGTAAGTATGGTGTTGTAGTTTTTGTTTTTTCTTTTGATTTTTAGATTCCTTTTCTCAGGTCGAGGAAGTTTACCATGTGATGAATAGATGTTGGATTTTGTCAAATGTTTTTTTGTCCTCTCTTAAAGTAATCAGTTTGTAGTTGTTGTTAGTCTGTTAATATGGTGAACTATATTGTTTGATTCGCAGATGTTAAACCAATTTTGCATTCTTGGGATCAACTCCACTTTGTCATGATGTAATACCCTACTTACATATTTTTGGATTTGATTTCAAAAAAATTTTTAAGTTTGTGTTCATGTTCATCAGGGATACTGGTCTGTAAGTAATTTTTCTTGTAAATTTTGTCTAGATTTCATAGTAATGGCCAAACCAAGGCCTCATAAAATAAGTTGGAATGAGTTTCCTCCTTCTTTGATTTCTGGAGGAGTTTATGTAAACTGCTATTATTCATTCCTTAATTGTTTGGTAGAATTCACCAGTGAAGCCATCTGGCTCTGGATATTTCTTTGTGTGAAGGTTTTATAACCATAAGGTAAATTTTTAAAATAGATGTAAGGCTATTGGCATTAGCTAATTCTTCTTGAATGAGCAAGTTTTGGTGGTTTGTATCTTTCAAGGGATTTGTCCATATCATCTAAATTGTTGACTATCTTGGTATAAAGTTGTTCATAATATTCTTTTGCTAACCTTGTAAAATCTGAAGCATCTGTAGTGAGGTCCACTCTTTCGCTCTTGATAAGAGTAATTTGTGTATTCTCTCTCTTTCTTCCTGTTTAGGTTAGCTAGAGCTGTTGTTTTCAAGAACACTGACTTTTCAAACAGTTTTCCTGTTTTCTATTTTGTAGTTCTCGTTCTTATCTTTATCATTTCATTTCTTCATTTGTGGCTTTAACCTAATCTTCTTTTTCTAGTTTCAATGGATTAAAATGTGAGTCAAGGACTTGCTTTCTTTTTCTTCTTTAATATAAGCACTTAATTCTAATAAATATCCCTCCAGACGCACACAATTTTTTAGTGATAGCACACAAATTTTGACATATTTTGCTTTCATTTTTATCAAGTTAATGTTTTTTCTAATTTCCCTTGTAATTTCTTCTTTGACACTTGGACACCTAGAAGTGCATTGCTGAATTTCCAAATATTTTCAGATTTTGCAGATGTCTTTTTGTTTTCACTCTCTAATTTTAATTCTGTTGTGGTCGGAGAACACACTTTTTGTTTCAGTTCTGTTAAAATTATTGAGTCATCTTATATGGTTCAGAGTATTGTCTGTCTTGGTAAATGTTCTGTATACACTTGAAAAGAATGTGTTTTCTGCTGTTGCTGGAAAATGTTCTATAAATGCCTATAAAGGTCAGGTTGATTGATAGTGTTGTCCAAATCTTCTAAATTCTTACTGGTTTTCTATCTAATCGTTCTATCAATTACTGAAAGAGGAATGTGGAAATTTCAAACTTAAGTGTGGATTTGCTCATTTTTCCTTTTAGATCTATCAGTTTTGCCTCATGTATTTCCAAGCTCAGTTAATGAGTGCATACACATAAAGAATCGCTTTGTCTCCTCGACGAATTATCATTATAAAATATCCCCTTTAAACAATAGCCTTTATTTTGGTAATATTTATTGTTCTATTTACTTTGTCTGATAATACCATATCCACTCAACTTCCTTTGGGTTAGTATTTGCATATATATCTTTTCCCACTCTTGCATGTTTAACGTGTTATTGTTTTTATATTTCAATGATCTCTCTTGGAGTTAGCGTATGGTTGAGTCTTGCATAGTTTAATCAGATTCGACCAAATTTGCCTTTTACTTGATGTGTTTAAACCAGTGCAATGATCAAATTGTTGTAGTTTAACCTACAGTTGGGCTATTTGGGTTACGTTTTTCCTTTTTTCTTTTTCTTTTGTACTGGCTTGCTATGATTCCATTTTTTCTTCATTATTTATTCATGAGTTTTTGTTTTGCTTTATTTTACTTTTAAGGGGTTGCTATAGAGTTTACAGTATATAACATTGTCTTATCACAGATGGGCTTTAAATAATATGGCACCACTTTATGTATATAGTGGAAGAATCTTGTTCCAATACATTTCCATTCATACACCCTCTTGTTCTCTGTGTGTCATACATTTTGTTTTCCATTTTATATGTTTATTTATTTTTGAGAAAGAGAGAGAGAGAGGGGGAGAGAGTGCACACAAGGGGGGAAGGGGCAGTGAGGGGGCCAGAGGATCTGAAGCGGACTCCACACTGGCAGGGGAGAACCAGACTCAGGGCTTGAACCCACGAACCACGAGATCATGACCTGAGCCAAAGTCAGATGCTTCACCGGCTAACCACCCAGGTGCCCCAATATGGTCTTAATTTTTAAAATCTAATGTTTTTCTAAAAAATGGTTTCTTTTTAAAGATTTTTAAAGACTTTTAAGTAATCTCTACACCCAACGCGGGACTTGAACCCACAACCCCGAGATCAAGAGTCACACACTCCATCCACTGAGCCATCCAGATGCCCGTAAAAATTGCTTTTAGATAGCCATATACCTTAAAAAGATTAAAACATGAAAGAAACCCAGTTTTTTTTCATTTGCAGACATATTACTGTAGAAAACATTGCATAATTGTTGAGTTTCAGCTGTGACGAAACCTAGGTGATAGGTTTTGGAGAACATATATGCACACTTCTGATGCACACAGACCCAGAAGTTTAATTGCTAGGGTCACACGATATGCACATATTTAGCTTTCGAGGATAACACCAAAGAGTTTTCCAAAGTATTGTGGAATCTATCACGTTTATAACCCATTTGAATGACTCATTTAAATTACCTGTTTATCAGCAGTGTAGAATTTCTGGTTGTTTGGGGACTTTTATTAAGATCTGCAATATAGTCTCCCTATATCCTCTGGGAATGCATTCTTTTACTGAAAAGACCAGAGACAAAAACATGAACAAAACAAAACAAAAACAAAAACAAAACAACTTATGTCAAACTGAAGGACAAATGATAGACACGTATTCAGGCAGATCAACACTGAGAAAGTGGCATAGCCAAATCTTCACGAAGGAAATGGAAGTTTGAACTGGGGCCTTGAAGGATGAGATTCTTCTTAGAGACAAGAGGAAGGCAGCAAAGATTCTAGGCAGAGATACTGGCATGAGCGATGTGGCCGAGAAGCTATGTAGTTCAACCGGGTGTTAGCCTAAAACCCAGCTGTTCGCTTATTCATGACTTTTGGATCATCTCCTGAGCGTCAGGCCGTGCCTTAGATTCAGAGTGGGAAAGAGACACAGTCACCACCCTGAAGTCGCTATCAGATGATCAGGGGAGCCCACCGCGTGTGTCATGCTGTTGAGTGCAATGCTGTGACATCTGTTATTTAAATGTAACACAAGGGGTACCTGGGTGACTCAGTCAGTTGAGAATCTGACTCTTGGTTTTGGCTCAGGTCGTGGTCTCATCATGCGATCAAGCCCTACGTTGGGCTGCCCGCTGGCAATGTGGAACTTGCTTGGGATTCTCTCTCTTTCTCTCTCTCTGCCCCTCCCCCACTCGTGCACTTGCTCTCTCTCTCCAAATAAACCTCACAAACATTTTTTTTTTTTTTACAAAAGTAACACAAGTCTAGGGAATAGGAAAATTCATTAAAGTCCGAGGACTCTTGTGTAGATTATAATAATGTTCCACAGGTAGGAGGTAAAGGCTAAGTTTGTGTGTTCCCTTTTCTTTCCCTGCCAATCCCTGCCACAGGCAAAGGATACTGCCTTGTGTGGCTAGCAAGGTGAACCACAATCAGGTGGTTCCTACAGCCCTTTCTTCTTCACGCTACGAGAGCCACGGCAGCCATCAGCGTCAATGGCTTCTTTCTACAGCTGACATGAATGCAGTGGTTTGTTCCAACCCGGTCTTCCTGCCTCCACCTCCTGTTCCTCAGCAGAGTTGGGAGGGAAGTAGAGAAGGGGCTTTAGACTGTGACATGGCGTTTAATAAATCATTATAATTCAGTTCGAAAGGAAAACTTGGACTAGCGTAGGTGGTATTGAAATGGGCGGCCAGGACCAAACGTGTACTGACATTCCACCACATTTTACCACTGGAAGTCTGAAGAAGAAAGGGAGGTAACTCGCTAAGTGCTGCGGGAGCTCAAGAGATGTAGCAATGACTAGGAGGACTTAAGGCACGGCAGTGGCCAACAAAGCACCTTGCTTCCTGTACCGAAAGACCTCGAGTAGAATTGGTTGACGAGAAAATGTATTGACTGGGGCGGATGTGAACCCTATATGCAGAATTCAAGTGACCCACTTGCCTTTCACGTTGGGGACTCCATTGGAGACAAATCTATTATGTGCCCAATGGTCACATGTTCTCTATCCCATAATCAGACGCGTGGTCTTGTGATAATAATGCTTCAGGGCGCCTGGGTGGCGCAGTCGGTTAAGCGTCCGACTTCAGCCAGGTCACGATCTCGCGGTCCGTGAGTTCGAGCCCCGCGTCAGGCTCTGGGCTGATGGCTCGGAGCCTGGAGCCTGTTTCCGATTCTGTGTCTCCCTCTCTCTCTGCCCCTCCCCCGTTCATGCTCTGTCTCTCTCTGTCCCAAAAATAAATAAAAAAATGTTGAAAAAAAAAAAAAATAATGCTTCTATGGGTACCCCAGAGCATGATATTTAAATAAAAACCGCCAAGAATGTTCTATTGCTTCATCTACAGAGATATATATTGGGCCTCATTATTCAGTTTTTAGGGTAGGGCACTTTCCTGGGCTGTCTTCTATTGTCTCTGGGATGAGTGACTTTTCATCTGATTTTATTCCAGTATCATTCCATCTAATAAGTATCCCAGTACTTCTATTTGTAAGAGTCAATACACACACACACACACACACACACACACACACACACAATTTTGAAGATGCCTTATCTGTAGTTTAGTGGATTTCTAAGTTAAAAACAAACAAGGAATGCCTGGTGGCTCAGTCGGTTAAACATCCAGCTGACTCTTGATTTCGGCTCAGGTCAGGATCTCACGGTTGGTGGGACAGAGCCCTGCATCGGGCTCTGTGCTGACAACATAGAGCCTGCATGGGATTCTCTCCCTTCCTCTCTCTCTCTGCCTCTCCCCCTCTGCCAGTGTGCTCTCTCTCTCTCTCTCTCTCAAAATAAATAAACATTAAAAAAAATAAAAAAACAAACAAAAATGGGAATGATGAATCCAGACATTTTTCTCAAAAAAAAAAAACCCATTAAGAATAATCACTGTAGGGGCGCCTGGGTGGCGCAGTCGGTTAAGCGTCCGACTTCAGCCAGGTCACGATCTCGCGGTCCGTGAGTTCGAGCCCCGCGTCAGGCTCTGGGCTGATGGCTCGGAGCCTGGAGCCTGTTTCCGACTCTGTGTCTCCCTCTCTCTCTGCCCCTCCCCCGTTCATGCTCTGTCTCTCTCTGTCCCAAAAATAAATAAAAAACGTTGAAAAAAAATTTAAAAAAAAAAAAAAAAGAATAATCACTGTAATTATCCATTTCTGTGATACAGATCTTTCTTAAATAAACTGGCCTGTCTATTCAGTCTGTAGAGCCTATTTTAGGATAGTAATGTCATAATCTTTCTGCATATTTTTTTTCACAGAAGGTTTTTTCTTAGGGAAAAGCTATCCAACCAACTAAAGATAAAAATAGACCTGGTGAACTTTTGAACTTCACCTCTAATCCTCGGGCTAAAAGAAAAGTTTGATGAAAGAAAATATCCCAAATAGGAAATTTGCCAAATGCCCCAATTTTCTAGAATAAATAGGAAACTGTAGAAGGGCTACAGAAATTCCAAGCATGGTCTGATTTAAAGTTTTTAATATTCTTAAAGTAGGAAGGTAGCTCATTATTTTTCCATGGTCTTGGCAAATAATTGTGACAGTAGCTGACATTTGCTGAGTCTTCTGTCCCTATCCGGCACATTATGCTAAGTGCTTTAGGTGTATTGTGTCATTTAGCGCTTACAAAACCCTAGGAGGTATGACAATACCCATGATTCCTACTTGGTAAGTGAGGAAACTGACCCAAGGAGCTTGTGAATCTTGCCCCCGTTCCTTTGCTGGTCAGCAGTAAAGACCCAAGTGTGGCCTGTCTTACCCCAAATCATCAGGCTCCAACGGCAGGGGAGGCTTGGGGGAAAGGCAGCTTCGGTTACGCTTCGTGATTTTCCATTAAGAGCCGGCCTGCGTTCTGTGTCTCCTGTGAGAACAAACTTTCCCGTCTTTAAAAAAATCAATGGGCTCCGATTCTCGAAGACGTAGTAACAAAATGAATCAAATAAAAATTGCGATGTTACTTCGCCAAAGTAACCGGTTTGATATATGAAAAACCAAATGAAATCATAGGGCATATACTATTTTGAAAAAGGTTATTTTTACCTTATAATATACTGTGAACATGTTTCAGTGGCGTTCTATTTTCTTTCCCCACGTCTTAAAAATATGGTATGCAATCCCGATCTTGGCTGCCTGATTGCATAACCAATTGTTATGTTTTGTTGAGAACTGGCTAGGTCCCAGCCTGCCACTAAGCGTTTTATACGTCTTTGCTTGTTTAATGCTGGTGTGAACTTAACGAATTCTCTTGGCCCAGACACTTTCTTTCTTCTTTTTCTGGGGGGGGACGGCCAGTAGTATAAAGAACCATGAGTGCGCACAAAACCTTAGCCATAAGAATATTCACTGCAACTCTGTTTTCCTTTAATAAGAGAAATTCATTTTTTAAAGGTGGGCTTTCTTGTTGGCGAGGCAGATAATTGCGGAAATCAGGACTGACCCAGAGGACTTTCACAAAATTGGGCTGTGGCTATTTGGAGGCTGAGGACATGCGTTTTGGTCTTGCACGTTGAAGCTCTGTGAATTCCATGTTAGAGTAAGGAGAGAAGCATGAAGCAGACTCACTGTGAAGGAGGAAGATTCCTTCTCCCCTCCTCACCTTAACAGAGGAGTGAATGGGGCATCCATGCTCCCCAAATGCCTCCTGTTGTAGACCTCCGATTACTTCTTAAGTGAAGCAAGTCTTGGTTTTTATAGTATCCTTGCTAAAATCACGGTCTTTAGAAATACTTTGTGCTGGGCTTGAAATGGGTACTTTTATGGGGCTCCTGGCTGGCTCAGCAGGCTGAGCAGCTGACTCTTGGTTGCAGCTCAGGTCATGATCCTACGGTTCATGGGATCGAGCCCCGAGTCAGGCTCCACTTTAATTGTGTGGACCAGCTTGGGATTATCTCTCTCTGTCTCCTTCTACCCTTCTTCTGCTCTCTCTCTCTCTCTCAAAATTAATAAACTTAAAAAAAAAGAAATGGCCACTTTTATGACTCTAGCTATATGTTGAAGACTTCTGATTAATTCTTAAAATGAAATAAATATCAGCATTACTGCCTTACGTAGGTCATTTCTAAAATCACAACCCTTGGGGCACCTGAGTGGCTCAGTCCGTTAAGCATCAGACTTCAGCTCAGGTCATGATCTTGCTGTTCTGGAGTTCAAGCCCCGTCGGGCCCTGTGCTGACAGCTCAGAGCCTGGGTCCTGCTTCAGATTCTGTGCCTCCCTCTCTCTGCCCCTCTCCTGTTCACGCGGTCTCTCTCCCCAAAATAAACAAACATTAAAAAAATAAATAAAATCACAATCCTTAAGAATACTTTTCGTTGGGTGCTCCTGGGTGGCTCAGTCGGTTGAGCACCTGACTTTGGCTCCGGTCATGATCTCATGGTTCGTGAGTTCGAGTCTCCACCGGGCTCATTGCTGTGCACGCAGAACCCGCTTCGGATCCTCTGATTGTATTGCAGTCTGCATACACTCCCGGGAGACCCGTTATAGTTCAGAGTGTGGGTGTGGGTTCAGATTCTGTGGGTTTAGGTAAATGGGTAAGAATGGATACTCCAGAAGGGCTACACATGCGCTCATCGTGCACCATTTTTTTTTAGAGCTGGGAAACCCAGGCTGTAGAGCCTAGAAAGAATTCGGGTTGGCTCCGGGGTTGGGCGAGGTGGGGTGAGAGTAGAATCCAGTAGTGCCCAAGGGCTGAGTGTGTGGGTTCTTAAGGTGGACCACCTCGTGTTGTCTCCTGCCGGCTATATTGAGCTTTTCTAAGCCTGGAGGATTAAGTTACCCTTTGTCACGAGGACAAAGCATTCGAAAAAGGGTTAACCGCACTTGCTGTGGGCTGCTTTCAGTTTTCGAAACTTTCAGAGGCTTGAAAAATACGGAATCAGAATCAAACAATGTATGTCCGTGTCATCACGATCTAGATTTAAGAGCTGTTAATATTTTATCTTTTTTTTTTTGCATTTACACACACACACACACACACACACACAATCAAAAAGAGAGAGAACATCCTGGATAAAATAGCAGTCCTTTCGATACTCTACCCAGTCCCAAACCACCTTTGCCTCCATGAGAAATAACCACCGTCATATTCTTCCAGCTGTTTTGGATGCTTTTCTATATTAATAAATACCTCCAAAATAATATTTCCTAGCATTTGAACTCATATATAAATGTTACGTGCTAAAGGTATCACGTGGTAGTTTTCTCCTTCATTTAGCTTAATATATTTGAGAAGTACCTTTGTTGATTGATATATATATTATATATCATATGCGTATACTATATTGAATTCATTCATTCAAACCGTTGCATAGTATTTCAGCGTATAAAGCCCAATTTATTTTTCTTTCCTTCTATTAGTGTACATTAATCTTTTCCATTTTTTTTGGTTTGCCATGACAAGGAATGTGTAACAAATATCTTAGGGTAGGTCTTCTATGTTCACAGTTTAGTCTCTCTAAACAGAATAGATCAGGGCAGAAGTGTTGGATTGTACAAAAGATGAATTTTCAGCGTCTCTAGATAGTGCCCAATTTGCATCAATTTTCCCTCCCATGCACAGTGCACGCCTATGTTTCCTTATCCTTTATAGTATTTGATATGTTAGAATAAAACTTTTACCAATAGGATGAGTATAACATGTCACCGTTATTGCTTTAATTTTTATTTCTTGGGATTACTCTTCTATACTCTTGGCTTATCATAGAAATGGGTTTGGATCTGGGATTCGGAACAGGGGACGTTGGGATGGGGCCACGAATTTGAGGGGCAGCCTGGAATATAAGTTAAGGTGACCCAGGATGGATGTCCAATGGCCTGACTCACTGGCTTTCACATTGTGCCCTGCTGTCCCAGAGAATCCTTGAAATTCCCTCTCAGGGGGTCCTGTGGCAGTGGGTGAGTGGGGGTGGGGCGCAGGGTGGGGAGGTGCTGGGGCACAGACACAGGGCAGGCTGAGCAGGGGCTCTGAGCCAATTTCCACTACAGCATCTTTGCCTGTATTGTCTTTATGAGGTTTTATGTGATTTCGTTCAAATAAAGTGCCCAATGGTTGAAGTAAGTTCGAAAACCACTGGTTTCAAATAAGGGTGTAAGTGGATATTGGCATATTCTATTAGAGTACATTTATGGAATTTTTATGCTTGCTGCCTAGGAAACTCCTCAAACCACCGAAGTAGAACACTTTGGTTGATTTGGACAAAATGACTATAGCTAGCAAGGAGGAAATAATCTATTTCTTCCGGGGAAAAAAAGAAGGAGACTGATCTCTTGGAAAAATGAATTTCTTTCGTCTTGCCCCAGAGAAGAGTCCCTGTCCTTTGGGCCAGAGCCTCAGTGTGGAGGGGAACAAATCGATGAGAATTGTCAAAATGACTCTCATAATAATACTAGGGTTGTTTTTGCCTTTTTCATTTTTATTCTCTCGTGAGTTTACAGTGGAACTTTCCAGAGGCTGCAAGCTGTGTGATATTACGAGAGATAAAATGCAGAAGCAGACATGAGACTCCAGCTGTTTTTTTTATCAAGCCAAACTTTGAATGGATTTATAAAAACGTCAACCAAGCCTACTCTCCTCGCAGGTTTTTTTTTTTTTTTTTGCGATTATTATTTTTCATTAAATGTGTTATTTATGCTAGCATGCGATGGTTTATTTTGGTTATCCTAGAATTAATTAAAATTAACATTTGAAATACTTCTCAATTTTAATTTCTAATACTGCAAATGTTGACACATGTAACCTACTGAATCAAATATTCTCTGCTTACTTCATATTTTTTTTTTTTTTTGAGTGTGAGACCAATCTTTAGAGCGTGTGATCTGATAAAAAGACATTCGAGGTTTACTGCTAGTTTTTGGTGCCGAGAGATTGGAATTCTCTCGTTCAATGCCTCGCGTTGGGATTCACCATAGTGAACCCTGCTATACCAATGTGCAGACCTCCCAGACCGTGGCATTGGCCAGAAAGAAGGACTGGGGGGGGGGGTAAGAGTCATAAGGATGATTCTATGGAGGAGAACATCGGCTACTGGCCCTCCAATCTGGGAATGATACAATATGGTCTGTCCACCAGGGTAGTGAGTCTGTGAGTGTGGGACCCGGCGGAGGATCTGAAGCTGCAGGTGTTCTGTACATCTGTCTGGTCTTGGGGTCACAGGTAGGGAGGAAATGAAGGTTTACTTCCTCATCATGGCCTCCTCTCCCAACTCTTGTACCGGGCAGCTGTTGCTAAGTTTAGCACCTTGTCTTAGTCTTTGGAGTGTTCCCTTTTTTTCCGGAAAAAATAGGACCAACTGTCAGCCTAGAGGATTTGTCAAATATGGTGTGACACTCCCGGAAACTCGCCAGGGGCAGCAACATCCTCTGTGTTAGTTGAAGGTGATGCTCCAGAAGGCTGTTCTGGGACCACCCTCTCCGGACATGGCTATACATTCACCTGTTCAGCCATCACTCAACTAAGAGTGGCCAAAATAGAGAAGCTACTGGCTAGATCTCTTCACCCAGGGCCTCAAGGGACCCCATACGGGTGTGAATCTTCAGGTGGCATCCCCAAAGCCCCAGGCCTCTTACTCATTCACTGGACAGTCTGAGCATGTTGTCGGGCAGACTGTAGAGTGACGTCATGAGCCAGCTATTGTCTAAACTCCAGACAGCAGGCAAGGTCAGAGGTTACCTTCCGTCATTCATTCACGTGCCAGTACTAATACAATCCTACGGCCAACGAGTATTTATTGAACACCTGCTATGTGCCAGCTATCATTCTAGGTATTGGAGATACGGCAGGGGACACAACACTCAAAAATCCCTGCTCTTGCTTTCTAGTAGGATACACTCAATAAATAAGACAAATACATATAATAAAGTGTGCATGTTGAACAAGCTTGGTGGGTGTCATAAAAGGCTATGAACAAAGAAGAAACCAGGGCAAACAAGTTTATATGCAACATCCAAGGGGATGGATAAATAACATGAGTTAAATGCCTGAATACATTCTTTTTTTTCTTTTTTTTTAATTAAGATCTCTTTCCTTTATTTCCCTATGGCTAAGAGCCTGGATTCTTTACTAATAAACAAACAACACACACACACACACACACACACACACACACAAAAGCACATGCACACACACAAAACAAGAACCAAACTACTTACTAAGGCAGAAAACAGGGTGACTTTGTATCCTGGCCAGTCGGAAAGGACATGTGACGCTGTGTGTGACAGAAAGCAAAAAGGCATTTAGGACCATACACCCAGTCCAATAGATGACCATCCAAATATCCCTACGGGGTCCCCATTGATGTCAGCCATCTTGTTAGCTCATGCTGATTGAGAATTTGGGGTGCCCGGGTGGCTCAGTCAGCTAAGTGTCCGACTTGGGCTCAGGTCATGATCTCACGGTTTGTGGGTTCGAGCCCCGTGTCGGGCTCTGTGCTGACAGCTCAGAGCCTGGAGCCTGCTTGGCATTCTGTGTCTCCCTCTCTCTCTGCTCCTCCTCTGCTCACTCCCTCTCTCTAAAATAAATAAACATTAAAAACTTAAAAAAAAGAATTAATTGTGTGTTATGTATGTAATTGCAATTTCCTCAATGAACAAAGAATTTTGTGCTTTTGTCTGTGTCAGGACCCAAAGGGAAGGACCTGGGGCAAAACAGCCACGACCACAACACGACCACAACACGACCACAACAATACGCACTTCTCTTTTGGGTTTCAGTGTGAAAAGCAAGGCTGGCTTAGGAGGATCTAAAAGTCTGTCGTTGTCCTGGCCAAAGACCCCTCTCGCCATCGTGAGAGAGTTTCCATGAGTCTGCTGGCAGGTGGCTGGCATCCCTCCGTCCTCCTTGCCCCACTCTGGAATGGATTCTTGTTGCCCACCACCCCTGTAACCATGGTAACTGCTGGCAAACCATGAGCCATGAGAATTACTGTGGGTTTTCAGAAAACCAGGAGTGGGCCACCCATCTGACTTTTCTCTCCTACTCTGCCCATCAACATCGTTCTTTCTCTTGGTAAAGCGTTGGGGTACCTCTAAGGAAGACATTATTGGTTGCCCACCACTAACTACCCAATGGTGGTTATTTGGAAATGTCAGATACTTGTTTCCCAGGCTCCATTGCATGATTCTATCCTAGAGAGAGATCTGAAGGAAATCTTCCTTTCCTCCTCCCCTCCCCCTGCCTCCCTCCCTCCCTCCCTTGCTCCTTCCTTCTTTCCTTCCTTCCTTCCTTCCTTCCTTCCTTCCTTCCTTCCTTCTTCCCTCCCTCCCTCCCTTCCTTCCTCCCTCCTTCCCTCCCTTCTCCCCTCCCTCCCTCCCTTCCTCCCTCCCTCTCTCCCTTCCTTCCTTCCCCTATCCCTCTTTCTTTCTCTCTTTCTTCCTTTCGGGTTGGGACAGGCAGGAAGTGGGATGGGAGTGTTGGACACCTTCTGAGAAACATTTTTCTTCCTGTACCAGTCAGGGTCCCAGCAGGAAACAGATGGCTCACTCAGACAGGGTCATTAAGGAGGATTTAATCAAGTGACTGCAAAGTTCTGAGCCAGGTTAAGGGAAACTTGCAAGGGATGGTTAAGGAGATCTGTGGTGGAGCTAGAATCAGAGAGGGACATTACCACCCTAGGATCGAAAGGGCACATGGAGAATGGTTATCAGAACCCAGAGAGACTAGTTGTCACTGTGGGAGAGGGCCACCCAATCGGAGCCGTGGCTTTCAGCCAAGGTATGCAGCCAACTGGAGAAGAGGAGGAAGCCAAATGCAACTGAAGGGCAAAGACCAAGGGAGGCTATCTAGGTTCAGGAAGGTCAACCTCCAAGGCACGCAGAGGGTGGAGGAGGTGGGGAAGTGGAAAGCGGACGTAGAAAAAGACATATCCAAAGTACTGCCAGAAAAGAGAGAGACCGATCCAGAGACCCCAAGAGAGAAGATCTAAAAGAAGTATGTTCACCTGCCTTCATCGTTCAGCACTTGCTCTGAGAGGTCAGCTGATCAAAGCCATGGTGGTGGTTTTGTACCTATGTGGATGGAGAAGGTGGAGACAATCTCGTGCGAGCCCCGTTGTGGTGACTGGGCTCTGGGACCACCTCTTCCAGTCTCGTGTCAGATGAGAAACATGAGTGGCTGTTGTTTCAACCGCTTTTATTCAGGGGTTTACTTGCTGTCTTAACATCTTAATGGATGCAATCACCTACACAAAAGTAAGGAAATGAGGATTTTCTGAGTGCATACTATGTACCAGAGCCTTTTCACACACACTGGATTAGTTCTTTCAATAAGCCCTTCGGGTGACAATCACTGTTGTTATTATTTCCATGTCATGGACAAGGGACCCACGACTAAGAGAGAGAGACAGAGGTCAGAAGTTAAGGGCTAAGCTGGAATCATAGTTAGGGCTAACTCATGATTTCTCTTCATGCTCACTGCCTAGATTTTCTTGGTCCCTCGGACTTTCCCTCCTTTGAATCAAGAAAGCCATCCTGACATTGAACGGTTTGTGTGTTGACCTCAGGGAGGTCTCCTTGAACCCCACCTCTCTCTCTCAGTAACTTCTGGAGTCTTCACTCATCTCAGCAGAAAGAGACACCTGGTGTTTCAAGTTTTGTTTTATGATTCCAGGGAGAACACAGTCCCAATCCCTCGAAGGGCCACCGGGAGACTAATTCTCCCTGTCTCTGAGCTGGTGAGGTGTACCATATGCCAGCTCACCTCATTATTTTCATCACTGATTTGACAGCTATTTGTGGAGCCCTGGTTATGTTCCAGGCAGTATTTTTAGCATCTAAGGGACCAGCAGGGGCCTGACAGAGCTTGTGTACTAGGGTAAAAAACAGGCAAATAAACAAGACGATTTCACATAACAATAAAGAGTCTAAAAAATGTAATATGATAGACACCAAGGTGTGCAGAAGGAGCCTTTAGATGAGATGGTCCAGAAAGTTCTCTGAAGACTTGACATTGGAGCTGACAATGTCAGCTCAATCTAGGGACACGTCCAGCGGGAGAGAATGATGGAATAAGAGAGCTAGGAGGTGAGTTCACGTGATCAAGGACCAAAAATATACACATGTGGCTAGAGGAGGGAGGACTAAGAAGAAACTGGGGGATAAGCAGGGCTGTAGGGCCTTGAAGTCTATGGAAGGAATTGGAATTTTATTCTAGGAGTAAGAGGAAGGCACTGGGTTCCAAAAGAAGGAGTGATCTAATTTTGATTTTACAAACAGTGTTCGGAATGCTGGGTGGAGAACAGAATGGATTGGGGCAAACATGGAGGAGACAGGGGGCCGGTGATGAGGACATGTGTGAATGAGAGAGGGAAGCTTGGACCAAGGTGATTGCACTGGGAATGGAGAGTCGCGAAGAGATTTGGGGCGTGTGTTGAAAGTTGACTGTTGGTGGTGGAAAAGAGGGGGAAATAATCCAATGGCGACATAGAGCTTTAGCTTTAGCAAAACCCTTTGGATTGAATACCTCACCAAGATTTTGCCTGTGGCATCCCTGACAACCAACATCACCTCTGCACCTGGGCCAAATATCTGTTGAGGCACTTTCCGATTTGAGCAAGAATTAAGTTAGGATTATACAATGTTTGATCTTGAGAAGATTGTAAAGGTTTTCGAAGCCAATCTTGTCTCTTTGAATTTGAGGAGAATGTGGTGCAGAAAGATTGACTTGTACTTGTAGGAGAGATAAGCAAGAATTGGACAGGATCTCAGGACTGCTTTTGCCTGCCCAGCATATTGTATGAGAATTTGTTTTAACTATAAAATGTGTTTTCTAAAGTGATCCCTTTTTTTCCCCACGCAGAAAACTGCCTTGAGATTAAAAAAAAAAAATCTGGAAAACACCAACTCAAAAAAAAAAAGGAAATTCTGAATTTTGTGAAATCTTACATAGTAGCAGCTCTGCTGGGACCAAAAATCACGACAATTTTCATTGATTCCTTTATGTAGTAACACCGCTTGCAACGGTTTCACCAGACGACCCAGAAGAGGGCAGCTGCCTGTCTGTATCTGCCCAATAAGTGTAGGAAAGTGTAACCAAGCAATGCCAATTCCAGACACATTCCTTGGTTTGTATCTTGGCCACATCCAGAGTATTGATATGTATGACGTCAAATGGGCAAAACATTTCTTTGGCAAGCCACTCTGTGGCTAAGTAGCAAGTGCTTAAAATGCCAGCTCATAAGGGCTCCTCAGAATCAAGGTTGGGAAAATGTGTTGATAAACTTCGGATCTCTTAATTACATAATTAGATGGTCAAACAATGGCTAGTACATTCCGTATGCCTAACATGTGATTGGTGCTTTATATAACTTAACCCATAACATCCTTATGTTAAGCATGTGAAGGGGGATAGAATACACCATTTGCCCATATTTTCCTTTTCCCACACCTTTGTCGTATTCACTATGGGTGGAAATACTTTCCTATCCCATTGATGTTGGGCTTGGCTAAGAAACTTGCTTTGGTTATGGGCATGTAGAGTGTCAGTGTTAGGAACGAAGGCTGTAAGAGGCTTCATGGGTTTTCCTTCATCTCACTTAGTTTTCTGACCTCTTCCAATGGGAAGAATGTACCCCACATCCCAGATTGAAAACATGGAGAGCAAACCTCCATCTCACCCAAAGTCCGCAGTCCAGCCGAGTTCAGCTAAGTCCAGCCAGAATCAGCTGAACCTTAGCCAACATCCAAAGTCAGATTTAAGAAATGTTTGTTACAGGACACTGTCACAGCAGTAGCTGACTGATACACTAAGTGTGCGTTATTATAATGAAGCCAAGTCTTGGAGCTATTAATGGTCTGCCTCAGTTTATAGCACTGAGAGGTGGCTCAGATCAAATTGGGCCCTTCATATTTTTGTGCCCTCTTCGCCCAGCGAAATGTGTTCTCGCCCCTCCCCCACATGGAGAAGGGCAGAGATTTTATCGTTTGGTCTGTTATTTTCCTTTGTTGCTGGTGTTCTAATTTCTTATAAGGTCTTCATTCCATAAGATCCACACAGTGACACAGAGTGAAAGACATATTAAGTATATAGATTGCTATAAAAGGTTACCTACAAATTTAATGATTCATTTCTACACTCAATTATATTGTTAGTCATGAGCGAAAAATAATCTTTATGCTTTGTGGAAATGTTGAATTTAGCCTTTAAAAATTAGTACAGTATCTACTCACGCTGTACAATATCATCCAGAGAGGTGAACATAATTCTCCTCAGTTCATGGAATAAATTAAGACGGATGGATGATTCACTTACTTTTACCTCATAGCAAGGTAATATATTGATTTCTCCCCTCTTTTCTTTGAAGTCTAAAGGAAAACTTCCAATTAAACCTAATTACATCACTCGGATTCTGAACCCTTCTAGAAATTACAGAGCTATCAATATCAAGTACATTTACGTCGATTTGCAAATCTACTTGGCCCAGACACGTGCCCAGCGCCACTTTGGCTTTTGTGCAGCTGAGCTCCTAACGGTGGTGTAACATGTTTTTTCTGATTACTTTATACTAGATTAGTTGAGATTTTCAAGGGCAAGATGGGAAATTGGATGGATACTTAAAAGTGAATGTGTTCACATAAGCAAATGGGAATGAAAAGGCAGGTGGCTCTGCCCAATGAGACCAGCTCAGAGGGTGCAAATTTTCAGGAAAGTGTAGGCTGGTTGGGCGGTGGGGGTTACGAGGCAGTTCCAACCTGCCGCGTGGCACAGAAATGATCCCGGGTCCCCCAGTTCCTTTACGTTCAGATTCAGAGGACCTCCAGGTAAAATCGCTTCATAACATTCCATTCAAAAATGAACCGGAGGAATACTAATCAGTCACAGCGATGACAGTGACACAGATCGTCCCTCATTGGGGATCAGGACTGTGCTGTACACAGAGACCTCAGGCCACGGTCCTCCCATTCAACCCCCCCGCTCCAATGCCCAAGGAGAGGCACGTAAAGGGGAGAGGGAAGGTGGCCAGTTTCTGAAAAGAGATCCTATGCCTGGCAGTGCTGGTAAGGAGCACTCATCTCGGAAACACAGGGTGGGGAAATGGTCACAGCTGAAAAGGAGAAGCAAAAGCCTGGACCCTCACGGTCTGCTGACTTCTAATCCTGCCTCTGCACCTGCCTCATTAAGAGACATTAGGCAAATCCCCCATTAGCTTCCTCTCATAAAGAGGAGGAAGTGCCGAGAGACAGGAGGCTGACGTGAACAGCCCTGGCTTTTGAGAAGGGGGAGAGAGGATTTTGCAAACTGTAGACCTGTGAGCTTAATGTCAATCCCGAGTGAAATTCTAGAATGGATTATTAAGAAGATGGTTTGCGAGCCCTTGACCAAAGGCAGTGGTGGTCTTGGGAACCGGGGTGGATTTGCTGAGAATGAATCTTGCCAGATTAATAACTTCATTTCTTTTTTGGATGCAGTTACAAGTCAGGTAGAGATAAGTGAGAATGGATTTCCGAAAGACAATTGATGCAGACTCTCCCCGAGCCTTATAAAATAAGGTGGAGAAATGCCAATTAGGTGGTAGTGACATTTGGGGCTGGTGGATCGATTACCTTGTAGGGTGTTGCATAAAGTACTCCTACTTGTCCTGAAGGTGGTCTCAGGCTCTTCTCAATCCAATCAGGCCAGTCTAGTTTCTGCTGGTGAGAACGGCTACCGTGGGTGGCCATTTGATCTAGAACTAAATCTACTGCTGAGGTGAGGGTGCGTCTTGCCAAGCAGATGTTGCAGGGGCTGGACCAGGAGCAGGTCAACTGGCAAAGGCTATGGAGGCTGAAGCTCAGGTCAGCCAGCATCAAGGTCTGCCATTGGGGGCGGGTTGACACAAAGTTAAGTGATGGTTAGTGGACAGCCATGGTCTGTGGCCTCTCAGTACCTATCACTTATGTTGTGAAAAGCCCAAGTTTTCACTTGGGGATCCACCATATCCCTATTTTATGTGCACGTGGTTCCTGTACACTCCCACTTCCTGCTCTAGGAAATACCACGTGACCCAGATGTGGCCAATTGAGGCAGCAGATCTCACAAGGGACAGTGATTGGCTCAGGGATGTGCGCTGGTTAATCAGGACCGAGGAGACAGGTGTTTGGCACTTCTGATTGAGTTGTGTAGGAGCTGATCTCACTGCTCTGTCGGCGGCAGAACATGCCTTGATGTTGTGATAATGTGCGTCTGGTGCCCTCAGTGGAGCCCGAGAATGAAGCCAATGTTGGAATTAGACACAGCCCAACAGCTAGAGAGAAGACAAATCCCGATGATACTGTCCGAACCGTGAGTTCAGAATAAAATCTACATCTGCGCTTTGCTGTTGCATGAGGTAGTGAATTCCCTCTCTTGCTTAAATCTCTGTGTGTGGAATTTTCTATTATCTGTAGCAGGAGTCCTGAGGATATGCGGAACCTTTGGAGCTCGTCGGTGAGGAAGCCAAGAAGAGGTGATGATAAGAGCTATATAGCAGGGGGGAAACATCGGAAAAGTAGCGTCCTTATCACCATGCTTGGTTTGGGGAGGAAGCTGGTCCCAGAGGAAAAGAAGGAAGGGAGAATGCAACAACAATTGTAGCAGAGACAATACCCCGTGCTCATCAAGTCCTGTGTCATTTTACTCTTCCAAGACACAGAGGAAGCCTTCCCTGCTGTTGGGTGTGTGTGTGGGGAGGTGTTTCTCCATGTTCTGACCCCTGGTGCCATGTGAAATGACTTGTGTGATATCCGGGAGGAAGCACTGAAGGGCAGACGTGGGCTCCCTGTGCTCCCTCTCTTGCTGTGGTGACTGTGCGGGCCACACGCTGAAATGGTAGCACTGTGAAACGGAATCTGTCTAGAAGCGAACTCTCCAATGCTGCATAAGTGTGAGACAAAGTTGGGTTTGTTACTGACTGAGCTTTAGGGATTTGTTTGTTCCTGCACATAGCCTAGCTTAATTGAACTAACATGGTCCTCATGCAGCTAATGCGCTAGTCTAATTACCAACCCAAGGACCAGAACACCAAGGAGTTAATCGGCAGTCCAGGGAATCAGAGCTGGATGAAATGGGTTGAGCTGAGGCTCGGATTCTGAGTACGAAGCTCCTTCAAAGTCTCTTTTCCAGGATCAGGATTGGTTCTAGAGGCTGGGATTAGGAACATCTGCTAATGCGGAGCCAAGAGAATTTCACTTTGTGGGAAAAGAGGAGCTTAAAACCAAGCCATGACAGATTTTCCTTGCATGGTAGAGGTGAGATCATTGGTGTCTGGCTTCACTCATTCGAGAATAAAACAAGGCAGAAGGGGAAATGGCTGTTTTTCATGACAGACTGCAGGAGCCCCATAGATAGACTAGCAGGCTGGACCATGGGCTTAGCATCAGCTTTATGGGGATACAGTCCTGCACCTAGATCTTAAAGCTACAGAAAGACCTGGAGCTTCATTTCCCCTAATTTTGGCATGAATAGGCAGGGTAATCAGGGAGTCAAATCCTAACACCATTCCGTGTTGTATTAAGAGTAATGTAGCATCCTTAGAAGGGCTGTGCTAGTTTTTCCCGGCTTAAAGGCCGGATCACCCATGGAGATTCTATTTCATTTTGGCTCCACGTTCTATGAAGGATGGTGAAAAGTTGCTACAGCTTTCTTTTTTTTTTCGATATATGAAGTTTATTGTCAAGTTGGTTTCCATACAACACCCAGTGCTCATCCCAACAGGTGCCCTCCTCAATACCCATCACCCACCCTCCCCTCCCTCCCACCCCCCATCAACCCTCAGTTTGTTCTCAGTTTTTAAGAGTCTCTTATGCTTTGGCTCTCTTCCACTCTAACCTCCACGTCACTACAGCTTTCAAGACAAACATTTAAGCATTTATAGCCTTTCTAAGTATACCCTTTAGCATTTATAGAGAACTCACTGTGTGCCAGACACAGTGCTGAGTCTTGAGGATGAGGAATGAGTAAGAAATGGAGCCTGCTCTAGAAAAGCTTGGGTTTCGAGGCTCGGATGTCATCTCATTGGTTACAATGATGAAAGTGTAAAGGAGTTGGGGAGGGAATTTCTAGCTTGAATTAAGGAAGACTTAAATAGAGAGGCATAATTACTGTCTCTTGCTGGTTTCAGGGTTTCCACATAAAATACAGATTAAACCTGTCTTACAGGGCCCTAGTAGGCAGAATTTCAACGAAAGGGTAAACATTCAGCTGATTTTGTGGAGGCACAAAGGGAAGGGTCTTAAAATAAAAATGTCTGGTATGCACAGTACCGAGCTTCCTATTGTTAACGGTCTTCAAGTGGATATGGGGTGACCGATTAGGGAAGTAACAGAGCACTTAACATTCAAATCCCAGCCCCTCTGGATTTGGCCAGCCATTTAATTTCTCAGTTTCTCCCTGTGTAAGATGGGCCAGTAATAGCCAAGTCAGAGAGTCGATGGGAAGATCAGTGGAATGATACTCGAGGAGGGCCAAGCGCAGTGGCTGTTGAGTTGATGCTCTGATAGAGACCCTGATGTTAAATATGGTACCTGCTGAAGCTGCTGATGACATGGTCATGGGCATCTGAACGTCCAGAGAACACAACCATCCAAGACCCTTTCCGATCCTGAACATTCATGAGTTTATGATTCTGTACTTCAGTTTGCTTGTCTGTGATAAGGAAAGAACTCCGTCAAGTTCTGAACACCAACGTAAGGCCACTATTGCCTTGGTTCTGCAGACGTACATCTCATACAGGATCCATGTCTTCCGACTGTTGATGTTCTTTCCGACGCGGGCAACCCTCTCCAACTGGCTTCGCTTTGCCTGCTGAGCCTGTGTCTGAGGGCCGACATTGGCCTCAGATCTGAACTTACACTGAGGTTTTGTCTTCCCTGTAATCCCTCTTAAGTTTTGTGAAAGACTGAACACCCCAACTAGCTTATCACAGCCCCTACTGGTGTGGCCAGAGGGAATCTCTCTTTTGGAGTAAACTTTACAGCAGCTGCCCAGAGACTCTGAGCTCTGTCAAAGAAGCTGTGTACCTGGAAGGCAGACTCTTCAGATGGAGGCACTCCGATTTGGCTAAAAGCAAATTTGCTAAATTTTTTTGCTAAAAGAAGCTGACTAAAGAAAAAGGCACAGGATCTTTCACTCCTCCTGGTGGTCTTCCATGTTTGGAATTCTGTGCCTCAGGGACAGATATTTCTCCAGTAATGTTTATGTTCAACATCAGTGGTGGAAGATTTCAAGATGCCCAAATGAGTAATTCCAGTAGAAACGGAAGGTTGGACAAAGCTTCTTCTCATCATGAAGCATGATCCTGTGAATTTAACTCTGTCAAACAAGCTGGCCTTGGCATTTGATTGTACAACCTTCAACATCAACCGACCCTGAGGTTCCTCCCTTCCCTCCAAATCATCTCCCTCCAGTGAAAAATGTAAGCGGTCGATGCGAATGAAGGCCTTACCAGAACTTGCTGCAGGAGGCAGTTGAATCAAAAGGTTTAAGATGAGAAAAGTTCTCTTTTCCCCATGTGTTGAGGTTTTCTTTAGCCTAGGGAGTGAAAATTCTTTCAAAGCTGGAACAAGCACATACATTCTGAATTCTTTGCCGAGGCACATTGTGCCTTTGCAACTGATCTGCTCCGTAAGTAGGAAATGTCAGAAAAAGGTCCCAAGTGCCGCTGGTACCTAGAATCACATACAATAGATTTCTGAATGCCCAAAGCCTCTTATTCACAGAGAATAAACATATATTATACTGTATAGATTTTTTTTTCGGTCGGTATGAGCCAGAGTTATGGAATATTTGCAGGCACAGAGACGAGCAATTCTCTTCTCACTGTGTTTAATAATTCTCCAAAGGTGGTTATTAATAGGTGTCAGAACAAGGGTAACTTTTTAAGCCCACAGTCCCTGCAGCAACGCCTCCTGGCCCTTGATTGTTTAGGTCTGCTAATGTAACCACCCTGGGAAAATGTTTTAAATGCACCAGCACTTCTAAATGCCATTTTCTCATCAAAATATTGTCCCTTATTTGGTCCACCGAGCTAATGCATTTATGTGACACCTACATTAACACTGTAGTCACTTCGCACCTTGACCCCTTCCTTCTAGTCAAAGCACACTCCACGGCTGTGGAGGGCAGGCCTCCGAAAAAGAGGGAGGCAATTAGGTAAAAAGTAATACCGGGGTGTGATGGTCTTTGTTGATTGAGTCACCACTAAAGTGGTTCCCAAATTGTATGATGTATTAGGCAACAAGAAAGAAAATAAATTAGCTGGGGTCTATATCTATCTCCATATCTATATCTATATCTATATCTATATAGCTATAGCTAATGGTACTCTGTCTTAATCATTTCAGTCCTGTGGGTAAGAGAAGTCCTGGGGGCCCACTGTTTAGCACCCTAATCTCATATGAACTCATGGGTAATGGGCTTCATATCCATAATCTTTGCCTTGTAATTCCAGCAACCTAACTGAGCCCGGAAAATAACAATGGAAAACGTGTCTAGAATTGAAATATGATCAGATAGCAGATGTAATAGGAAATATAAGCCCTTCTTTTTTCCATTTACCTTGTGTTTGGTTTACATGCGAATCTATGTGGATGTGGGATGCTGGAATACCCCGAGTTTGTTGTAAGCAAGATGCCAATATCGTATGCAGGAAGGCAAGTGGACAGGCAGAGAAACAGTTGGAGGTTGCAAGGACAGGAAGTGAGGCTGACCAGTCACCATCCTCCCGGACTCCATGGTTTAGTATCTAATATAGCTTAGGGTGTTGCAAATAAAAGAAAAATAATACCTAGACCCAGGGGCCAAACTTTTGAGTACAAGAAAATGATTCAAGTAGAGTGGAGGGAATTAGGAGAGAGAGCGTGGGTAGAGGCATGGATAATCATGAAGATTGTGGGATGTTGTGCCAGGGTTTTGGTGATAAGCTGGCACCAATGTGGTGTGGTTAGGGACAGAAAGTCCTGGCCAAGCTTGGAGGCAAGCTTCCAGGAGTTTCATAGAGGAGCTGGTGTGGGAGCATTACTGGCGTCTAGAAGCTCTGACTGAATTTGAACATGAAGACAAATACCTCTAGGGAGGGAAAACTCAGAGTTGGGAAAATGTTGGGCGTGTATGGAGAATGCAAATATCTCCTTTAAATCTCAACATCATGAACCAAATTAGTAGATATTTATTGGATGTCTGTGTTGTAAGTACAAAAGGTCAAGTGAGATCTTTTCTTTCCCACATGCTCTGCCAGGAACTTAAAATAAAGGGAAATAAAGTTGTTTTCAGAGTATTAAACTGTTAAAAATTCATGAACAATGGACATGACGAACCATCTGTGAGAGTAAATCAAGGCATTTTCTGTAAAGTTGAACAGGGGAGTTTCAGAATAGCCAAGAGTCCAATCCAGGTGACCTTGTAATTCTTAACAGAAGGCAGGCCTAGAAGCAGGAATGTGATTGCTATTTGGTGAGTAAAGACCTATTTTCTTATATTGTGCTTGGAGAGAGAATTTCTGAACAGAAGGGCCTTGATCAACTGAGAGCAAGGTTCCTGATGTATGGGAAAGGGGTCTGGCGACAGCCATTTTCTCAATCAGTCAACAGCTATCATCCTATGAGATACCAGTGAGTGTTGTGTGTGTGTGTTAAAAATGAGTCTTCATCTTGAAAAAGGACATTATGGACCACCAGCATAGGGGCTGATAAAAAGATACAGAAAAAGCCAGAATTTAGCAAGGTTTCTTCAGGACCATCTGGGGAAGGAAGATAGTATGAACATTCTGACCCCAGAAAAGGTGTCATCTTTGTAGAATGAGTCATCAGGCCTCACCATGACCAACACCATCTATAGCGGTCATTCACAGAGGGCACATTATATACCCGAGACTTTGTATATACCATTTCATTTCATCTTTATGCGATCTCATGAGTTACACCTGTTTTAAAAAGTGAGGAAACCAAGGAACTTGCCCAAGGTTGTACCCTTGGTGGGGGAGCTGGAGTTGATTAATGTCTTCCCGGAATTCCAAGCTGTTGTGTGGAGTGAGAACACGGACATTTTGCAGAAGGGAGTGTCTTTTGGAAAGAAGAATGGTCTGGGGACAAAGTGGCATCACTGAGCACTTAGCCTGATGCTTTCCTGAAGCAGACTTGAAAATATATTACATAAATAAGGAAGCTATGAGACCCAGTGTAAGGAAGGTCAGAAAGAGAGTGGGCGTGATTCTGGAAGATGCATTGAGTGTTCATTCCACAGGGAAAAGAATCAAAGTAACAAGTTATTAAACCAACTTAATCAAAACCTTACTTTTGTTAGCTGCTTTCTTTCTTTGAATAGTTGACACGTCGGATTGTGATAGTGTGCGAGATTAATCTGGTTATTTTTAAGAAATAGGAAAGGCTGAACATGCACCTAAGCTGGGTATGAGCTTACAGAATGTCAAGAGTACCAGCTTTGAAATATGATAGATCTGGGTTCTCAGATCCCAAGATCCACACCTTAGTAGCTCTGTGGGCCTCAGTATCACCCGGAAATAAAAATCCTTAACTCACTGGATTGTTGTAGGGATTAAAAGAGAAAAATGCAGTAAGTGCTCAATAAATGTAGCTGTTTCCTTTATGCACTTTTCTTTTCCTTTCTCTCGTCCTTCTCACTGTGTTACTCTCCAGCTTATATTTCCACCCTATCTTTCCCGAAAATATCTGGGTAGTTGGACTAGTGTTTTGGTAATAACTTTCACTCCAGTTTATAAGATATATGGAATAGCCTGTCTGATCCTTTTGTGGTATGCAGTCAGGTGGACCTGGAAGGAATGGGGATTTGTTGGGTCATCCTGGAGACTGGATCTTTCTAAGATGGTGGTGGGTCCCTTTTACCTGATGCTTTATTCACGTGCTTGTGTTATTCTCTTTGTGACTTTTTTCTAGTGTAATCTCTACACCCAACATGGGGCTCAAACTCACAACCTTGAGATCAAGAATGCCATGCTCTTCCGATTGAGCCAGCCAGGTGCCTCGTTGTTCTCTTTGTATTACAACCTAACCAGAGAAGAGAAGGAGACTAAGACAAACTTTAAAAATTAAAACTCAATGTGCAGTGAAGGAAATCATTAAAAAAATGAAAAGGCAATGTACCGAATGGGACAAGGTATTTGCAAATGATATATCCAATAAGGGGTTAATATCCAAAATCTATAGAAGATTTACACAACTCAACCCCAAACCCCCCACCAATGATCTGATTTAAAAAGACCTGAATAGACATTTTTCTAAAGAAGACATACACATGGTCAACAGACACATGAAATGATGCTCAACATCAGCCACCATCAGGGAAATAAGTGAAACTCAAAACCACAATGAGATGTCACCTTATACCTGTCAGAAAGGCTAGAATCAAAAAGAAATAACAAGTATTGGCAAGGATGTGGAGAAAAACAACCCTCATGCAACACTGGTGGGGAGGTAAATTGGTACAGCCAGTGTGGAAAACAGCATGGATGTTATTTAAAAAATTAAAAACAGAATTACCATATGATCCAGCAATCTCGCTTCTGGGTATTTACCCAAAGAAAACAAAAAACACTGATTCAAAAAGATATATGGAGCCCTATGCTCATTGCAGCATTATTTACAATAGCCAGGATATGGAGGCAGACCAAATATCCATTGACTGCTAAATGGATATATACATATATCTGTATCCATTCACATGGATATTACTTAGCCATAAAGAAGAATGAGATTTTCCTCTTTGTGACAACATGGATTGACCTAGAGGGTATTATCCTAAGTGTAATATGTCAAACAGAGAAAAAAAATACCATAAGATTTTTCTTCTTTTCTTTTCTTTTCTTTTCTTTTCTTTTCTTTTCTTTTCTTTTCTTTTCTTTTCTTTTCTTTTCTTTTCTTTCTTTTCTTTTCTTCTTTTCTTTTCTTTTCTTTTCTTTTCTTTTCTTTTCCCTTCCCTTCCCTTCCCTTCCCTTCCCTTCCCTTCCCTTCCCTTCCCTTCCCTTTTCTTTTCTTTTCTTTTTTAAAGTTTATTTATTCGGAGAGAGAGAAAGAGGGCAAGGAAGGGTAGAGGGAGAGAGAATCCTAAGCAGGCTCTGGGTTTTCAGGGCAGGGTCTGATGTGGGTCTCCAGCTCATCAGCTGTAAGTTCATGACTTGAGCTGAAATTGAGAGTCGGATGCTTAATCAACTGAGTCACCCAGGCGTTTCCCGCCACCCCCCCCACCCCCCAGGATTTCACTTATATGTGAAATCTAAAACACAAAACAAATGGGGTGCCTGGATGGCTCAGTCAGTTAAGTGTCAGATTCTTGGTATTGACTTGGGTCAGGATCTCGAGGTCGTGGGATTGAGCCCCGCGTCAGGCTCCACACTGACAGTGCAGAGCCTGCTTGGGAGTCTCTTTCTCCCTCTCTCTCTGCCCCTCCCCAGCTTGGGCTCTATCTCACAAAATAAATAAATAAACTTAGAAAAACCCTTCAAGGGGCGCCTGGGTGGCGCAGTCGGTTAAGCGTCCGACTTCAGCCAGGTCACGATCTCGCGGTCCGTGAGTTCGAGCCCCGCGTCAGGCTCTGGGCTGATGGCTCGGAGCCTGGAGCCTGTTTCCGATTCTGTGTCTCCCTCTCTCTCTGCCCCTCCCCCGTTCATGCTCTGTCTCTCTCTGTCCCAAAAATAAATAAAAAACATTGAAAAAAAAATTAAAAAAAAAAAAAAAGAAAAACCCTTCAAAACAAATGAAGAAAGGAAGGAGGGAAGGAAGGAAGGAAGGAAGGAAGGAAGGAAGGACAGATCCTTAAATGCAGAGAATGAACTGGTGGTTGCCAGAGGGGAGGTGGGTGGGCTGATAGCTGAATAGATAAGGGGATGAAGAGATACTAACTTATAGTTATGGAATAAGTAAGTCATGGAGGTGAAAGGTACAACATAGGGAATATATTCAATAATACTGTAATAACATAATGACGGATGGTGACTACATTCAATGCGATGAGCATTGAGTAATGATAGAAATGTTCAGTCAATAAGTATACATCGGAAACAAAGGTGACCTTGTATGTAAATGTTACTCGAATAAAAAAAAATAAGACTTACGCTTTTAAGCTTTCGTCATTCTTTTTGTTTAAAGTTTCATGGCTGAAAAAAATGATTCTTTTCACCTGATAGCCTGTGACAACTGGGAAGAGGAAGGTGAAACGCTTTCCTGGCCATTGTTTCAGAGAAAGTTTTTTGTTTTTGTTTTTGTTTTTTTGCTTGTTTGCGTTTGTTTTTGTTTAAAGGAAACCGAATCAAAAGTGACATGTGAAGAGGTGTACCAAGATGAGAGACCGCCTTTCCTTCTTAGATGGAGAGAGTGAAAGGGAAACAGGCAGACAGGAGGTTGGTTAACCCTGGACCCCAGAGCAGACGAGAATTTTCCAGGTACAGTTTTTGAGGCAAGAGGTAGATCACTGTTGGAGAAACCTAGGTCTTATCTCTTGATTGCCAGTTCAAAAGCTCACATTTATTACGTGTTCACTTGTGCCAGTCACTGTTGGATGCGTATTAACCCAGTAATTCTCCAATAACCCTAAGATCTAGGTGGTATTATCCCCTCCATCTTATAGATGGGAAAAAGGAAGCAAAGGCGGCACGTGTTCTGTCCAAGCACTCACGGGGGCGGTGGAGCAGGGAGCATTTAACACTAGGCAGTCTTATTCAGATTTCACTAGTGACTCGTCTATCCCTCTCTCGCCAGACAAGGGGACTGGCCAATTGATCAGGTCTTCTGGTCGGCCTCCTGGTTCTGAGATAAGACTACGTCAGGCAGTGAGATGAGCAAGATCAGGGCAGGGACAGACCAAAAACAATGGAGGGTGACAAGTAGGCTGGCCCTAGGGGATGGATGAAATGCCAGGGGAAGAATGATCAGGTCTTCACGAAGGTGGCATGGGCCCGCAGACTTTAAATGCACACTTTCCGGTTTTCCTAGAAGCGGGATAATTACATATCCAATGAATTGGGTATGCTTACCTTGAGACATGCTGGCGTTCTAGAATTTAGGTGGAGAGTCTTAGGGCAGCGGTCTGGCTGAAAGGAGGATTAGGAGAAGTTACTGGAAGCTGTGGCGGCCCATGCTGTTTTTGCTCTCGACATCTTTAGGGTGGTTTGAGGGGGTGTTATGAGGATTATCGGGAGGAAGCTGAAACTCTTCCCCTCCCCCCCCCCCTTTGCACCTGCATCATATCTACCTGTCAATTCAGTTACAATTTTTCCCTTTCCGTGAACTATTCCGGGCTTTGTTGGAAGGAAGTAGTTATGTATCGCATATTTGCAATAGAAAAAGATTTACTTCCATTACATATGAGTTTGTAGGAGCATTTTACAACCTTCCACAGTCTTTAGCAGCATGGAATCAAGTCCTTGGTATTATCTATTTAAGTCTTTAAATTTGGTATTTAGGTTAAATACAAAATATAGTTCTTAGCGTTATTCCAAGGTCACTATTCATGATGGAAAAAATGTTAAAAGCATAGAAGTAATGCATGAAAAATCCATTATTAAGAGCGGCACCCCCTTATCTACAATAGCAGTTACTTTAACATGATTTCCTTGCATTGTAGGGACACGCTATTGCCGTCCCTGCTAAAGCTCTGTTAATGTTTCCATTATACATTTCTATTCAGCTTTTCCACCAGTTTATAATTCAACGTATTCTTAGGCTAAACTTTGGTTTATGGAAATCTCCATTTGAAAACTTCCCCAAAGAAATTAAAAACATATGAATGAACATGCACGGACCATCCCATTTCTGGGGCACGGGGGGAGAAAAACACCTTCTTGTTTGGGGGATTTGAGTGGGAAATTGATTTTTGTCCTTTAATCAGTTGTGACCAGGATTATAATGCTATTAATGCAAAAGCATGCTGAACTAATTAACAACCAGGGAGCTGGAAAGGAGCCTAGGAGGTCTCCAATAGGCAAGGTTATATCAAAACCTCCCAGACAAACGGGGTACAATGTCCAAAGAGCCCTGGGAAACCCATTCCACAATTGTTATTGCTAACTTGTTCCATTGTTTAACAACCCCTACTGTCAGGAATATTTTCCTTATGTCGAACTCAAATCCTTGCCGTTTACGCCAATTTCCCGCTGCTTTTAAGGGAAATGGCAAACAGCTGTTGGACATCGCAGGGATAAAGAACTTGTTTTATTTGATATAGACCGCTGTTGGAGCCCTCATAGGCTCAGCCCTCCCAGAAGAACATTTCCTTCCTAGTTCCATTTTTAAAACTCTGAATCATTGTCTCTATCTTCGTAAGTGTTGGAACCTCTTACTGGGCCCTAATCTAATAACCCCCTAGAATGAATTTGTCCTGCCTGTTGATGCAGAAATATCTTATGATTTTCATACGGCCAATTAAAGCTTTCCAGTTCTTTGCTTGTTTGGGAAAACAAAATGTACCTTGCTATTTCTCTTGAAATTGCACCTGAACCCAGATCATTCTTTGCATCATTCGCAAGAAGCTGTTTGGCTCCCAAAGGTGCAGATCTGAACGCAGAGACATGAGTTGAACCCAGGATCTGTCCGATTTCATGGGACTTCCCACTGGCCAGTGGTGGCTCTTCAATTTCTGTATAAGAGGAATTTAGGGGCAGAATCTGGCTGGCCAGAAGGACATGGACACTTGTCATAAAGATGCATTTGCTTAGTAAGTGTCTGAATTTCATATAGATTGAGCATTTACTTAAGCAGGATTGGGAAAATAACAAGTCACAGGGTAGAGGATGAAGGAAGCTAAAGTTCATTACCCTACTAACCTAAAAATGATCCGGGGCCTCAAAAATGCCCAGAGGTGGTGGCGATGGGTTGGGAGTTAGTCATAAGTGTTGAGCAAAACTCCTGAGGCACAAGGAAAATGCAAAGCCAGTAAGTGGTTACCAAGTGAGTGAAAGGTGTGGCCAGAATTTGAATTCAGGTCATCTGGTTCAGGAGTCTGTATTCTTTTATTTTTTATTAAAAAAAATTTTTTTTTACTGTTTATTTATTTTTGAGAGAGACAGAGCAGAATGTGAGTGGGTTAGGGGAAGAGAGAGGGAGACACAGAATCCAAAGCAGGCTCCAGTCTCTGAGCTGTCAGCACAGAGCCCGACGTGGGGCTCAAACTCACGAGCTGTGAGATCATGACCTGAGCTGAAGTCGGATGCTCAACCGACTGAGCCACCCAGGTGCCCCGTGTATTCTTTTATTTTTTTAAAAGTAATCTCTACATCCAACATGGGGTTCGAACTTACAACCCTGAGATCAAAAGTCGCTTGCTCTCCCGACTGGGCAGCCAGGTGCCCCTGGGAGTTGGTATTCTTGACCACTATGCTCTGCTGCCTCCCTATGACAGACACACAGACGAGAGAGGGAAGTTATCTCAAAGATGGGGCATTTACGTGTTTCGTCATGAAAGATGAGCTGTTAGGATAGAAATTGAAAGCAGCTCAGTATCAGTAGAAAGAATGCTTCATCATAGTCTGACAACAGAACAAGAGGGAAGACAGCCAAAAGATTAGTAATGGAATGCAACGATCTAGAAGAATAGAACAGGAAAAGAGACCACCCACATATGGGGTGTTCAAAGAAAAGAGGGACGTAGTTGGATAAGTCTTTGGCTTGGGGACTAATTAGGAGACATGCCCCTCTGCCATATCAACTTTTGAATGATTTCATTTTCTTGCTTGGCTTGGTTTTCTTGCTTGGCTACAACTGGGGCGGAGTATGATCTTAGGACAAAAGAGCTGACTAATAGATCTGGATCCACCCAAAGGGAAGTCTCTAGCAGCTGGCCACCTGGCTCTGCCCTTGACTGAAATGTCAACTTTATCACTGAGGATATACATGGATCTTGTCAATCATGTGAGCATGATCTAAAGCTCAGAAAGTCAAGACAAAAACTATTAACAACAGGTTGGGATGATGGGCTGAATCTTACAAGACCAGATTCTATAAAGAAAATATGAGAATGTGAGCTTACATGTAAAATAAAAAGGTCAACTGATGTATCAAAGCAGGAGGGAGAGGTCAATAGCAGCTAAACTATTTGAAAGGATGTAGAGTCTTTAGTTTCTTTTAAGCTTAGGTGGATCCATTAATGGGGGGAGAGTGTGAGGAAAAAAAAAGAAAATTGTGAATATTAGGTAAAATAAAACTACAATTCTTAAGGAATACTTGATAAAGCTTCCAACTGGGAATCAACTCCATTCTAAAAAAATGCCTCCTCTGCCAAGATGACTCTGGGGGTGGGGCTGGCAACTTCCTTCAAATATTCAAATGGTGGGCACCTAGAAGGGATGCCATCAGTATTTATCTATACAGATATCACAGGAAAGGTTCTCAATTGCATTGTTGGGGTGTACGTGGGGGTATGTTCTTATTAATCAGTTGGTAATATCTTGGTCTTACTATGATAAAGTCTCCCTCATTTCCTCATTTTTTTTTGACATTGCTTTTCTGGGGCCAGAGAGGAATGAGATATGGTTATAGCAAGTGAGGTGGGAACTCCTCTAAACCAGGTCTGTTTGTTTGTTTTGTTATGTTTTTTTTCTTCTTTTTTTAATGATAACCGAGTGTTACTAGTGCCCTATCAATGTCAAAATTACCCACTTTTTGGGGGGATGGGTTACAAGACACTGGATGGGGCATAAGAAGATGTCAGGGATGTGGAATGCTTTTCCCCAAATGGGGATTGTCAAGGGCCGCGATGGATGCAACACAGTGTGGTTTCCATCTGTGAAGACGCCGCAAGACTGTGCTATGGAAGAAACGCTACTTTCTGTAAACACAGGAGCTTTCTCCCCCACTCCATTTAACAAATGTTAAGTTTTCCCCTCATAGAGAAACAAGCTACCCTGGGAACATTTTTTCCTTTAACATCTCTTGCGCTTCCTTGAGCTTGAAGGGTTTGTTTTAGTTAGCAAACCTGCTAACAGGTGAAGAACTCTGTAGGAATAGATTAGGAATCGCTAACTAGCACCATTGTATGAAAAGCATGCAAGATGGTTTGAACAAGAGACGGGCGATTCTCCTTCCTCTTTTCTGAAGTTTTCCACTCCTTTTGCATGGCTGTGTGCCACATGGATGGTCAAGGAATCTTTCCTTGGGTGTAACGTCAATTGATATTGAGGTCATTTAAACCAAATATTGATTGCTGCCTCTCTGCTTTTGCCTTCTTTCTTGTCAATGCAAGGATTTTTGTGTTTTTGTATGAGAGATGCTGATATTTTGCCAGTGTCCTGTCTGAGGCAATTTATTCAGAAGTACAAAGACACTCTTTCTTTAAAAAGTGAAGTTAGGGGCGCCTGGGTGGCTCAGTCGGTTAAGCGTCCGACTTCGGCTCAGGTCATGATCTCGCGGTTTGTGAGTTCAAGCCCCGCATCGGGCTCTGTGCTGATGGCTCAGAGCCTGGAGCATGTTTCAGATTCTGTGTCTTCCTCTCTCTGTGACCCTCCCCCATTCATGCTCTGTCTCTCTCTGTCTCAAAAATAAATAAACGTTAAAAAAAATTTAAAAAGTGAAGTCATATATGATCTCATGGTTTGTGAGTTCAAGCCGTGCATCAGCTCTGCTCTGACAGTGCAGAAACTGCTTAGGATTCTCTCCCTCCCCCTCTCTCTACCCTTCCCCCACTCATGTTTTCTCTCTCTCTCTCTCAAAACAAATAAAAAAAAAACTTAAAAAAAAGATCGAATTAGGAGCGCCTGGGTGGCTCAGTCGGTTAAGCATCTGACTTCAGCTCGGGTCATAGTCTCACGGTTCATGGGTTTGAGCCCTGCATCGGCCTCTGTGCTGACAGCTCGGAGCCGGGAGCATGCTTCGGATTCTGGGTCTCCCTCTCTCTCTGTCCCTCCCTCCCTCACACTCTCTCAAAACTAAACAAACATTTTAAAAAATTAAAAAAAAAAGATCAAGTTATACATGCACATAATTTAATAGAGCCGTAGTTGCTCTATGAGTTTTGTTAGGTAAAACCATAGATGCCTGCATCCCTCCCTACATTTCTTCTCCCCAGGAGCAGCCACTTTCTTGACTTTTCTGATTATCTTTGATAATCTTTCCCTATTTCTAACTGCTGTGCATGTATATTCACTACTTGATTTTTCAGTTTTAAGCGAACTCATCCCTTTCCAATGTTTTTGTTCTTCCAATAAAGTTATTTTGAAATTTTGTTTAGATCACAATTCATTGTTTATATCATTAAGGCCATGCCAGCATTCTTGTTATTCAGGGACACTCTGTATTCTATTACTCGTATCTTTTCTCATGGAGCTGTCTTCATCAGGGCTGGTTGCCATTCTTATCTCGGGCTCAGTTCCCAACCTGCCAACCTTCCTTCACCTGAGATTCTAGAGACTGTCTCCGCTTTTCTCTTGTTTGGATCTTGTTTTCTCTCTCCTATATCTTTCTCTTCCTTGGTTTACTCCCTTGACTTAGTAATGTACATCCTTTAGTAGCTTTCTGAGACAGCGCATATGAGGGAAAATGTTTTTGCGACTCACGTGCCTGAGAATGTTTATATTCATTCTTATATTTGTTTGTTAGTTTTGCCAGAAGTAGAATTTTACGTTGACATCTTTTTTTTTTCTTTCTTGGTTGTTAAAGGCATTATTCTATTGGCTTCTAGCTTCTAGTGCTACTGTTAAAAAGTTGAAAGTCCTGGGCACATGGCTGGCTCAGTCAGCACCTGGCATCTGACTCCTTTTTTTTTTTTTCGAAGATTTTTTAAAATGTTTTTTTTTCCATTTTTAAATCATTTTATTGTTACATATAAACCCCACATATGAGGCATAAACCATATATGTAGAAGATAATGAATTTCATAGTAACCATCACTCAATATATCAGCTTTACAAAAAACTTAAAAAATCTTTTCATGAAGTTACTCATATAGAAGAATATACAGATAGTAAGTATATAATTCAAACTAGTTTTCACAAACCGAACAAAACCAGGTAACCATTGTGCAGATCAAGAAATAGAGGACATTCCAAGCACCGTCCAAAACACCCATGTGTTCCTTTCATTCATTATATGTCTTTTTTTTAATATGAAATTTACTGTCAAATTGGTTTCCATACAACACCCAGTGCTCATCCCAACAGGTGCCCTCCTCAATACCCATCACCCACCCTCCTCTCCCTCCCACCCCCCCCATCAACCCTCAGTTTATTCTCAGTTTTTAAGAGTCTCTTATGGTTTGGCTCCTTCCCTCTCTTTTTTTTTCCTTTCCCCTCCCCCATGGTCTTTATTGAGAGAGAGACAGAGAGAGAGAGAGAGGCAGAGAGAGGGAAAGAGAGATCCCAAGTAGGCTCCATGATGTTAGCACAGAGCCCAATATGTGACTTTATCCCACAAACTGTGAGATCATGACCTGAGCTGAAATCAAGAGTCAGACGCTTAACCTACTGAGCCACCCAGGTGCTCCAAGCATCCGACTCTTGATTTCAGCTTAGGTCATGATCCCATGGTTTGTGGGATCGAGCCTCACATCAGTCTCTGCGCTGACAGTGAGGAGCCTGCTTGGGATTCTCTTTCTGCCCCTCCCCCAGTTGCACGCACTCTCTCTCTCTCTCTCAAAATAACTAAACATCAAAAAAAAAATAAGCTGAAAATCCTTCTAATACCTTATTCTTCCTATATGACCCACTATCCTGCATATCCAGATGGTAGGCTCCTATCTTTGTCACTAGAATTCTGAACTCTCATGACAATGTGCTCGTTTGGATCTATTTTCATCCATTATGTCTGACACTCGATGGGCATCTTTCCATCTGGAAATATATATCCTTTAGCTCTGGGGAAATCTCTTGAATTACTTCATTGACGACTTCCTCCTAATCTTTCTGTTTGTTCATTCTGGAACTTCTGTTATGGAGATACTGAAGGTTCTGCGTAGGTCTTGTTCACATACCATGAACATGCGAGACATTCACATAGTTTTTTTAACTTCCTTTTTGTCTCTGTGCTTTAGTCTTTTAAAAGTGCTCAATTTTAACTTCTAACCCTTCTACTGATGCTTTTACTCCCACTATTATACTTTGAATTTCGAACGGTTTTCTTTGTTAGTTTTTCTAAATCTTCCTTAAAAAAAATAGTGTCTTACAGGATATTATTTTATTGTATTTTGCTCCTAATTATGTTTTTTTTTTTTCCTAATCGGCTCCCAATTGCATTACTTTCTCTTATTTTTGAGGGGACATGAATGATAGTTTATTTTAACATCTCTGTCCCTTCAAGTTGCTTTTTCTCTCTGTGTGTTCTTGTCTCCGTCTTTCATGTTGGAGGCTTTCCTGGTGCCATAATTTCTCTTTGCCTCCTTGTGTTTCAGAAAAGGGAATTGTATTTTTTAACTGTTTTTGAGGAACCTCCATGCTGTCTTTCAGAGTGGCTGCACCAGCTTGGAAAAAAAAGAGAGAAGAAAACCAAGAAGCAGACTCTTCACTGTAGAAAACAAACTGATGGATACCAGAGGGGAGGTGGGCGAGACCCGGGGTTGGGGACGAAGGAGGGCACTTGGCATGATGAGCACCTGGTGACGTATGGAAGTGCTGACTCACTAAATTATAGATGTGAAACTGACATTACATGGCAGGTTAAGTAACTGGAACTTAAATAAAAACTTTAAAAAAAAAAGGAAAAGGAATTCTAGAAGTCTCTTGGAGCTTACCATCTGGGAGCAGAGCTTTAGTGTGGTGCAAGTGGACCATTTAGTTAGGGAATCTCCAGGCTCAGCATCTTTCAGTCTTTGGGAAGAAGGCAGTAACTTGTTTGAAAGGTCTTTTAACCTGTGCCTTGAAGGTCAAGCTTCCAGCGTTCTGGAACCATAGCAGATGGAGGGCTGTGGGTCCCATAGCAGCCGGTGCTGGAATTCTCTTGGATTGCATATGAAAACTTCCCTGAGATGTGTCTGGTGTTTCCCCGGTCCAAAGATTCTGTTTTTTTTTTTTTTTTTTTTTCCATCTAGTCAAAGATTGGAATGCTCATCTTTTGCTAGGGTGGAGAAGGAACACATCACCCCAGTGTGTAGAAATGGGGAGATTTCCGAGAATCTAAAACACATGCTTTCAGGGCACCTGGGTGGCTCAGTCGGTTGAGCGTCTGACTCTTGATTTGGGTGCAGGTCGTGATCTCGCAGTTGGGAGACGGAGCCCCTTGTGGACCTCCGTACTGAGCACGGAGCCTGCTTGGGATTCTCTCTTTCCCTCTCTTCCTACCCCTCTCCCACTCTCTGTCAAAATAACGAAGTGAACATTAAAAAACACACACACTTGCATTTAATCCCTGTGTTAACACCGATTATTCATGGCCCATTTTCCGAATTGTGTGGTAGCACTAAGTTTCGAACATTTTGAGGATGGCTGGTATGAACCTGGTCAGTTGTGTGCCTTTCCCATGCGAGGTTAGGATTCTGTATTTATTTATTTATTTATTTATTTATTTATTTATTTAACATCCAAGTTAGTTAGCATATAGTGCAACAATGATTTCAGGAGTAGATTCCTTAATGCCCCTTACTGTTTAGCCCATCCCCCCTCCCACAACCCCTCCAGCAGCCCTCAGTTTGTTCTCCATATTTATGAGTCTCTTCTGTTTTGTCCCCCTCCCTGTTTTTATATTATTTTTGTTTCCCTTCCCTCATGTTCATCTGTTTTGTTTCTTAAAGTCCTCATATGAATGAAGTCCTATGACTTTTCCCTTTCTCTGACTGACTAATTTCACTTAGCATAATACCCTCCAGTTCCATCCACGTAGTTGCAAATGGCAAGATTTCATTCTTTTTGATTGCCGAGTAATACTCCAATATATATATATCACATCTTCTTTATCCATTCATCCACCGATGGACATTTGGGCTCTTTCCATACTTTGGCTATTGTTGATAGTGCTGTAAACATTGGGGTGCATGTGTCCCTTTGAAGCCGCACATCTGTATCCCATGGATAAATACCTAGTAGGGCAATTGCTGGGTCATAGGGTGGTTCTATTTTTAGTTTTTTGAGGAACCTCCATACTGTTTTCCAGAGTGGCTGCACCAGCTTGCATTCCCACTGACAATGCAAAAGAGATTCTCTTTCTCCACATCCTCGCCAACATCTGTTGTTGCCTGAGTTGTTAAGTTAGCCATTCTGACAGGTGTAAGGTGGTATCTCATTGTGGTTTTGATTTGTATTTCCCTGATGATGAGTGATATTGAGCATTTTTTCATGTGTCGTTTGGCCATCTGGATGTCTTCTTTGGAGAAGTGTCTATTCATGTCTTTTGCCCATTTCTTCACCGGATTATTTGTTATTTGGGTGTTGAGTTTGGTGAGTTCTTTATAGATTTTGGATACTAACCCTTTATCTGATATGTCGTTTGCAAATATCTTCTCCCATTCTGCCGGTTGCCTTTTAGTTTTGCTGATTGTTTCCTTCGCTGTGCAGAAGCTTGTTATTCTGATGAGGTCCCAGTAGTTCATTTTTGTTTTTGTTTCCCTTGCCTCCGGAGACGTGTCAAGCAAGAAGTTGCTGCGGCCAAGATCAAAGAAGGTTTGGCTGCTTTCTCCTCGAGGATTTTGATGGCTTCCTGTCTTACATTTAGGTCTTTCATAGGATTCTGGGTTTTTTTTGTTTTTTTTTTGGTGTGTGTGTCAGCTATTTTTCTCTCTGATTTACAGCTTTGAAAATTTTGATGCTATAGTAACATCTTCAGTTCTTCCTGCCTCTTGAAGTTTGTTCCCTTAGGGGGAAAAAAACCTTTTATTGTCCATTAATAAAAATAGATGCACGCGATGAGTCTACTGTCTTTATGCTGAAGTCCATTGCTGTGTTTATTCACTTTTCTTAGTTAGTGAGGCCAGAAATTAGAAGAGAGTGAGAGGGGAGAGGGGAAGAGGAGAGTGAGTGGGCCAGGCAACCCCAACCACGGATAGCTCATCATCTAAAGAATTCAAGGTATGTGTAAAGAAAGAGTTTGAGCGAGCCATTGTTACTCATTGTTCTTCAATTTGGGGAAAACACCATCGTCATCAATTCTGAAGTACAAGGTTTCTCTAGAAGGTCCAGGTTTCCTGCATACAGAAAAACCCACTGGTTTTGAGAAAAGAAGGTATTGGCGTGTTGTAGCAGACTGTTGGGTTCACAATCCTGGATCTGTTAGCTGTTAGCTGTGTGTTTTGGGCAACTAATCTATTATCTTCTCTTTGCTTTAGTTTCCTCTTCCGGAAATAATAACAGTATCTACCTTTCAGTGCTGAAGTGAAGTTACATAAGTAAATGGAGATGCTTAAAACAGAGTGTCTTATAACTGCGCCGAAGTACTGTTTTGATTTCCATAGCCTGGCTGCTTTTCCGTATTCAGAGGACAGCGGCAGTGCGGTGCCTGGCGATTAGAGTCAAAGGATGTCCTGATCTTGGACCAGACATCTCTTAGATAGGAAAGGGGAGGGAATGGGTCCATTGATTGATGTCCATCAAATGCTCATTGAGTGCCAGGCCGTGCTTCTTCCTGAGAAGGCAACACTGAACAAAAGCGCAATAGTGTCTACCCTCCTGGGGGGATGTCTAGAGGTTCTATAGTCATCTGGGGACTCCCGTAAGAGCTCCTCCATGCTTCTAGAAAAATCCCATGGCAACAGCACTCACTGAGTACCATTCCTGGCCATCAAATGCAGCTTGTCCCAAGCCACAAAGGACCCTGGGGAGCAGCTACAGATGGCAGTCTCAGGCTCAGGTGTTCCTTCAGGTTAAATTTCCTGCAGCCCCATCTCGTCACACTTCACTTCCGGGACATCTCACTGTGGGTCAGAGAATCTCCTGCCACAGAGCCGGGACCCCCTTACCCCATCATCCAGGCCAGGGAAGGGCAGCTGGGTCCACAGAGCCCATTACCAACCTGGAAGGGAAGTGCCCCATCCGGACAGTTGTCCAGGATAAAGCGCCCTAGCACCTTCCTCACCAGCAAGCCTTGTAGCCTACTTAGTGACTTGCCTCCGTGCTTTGCAAAATGGCTGTCGTAAGGCAAACTTTTTGGAAAAGAAGCCCACCCCCTTGGGAGGAAGAAACGGTCCATGCATTTGGGCCGGCCTCTCACGAAGGAAGTAACACCGCTCGCATATGTCTCCTGCGAAGCCTCGGGGAAACTCACGCTGCTCACATCAGAACTCTGGATGGCGGGTGATTTGCTGCTCGGCGGGAGCACATTGAAAATTCCTGAAGGAACTATGTGGCATCAGTAATCTCAAGGGTGTGCTACGCGGTGGGATGGGGACCGAAGAGCTGTTTTGCTCGGGGGGCCTCTTGCTCTGCGTGGGGCGCTCTGCGTGGTGTGCGGCTTGCATTTCCCACACGTCTGTGGAACAAGAGGCCCGGGGGGGAGGGTGGCAAGAAGGCGGGAAACCAGTGCCCTGTGTACACCCCACGCGTGCCCTCTGCTCTCAGATGTCTTCGCAGCTTGCTCCGTGACTGAAGGCCACGCGTGAAGCCACGGTGGGTGTCCTCCGATTTTGCGGAAGCGGCCGTCCAAGATGGCTTCCGGGCTTGGGTCTCTTCCCACATGGAAGGACGGCTTGCGTCGGTGCCTCCTTCTCGGTGTGTCTGGTGAGACGCTACATGCACGTCCATCTATCGTCCGCCTCACCAAGACGTTCCTAGACCCTCCACGGGACAGCTGAAGATCTTCAGGCACGCCATCTGGGGGAGGAAGGAGAAGAAACCAGAAAATGACGAATGATCACCGAGGCCACCCTTACCCTTCGCCTGTGTGGGCCTCAGCCAGCGCCGCGCGCTGCTGGACACTCTGCTGCGATTTCTAGCAATTTCTGTCTCCCCCCCTCCCCCCCTCCTCCCCCCCCCACCTCCAGGCTCCGAGTTCTTTGAGGGCTGGAACGACAACAAGTTCACTTTCAGATCTCTGGAGCGTGCCTGGCCCTGTGGGGGCTAAATGAATGGGTTATGAGCCATAACCCGAGCAGCAGCGAGACCTCTCCTGTGTCGTGGGGAGAGCACGGAGCAAGGATCCCAGCCGCGTGTGTTCTGGGCTCACATTTCCCAGGTGTGGGCTGCTTGTCTCCGGAGGAAATGAAAGAAAGGATCCCTTCGGTTCGGGCCCGCTTTATTTATTTATTTATTTACTTTTGAAGTTTGTTTATTTTGAGAGAGAGAGAGAGAGTGTGAGCAGAGGAGGAGGAGAGAAAGAGAGAGAATCCCAGGCAGGCTCCACACACTGCCAGCGCAGAGCCTGACCCGGGGCTCGAACTCACGAACGGCGAGAGAGAGAGAGGCGTCAGCTGTACTATGCGACAGATTAACGGACCGACAGCCTCGTTTCCGGGCCCTGGTGTGAATGTGTAAATAGCTCAGGCTCCCTCCGTTCTTGGTCTATCAGAGCACAGAGAAGAAGAGTCAGGGTGTCCGCGGGTGGAATGCACACAGCAGACCCCACGGGCACTTCCAGGGTCACACTTCTGTTCCGCAAAGGCAGCTATGGCTACAGATCGTGATCGTCAATCGCCCCAGCCCTGGGGGCCACCCTGCCCGCCGGGTCTCCCAGCACAGGGCCGCTGCTGGCTCCTAACTTGCCATCCAGTTGGGGGTGACATTGTCGCTTGGCTGTGACCGAGGCACTGTGGTCACAATGAAGCGGAAAGCGGCCGTCTTCTCATCCCTGCCCCCCGGAAGCAGTCAGCTGGGGGTTGGCATTCACAGCACGCTTGGTGACCAGGATGCCAGCCTGCTGGGCCGCAGAGATGGGTTCTTCCGGAGCACGGAAACGGGCTCGGTTCCCGATGCACTTGTCTCTCTTCTCCCCTTGAACCTGCGTGCTTCCTCACCCCGGTAATTCAGGGGAATGCAAGCAAGAGGAAGCCGCTTGGGTCCCCACTACCATACCCACACTGCAGCCCTCCGCTGTCTGGCCCCAGCCCTGTTTGGGTCAGCCTTGAGGTCACGGGGATGACTTTACAAGTCTCAGCGGTGTCAATTACAGCTCGGCTCCGTGAGAGAGGCCACCTTTTATTTCAGAGATGTCTTTACTGGGTGAAATATGGACTTCTCCGCAACTCTGGGGCTTTTCCTCAGCTCTTTCTGCAGCCCTCCTGTGTTTGCTGGGTGTGTGTGTACCTCTGTGAGCGTGTGCTCCTGTCCGGATGAGGGTGATAGGTCCCCGTGCGTGCCCTCTCTCTTTCCCAGGGACGGCGAACTCCTTAGGAGCGAGGGATGAGCCTCTGTCCTGTGCGCCTCCCCGGCCCCCCACGACTCAGTAAGCGTCTCTTACACTGAATGCAATCCTCTCTCCTACCCCCACGATCATCTTTCAGACCGCGTGGGGATTTGGAGACCTTCTGGAATCACCCTGCTTTGCCTCTAATTCCTAATCATTTATACCCCCCCTGCTACAAAAGAAACACACACAAAAGGAAACGACAAGGCAGCCAGCTCTCTTAGGGGTCAGATAGACGTGCTTCGGTGTGACTGAGGATTTTCAGGGTGCCATCAGATGTTCCCGCCTGTGGAAGCTTTTTGAAGATTAGATTTTCTCCAGCTTGATCTTCATTCCTAAATAGCTTTTTTTTCAGAGTGCTTTTCAATCTTTAAAGGACTCCCTTCATTCCACAGATTCTAGGTTCAACATCTACAATATAATCTTTTGTTATTTTATAAATGTGGGCTTTATTTATTTATTTATTTATTTTTTACTATTTATTTCTTTATATATATTTGTAGAGAGAGACTGAGCGGAGGAAAGGGGCAGAGGGACATAGAAAAGGGAGGATCTCAAGCAGGCTTCATCCTCAGTACGGAGCCCAACGTGGGGCTTGAGCCCATGACCCTGGGATCGTGACCTGAGCTGAAAACAAGAGCCAGCCGCTCAAGCAACTGAGCCACCCAGACGCCCCAAATACGGGCTTTTAATAACCAGCATTTGAAAAAGCCCAAACCTTTGACACTTTAATTTTAGAGATGTCACTTCCTCCCTGTTACAAAAAATAAGAAGGAAGAAACAATGCATGAGGCTGGTGAGATTTGATGTAGTCGAATCCCCTCTGTCTTCATCCTGTGTTGGGGAGGTCACACAGGCATGCCGTCTGAGTCCCCTCGGAGGCATCTAATAAATGTGCGGTGGAGAGGGACACTGCACATTTGAATCTGCAAGGAGCGAAAGAGTTAAGTGACTGTCCCCAATTACAGCCTCGGAGGGGGTGATTACGATCAAAATTGCAGGGAGGTTTTTAATTTAGCTGCCTAGGGAAGTTGCCCCCAGTCGAGCCACGCTCATCAGATCATACCCAGGCTTCATCCCCTCACCCTGCACTGTCACTCAGAGCAATTCTATCAGAAAGGGCACCAAATGGATTGTGTGGCCCAGGACCCTTCACCTGCAGGTCTAGCAGAGTCCCCTTACCATTTTATTAGAGAGAGCACGAAGGAGCAAATCAAGCTGACGTCCAGCCCAGCAGGAGACTAAAGAGGGAGAAGTTTCAAGTGTGGCTTCGTGCAGTTGTGCGTTCAATTCGTGCCATTCTTTCTGGCGGCCAGCACGTGCACGTACGGCTGTGCACAAAGCCTGAGGACCCAGGCTTTGGCTTGTCACCGTGGGTTCCCCCTGCTACAGACACGTCTCCCCCGAGCCCGTTTGATAGATTTCATCGGAAATACATTCACCTCGCACCAATGTCTTCCTAATGCTAGGTGTAACCCTACATGGTAATGCGTTATTATACGGAGACAATGTGTAGTTGGCCAGAGGAGTTAACTGGGGAGATGTGTGCGAGTGAGTGAACTTCCTCCGGGCTGTAACGATGCAGTGATGCTTTGAGGGAGAGGGACCTTCTAATAATACTGCTGACAGCTTCTCCCATTTCTGTCCTGCCTCCTACGAGCCTGGCATCGTGCTAGGTGTTTGTTTGCGTTATATCTGATACTGAAAACACCTGCAATGTAGTTCCGGTATGGCCCCCACGCAGCGATGCTGCGCATAGGTGAAAATAATGCAAGACAATGCTTGTCGATAAACATTCTCTGAACGTTATACGTTACTCCGAGGTCCACTTATTGATAGGCCCGCACATCCATTATTTATATAGATAAGGCCAATATAATTGAACTTCATATTAGCATAAACCCGGTATAAATATTTATAAATTACCGTTTAATTAACATGTTGATTTCAGCGGGTTTCTATTGGTAACGTATAGTCGATGACATTGCAAAGTTTCAGAACTGTGTAGGCCACGAGTGTTTGTCAAGTTAATAAGGCTATTTTTCATATGAAAAAAAAATGCAGGTTAAAATCAGTACCCTGTGGACCATTTCTTATGGTTTTCCTAATAATATATTCTCGAATATGAATGCGGGCCTATAGTTAACTGTTCAAGGCCTCTTAATTAAATTAGGAGTAATGAAATATTTTCAGGATTCCCATTAAGAACATTTACTGATGAATACGGTTTATTCCTTTCAGACTAGAGCTTGACTTAATTCAACATTCTGATTACATTGCCCTATCATAGTAGGGTGGCCTCATCAAAATAATGATAATCCTCAATTCAGTACTTTGAAAACAGCCAACTTTTTTCCTTGTTTGATAGGCTCCAAATCAGTAAACTAAATTAATAAGAAAAGTCTTTAGCTCAAGTAATGATCTGTTTTCAATTCAGATTTTTACTTTGTAAATCTATCTATTCATCATGGGCTCCAAAGGAAGGTACAATGACAATGAGGTCATTTAAGGCCAGCTTGATAAAATGTCTAAAAAGATTTATTTCAGCCTTACTTTTGTCAGATGGAAAACATTTTCACACTTGAAAAGCTAAAAATTTTAACTGTTTCTATTGCAAAAATATATAATATTAAATATATAACATACTCTGTAAATATATAGACACCCATATGCCCGTACACATAACACGTATACACAAACATACATATAAAATTACTGAACATAAAAAAAAACATGTTAATAATTTTTTTAAAAACTATATTATAACCCAAGGAGCTTATATACTTTACCAGAAAGTTCCCTCTACATTTAATTGCCTTTTTTTTTTTATTTCTGGAAGATTCTATTCTATTTTTCATCCTAGAATTTTCCCACTCATTACTATATGATCTGTTCCTGATTAGGTAACTCAGGCCAGTTTATGATAAAGACTTTCCATTGTGAGAAAAAATTACATCGAGAAAATTATTTTTATTTTTTGAAATTTTATTTAACTGAAATCTGCACATACAAGCGAGGGAATTTATGGTTAGAATGTATTTTGTTACCATTTGAGAAATGTTCATGAGACATCGTTCTCATCTCTGATAATTCTTGGAATGTAGACGGTAGGAGAAAAGGCCATTGAATAATTTTGATCTGCAGTGATATATGCTCACATAGGAAAAACATTAAAATAAAACCAACATGAATTATAGTACAAAAGATTGTATTTTTGATAGTTACCACCAATAAATACAGGTCAATACTTTCCCCTATAATTGGTGCCGGTTAGAGTTTGTGAAAATTTCAAAAGCTTTATAAATAAAAGTGAATGTAGCACAGACTACCAAAATAAAAAGAAAAAGTAGGTTCAAATTTTAGTACAGTAGACTCATTTAAATATTGTGTTAAACTTCCTTAAAGATTGAGGTTTCTGCACGACAATATAATTTGCATCCAAATAATTCAAAATTAACAGGACTAAAAAGTACACGTGTATTTTTCCTTAAATTATAATATGCTATCTATGCCTTAAGCCCTTTAAAATATGAAGCACTTTATCTCAGCTTGCATTTGAACGCACGGCATAAGTAAGCATTTTGCTTAGTTCAATAACATAATTTTATGGAAAAAAATTATGATTTTTTTTTAAGTTTTTCAATTTCAAATCGAAAAGGGTATTATAATATTTTAATATGAACCCCAGATCCTTTATTTCTACAATTTAAATTTCAAGAAGAAATAGAAATTCTTTTGTTTTTTCCTCCATCAATGCTATTTGTCAAGTAACTTTTCATCAATCAAATCGAAGGCTAAGTAAAATTATCACACTAATATTTACTTAAATGTATTTTTAACAAACGCCTTTTCCTTCAGGTGCATACCTCAATGAATGGGATTCAGAATACTGTCTTGAATATTTTTTGAAGCCTAAGTTCTTGTGAATCATTTAGATAAATATTTGGAAATTTTTAATCAAAGCCACGGATTAGGCATTTAAGATTTACTTTAATAGCATTAAATTATGATAATTGGAGTTTAACAACAACATTGCTTATTTATTTTGCTACAGTAATTTATTTTTTACTGTCAACATCGCCAGTATTTTGAATTTAGGGAAGATTAATTTTAGATATATCTGATTACTTTTCTATTTGATTGTGGACTATAATACAAGAAAAATAAAACTAAGTTCATGCAGTTCCACAATTTTCACATGGACTGTCAAAATTAGAGACTTTTCTAGTGAGAGTAGCTTTTCCATTCTATTCTAATTTATGAAAAAGATTCCTTCTTAATAATAATTCTATATAATAAAAGTCCACTGCAATATATATTCCAAGGGCAATTAGAATGGGGAGATAAGTTGCACAAGTTTAGAAAATGTTTTTGCTTCAATATATTTAATATTTTGTAGCAGCCATTTTAAAAGGCTGGAATTGCAAAGAAAGTAATGATTTATGAGTTTGAGTTTGATGTGATAAAATTTTAAAATCTTTAAATTTATGATGTCAAGGTAGTGACGATTTTAAAATGCATTCTCTCAGAGAAAATTATCAGGACATATTACTATTTGTTTGCGTAGTCCATAACGAGTAACAAAATCTAGCAAAGCAATCCAAGTATATCTAGACCCGTTCTGTTGGACTTATTTCTGGATCCTGGATCGTGTGTGCCAGGCAATACAGCAGTTGTAGTTCATGAAGACCAAAAGATATTTCCAAGGTATAATTCTTTAAAAATTCTAACTATCAAGAAGTAAACCGGCGAATAGTCCGGCATTTTGGTTATCCTTCAGAAATGATACTGTGGCAGACAGTTCTGCTAGGAGGGGGAAATTTTCTGAGCAGAATGAGAGTAAATTTTCTGTTTCTCATCGGTTTGTGTCAATATTGGAACAAGGGTACTCTGTTTGCCTTTCATTTATTTTCATTTGTAAAAGTATTTCACAGAAGTCTGCAAGATTCAATTCATTGTATTTGCTTTTGTGCATTTGAAGACTTCTTTAAGTATTCTCAGGTAAATAAAGAAGAATTGCTTTAAAAAGTAGGTAGTGCAAAAGGACGCATTTTTTTCTGTCTTCAATTTATAGAATGTTTGGTAGATGTTGATCGTGTTAAAAACTTTTTTAAAAGGCAAAATTTCCAAAGGCAAAATTGCATTCTTTTTTTTTTTTTTTTTTTTTCTTTTGGGCATTTACTCTCTCTGTTCCTTAATTATAATTTTATAATTTCTGGGCAAGCAAGAATCAGTTTTCTTCATAAAAAATTTATTTAAAGTTATTTAAAGTAAACATTTTTATTATTTTTTTAGTGCCAATATTTATAAATTCCCAAAGCAAAAACTTTGCAAACACGTAACTATCTGGTTTTTTTTTTGTTTGCATGAAATATCTTGATAGTTTAGTATTTAAGTACATTGATAGACACTGAACTAATATTCCAGAGCAAATACTGTAGTATTTTTCATGTAAATGTTCTATGTTAAATAAAAATCACTGAAATCCTAGTCAATTTTAATTATTTCAATACCAGGTCTATCACTTCCATTTATGACTTAAGCTTAGGTTTGCTCACCGCGTAAATTTTTTCACCAAGGTAATTAGTGTAATTAATTAATTATTCAATAATTGAAATGCAGGTTAACAAATTTCTCTATATAAAAGTTAAAAAAAGTCCTTTATTCAAACTGTGAACTCTAAGCCTATAAAACTCTTCAAAGAACCCCAAGATATCAAGCAATCTTTTATTTAGCTAAACCTACCCCCCACCTTCCCTCTTATTCATACTTAAATACTCAGTATGCTCACAGCTTGGAAAAAAGCTAGAAAGCCTTAATGGATCACTGATTTTAACCAAAGAGGTAGGTGCACATCCCTGATAAATGAATTCAAAACAATTTTTGTTTTAGCATTAATAGTTTTCATCAAATGAAAACAAGCTTCTTAGTGTAGGAGAATAAAGTCCTGAATAGGACACTTATTAACATATCTTTTATTTTAAACTCAAGGACAAACATTCTAAAACAATATCTATTACCGTGGAACAATGATGCATTTCCCCCCTGCCCCCCATTTTCTAATATTCCAGCGATGGGCTTCTTTTGAGCAGAGGGTAACCTAACCAAAGTACAAAGCGAAGGACTCAGTAAAAACAGCAGGAATACATAAAATCAATTTAGGGAAAACAATATTTAATCTTGTCATAGCTTAAAGCTAATTGAATGAACGTGGGTTAGCCTTTCATTTTTCATGAGGTATATATTCTCAGTTGAGGTGTTATGCTATTGAAAGTGTATTTATACATAAAGATGATGAGGTACAGATTTGAATTTTCGTGTGGCTAATACAGAAGTAACATGTTTTATAGATGCTTATACATTTTTGGGAAAGTTATTAGAATCAACAGCAAGAATAATTTCCAATGTCATGGTAAGCTGTCTCAAGATGAAAAAGAATAAAAACCTGCTAGTGCTTTAGTTTTCTGGTCCTTAACTATCTGCATAATCTCTTTTAGAGGACATACACGTTGTTACATTTCTCTCTCTCTTTTTTCTCTGAATAATCCTAAATGTCAAACGTTTCTTTTAAATAATTTTTTTCTAGCCTTGACAAATGCACAACAATGTGGAAAGTGATGATGAAATATATGACCTATTCTGACCAAAACAGCGAGAAAGGACATTTCTATTTTTCAGCTAAAAAAGGAACTTCAACAGCATTAAATCAGGGACGATAAAAAGCACTCTAAACTATTCCAGTGTTCTTTTTTTCCCCTGTCCTGAATGGAGTACTCACAACCTTTAGTACTGAAAACACAAAACCAATCGTAAAACTGGTTGTGATCATTTGTGCAATATTGATCTTGTAATTACCCCTTTGAGGACAAAATGTATCTTTTAATGTGTGATCATGAGATGTCATCAAAAGGAAAAGCTTGCAACAAGTGTCACTCTTCTTTAAAAAGCATTTCCATACGCGCTATGTAAGATTCATTTGCTGAATTGCGAAACACACATTTTCACACGGACAGCTCTAACTTTGTGCTTTCTTTCTCAAACGGAGGTTTTATTTTTAACGGCATTATTGATTGTGCTGATTAAAAGAATTCTTCACATATTTTCTCTGCACTCTTTGTGTTCACGACCGTGACACCTTTTAGTATTCTGGTTTGGAAGTTTTCATAATGCCCCCCCCACCCCACACATCTTTTTGACACATCACTCTGAGGTATTCTCAAGTCCAACCCAAGTAGTAATCACACATCCAGGAAGACAGGAGCAGTTTCTTTTTCTAACCTTCTCAGTGAAAACAGGTAGGGGCATGAACAAGTATATTATGACCCCAGTACATCTGTGGCTTTCGAGTCTGACACGTGTCAGATAGAAACAATCTAGAGATGCTCTTATCAATTACAGGAGATCACCGATATCACGGGCATGTTGGAATGATGAGGAAGCCTTCCATTTTTTTTTTTGAAAGCATGCCATCTGTAGCTATTAGAAGGGACTGAGAAAAAAGACTTTTAAATGCTGACTGGGAAAAAAATCTGAGAAATATAGTCTTGAAGGCATCTAGTTGCCCTGTCTGTAGCAAACAGAGATTTAGGGACCGAAAGCTTTCCTTAATATCCAAGGCTATCGTCAGATAGGAGAGCATAGCCTAACACAGCAAAATGAAACACCGATATTAAAGATCTCAACTCTCCCAGTTAGCTAATTAAATAGCAACAGTTGGAGCATTAAGGAATATCCTGAAACCAAATAGAATTTATTTTTATCTTGCTTTTCTAGAGCCAGATTTTATGCCATAACCTTGTTACAGAAAGCTAGGAAGGCAGATAATTTTCTTCATGTATGGAACCTGATCTTAAGGGGGAAAAGAAACTCTTTGGCTAATGAAGAAGAGAAAATTGCGTAGTCTGTCCTTCTCTCTAATTTACATGATTTCTTTTAAATAAAATCATTTACTCAGTGACAGTAAATGCAACCAGCAGATGTTTAGTTATTTGCTGAAGCAAGACATTATATTAACTGATGGGAGTATCAGTTGCAGTTATTAAAATAGAGGCTATTTGGGAGAAATGTGGGATTCAGAAATAATTATTCATATAATCAGAAATTGGAAATGAGTCAACAGGAATTGTTTTGGCATAAAAAGACATTTGAAATGACTTTAAGTGTGGTGCTACCAAAGTCTATCCCATGCACATACTATAAACATTAAATTCGCCGTTTTATTTCTAAGATCATCCTGACACCTTTGAGATAGACTGGATTCGGTGCAAATGAAAATCCGGGTAAGTTACATGTATTTTATGGCAACAGTTGATTTGAATATCTTCAAGGCTGGATATACTTCAAGGTATTTATTTATTTTTCTTCATTGGTATCTTCGATATTAATTTGGGCCAATTGTTGCCTATTATTTGACAGGAGACACGTACAGGGAGGACATTTAAGATTTGCTTATTGTGGGCAATTATGTAATTCTCCCTCTTGCCTTTAAAAATAGAGCAGAGGAGAGAACATGAGAATCGTCCGACGCTAAAGGCACTCAGAATAAATGATTACATTTACGAGAACAGGAACTCCTCTGTGAACACATTCCCTCAACATCAGCATCACCACTGAACTGTTACTTGGATTCAGCCCATCTGAAAGATGGTAAACGACTTAGAACGACCTCACTCCATAAAAAAAACGCCATCACCGATCCCTAGAAATTAACAACAGTTCTGTTAATCAAGGATTTCGTCTCCACATTCAACCAAGGCCAAATTAGGAAGGCTGTGACGCGAAGGCGCACAAAAACATCGGTTGAGCAAAGTCAAAATTAACGACAAACAAAATCAAGTTTCCTTTGTGGCTGATTTTCAGGCAGCTGCATGTAAATATAAAAGAACCATCAAAGAAAGATACCCATTAATTATTAACTCAGAGCAACTTCAGAAAGCAGAGCCCTTAAACCTCCATTGACATCATTCTGCCAGTCTCCTAATCTCTGCAAGTTGTTGGTAAGAGTTGCATTAAACACAGCACGCTACCAAACCCGCCTTTAACAATTGCGGCTCCAGAGCCGTGCACTGCGGCCTGGAGACCACACGAGAGAAACTATACTTTCTGTAAAGACATCTTTAAGAAACATTTACAATCGCACGTTCTGAATAATCTCCTGGGTGACTTTACCTCTCTCAACCGCACAATAGGGTGTCAATAGCCTACTGGCAACATGCACGATGAAGAAACTCCTCCATTTGTCCCCCCTGCGGACGTAGGAGACCACTGTCATGATTAAAACGCCGTGCCACCCTGTAGTTTAATGCAGTGACATGTATAGATCGGGCCCGGGCTTTTTCACTGCGGAATAGAAGAAAGGCTCTAGTATAAGGGACGTTGGAAAGTGTGGACGTATATAGGGCTGTTATGTCCCTGGGCAAATAATTTCGGTCGTGAAGTATTATTGTGAAGGTTTGTAGTTTTTTTTCATTGAAATTAAGTACTTTTCAATTGCAAGTTGATTGCAAGCATCAAATGGAATGCAATCTCTGCGAAAACAGCCTTTAGAAAACCTATGCTAATATTCACGATTGTGAGTCTAGATTTCTACGCTGGACTTGGAACAGCCTGGGACCAAAATACAGAGAAACAAGATTTTTTTTCAGTCACTTTGAATTTTTCTTTCTTTCTTTTCTTTTTCTTTTTTTTTTTCTTTCTTTTTTCCTAATCGAAGGAGAGCTGACACACAAAGTTTACAGTTGTTTCAGGTGTACAACAGAGTGATTCAACAAGTCTCTACCTCATGCTAGACGTTTTGAGTTTTTATAATTTGGCATCATCACGGTGGCCTTACTGTTTTGCTTTAAAGTACAGAGAGACAAAACTCTCCTGTAGTATGTTTCCGACACGAATATCAACATGCTTTGAGAGAAGATGGCTCGAAAAATATCTTAAAATGGAAGTAAAAATGAATGCATACATATATGAATCGTCCATACTTGTGATTTTCAAGAATGCTTTTCGCAGGTATGTCTCCATGGAAAGGGGACCACTGTGCCTGTAGCAGGAGGGACATAATTTTCAGATTCGATGAGTGAGACCCTTCTTCTGCATCTTTTTCTCACTCCCTCTGTCTTCTAAAAACTTATCAGGGTACAGACAAGCATCATCTAATCAAAATAAGCATCGAAAACCACCACATTTGAAAAACAGTATAAAAGCGATCAGCAGTACTGAGAACAGATGACAAACATTAGATCAAGCTGATCTGTCATAAACCTCCCAACCTTCCGGCTATAATCCAGCTGACCACCTGCAAATTCTTCAGATCGTCCCTTCACATCAACAGCACTCGAATTGCTACAAATCAAAATGTTAACTTTTTAGACCATTGCGAAAAGAACAGGATGAGGAAAAGTGTGCATCTCTGTGATGATTCACATTTAAAGGTTTTATCTCTTTACTCTATTTGATTAAAGGCCTTGTATTGAGTTAAGCAGCAAATCCTGAATAATTAGTGGCTGCTGGGATTTTTTTTTTGCCCCCCCCGCCCCCCCCCTTTTTAAAATGAAAGCTTAAATGGGGGAAAATGGAATGTCAGTCAGAAACTGGTTCGTACCAATCATCATAATTATAATCTAGTAGAATTAAGCCATAATCATTAAAATTTCTTCTTTTCTCCTACCTTTGATGGACTGTTTCATCTGTTTCATTAAAGTTGTAATTTTTACAGATGCTCTTGATGTTATGTTTTCATCAGTGTCTAAGACAGCCTAAAGGAAAGAGATAGCTCTTTGCCTATAGAAATATATGTTAATACATTAGTTACTTGAAGCGAAGCAACTTTTGCAATATGTGCATCTGGGTGTCTATAGTTGTCTTTATTTAGGCCTGTCCAGCATTTTGTTGAATTCTACTCTTGCCCGGCAGCTGGACCCTGACCTTCAAGTTCTCCCTCTCTCTCTTTTTTTTTTTTTTAAGAAAAAGAAAAAAAAAAAGAATTCTTTTCAGATTCCAAGTTCCCCCCTCTTACCCTCCCACTGACACCATCCTATTCAGAACCGGAGATAACTTTATTCATCTACACATCATTGTATCAAATTCAATAGGCAAACAGCTTCAACATGCCTCAGAGCTGGACAGGACAGTTATGTCTTCATTCCCATCCCCCCCTCCACCCCCCTCCCCACCCCCCCTCCAACCCCCGCCAGCCCCCAGTGCAATGAGATTTTTACCACCGCCTTTCCAGGCATGAAATGAGCACAGTTACAAAAAAATAATTTCAAACAAGTGTTTTACCACTCTGTTGGGTCACTGTAGGTATATTTCCCTCTAAACTCCTCAGTTGGATGGAATACATTACCGCCAGGCTAAGTTGCTTAGAATCATCTCGAGACACTATATGCTGCAAAGCAAGAAGGGGATCTGTTTATTCATTAAGTTCCATAAACTGCTGATGTAGATTTTCGACGAAGAATGTGCTTGCAACCCAAGTGTTTGCTTTCGTGTAAAATTAAGAGAGGCGAATGTTAAAAAGCAACACCGTTGCACAGATCACACAAAGCACTGGACGGAAGAATACAGCAACCAAAAGCAAATATCCTATTGTCTGAAAACAAAATATTATGTCTGTCTTCTGATCGATTTTGGAAAGAGAGAGGACTGAAAGCTGTTTCCCCCCTCCCCCGCCCCCCAGGCTCTATGACTCTTTGATTTTACTTTTGGGAGTTTGGTATTCTTAAAGAGAAAAATAGAACTTGCTTAATGTCAGGGACGTCAAATAGCTGTTTGATGTTGGACACTCTTGCTACAAAAATCAGTCTCCTGTCTTCAGTCAGGATGACTGGGTATCAGATTAGTGTTTGGGGTGGGAACCCGGCTTGCATATGTGGATTCTCAATGAGGTAGGCAGCAGGCTTTTAGACAAAACAGCTCTTTTCCTCCAAAGTTGGGTTTCTTTTTGAAAACTTCATCAGGAGTCCTTCTGAAACAACATACCCATTTGCATTCTGATGTTTAAAACAACAACAACAACGATCTTGGTCAAAACCGTCCTAAACTCAACCGGGCATCCTTGTCTGTTCCTGGGACCCCCGCCCCCCGCCCCCCCCCCCATGTCAGAATGCAAAGCCTGAAAGAAAGTTGAATGATTAAAATGACATAGAGCATCTGAAGTCCTTACACTAGCCAGCCGTTATAAAACATTCTAGATCCTGAAGGTAGAAAGGAGAAAGATCTTTTAAAAAAGCAGACTTACATCATTGACTAGGTGTTTTCTGCTCTAGCTTCTATATGTTTATGGAGAGGGTGTTGCAGACATTTGGAAGGATTTGGGGGTTTCAAAAGAGAGAAGTTTATACATTAGTGCTGCAAGTTGCAAAACACTGTTGATATTCAAATGTTTATTGTGTAAAATCTGGGATAAGCTTCAGCATGAGGGCCCCTTTAAGTGCCTACAACTCTTGCTAATTCCCCTCAGCATTGAGGCTTGCACAAAGGCCTTAATCCAATCCCACTGTTTTCAGAAAGCCTATGCTGTTTTCTCTCACATAAACTAACAACACTACCCCATCACTCTGCAGAGTGGGTCAAAGAAAAAGAGCTCTCTGTTTATACTTCACCAACACTTTGTGTTTCTTGGGCAAAAGCATAGCAAGGAACTTTTAAGTGGTTCCCCAGGCCCCACGACATCTTTAGGGGGGAAAGAAAAGCCTCCAGACATGGAGGGACTGGTGTTTAAGGACGAAAAACGTACTTGGGTGTCAGGCATTCTCCTCATCTGTTATCTGTGAAAAGAAATTGATCGCTGGAGCCTCATTCTGGCAGTGGGAAGTCAGGCTAGCTTTGTCGAGGTGGCTTGCACACTTTGATAAGGTGGCATTATTTTTCTCCAAGACTAGGTTCTTTCTGCCTCTCTCTCCCTCCCTTTCTCTGTACCTTCCCCTCTCCATTCCTCACCTCCTCCTCTTGCCGCTCCCCCACCCCACCCTACAATTACCTTTCATTATTTCCTGCAGAGATTTCTTAAGGTCATAGAGACAATTCGCATTATTTATTTTCTCTATGGCCAGTTCCCTTTATCGAAATGAGCTATCGATTCAGCCCAAATTTTAGGCGTTTTCCTTTTCGCACCTGTTATTCTGGTGGTCATTTCTAATTTCAGGTGGAAATTCTGCTAACAAATAATTACACCTGCCGTTGGCAGGGGAAATCAGGCATTTGCCTCCGATTGTGAGGACACAAGTGACCAATTACTGTGGTAATTAAGTAACTGTGGGCGCAATTAGAAATGACCGTGATTTTGCCCCACGAGTGAATTAGCTAGGTGGGAATAGGAAGCCAAAATAACAATGGATAAGAGTCATTTTCATACTTCTGTCTGGGCAAGGGATGCCACCAAAAACCAAACCACACAGAATTACGTGTCCCGGTTAGAGAGAAGGGTGTTCTTTCTATCGAGTTCTATTCATGATGTCAAACTGAGGAAGCTCATTTTGGCTACTTTTGAATGCTTTCACATTTCCGTAAAACCTATGAGAAGAAATTATGGCGGACAGATTTCAAGTTCCTATGTTTGGAACTGCAGTAGTGAATCTTTATAAGCTCGTGTGGAAAGGTGGCTCTGTGTTCAATAAGCTTCTGCAACAACAACAACGACGACAACGACGACACAGGACACTCTTGATGCAAGACAATGTACCTTAAATTTTTTTTTAATGTTTATTTATTTTTGAAAGAGAGAGAGAGACAGAGCATGAGTTGGGGAGGAGCAGAGAGAGCGAGGGAGACACAGAACCCAAAGCAGGCTCCAGGCGCTGAGCTGTGAGCACAGAGCCTGAGGCGGGGCTCGAACCCACGAACTGTGAGATCATGACCTGAGCCGAAGTCCGACGCTCAACCGACTGAGCCACCCAGGTGCTAATCTTTGCAGCAAAACATCGCTACTCGGTTCAAGATTAACCTCCGGCACTCTTGGATAATTTTTCTAATGAGTCATGCCAAACATTCCAAATGGTGTCTCTCTTTAACCATTTCCACAGTAGTGGAAATCAGCTCTCTATAAGGCACTCGACACTCAACCCCATGTGGTTGGAAGAAGACATTTTCTTTGAGGAGTTTGTGTCAGAAGGAAATAATCAAGGCAACGGTCTTTCAGACCCTAAATCAATCCCATTTTGAGGCCCGATACAAACCCTCTGACTTCCGAGACTGTGTATTTATTGAGGTGGAAGAACCGGGCTCTACTTTCCACTTTTAAGATTTCCTGATGATTTGTATCTTTGAAGTTATTTTCACATACGTCCAGCTAGTAAAAAAAAAAAAAAAAAGAAAAAGAAAAGAAAAGAGAAAAGAGGCTGCACGAAACAACCAAACGTTGAGCAATTTGGACATCATAACGCCGAGTGGAGCCCACTTGTATCTGTCTGCTATCTAATGGTCAACTATTACATTATCGAAATTAAGTCACTTATATAGTTAGCAAGGTTTTCAGGCTTGCAGGCTTTCTCCGAAGACAGGCCAAAGACCTGAATGGGCATGGTAATGGATTTCTCTTTTTGTCTCATGAGGTCACTCCTGGAGGGGAATCCGCAGAGCCATGAATAGGGCCAGATCGCCTCTGCTAGGAAGGGTGACAGGTCCGTGATTTCTCCTAAAAGTGGTGGTGATGTCACTTAAAAACAGGAAATATGAGGTGACACTCTGCCAGCATAAGAAAAAGGATTTTTTGCTTGCAACAAAACTGCACCCTGCAGCCTGATGGTGAAGAGTCAGACATGCGCATATGGGGCCAATCACCCTGGAACCTGACCTGGAGCAGTCATCATGTGGGTAATTAGCAGGTATATATATATATATATATATATATATATATATATATATATATTTGCGATTTTCATTAGTTGGGCCAAAGATCTGAACGAGGCGTTATTTTCCCCCCGGGAAGAAAAGAGAGGAAAGCAGTCAGCTACCCACATTCAGTTCTCTCTTGGAGAGGACAGAGGGTAAACAGTGGTTTTGAGCTGAGCTATTTTGTTTTAAAGGATTGTTTCTCATTCAGATAAACCTCACCAGCACCATTAACCCAGTGAGATGCAGGGAAGACGGAGTTATGCACAGGCGGGTTAGGATGTCTGAAAGTATTGCCATTTTAGCCTCTGTACCATAATCTGAAATTCAAATTGAGTTCATCGCTGGCCAGTTGGAAATGGCTTGCGGTGGGGCCCATGGCACACTGGGGAACACATGTCTTGCCTAAAGCATATGTATATTTTTGTTATTGTTTTCCCGCTCAAAATAAGGCCGCTGGCCAATTGGACGAGAGGGCAATACTTACAGGCAGGGAGACCCCTTAAAACGTCTGATCCTGAAGGCTTTCATGGATAAAGTGGTCTCTAACACTTGTATCTGTCTGCTATCTAATGGTCAACATAATACATAATACAGCGCCGTTACAACATTCTCCCATTAAAATGTAGCGTTAATTAAGGAAGATTTTTTTTAATTTTTTTTTTTTAACGTTTATTTATTTTTGAGACAGGGAGAGACAGAGCATGAACAGGGGAGGGTGAGAGAGAGGGAGACACAGAATCTGAAACAGGCTCCGGGCTCTGAGCTGTCAGCACAGAGCCCGACGCGGGGCTTGAACTCACGGACTGCGAGATCATGACCTGAGCCGAAGTCGGCCGCTTAACCGACTGAGCCACTCAGGCGCCCCAAGGAAGATTTTTTAAATTCAACATAAAATGTATCACATTAAAAAGATAGTCCCGGTGCCTGGGTGGCTCAGTCGGCTAAGTGACGTCAGCTCAGGTCATGACCTCGCAGTTTGTGAGTTCCAGCCCCCCCCCCCCCCCCCCCCCCCCCCGAGTTCGGGCTCTTTGCTGGCAGCTGGGAGCCTGGAGCCTGCTTCCGATTCGGTGTCTCCTTGTCTCTCTGCCCCTCCCCCATTCGCACTCTGTCTCTCTCTTTCTTAACGATAGACAAACGTTTAAAAGTCGACGAAAAATAGACAGCGATGGGGCAGACTAAAATTTAGGATTGGCGAAACTGCGGAAGATAGTCCTCGTTCCAGTTTTGTGCTCTTTGCTAATTTAGTTTGAGCCCAGCAGCCATTCTAGAACCTGCGCTGGCGGTCAGGCAGTCTCAGGCAGTACGGGTTGTCTCTCCAAAGTCCATTCCCCCCGGGGCTGCCTGAGGTCCTGCGGTGTGACCCAGCGTCCAGGCCTTGGGAACACTTGTCTGCTACCCATCATCACTGGCCATCGGGTCGCACCTGAGTTCTGACCTAACCGTGGGTCTTTTCACATCACTTCAGCACCGTGGCTCCATGGCGTCTATATCAGGTTTGGCACAAGGGCAGATCCTGGGTGAGTCGCTTGGCAGGATTTGCCCTCTGAGCTCCTGCCGCCAGCAGGTAGGGTACAGTCTAGGGTAGAGGCACCTCCTCTAACATTTGGTCTCTTTGAGCCTCTTTCAGCTGTCGTGTCTTCACAAGCTTCCAGAGTTGCTGGCTCCAATTTCTTTGGAATACTCAAAGGGCTGGGTATCTGCTGTGCCTGGGGTCGTGGTATTGGAGAAATTTGAGGGGAAATACACAAAATAACGTCTCAACAAACTAGTAGGTCATGAACATAATAATAGCTACATTTTTGTGGTTTTTTTGCCTCCCTGAACTAAAAGTAGTGTGTTAACATACTCAGAAATTTTATTTGATATGCATTTGGGTGCCTACCATGATTTCTGGCAGGTGGTGAGGAGGAGATAAATATATCCAATCCCCAGGGAGCCCTTATTATATACCGGGGACAGCCACAGCTGATGAAAAGAGCCAAAAATCCATGCCAAACATGTAATTTCCACGCAATCCTTACTCCTCAAAACAACCGAGAGAGAACATTATTCCCATGCCCATTCTACAGACGGGGAAAGTGAGGCAGAAACAAGTTTCCTAAGTAACTTGCTGACGTCCACAGAGCTGGTAAGGGGCTGAGATAGGAGGAGGTTGTTGGCGGGCCTGACCTCAGTTCCTGGGAATTTCCCCTTACCACTCAGACTCTAATTACCCGTCTCAAAATCTATTTACCCAGCTAGAGTCTGTTCCTTGAGAGGCAGAATGGCACTAGCATCAGAGTCTGGAAAAGAGTTATTAGTCCAAGTTGACGATGCTGTGATGGCTCAGATTCTGAGCTGGCCGCAGTCGGGAGCCTTAGGTGGCTGCTTTGAGGACGTCCCCCCCCACGCCCCCAAGTCCTTGCTGTCCCCCCCGAGCCACGCCCTCTTTCTAATTGCAACACACCAGTGCTATTCACAGGTGGGACAAGCCAGCAAAGGCTCATTTAAACCCTTCTCTCAACGGCTTTCTCTCACCTTCTAAACTCGAAAGGGGGCAGGAAGAGACTCACAAAAGCCTCTTCTTCCCGAAGCTCTTGTAATAGGCTCATTAAGCACCCGTCTGGGCTTGTTATAAAATACTTTGGAAGCAGCCCCTAAGTAGCTGACTGTTTGTAACAGATAATATCAAATTGGAGAAACATGTAAAAGCACATACAAAAACAGTAAAATGAGATGGGCTCTAATGATACCAGCCAAACAAACAGGGAGGTAATTAGTCACTTCATGTAGGTGGTTTGAGATTTGTAGTCGAGCTAATTTTACGTGAGGCCACATCAGCTTCTAACTTTGGCGTTTCGCGTATGCGGTAAATAAATGATGTTCTGCCGGGAGCTCTGTGTTGTAGCGGGTTGAATGATGCCCCTATCTCATTTTGGTAGTCCTACGTCGTATTTATTAAACATTATTCTTAAGCCTCTCTTAAGGGACGCTGTGGTGGGTTTTGATTATTTACGTTTTTGCTTTCATCACGTATGCCTTTATGTTGCGTAAAATAGTCTGATTCTAAATAAAAAGTATTTATAATACATAGAGTGATACCATTTACATTTCGCGGCGGTAAGGCTAAAATTCAATATCTTGATTTACAAGGACCACTCAAGATACGCCTTCTTCTACGTAGGACATTGAAATGAGGGATATACAACCAATTGATGACTGCTGATTACCTTCTTGGAATCTACACTTTGAAGGGAATTATAGTTTGAGGGGGAATTTCTAAATTTGGGGAGATAATTCAGTTTTCCATTGTGATTTGGGAAGTGCTCATCAGCTTACGTAAAAGTATTACTATACTCATTTCAATGAATTATTCCTAAGAAAACTACATGTACAATCTCTCTGGAAATAAAACATTTCCTATGCCAAAAAATATAAGAGATACAAAATATTTTCGGACACCTCATCGGAGAAGAACCATTAATATTGACATTGTTGATATAGCTTTTGATATCTCAAATGCTTGTTGTTAAGCATAATTTTTATAGAACCTTATTTATTTCATCAAGGTGCCAGTTAGATAGATACATAAATGGCAGTCTTTCCCACCAAGCCCTGAATTATAAGCCAGCTAAAATTACTCTTAGTTTAACTTTAGTTAACTAAATGTACTTTAGTTTAACTCAAAGTTTAAACTTTGCTTCTTGTCTTCTGATTTGAGGTTCCAAAACTAAGAAGGAGGTAATCTCACGTGAAGAGAGACACTTGAAACTGAGCAAGGACCGTGGATTGTCTTGGGTGTTCCCCGGTCAGATACAACCATGGACATATGATGATGTGTCCTTGGTGTCGTCATCAGTCAAACGAGAGGGTTGGAAAAATAATTTCCATGTTGCTTTCCAGCTCCCAATTCTATTTTTATAATGTGATTGGGATAAAGCGTCTGCACCCATAACTACCATAGATACCCGGGTTGAGCAGACTTCTTTAATGAGCTTTATCACTTTGGGGGAGAGGATGGCTTAGTAAAAATAATTGCACACCAATAAAAAAAATTCTAGGGCATTTTGCATCAGATGATGCTGGGTGGTGAACAGAGCCCCCCATTTGAAAATCGACATAAAATCATACCTTTTGTTTGTAATATACTTTCAATTGGACAAATTATATTCACATCTGAAGATCTCCTTAGAACCATTGGAGAATTAGGTCAAGATTAAGCGTGTACATATTCTCTGACCCAGTAAAGCCATATGTAGTCATTTTTTTTCCTACAGATATAAGCACATGTGTGCAAAGATGTCTATTTACCTGTAGACATGGAAGCATCGTTTGGGACAGTAAAAGGTTGTAAACAATTTACGCGTGTACCAATAAGTAACTGCTTAAAAAACCGTGACACTTACTTAATGAAATCTGGTGTGTTGATACTGACACGAGTGAGCATCTCTCTAAGGTCTGCTAGGGAACTACGTTCAAGATGGATTATTGAGTGAAACAAGCAAAGTTTCACTCTTAGTTTAAATGATAGGCAGAAAATGATAGGCAGGGTATTCTATCATCGATTTTTTTTTTTAAAGAAAGGACGGACACACACGTATGTTACATGTTTATAATAGCTGTGAGAGGTTACCTAAAGTCCCGGTAATCTGATTGCCTTAGGGAAGAAAAGTGAGAGTCCAAGGATAATGACAGGTGGCTGACTTAGTTTTCACTGTGTGCTGCTTTATATCTTTTTTTTTAATTTTTTAAATGTTTATTTATTTTTGAGACAGAGAGAGACAGAGCATGAACAGGGGAGGGTCAGAGAGAGAGAGGGAGACACAGAATCTGAAGCAGGCTCCAGGCTCTGAGCTGTCAGCACAGAGCCCGACGCGGGGCTCAAACTCACAGACCGTGAGAACATGACCTGAGCTGAAGTCCGATGCTCAACTGACTGAGCCACCCAGGTGCTCCTACTTTATATCTTTTTAAAGTTTGTACCGTATACATCCACTAGTTATTTTATTTATTTATTTATTTTTGAGAGACAGAGAGAGAGAGAGAGAGAGAGAGAGAGAAGAACAAACATGGCCGGGGCAGGGAGAGAGGGGAACAGAAGATCTGAAGCAGGCTCCGTGCCGACAGCTGAGAGGTGCTTGAACCCGCGAACCAGGAGATCGTGACCTGAACCAAAGCCGGGCGCTTAATCGACTGAGCCACTCACGCGCCCCTAGTTATTATTTTTTTTAAAGAACTAATAAAAACAAATCTTAAGTGTTTGGTATGTACCAGGCACTGTTCTAATGCCTACGTATATTAGTTCAGTGAATCTTTACAATAACCACATGAAATCAAAACTGTTACCATCGCCCCATTTAGCAGATAGGAAAAAATGAGGCAGGAGACAGGTAAGCCAGTTGTCCAAGCTCACACAGACAAGGAGGGGCTTATAAGCACTGAACTTCCTTCCTAAAACTCTTTGTCTAAGGTTTTAGAACACCTTCCCAGATGCTGTGTATATATCATGTATACACAGGCGTGTTGAAGTCTCCTGACTCTGGTGGGACCATCTTTCCCAGTCCACATTTAGTCAGATGATGATATTTGTGCATGGTTCTTCCCAACTGCAAGGATTAGTGGTGGCCCGTTGGCTCATCCAACAAAAGTGAACAGGGACGCCTCTGTCTTGGGTCCAACTCTGCCATACATGGAGACTCAGTGTCCTTTCGTCTAGTCCCCAAGTTCAACCTTGACTGCCTGTGCATCATTATAATCTGCACGGTCCCTTCCAAATATTGTTCTTGTCTCACAAAGCGGCACACTTATTTTTAAAAAGTTGGACCCGACTTTTTCTAAAATATTATCCGCAATACATTAGAGCATCCAGGTAATCCTCTAGATGACTCGCTTCTCAGCAACAAATATACTTTCTGTTTAATCGTAAATACAATTCTTTAAAAAAATTTTTTTTTGCTGTTTATTTTTGAGAGACAGAGAGAGACAGAGAACGAGTGGGGGAGGGGCGGAGAAGGAGGGAGACACAGCATCAGAAGCAGGCTCCAGGCTCTGAGCTGTCAGCACAGAGCCCGATGCGGGGCTCGAACCCACAGATTGAGAGATCAAGACCTGAGCCGAAGTCGGATGCTTAACCGACTGAACCACGCAGGCGCCCCATGAATACAATTCTAATTAAAAGCCAGTTCTAGCAAAACAAGAAAACAAGACAGCCTTGAAGCCAACGCGATTAGGTATGAATGTGAGTTCAGGCACCCCCAGGAAGGGGAGGGGCTAGGGTGTGGCAAAGAGAGTTGAGCTGTGTCCTTGAGGCTGAGCGAAGCGAAAGGGGAAAGTTCATATCCTGGAGGTTACCTCTCTTTCCAGAAATGAACGTGAAGTCTTTTGACACGTCACATTCACGTTTTGGAACAAATCTGCCTGGGGATGTTTTGGAGGGTAGACCAGAAGTTTGTTTGTCCTAACAGGCCTTGTAGAATTCCATTTTCTTTGGAGGGAACTGGAAATTCCAGTGTCTTTCCATTGCCTTCGATTCCGTTAAAGTGTTTCATGAAATGTAGAGCTCTTGAAGGGATTTATTCTTTTACCAGCTTGGTGTTTGGAAGTTCTTGCTATGAGCAGTGAGGTTTTGGATCTCATATCAAAGGGTTTAAAGTTAATGATTTTAAGTATGGTTGGATTTTATTGCTCCTCTGGTGGGCTAAAAACTTCAGCCACTCTTTGACCTCTGCTCAGTCAATTCAATTCTCTCTAATGCTCTGTGACTAATATGGTGGATATTTAATCTACTTTGCTGCTGAAATTTCTTTTAGAGTCACTGGTTTTTTTCCTCGAAAAACTTCCTCCTGAGAGAAATTGCTTATCGTAAGCTCTAAATATGTTGCATATTACAGAATGCATTTTTGAAAGCTTTTCTTCCAGAGACAATTAAACCTTATCACTTATTTTGCTATCACATTACAAATGAGACAGGGAAGGTGATATTATTTCTAGAAGTAAAAGTAAAATCCAAAGGAAGAATGACCCGAATCTGCCCTGATCCTGGTATCAATGTCGATACCGTAAGCAGCCATGTCTTAGCCAAATATTTCTTGCCATGTAATTAAGTGGGAAGACAAAAATCAGTGAATCACGGGGTTACGCATCTAAGTAGGTTACTTTTGTCTATTTCCTTGTTCAGAACGTGGGTGGCTGCTTCGCGAGGCTCATTTGGAGGCAAACATCGTCTACGTGTTCGATAAGCAATATGTTGACTGCTTTGGATGCCCGGAAAGGTGTCATCCAAATGCAGCCTCAATGGATGCAGAGAGCTGACATTATTCCCAGGATCAGAGAAACTGGGTCTAATCTTTCCTTGTGCCTAATTAATGGTGTGGCCTCAAGGCCAGCCTTTAAAACCTGTGTCTGACTAGAGGATTTGTGAAGCGTCCGATCTAGAGTTAACTGAGACCCAAGCTGTGGTCTCCTGTACCTGAGCTCTGATGAAGGCACCTGGGTAGTCATGTAGGACGACCAGGTTCAGGGTGAAGTAGGCAGAGTCCTTCCTTTCCTGTGGCCAATCTTCATTCCTCAGGCACTTAAAAATGCTTCCAGACTCTGCTTCCCACCATCAATCACATTAAGGATAAAAGTCTCTTCCCAGGGAAATTTGCATTTAGACAGAGATCAAAGCCCTAAACTAAGGAGGTAGCTAGGGAAGGTGGAAAAGGCCCTGGGGCCCTGGACATAAATTTGCAATCCTGGTGTTACCACCAACTCATTTGGGGGTGTCACTTCTCTGAATATCGGTTTCCTTCACAAATGAAAGGAGTGACCTGTAAGGACCTCTAATCATCCTTCTAATTCTACAAAAGTGGCCACCTAGAAACGAAGACTTTCTGCATGTATCAGAAATCAAGGCCAGTCGCCTCCTCAAGGTTGGTCCTAGCCTTAAGCTTCCTACCCAGTGACCTTAGCTATAATGGTCAGCATCATTCAGCAGTAGGTGGCACGGTGAAAAGAGCTCTAGATTCAGATAAGCCACAGGCAACTCTTTCTGGATCGGCTTCTGGAACTATAAAACGAGGACAGCAATACTTCTGTCACTGAGGACTTATGATGACAAGATCAATCCAGACGGTGTTCACCAGAGAAGATTCGAGAAAACCTCATTTTCCCTCTGCCCATCTCTCTGTCCTCCGCCACTGTGTTATGATTTCTACTATTCTCTTCCAAGAAAGTGAGATTAAGGTAGGTAGACGTAGGAGATTGAGTTCCCGGCCTCTATTTTTACATTCCATCCATCTGTATCCCACTTGCTAAAGCCATGAGAAACTTTCAGTTTCTCCAACAAAAGGGAGGGTGTACTTTTTTTGTCCTTTGGTTTCGGGTTTGGCCACGTGACTTGGTTTGGGGCGTTGGCGGATGTAACGCAAGTGAATCTGCAAGTGGGCTACCTTCTTGGACTTTACCATTGTCACGAGAACATGCCTTGGCTGGCCATTGGCTCCAAAAGGGGGGTGAGAGACACAAGGGAACAGAGCTGCCCTGCTGACCTTCCAACTCATGCGTAAGAAATCAGTGACTGTTGTTTTACGCCCCTGAAATGTTGTGGATGTTTCTTATGTGGCGTTATGGTGGCAAGAGTTGCCCGAGTAGCCCTCGGCAAGTGGTAGAGGAAAAATAATGGTGACTTCAGTGTTCGCTAGTATGTATGCGAGTACTTACTAATGTCTAGCTTCTGAGCTAAAGGACTGTACCTGTCTCTTTTTTTTAAGTTTATTTATTTTTGAGACAGAGAGGGACAGAGCATGAACGGGGGAGGGGCAGAGGGAGAGGGAGACACAGAATCCAAAGCAGGCTCCGGGCTCTGAGCCATCAGCCCAGAGCCCGATGTGGGGCTCGAACTCATGGACCGCGAGATCGTGACCTGAGCCGAAGTCGGAGGCTCAACTGACTGAGCCACCCAGGCGCCCCGAGGACTGTGCCTGTCTTATGTCGATGAATCTTCACAGGAACCCTCCGAGTTGGTCTCATAAATCCTGTGGTTATCCCCATGTTACCAATGAGGAACGAGGGAAGAGAGAGGTTATGTAATTTATACTAAGCCACGCAGCGCACGAGAGGCCAAGCACGGGTTTGAACCCAGGCAAACTGGTTGGGTTCAAAAAGATCTGTTTGTCTTGGATTGTGGTCACATTTCTTCCATCCTCCTCCTCCTCCTCATCAATGAAAAAGATGATAGTAATAACTGCCGTTACGATTTACTGAGTGCCTACGATGAATCCTGAATTGGGCGAGATATTTTACATAGTATGGTAGGCGGCTCCCAACCCTCCCGACCTACTGGTATTCTTAACTCTTGGGTAATTCCCTCCTGAGTGTAGACTGGACCCAATGACTTCCTTCTAACGACTGGAATACGGAAAAAGTGATAGGATGTCTCTTCTGAGATTCCAGGAGTGGTGTGACTTCTGTCTTGCTTGCGCTTTGTCTGTGTTCCTTTGACTCTTCTTGGATTTATTGTTCACATGAAGCCATGCCAACCACCCTGCCAGTGCTCTCCTACTCTAACAATGGAAATAGTCATCGTTAGTTATTGTTTCGAATGAAGTACCATCAGTCCCACCTCTGATCCAATACTCGGTCTGAATTGGTAGCAGCATGTGACGGGGCGGCAGCTCCTATGTTGTCTCGTTGTGAATCAGTACACGGGCCTCCTGGAAGGAGGCTGAGGAAACCAGATGGGGAAACACGCAGGTGGACGTGACTGAGCTCCTGACCAGGTGCCGCAAATGACTGGCCGGCTGTGCGATCTTGAACGCGTTGCCGAACCTTTCTGAACTTCAGGGGTCTTACCCAGGGCACCTGGGTGGCTCAGTCAGTTCAACACCTGACTTCAGCTCAGGTCACGATCTCCTGGTTCGTGAGCTCGAGTCCCGCGTCGGCTGAGCACGAGCCCCGCTTCTCCCTCTTTCTCTCTGACCTTCTCTCACTTGCACCCCCACAAAGAAAAAAAAAAGATCTTTTTTTTCTAGCTCTTTCTTGATGGGACAGCTTTTGTTCTGAGGGTTTGGGTGTGTACTAGAAATAGATTTGGCGTGTTGCAGAGAAAAATTGGAGACGTCATCCTACCCGGAAGATGACCCTGATAAGGGACTGCGTGTTGTATCATGTATTTGTCAAATGGGCTGAATGCTGTAAGAAACAACTCCAAAGTCTCAGTGGCTTAATACAAAACGAAGTTTCGTCTAGCAGACCTTACAGTCCAAGGCAGTCAGCAGGGGAGCTCTATTCTTTTTCTTTTTTAATTTTTTTTCACATTTATTTATTTTTGAGAGAGAGACACACAGAGTGTGAGTGGGGAGGAGTGGGCAGAGAGAGAGGGAGACGCAGAATCCGAAGCAGGCTCCAGGCTCAGAGCTGTCGGCACAGAGCCTGATGCGGGGCTCAAATCCATGAACTGCGAGATCATGACCCGAGCCGAAGTTGGATGCTTAACCAACGGAGCCACCCAGGCGCCCCAGGGGAGCTCTGTTCTATGCAGTCAGTCCCAGGCTTCTTCTGTCTTGAGTCTCTACCCCGGTCTGTTTACCTGTGTCTTTTACATCCAGCCAATGGGCAAGGGGGTGCATGGAAGATTCCATAGGAGATTTCCATGGACCACTCCTGTCTTCAGACTGTTGTCCAGAATTTAGGCACACCCCTCCCCGCCCCCACCCCATGCGGCAACTGTAAAGGAGCCTGGGAACATGTATTCTGGCTTTGTGCCCAGACAGGAAAGGAAACTGGTTTAGTGAACCCATAGCCATATCTGCCATCACAAGTATAGACTGGGGTCACTGGCACCTATGGGGGCCATATCTGTGCAAGATATGGAGGGCCAGGGCAGTGCAGAAAGGCCTTGGAGGACCAGAGTGGGTACACTCATTTTAGAAGGGCGTCCCTTAGAAGGGCATTGGGTTAAGCAGATCTTTCTGTTTTTTTTGTTTTTTTTTTAATATTTATTTATTTATTTATTTATTTATTTATTTATTTTGAGAGAGAGAGCCAGCGAGCATGAGCAGAGGAGAGGCAGGGAAAGAATCCCAAGCAGGCTCCGCAACATCAGCGCAGAGCCTGATGTGGGGCTTGAACCCACAAACCGTGAGATCATGACCTGAGCCAAAAGCAAGGGTCGGACGCTTAACCGACTGAGCCACCCAGGTGCCCCTCGATCTTTCCAATTTTTAAAGCAAATGGGGATCTGGATGTTTATGTGAAAACTGCTCATTTAAAAATACTCATTTAAGTCCATTTTTTTTTTAAAGTATGCAAACCAAAAGCATGTATCTGTAGGTTCTGTTCGGGATGCAAATTGCTAACTTGCGTTCTCCGGTCCAGACACTCTGGGGGAATGTGTATTCAAGATGAAGAGACGAGGATACTTGGGGCTTTTTCAGAGGTATGCGGGGGGGAAGGGAGGAGTGTATGATGGTATTTGGGTTCCCCAAAGACAAAAGGAAGGTTTGTGGGTTGTGATAGTGATGAGGATTGTAGTTTCCCAGAGGTGAAAGGACCTTTTCTAGGCATGAGACCTGTTGACGGGCTAAGCATCACATGTCTGCCTTGGCCTGATCATCTCATTTCCCATTTATCCCACGGTCTGTCACAGTGTCTGACGCATCGTTTACGTATTTGCTAAACATCTGTCAAGAGGCACCTAGGTGGCTCAGTCAGTTGAGCATCTGACTGTTGGTTGCAGCTGAGGTCATGATCTCAAGATTTGTGGGATCGAGCCCTGCAGAGGGCTCTGTGCTGACAGCACGAGCCTTGCTTGGGATTCTTTCTCTCTCTTTCTCTCTGTCCCACTGCTCTCTTTCTCTCTTTCAAAATAAGTAAATACACTTAAAAAAAAAACCTGAAAACGATCTGTTGAATGAATGAATGAATGAATGATTGGCTTGAACTGAGTGAATAAATGAATGCAGCTTCCAAAGCCACAATGGGTGTCAAGAGAGTGACGCACAAACATGCGTGCTCACCGGGGACCTGACGAAAGGTCCCCGGGACACTTGTGAGGTCCCAGGAGAGGAAGAGGAAGAGGAGGGCTTCCTGTTAATGTTGGATGTAGGGGGTGTGAACGGTATGTCACTTGATTTAGAGAATAAAGAAATACGGAGGGTGTGTGTGTGTGTGTGTGTGTGTGTGTGTGAGTGTGTGTGTGTGTGTGTGTGTGTGTTTTACCCTCTGAGTGCTGGAACGCAATTCAGAGCTGTTATTAACATGAAGGATCTGGGATGTGGCAGCATTTCCCAGGGTTGAGGCATCCGGTAAGAAGAGAAGAGACCCCAAGGCAGGGAGCAGGAAGAAACTTAAGAGCGGGGCAGAGAAACCTGGCCCAGGGTGCTGAGACGAGGGGGCGGTGGGAACCGGCTCCAACCAGCAATCCCCACCGCTGTTGCTGTCAACGGGCAACACACCTTTGTCTTGTTAAAGCTGTTGCAAAAGTCACCGCAGTATCTGCCTTGCGGACCTTTTCGTTAAGGAGCCGTGCTGATTTTTACCTGCACGGAAGAGATACACGTTCAGTCACCACGTTGAAGTTACACGCACCTGCAAGCCCACCCTTCTCGGCGGTGAGCTTCTTCCTTCTGTGGCTCGGGTGTGTTTGGATTTCCTCATCTGTCCAGTCAAGGCCGTCGGGGGCCTGCCGCTGAAGGTTGTCGCGAGCATGAAATGAACTATCGTCAATAATATCGGCTTAGCAGGGAGGCCTCTTTGGATCAGTTGATACAAAAAAAAAAAAAAAAAGTAACCTCGCCCCAGGATTGCTTCTCCTCTCTTCTCTGCTTCGATTTGCAGAAGAGCTTTGTTGGGCTACTGCCTGACCTCGGGTCCCCTGCAACTGAAACATAAGGCCCAGGAGGGAGAAAACTTTGTCTATGTTCTTCAGTGCAGTAACCACAGAGCCAAGAGTGTTTGCTCAGTACATAACAGGTGCTCAATAAATGTTACTGGTATGGGGAAAAAACAGTCTCTTCAACAGATGATTCGGGGACCACTGTGTCTCCACATGCAGAAGAGTAATTGTGAGGGGGCGCCTGGGTGGCTCAGTCCGTTAAGTGTCCGACTTTGGCTCAGGTCACGATCTCGCAGTTCGTGAGTTCGAGCCCCGCGTCGGGCCCTGTGCTGACAGCTCGGAGCCTGGAGCCTGCTTTGGATTCTGTGTCTTCCTCTCTCTCTGCCCCTCCCCTGCTTGCGTTCTGTTTCTCTCTCTCTCACAAAGAAATAAATGTTAAAAAATTTTTTAAAAAGAATAAATGTGCACACCTGTTTTACACACTACATAAAAATAAACAGAAAATGATCAAGGTTGTAAATGTAAGAGCTAAACTGTATAACTTTAAGGAAAAAAATCTTGGTATCCTTTGAAATATTGAATAAGGCGACGGTTTCCTATAAATGATACCAAAGCATAGGCAACCGAATTAAAAATAGGTAAATAAGACTTCAACAAAATTAAGATCTTTTGTGCTTTGAGAGACGCTATCAAGAAAATGAAAAGATAACCCACAGAATGGAGAAAGATTTGCAAATCATAGATCTGATAAGGGTCTAGTATCCAGAATCTATAAAGAACTCATAACAATAAAAATAATAAAAAGACAAATGTCTCAATTGAAAAATGGGCCATGTATTTGAATAGACATTCCTCCGGAGCATATGAAAATATGCTCAATGCCATTAATCATTAGGGAAATGCAAACCAAAATTTCGATGAGTTGCCACTTTACTTTCCCTAGAATGGCTATAATAAAATAACAATAATAAATGCTGGTTGGATTATAAAATGGTGGAGACACATCAAAAAACAGACTGACAGTCCCTCAAAATATTCACCCAGGAAAGTAAAAAAAAAAAAAAAATTATGTTCACACAAAAACTTGTACATGAACAGTGATGGCAGAATTATATACAATGGCCAGAAAGTGGAACCAGTTCAAACATCCATTCACTGATGGACACATAAATAAAATGTGGACCATCCACACAATGGAATATTATCCAGCAATAGAAAAGAAGGAAGAACTGAAATCTGGTACAACGTGGATAAATGTTGACAACGTTTTGCAATGTGGAAGAATCCAGGCACAGAATGTCACATACTGTATGGTTCTATCTTAGCAAATGTCCAGAATAGGCAGACCCTTACAGGTAGAAAGTAGATTAGCCATTGCCAGGGACTGGAGGAGGGGTGGATATAAGGAACTGCTCAGGGGTCTGGGAATTGCTTTGGGACTGATGAAAATGTTCTGGGATTAGATCGCGGTGATGGTTGCACAACCTTGCGAATACACTAGCATCGTGAAATTGCACGCTGCGAGGCAGTTGAGTTTTATGGCATGGAAATTATATCTCAATTTTAAAAAGCGGTGACTCTTGTCATTGGTCGTTTGAAAGTGCACCTTTGGAGCAGGGAGCTATAAAAAGGAGACTAGAGCAGAGGTGCGGGAAGCATGAAAGAACAAAATGATGGGGGACAGCGTTGTTTCCTGCCCCACCTACATCGCCCTATGAAATTTGTAAGTCTTATCTCGTTAAGACATTCGAATTCCTAGGAAACAGCCTGATGTTTGGATTTTGGGTGCCTGTACTATTTCCCAAGGCCAGATGACGCCAAAACTTTGCAGAGATGCTCTTATTCTGTGTTTCAGTCATAAAAGCTGACTTGTCTCCTCAAACAAGGCATCAAAGATGCCTACTGAACTCCCATCTAGACGAGGGTCATATGTTGGGGAGCATATAGGCTCTGGAGTGGGAAGATCTGAATTCAGGTTCTGCTTCCGTTATTTGTGTAAAAGTGGTAGAATTGTTGAATTTTTCTAAGCCTTGGTGCCCCCTTTTAAAAATAATACATCATTTCCTCCGATGGTCCAATGAGGTAGTGTACTGGTCGGGACTCTCAACTGCGAGGGTTGGATAGCCCAATCAAATGTGATTGAGGACCAGAGGGGATTTCTTGGTACAACTCACATTCCAGGAATAGGTAGGCTGCAGGTATGACCGGATAAGGGAGCTCGAACAGTATCTTCTTGGCTCCTATTTTCTCGGTCTGCCCCTCCCTGTACATTCCTCCGCGTCAGCCCCACCCAGAGGCAAGCTCTGTCTGCTGGTGGTATGATGGTTTCAAGACCCTCCATAGGTTCGCACGCTAACTTCTCAGCAGCCCCTGGGAATGAGGGGAGGGACACGGGAGGGGGAAGGACAAGAAGAGACTCCAGTGTCCTATCTTGGAGCTCTGTGGAAAGAAGAGTATCCCTTCACTTAGCAAGGTCTGAGCTGATTGGAAGTTACTGGGACTCTCATTTCTTGAACCCATTCTATGGCCAAAGGGGTGTAACGTGCCACTGGGCAGGTGGAAGCCAGGTACCCGGCTCTCTCCATGAAGTATAAATGAGGGAGGGCGGGTCCCCATTGAAAGTTGGGGTGACTTTAACCGAAGGAGAAGGATGGCTCACAAGTAGGGGGAAATAGTGCCTGTTCTCTAGAGCATTGCTTCTCAGACCTTTAAATTATCACCGAAATTAGAAATCACTTTTACATGAAGATCTGGTACGCACATATGTATTTTTTTATAGTAAGATGACTATGGAGTTTGCGCTTTTTCTTTATTTTTTTAAACTTTATTTATTTATTTTGAGAGAGAGAGAGAGAGAGAGAGAGAGAGAATGGGGGAGGGGCAGAGAGAGAGAGAAAGAGAGAATCCCAAGCGAGCTATCAGCGCAGAGATCTACGAAAGGCTAGGACTCACGAACCGTGAGATCATGACCTGAGCCGAAATCATGAGTTGGAAGCTCAGCCAACTGAGCCACCCAGGTACCCCATTTGCTCTTTTTCTTGAAAACGTCCCAAATTTTCTAAGTTTAGCAAAATCAGTGTGAGTATTTAAAATGCAAGTATAATTGACATACAGAGTTACATTAGTTCCAAGTGTATAATGATTCAGCGATCCTTTTTTTAAATGATTCAACAATCCTATACACATATGTATTTATAATATAAATGAAACAACAGTGTCACCAGAGATAACCAACCTCACTGCATACAGTGGACCTAGATCTATTTTCTAGTTCATTCTAATTTGTTTTCAATCTTCTCCCATTTCGTTGCCAAATGTAGTTTACAGCAGTAATTTGATTTTATAATTCACAAATTTATTTAAAATTTTTTAAGGTTTATTTATTTTTGAGAGAGAGAGAGAGAGAGAGCAAGCAGGGAAGGGGCAGAGAGAGAGGAAGACACAGAATTCGAAGCAGGCTCCAGGCTCCGAGCTGTCAGCACAGAGCCCGACACGGGGCTCAAACTCACAAACCTCGAGATCATGCCTGGAGCCGAAGTTGAACGCTTAACCGACTGAGCCACCCAGGCGCCCCTATAATTCACAAATTTGAACCCCAGTTTACAAAATACTTCCTCACAGGAAACATATTTCGAAGTACACCATAAACTGTAAAGCACTATTTAGCTGTTAATATAATATTATATATTAATATTAAGATGGGGTCCATGCCACCTTAATTCTGTAAACAGAGTATAAGAAGAAGCAACTAAAAATTGTTGGTGTATCAGTGAGTGTCCAAGGGCAGGACATGTGGATTGACCCAGGTACTCTTGGCCTGTGGAGTAAGGTGCAGCTCAACCACAGGCAAGAGCTAACAGGCCCAGTTATAGATTGCCCCAGGTAATCAGACAATTGCTACGATTTGGACGAGGCAGGGGAAATCCAGACTAGAGCAGCTAAATGGTTTGCTGCAGTGAATTGCAACATAAGAACAAAAACGAGTGGTTTAGAAGATTCGGGCTCAAGCAGAGACGACCACAGTGCAGTTTTACTTGGCAAGCCCAGCACTCTGATTATAACTCATATGCTTAAGGTTTGCCAGTAAGTAAAATGGGTCCAAAATAATAGAGGCATAAACAAGATAGAACGGAATTGTTTCTCCTTTACATGAATGTATGAAGACAGACAGTCCAGGGCTGGTGGGGGGTTCTTCCACATGAAACTTTCAGGGACTTAGGACTCTCCCCACTCATAATGCTGCATGCCCGCAGTGAACCCGTGTTCTTGCAGTCCAGGAGGATGGCTGGAGCATCATCCATCAAAACTGCAGATCAGGTGGCAGATAAAGGAGGTGAGGGAGGAGAGAAGATAAAGCGGATGGTCATACCAGCCAACTTTTAAGAAAATCCCCAGAACATGCGACGGCACTTTATATCTCCTTGGCCAGAATGTGGTCATAAGGCCGTATCTAGCGGTAAGGGGGCCTGGAAAGATTGCCCAGCTTAAAACAAGAGATTTCTTTTCATTTGTATTAATTAGCTTTTCCCGCAAAACAAATCACCCCCAAAGTCAGCAGCTTAAGTAGCAACCATTTTACATGGCACTCGACGTCCGGGACAGCCACGCGATTCTTCTGCTCTGGCCAAGAGTGACTAACTTCAATTGACAGGATAGCTTAACTGGGGTGTCAGCTTTGTTCACCTTCACATGGCTTCTCATCTCCAGCAGGCTGCCTAGGACTCCTTGTATGGTGGTATCGAGGTTGTGCGTACAGCGGAAGGGGGCAAGCCCTAACGCGGAAGCATTTGCAAGACTCTACTTGGGTCAGGGTTGCTGAAGTTCCATTGCCCAAAGTGACCAATGCTGATTCAGAAAATAGAGAAGTTACACTCCACTTCCAGATGCGAAGGGAAGAATTTGTGGCTATTTATTTTGATCTACAGCACAATGGAAAAAGAGGAGAATGGATATTGGGGGACAATCGTCAGTCTCTCATTTTATGCATTCCATCTTCACCTGGGTGTGTCCTCAGATGTCTAAAATTCAACATCGTCAAAAACATAACTTCTAATTTGTCTCCCACACCTAACAAAACTGAACAAAGCTGGTCCTCCTACGGCATATGACACCATAACCCTTCCCGTTAGTGACTCAATCCAAATAGCTGGAAGTTCTCTTTGACAAGTCCTTCTCTCTCGTGTTCTCGAATTCAAACTATAACCGAGTTCCGTTGATTTCATCTTCTGATTATCTCTGGAATCCACCCGCGTGTCTTGGTCTCCGCTGCCACAACCTAAGTCCGAGGGCCCAGGCATCCATTCTTGCCGTCTTCAATCTGTTTTTCATATTACAGCCAAAGTGATGAAAATATAAATTTCATCATGTCGCTCTAGTTTAAAAGCTTTCGCTGGTGTCCTCCTATTCTTGGGATGGAGATAAACCACATAGCATGCAAGATCTTACATGATCCTGGCTCCTGCTATTCTCTCTCTCTCTCTCTCTCTCTCTCTCTCTCTCTCTCTCCTTGCTGAAGCATATGGCTTCAGAGGAAGGTAGAATAATGTAGTTTTAAAACAATAATTCATAGGGGTGCCTGGGTCGCTCAGTCGGTTGAGTGTCCAACTCCTGATTTCAACTCCAGTCATGTTCTCATGGTTCGTGAGTTCGAGTCCCACGTTGGGCTCTGTGCTGACAATGCAGAGCCTGCCTGGGATTCTCTCTCTCTTCCTCTCTCTCTACCCCTCCCCCGCTCAAGCTAGCAATCTCTCTCTCTCTCTCTCTCAAAATAAATAAATTTTAGAAAACTTAAAAAAACCCAATAATTCATAAACCAAGATGACGAATTGCACCTTGGCCTGCCAACACCTTCACTCTCAAAGGTCTATGTGCTGCAAGCTCACTGTAGATCCTTTTTTATGGGCAACTGGAACATGTTTAAGTTGTCCCTCTTCTTTCTCTGGCCATGAAAGTAAGGGAGATTTCTGTTGAGGGGTTATGATAATGTCAGAAGGCATTTCAGGGGTTCCTATCTGTGATTGGAAGTAATAGCTAATAAAAATGGCTACAGGGGTCTGAACTTAGATGGAGGCCTTGAAAGATGCAAGGTGCTCCATGTGGGAGGTCCAGCATGGACTCACGTAGACAGGCTAGTCTGAGCTTAAGTTCAGGTGAGGGAAACCACAATTTGTTTCTAAGATATAGATGGGGATGGAAGACAAATGTTAGGTCAAAACAGAGGCAAATTGGCTCAGAGGAGAATGGGGAGGGTCAAGTGGGTAACTCGGTGAAGGGACAGATAGTTCAGTTAATAAGGGACTTTCCTTGTGCTAGTAGATTCTTCCGGGAGTTTCCTTCCTCAATGGCTGGTTTGTTGGGTATTTTGGAAATTAATATTAAATGAAGTCAAGTATTTTTGCCCAGTTCTAATCTAATTCATCTTGCCTGGGACAGTCTGTAGGACTAACTAGCAACTCCATTTCCTCGGGATTTAACTGTGTTCCCTCAGGCATTAGCTGGCCTATCCACCACAGAAATGTCTCTCACCTGTTCTAAGGGTGAGAGCAGAATTCCTGACCTTCTTTCTTCAGTGACCTTCTTATGTGAGGAGGTTACAGGACAACTGGACAGATTCATAATTGAATGTACTTCTGTTCCAACACGTCTCCACCTGCTAGAACCTGAACAAGAAACTCACTCTCATTTAATAGCATATCTGACAGTAACTGAGATGAAATTATTGGTGTTTAGTAACCACTGGAAAATCATAAACCCAGGGAAGCAGTAGATAGTAAAATCAAGAACTAAGGCAGGCTGAGTTTGTACAAAGGACTGAAATTCTGCAGGAAACTCAGGATGGATGGCATAGGGGCTATCTATCTATCTATCTATCATCTATCTATGTAGCTATCATCTAGAATTCATATCAATAACAAACAATATCAGAGGTAAATTGGTGACCTTTAAAGAATATCTGTACTTGAAACTCTACTTTGAGGGGCAAAGAGGATTTGCAAGCAGGGCAATCGAAATGACCTGATTCAAAGGATCTAGGCCTATTCTTTATTTGCAGAGATGTCATTTTCCTTTACTCAGTGGACTTGTGAAGGGCAAAAGACCACCTTTTAAAAGAAGTTTATTTCTTTATTTTGAGAGAGAGAGAGAGTGAGAGAACATGCACGTGGGGGAGGGGCAAAGAGAGAGGAAGAGAGAGAGCATCCAAAACAGGCTGCACACTGTCAGCACAGAGCTTGATGTGGGGCTCGATCTCTTGAACCCTGACATCATGACCTGAGCTGAAATCAAGAGTTGGACGCTTAACTGACTGAGCCACCCCGGTGCCCCAGATCACTTTTTTCTTGAGTTCCCAACTTGTGACTTTTTTTGTGGAGTCCCTGTCCTGCCCAGTGAATGCTCCCTAGACATTCGACCATGTGGCACCTGGGCTGTTGTTCTGTTACCATCATTCTCCATGTAAATCCATCAGAATTTTTGCATTCTCCATTGTCTCATATATCCCCAACACAATAATGCCAGGCAAAGCAAGAATTCAGAGACAACAAATCATACATCAGGTGGAGTTCTTGACTGCAAACAAAATAAACCACCTCTGGCTAACTTAAGCAAGGAGGGAGTGCACTGGGATATCAGGAATGACAGAAACCATCGTGAAGCCTGGAGAGTCCTGCCCGGACACTTCACGCTGCAGGCACCAAGGGTCAACTACAAGCACATTCCTGCTGCTCCTGAGTGAATACAGCCCCCTAATCTTCTGAAACCCAGCTAAGAGCATCAGTTTAGACAAATCACGTTGGATACTCACTATCTAGTTGCCAGCAGATAGGAAAGGGGTACATGTGGACTGCTGGCCTCCAGAGAAAAGAGCTGGATATGTTTCCCACCACCAAGCCACACGTAAGGAGGACATCCCTGAATAGGAAGGGAGCACCAGAATAAGGCTTCAGATAGACAGATTTGCTTCTTCTTTGCATCGATTTTGGTCTCTCTGTGTCTCACATCAGTCAGGATTTGTCTTCAAATGACCTAAGAACCAGAGCTGTCCCCGAGTCTGAGATGAGACTAGACCCTACACAAGGGTTAAGTATGTCCAGCTATGAAAGCTGGAAGTTCATTTCAGGAACTTCTTAGAACATTGCTGTGCTTTGTCCAGCAAAATCTCTCTGTGTTCCTTTTCCCTTCTCTGTTAGTAGAACTCCTGAAAGTTGTACTGAAGCTCACTTCTTCTCTTATGGGAAGCATGAAGCACGGAGAAGCCGTAACATCATGTCCCGCTTAGCCCCAATGTCTAATTTTCATAAAGCGTATTTTTAAAAATCATTTTATTTATTTTGAGAGAGCACGAGTGGGGGAGGGGGCAGAGGGAGAGAGAGAGAGAGAGAGAGAGAGAGAGAGAGAGAGAGAGACTCCCAAGCAGGCTCTGTACTGTCACGTGTGGAGTCCCACATAAGGCTCGAGCTCACAAACTGTGAGATCCCAACCTGAGCCGAAACCAAGAGTCAGATGCCTAACCGACTGAGCCACCCAGGTGCCCCTCATAAAGTGTATTTATGAGCCATCTGATATATAATATTTCACTGAGAGTTGCATATCCCTAAGCAAGCTGTCTTTTGATTTATTGTTGCTGCTGTGGTGCCTATATTATTGTATATATGTTTTGCAAGCTGTCATAATCCTTTGTAGAAACGTAGGGCAACAGCCAACTAGTGGCTTATTAGCAGACTCCCTAGCCAACTAACTAACTAGATAAATGAGCAAAACAAAATATATGTTAAAAAAATGAGTTCTGGCCTTTCACAAAATAGGTCTGACCATACCTGTCTAGGATCTTGTCTGTTTCCAGCAACAATCGACCAGCTGCAAACGATCTGTTGTCCTTGTCCTCTCTTGCTCTGGGATTCAGGTAGGTAGTTCTGACCGCCATCACCTTGTCTCTCCCCCAAGTCTGGCCGTGACTAGGCATGACTTCCCGGCTAAGAGGAGAGCGCTTTCTGTTTTCTGTGTTCTCTGGTGAGGCTCTGTGGTGGGCAGAGTGGTTTAATCACGGAAGCCTCTGAGTGTGCTACCCTACCTAGCAAAATAGACTTTGCAGATGAAATGAAGATTTCAAATTTACAACAAGAAGATTACCCTGGATTATCGGGACGGTCCCCATCTCATCAAATGAGCCCTTAAAAGCAGAGAACTTTCTCCAGCTGGAGACAGAGAGATGCTGTAGAATGAAAAGTCAGAGAGATTCTAAGGGAGGTCATTGCTGGCTCAGACGAGGAAGGGCCCAGGGACAGGGATCAGAGAGATATTCCAGCTCCTACCCCATAGCCAGCCAGGAAGTAGAGACCTCAGTTTTACAACCGTAAGAAGCTGGGTTTTTCCAACAAGCTAGATGGGCTTTGAAGCCAATTTTCAGAGCCCGTTGATAAGAGTTTTGACAACAGATACCTTGATTTTGGCCTGAGAGACCGAGAGCATGTGCACTGTGAGATAATGAGTGGTGTTGTTTGAAGCCATTAAATTTGTGGTACTTTGTACTGGCAGCAATAGAAAATGAATACAAACCCTTTCTTTGGACCTTGTTTCTGATAGGGTTTTAAAATAAAAGCCCACAAGGTCTTTGGGGATAGGAGAAGGTTCTGAGCCCACCCTCCTCCATTAGAACCCGGTTGTGATGATTTCTTAGGCTCTTCGGGTCTCAGGCAGTGAGGCTGAGACAGACCTAAAGGCAGCTGGAACCTCTTCATTTCCCCCACTCCCATCAGCCGGACCATGACAAGCTTTCAGTATTTTATCAGGAAGACAACAGGCATTTGTTAACTGTTGCACAATGTGCAAAGGTGTCAGGGTATCACTCGGGTAGAGAGGGAATGCCAGTCCTTGGAAAAGAGTGGTAGGAAAGCCTCCTCACGGATAAACATGTGTCTGTGTAGACGGTATTCCCAATGTAATGAGGAGTTTCCTCCAACATTTCCATAGACGAGTTTAAAGGTGGGACCCATCAACAAGATAAAAGTATGATTAGTAATAGTGTCCAATGTTGGCTGCTCAGAAGGTTAAGGCATTTTTCCAACAGAGTCTCAGGAGCAGTTGCATTATCTGGCATTGAGGCTGCTCTCACATTCAAGTATGGACTTCCTGCCTTAAAAGCAGTAACCCAGAGTAACACTTTTCTGAAGCACCTGGATTAAAAGTGCTTAGAAGTTGCAAAGTTACTCTTTACAAAGCGTCAAATGGATTCCCCTTATTTTGTTAATAAGAATAATCTGTAGACTGCCTAGAAACCATTTCCATTAAATAGCCAGCTTAAAAAGAAGAAGAAGAAGAAGAAGAAGAAGAAGAAGAAGAAGAAAAGAAAAAAGCTTTGAAAACTTTACTCACAATATCTTTTCATTCTTTCTTTGATGTATTTGGAGTGAGGAGAATACATTAGTGCCTTTTAGCTTGGCCGTCAGCTCACTCAAATATAAGTAAATGAAAAGAACTGACTAGAGTATTTACTTCTTTTTCAGAATTCTAATGTCAAGATTGTTTCTTCAAAGGCTGAAAAAAAAAAGTGGAAGCAGGGCTGAAGTTTTTTTTTTTTTTTTTTTTTTTTTTAAATTTATTTTTGGGACAGAGAGAGACAGAGCATGAACGGGGGAGGGGCAGAGAGAGAGGGAGACACAGAATCGGAAACAGGCTCCAGGCTCCGAGCCATCAGCCCAGAGCCTGACGCGGGGCTCGAACTCATGGACCGCGAGATCGTGACCTGGCTGAAGTCGGACGCTTAACCGACTGCGCCACCCAGGCACCCCAGGGCTGAAGTTTTAAACAATGCCTTTCCTTCGTGGGATTAGCCAACTTCCATGAAATGGATGCTGTCATGCAGGAGATTTTTCTCAGGAACAGCAGAAATTGCCAGTCCTTGGACCACACAGCCCATGGCCAAGGTGGTGGCCAAGCTGGTACCCGGTGGTCGTGCTGGAGATGAGCCTCACGGAAAAGTGATGGAAAAGTTAGTTTTGACTCTACAGCAAACACTCCATGGTCGTCAATAGACTGTTCCTCATCTTGCCAGACTCCTAGATATCTTCCCCCACCCCCCCAACCGCTCCTCTCTTTTCTCCCAGAAACAGTTTTTGCTGGCACATGACCTCCCACTTGAGATTTTACGGCCTTTCTGATGGTTAGATGCAGTCAACAGGGCGTAAGTGAATGTGATGTGGGCCATTTCCGGGGCGTGACCTTAAAACAAGGAAATGGACTCCAAGGAAATGGCCTCCTCTCTTCTCTCAGGATAGGACATGGACTGAGTTCAGAGTAGTGAGCCAGCTGCCTCCACCTGGATGAAGATGATGCCCGAGGGGGCAGTGGTACAAGTTGGTACTCGAGACCACGGGCGAGTTCCGAGGAGGCCCCACCATCTGAACTTGTAACCGACAGAGTCACGTGACAAAGAAATCAACTCGCATATTCCTCGAGCCACTGAGTTACAGCTTCTCCTTGTTTCCACAGCTCAGCCATTATTCATCCACCACGCTCACCCCTCCCTCTGAACCCAGAGCTGTTTTTAAATACAGCTCGCTTATTTATTTTGAGAAAGATAGACAGAGAGAAAGAGAAAGGGGAGGGGCAGGGAGAGAGGGAGAGAGAGAATCCCGAGCTCCCTCCACGCTCAGCATGGAGCCCGGTGCAAGGCTCGATCCCACGACGTCCGGACCACGAACCTGAGCGGATATCGGGAGTCAGAGGCTCAACTGACTGAGCCACCCAGGCGCCCCTGTACCCAGAACTTTTTGGTTGCTCCACGCTCATTGCGGTGCCCTTACCTAGATCTGTATGCTTTTGCTAAGTTATTAATCTCAAAATGATAAAACTTCTGTTAACACGCCAAGTGCCATGTTCTGCTCTAGAAATAGTCATACCAACCACCCCTGCACATTCCTGTGTTCCATGAGTCATTCTCTTAGGGTTAGTCAGACCTAACCTTCCAAGTCCCCTCTTTCGATAATCTTCTGCGAATGTACGTCTGCCTCTTCTGGGGAAACGGGTGGATCCTAACATTGGACTTCAAGGCACTGTCTACACTCTAAATAGCAAGTCTTGTGGTGGGGGTTTCAGGGAAGTGTGGCAGGACAGGTGCATCCAGTACAGTATGTCTCAAAATGCTATGCCCAAAGCTGTTGCTACCTTCAAGATTGAAATCATTTTCGCCCCTTCCGGTGTATTAAAAGAGATACCCAGAGTTTGAGGGAATCTTAAGATTTTGGTATCTTTATTGATTAATTGTAAGCACAATTTTGCTTTTTATGAAATGACTCAGGTTTGACTTAAAAATGATTTTTTAGAAGGTCATCATTAAAGTTAATAAAAATATAAACAAATGCTTTCTTCAGCTTCTTGAAGCCGGGCAAAGCCAAGAAATAGAATAGAATCCTTAAAATAGACTTAAAATTTTAAGTTATAGGATGCTTACCTTCCAGTAACGCTGCTTTGTGATTTAAAAACATTTTTTTTTAGTGTTCATTTATTTTTGACAGACAGAGACAGAGCGTCAGCAGGGGAGGGGCAGAGAGAGAGGGAGACACAGAATCGGAAGCAGCCTCCAGGCTCTGAGCTGTCGGCACAGAGCCCGACGCGGGGCTCGAACTCATGAGCCATGAGATCATGACCCGAGCTGAAGTCAGACGCTCAAGTGACTGTGCCACCCACGTGCCCCAAACTGCCTCATGATTTTAAAGTGGTCTTATGTGGCAGGATGTATAAAATAAAGATCATTTATGACCAAAAGAAATGTTTTAAAGCCCAGTGATGCAAACGTTTTGAACCTGTAAGAATTCCTAACATTAAAAAAGTTCTGTCTTAGGAAGAGAGATGGTTACTACCATTTCAAAAGCATTCAGTGTGGGGTTTCTTTTATAGGCAGCTCACGCTGTGTTTCCATATCATTTGACTTAAAAAAGTTAATTGTTAAAAGTTATCGGTGACTCCTGGGAACATCCACAGAGACAGATTGTCCCCTAGAATGGAGGGTGCAAAATCTTCCTTCTATAAATAACTTCTTAACACCTTACAGGCACACACACACCCACACGTAATTTTATAGAAACGCACTTTGTTCACACAAAATTCTGCAGGAAAATGGAAGCTTTTCCCACCAAGCTGGCGGAAACGGTGGCAGACCAGACGACGGAGAGAGACATTATGGCAACCTTTACGCAGCAGGATGAGCACTCATTTGCTCCTTAGAGGTTGGTGCCTCTTAATTTTACATGTGCCTTCAGGAAAATATGCTTAAAATATATAACCTATCACTCAATCAACAAATATTTAACTGGGCAGTACTAACTACTGTACCCTTTCATACACTGAGCCTTCAGACATGAACCAGACCTATCTCAGTCTCAGATCAGTAGGACTTTTTTTTTTTTTTGTAAGTCGACTGTAGGGGTCAACAAATAACAACCATACCAAGAAGAAAATCGAGCCGAAGTGTATCATCTTTGGTGCGCAAAAGATAGCTTCAAGAGAGCTGGGTGTGGACGCCTGTCCCCATCCTAATCACTGAACGTCCCCACACCTCTCTTTTTTCATCAGCCAGTGCTGGCCATTTCTCTTCGCTTCACCAACTTCTTACCGCATGGGCTCTCTCCACGGAACTAGTAGCGTGAAACAACACAGCGGCGGGTACCAACAGGTGGATGACCAACTGGGGGGCTAGATTTCAGGTCTGCGCTCTTTGTGGGTGTCTTCATTTGGTGCCATGTTGGGACATCTGGAGATTCCTCTGAGCTTGAAGGATGAGGGATTCTTACAGCACGTGAGCTGACTGTTGGGGGTCTTTCTGGCCCGGCCAGAGGGGTGGGAGCTCAGGAGCCAGGTACAAGGGGGCCGAAGGGAGGTAGCCACCCAAATCTGCTTTGGCATCTTCGGGGTCAAGTGCATTTATCCAAAGAAATAAAGAAGAGAGAGACGGAAGCCCAACAACTTTAGAAAACTAGGAGTGTGAGTCAGAGGCGACAGAGGAAAATTGCCACTGAGTAAAGTTAACCTGTGCAGGAGGTAGGAAGGGGAGTAACAAGTCCCCACAGTGTGATGAGTCCTCATGCCCTGCTCCTGGCTGCACACTCCTTCAAGCCTGTATCTGGTGTGAAACATTTTCTACTCATGGGGACGTGCCGTCACCCTACCTGCATTGTGATTTGGAACCAGCCCACTTGTTAGAATACAGCCGCTTCGTCTGTCGACTCTGTACAAAGCTGCCTGAAGTCGAACTAACAGCAGGAGAGCTATTACCTTGGGAATTATAACACGTGAGTAGGGGTTTCATTGATGGAAGTTTCTCGTCAATGGTAGGCCCTGTGGAGAAAGAAGAGCCACTCCAGGCATAGGGTGTGAGATTTATCTCTGCCTTGACGAGGAGAGGGGTGGGGGGTGTGGCTGATTCTACACGATGGGTATTGTTTTTAAGAGGGAGACTGAGGAAAGGCTGGCGCACCATCACGCGAAGCCAAGAAGTCTCTTCGGCTGGCACGTGGGGAAGCCTATGGGTTAAGGTTCATGTTCTTGTTTCGTGGCTGCTGGGGAAATCGTGGGGTGGTGGGGATTTTGTTGATGCCGCTTACTTGGTTGGGTGTCGGTGGGGGGAGAGAGGGAGGGAAGGCTGAAAAGGAGGGTGGTGGGGGGAGAGAGGGAGGGAGTCCATGAATACTCTCGTACCATCGCTCCGAGGAAGTCCTGCCCGTATTCAAAGTGAGATACGTCTGCTTATAAGACAGGCTGGAGGAGGAGTCCCGGAAGATGGCGGCGTAGGAGGACGCTGGGCTCACCGCGCGTCCTGCTGATCACTTAGATTCCACCTATACCTGCCTAAATAACCCAGAAAACCACCAGAGGATTAGCAGAACGGAGTCTCCGGAGCCAAGCGCAGACGAGAGGCCCACGGAAGAGGGTAGGAAGGGCGGCGAGGCGGTGCGCGCTCCACGGACTGGCGGGAGGGAGCCGGGGCGGAGGGGCGGCTCGCCGGCCAAGCAGAGCCCCCGAGTCGGGCTGGCAAAAGCGGAGGGGCCGGACGGACTGTGTTCCGACAGCAAGCGCGACTTAGCGTCTGGGAGGTCAGAAGTTAACAGCTCTGCTCAGAAAGCGGGAAGGCTGGAGGACAAAGGGAGGGAGAGCTGCTGAGCCCCCGGACGGCAGAGCTCAGCTTGGCGGGGAACAAAGGCGCTCGCCAGCGCCATCTCCCCCGCCCATCCCCCAGCCAAAATCCCAAAGAGAACCAGTTCCTGCCAGGGAACTTGCTCGCTCCGCGCAAACACCCAACTCTGTGCTTCTGCGGAGCCAAACCTCCGGCAGCGGATCTGACTCCCTCCCGCTGCCACAGGGCCCCTCCTGAAGTGGATCACCTAAGGAGAAGCGAGCTAAGCCTGCCCCTCCCGCCCCCGTGCACCTTGCCTACCCACCCCAGCTAATACGCCAGCTCCCCAGCACCACAAGCCTGGCAGTGTGCAAGTAGACCAGACGGGCCACACCACCCCACAGTGAATCCCGCCCCTAGGAGAGGGGAAGAGAAGGCACACACCAGTCTGACTGTGGCCCCAGCGGTGGGCTGGGGGCAGACATCAGGTCGGACTGCGGCCCCGCCCACCAACTCCAGTTATACACCACAGCACGGGGGAAGTGCCCTGCGGGTCCTCACCACTCCAGGGACTGTCCAAAATGACCAAACGGAAGAATTCCCCTCAGAAGAATCTCCAGGAAATAACAACAGCTAATGAACTGATCAAAAAGGATTTAAATAATATAACAGAAAGTGAATTTAGAATAATAGTCATAAAATTAATCGCTGGGCTTGAAAACAGTATACAGGACAGCAGAGAATCTCTTGCTACAGAGATCAAGGGACTAAGGAACAGTCACGAGGAGCTGAAAAACGCTTTAAACGAAATGCAAAACAAAATGGAAACCACGACGGCTCGGATTGAAGAGGCAGAGGAGAGAATAGGTGAACTAGAAGATAAAGTTATGGAGAAAGAAGAAGCTGAAAGAAAGAGAGATAAAAAAATCCAGGAGTATGAGGGGAAAATTAGAGAACTAAGTGATACACTAAAAAGAAATAATATACGCATAATTGGTATCCCAGAGGAGGAAGAGAGAGGGAAAGGTGCTGAAGGGGTATTTGAAGAAATTATAGCTGAGAACTTCCCTGAACTGGGGAAGGAAAAAGGCATTGAAATCCAAGAGGCACAGAGAACTCCCTTCAGACGTAACTTGAATCGATCTTCTGCACGACATATCATAGTGAAACTGGCAAAATACAAGGATAAAGAGAAAATTCTGAAAGCAGCAAGGGATAAACGTGCCCTCAAATATAAAGGGAGACCTATAAGACTCGTGACTGATCTCTCCTTTGAAACTTGGCAGGCCAGAAAGGCTTGGCACGATATCTTCAGTGTGCTAAACAGAAAAAATATGCAGCCGAGAATCCTTTATCCAGCAAGTCTGTCATTTAGAATAGAAGGAGAGATAAAGGTCTTCCCAAACAAACAAAAACTGAAGGAATTTGTCACCACGAAACCAGCCCTACAAGAGATCCTAAGGGGGATCCTGTGAGACAAAGTACCAGAGACATCACTACAAGCATAAAACATACAGACATCACAATGACTCTAAACCCGTATCTTTCTATAACACTGAATGTAAATGGATTAAATGCGCCAACCAAAAGACATAGGGTATCAGAATGGATAAAAAAACAAGACCCATCTATTTGCTGTCTACAAGAGACTCATTTTAGATCTGAGGACACCTTTAGATTGAGAGTGAGGGGATGGAGAACTATTTATCATGCTACTGGAAGCCAAAAGAAAGCTGGAGTAGCCATACTTATATCAGACAAACTAGACTTTAAATTAAAGGCTGTAACAAGAGATGAAGAAGGGCATTATATAATAATTACAGGGTCTATCCATCAGGAAGAGCTAACAATTATAAATGTCTATGCGCCAAATACCGGAGCCCCCAGATATATAAAACAGTTACTCATAAACATAAGCAACCTTATTGATAAGAATGTGGTCATTGCAGGGGACTTTAACACCCCACTTACAGAAATGGATAGATCATCTAGACACACAGTCAATAAAGAAACAAGGGCCCTGAATGATACATTGGATCAGATGGACTTGACAGATATATTTAGAACTCTGCATCCCAAAGCAACAGAATATACTTTCTTCTCGAGTGCACATGGAACATTCTCCAAGATAGATCATATACTGGGTCACAAAACAGCCCTTCATAAGTTTACAAGAATTGAAATTATACCATGCATACTTTCAGACCACAATGCTATGAAGCTTGAAATCAACCACAGGAAAAAGTCTGGAAAACCTCCAAAAGCATGGAGGTTAAAGAACACCCTACTAACGAATGAGTGGGTCAACCAGGCAATTAGAGAAGAAATTAAAAAATATATGGAAATAAACGAAAATGAAAATACAACAATCCAAACGCTTTGGGACGCAGCGAAGGCAGTCCTGAGAGGAAAATACATTGCAATCCAGGCCTATCTCAAGAAACAAGAAAAATCCCAAATACAAAATCTAACAGCACACCTAAAGGAAATAGAAGCAGAACAGCAAAGGCAGCCTAAACCCAGCAGAAGAAGAGAAATCATAAAGATCAGAGCAGAAATAAACAATATAGAATCTAAAAAAACTGTAGAGCAGATCAACGAAACCAAGAGTTGGTTTTTTGAAAAAATAAACAAAATTGACAAACCTCTAGCCAGGCTTCTCAAAAAGGAAAGGGAGATGACCCAAATAGATAAAATCATGAATGAAAATGGAATGATTACAACCAATCCCTCAGAGATACAAACAATTATCAGGGAATACTATGAAAAATTATATGCCAACAAATTGGACAACCTTGAAGAAATGGACAAATTCCTAAACACCCACACTCTTCCAAAACTCAATCAGGAGGAAATAGAAAGCTTGAACAGACCCATAACCAGCGAAGAAATTGAATCGGTTATCAAAAATCTCCCAACAAATAAGAGTCCAGGACCAGATGGCTTCCCAGGGGAGTTCTACCAGACGTTTAAAGCAGAGATAATACCTATCCTTCTCAAGCTATTCCAAGAAATAGAAAGGGAAGGAAAACTTCCAGACTCATTCTATGAAGCCAGTATTACTTTGATTCCTAAACCAGACAGAGACCCAGTAAAAAAAGAGAACTACAGGCCAATATCCCTGATGAATATGGATGCAAAAATTCTCAATAAGATACTAGCAAATCGAATTCAACAGCATATAAAAAGAATTATTCACCATGATCAAGTGGGATTCATTCCTGGGATGCAGGGCTGGTTCAACATTCGCAAATCGATCAACGTGATACATCACATTAACAAAAAAAAAGAGAAGAACCATATGATCCTGTCAATCGATGCAGAAAAGGCCTTTGACAAAATCCAGCACCCTTTCTTAACAAAAACCCTTGAGAAAGTCGGGATAGAAGGAACATACTTAAAGATCATAAAAGCCATTTATGAAAAGCCCACAGCTAACATCATCCTCAATGGGGAAAAACTGAGAGCTTTTTCCCTGAGATCAGGAACACGACAGGGATGCCCACTCTCACCGCTGCTGTTTAATATAGTGCTGGAAGTTCTAGCATCAGCAATCAGACAACAAAAGGAAATCAAAGGCATCCAAATTGGCAAAGATGAAGTCAAGCTTTCGCTTTTTGCAGATGACATGATATTATACATGGAAAATCCGATAGACTCCACCAAAAGTCTGCTAGAACTGATACATGAATTCAGCAAAGTTGCCGGATACAAAATCAATGTACAGAAATCAGTTGCATTCTTATACACTAACAGTGAAGCAACAGAAAGACAAATAAAGAAACTGATCCCATTCACAATTGCACCAAGAAGCATAAAATACCTAGGAATAAATCTAACCAAAGATGTAAAAGATCTGTATGCTGAAAACTATAGAAAGCTTATGCAGGTAATTGAAGAAGATATAAAGAAATGGAAAGACATTCCCTGCTCATGGATTGGAAGAATAAATATTGTCAAAATGTCAATACTACCCAAAGCTATCTACACATTCAATGCAATCCGAATCAAAATTGCACCAGCATTCTTCTTGAAACTAGAACAAGCAATCCTAAAATTCATATGGAACCACAAAAGGCCCCGAATAGCCAAAGTAATTTTGAAGAAGAAGACCAAAGCAGGAGGCATCACAATCCCAGACTTTAGCCTCTACTACAAAGCTGTCATCATCAAGACAGCATGGTATTGGCATAAAAACAGACACATAGACCAATGGAATCGAATAGAAACCCCAGAACTAGACCCACAAACGTATGGCCAACTCATTTTTGACAAAGCAGGAAAGAACATCCAATGGAAAAAAGACAGTCTCTTTAACAAATGGTGCTGGGAGAACTGGACAGCAACATGCAGAAGGTTGAAACTAGACCACTTTCTCACACCATTCACAAAAATAAACTCAAAATGGATAAAGGACCTGAATGTGAGACAGGAAACCATCAAAACCTTAGAGGAGAAAGCAGGAAAAGACCTCTCTGACCTCAGCCGTAGCAATCTCTTACTCGGCACATCCCCAAAGGCAAGGGAATTAAAAGCAAAAGTGAATTACTGGGACCTTATGAAGATAAAAAGCTTCTGCACAGCAAAGGAAACAACCAACAAAACTAAAAGGCAACCAACGGAATGGGAAAAGATATTTGCAAATGACACATCGGACAAAGGGCTAGTATCCAAAATCTATAAAGAGCTCATCAAACTCCACACCTGAAAAACAAATAACCCAGTGAAGAAATGGGCAGAAAACATGAATAGACACTTCTCTAAAGAAGACATCCGGATGGCCAACAGGCACATGAAAAGATGTTCAACGTCGCTCCTCATCAGGGAAATACAAATCAAAACCACACTCAGATACCACCTCACGCCAGTCAGAGTGGCCAAAATGAAGAAATCAGGAGACTATAGATGCTGGAGAGGATGTGGAGAGACGGGAACCCTCTTGCACTGTTGGTGGGAATGCAAATTGGTGCAGCCGCTCTGGAAAGCAGTGTGGAGGTTCCTCAGAAAATTAAAAATAGACCTACCCTATGACCCAGCAATAGCACTGCTAGGAATTTATCCAAGGGATACAGGAGTACTGATGCATAGGGGCACTTGTACCCCAATGTTTATAGCAGCACTCTCAACAATCGCCAAATTATGGAAAGAGCCTAAATGTCCATCAACTGATGAATGGATAAAGAAATTGTGGTTTATATACACAATGGAATACTACGTGGCAATGAGAAAGAATGAAATATGGCCTTTTGTAGCAACGTGGATGGAACTGGAGAGTGTGATGCTAAGTGAAATAAGCCATACAGAGAAAGACAGATACCATATGGTTTCACTCTTATGTGGATCCTGAGAAACGTAACAGAAACCCATGGGGGAGGGGAAGGGGAAAAAAAAAAAAAAGAGGTTAGAGTGGGAGAGAGCCAAAGCATAAGAGACTGTTAAAAACTGAGAACAAACTGAGGGTTGATGGGGGGTGGGAGGGAGGGCAGGGTGGGTGATGGGTATTGAGGAGGGCACCTTTTGGGATGAGCACTGGGTGTTGTATGGAAACCAATTTGACAGTAAATTTCATATATTAAAAAATAAATAAATAAATTAAAAAAAAAAAAAAAAAAGACAGGCTGGAGGCTGGTTAGAGGAATATAAATGCCTATTGTCCTTCTCGGTGGCAGAGGCTTTATTTCCAGCCAGGAGCCCATCAGGGCCTGTCACATCAGACATGGTTATCACACATATTATGTATCCTGGAACTTGGTGAGCACGAGTTCCACTCAATTTAACTGTGTTACTCGGGAATACAATTTCCCCTGACCTAGAGGAAAAAGTGTATTCCTGAATCCGTGGATGCGAATCTATCGTAGGAACAGCATTCACCAAATACCCCTCGCGTTAATTCAAGAATTTCATGGCTCGCCTCACCGTCCTAATGACACAGCGTGCGAGAAATTTGCCTCGAGTCAACCCACGGGATTTCGCGGTGAAGCCAAACCGTGTGATTTTCTTCAGTATTAGTTTGGTGAGAATGTGGTGCACACGCACATGTACATATGTACGTATGTATGCGGGTCATCAGGCACATGTGAAGGGATTGTCTCTTATCTTGTTCTGTATTCCCCATCGTGGTCCATATATGTCATTCCTTGGTACCGCACGGCAAGCAGTCCCCCCAAAATGATGGGGGCTTAAAATGATGACCATTATTATGTCTCATGACGCCGCGAGGTGACCGGGCATTTCTCCCTCTGTTCATGGTATCCCCTGGGTGATGACATGGATGGAAGGTCCATGTGGCTGGTGGTTAGTGCTGGCTGGGATCTCACCGGCAGGCTATGGACCCGGACCTCGTTTCTCCAAGCAAATACATGGGTTGCTTGGGTTTCCTCGTGGTCTGGGTCATCTAAGGATAATCAACTTCTCACACGGCAGTTGGCTTCTAAGAGTAGAAACGCAGAAGCTTCTCGGACTTACCAAGGCTTCGGGATGAAACATCCCTAGGAGCAGCATCTCTTCTGCCATATTTTATTGGTTAAGGTAGATCCCAAGTTCCAGCCCAGTTTTATTTTATTTTTTTAATTTTTTTAACGTTTCATTTATTTTTGAGACAGAGAGAGACAGAGCACGAATGGGGGAGGGGCAGAGAGAGAGGGAGACACAGAACCGGAAGCAGGCTCCAGGCTCTGAGCCATCAGCCCAGAGCCGACACGGGGCTCGAACTCATGGACCGTGAGATCGTGACCTGAGCTGAAGTCGGACGCTTAACCGACTGAGCCACCCAGGCGCCCCATGGGCCAGCCCAGTTTTAAAGGAACGCATGAATGTTGTGAGGTGGGGTCCACTGGGGAGCTGCTGAAGCAAATATATATATATATATATATATATATATATATATATATATATATGTATATGTATATACACACACACGTATATACACACATATACATATATATATACACACACATATATATACATATACATATATATGTGTATATATATATATATGTATATATATATACCTCTACCTGTACTATCTGTCATCTTTCTATATCTCAATTTCTCCAAACACTCACACGCTTGAATGTGGTCCTCGTTTTGTAAGAAGAGCCTGTCCAATGTGCTCAGCATTTGATACAGGGTCTGATTTGAGAATGAAGAAGGAAAGTAGCCCCAGGTATCAGCATTTCAGAGGAAGAAAAGAGCTTAGAAATCATGTAGCTAAACTTTCTTCTTTTCCGATGAGAGAACTACCTTATTACTCAGGACCGCCTCCCCTAGACTGAAGGCCGTTTGCCCTGTTTCGGTGACAAGATCAAGGAACCATTTTGCATTGATTCAGTCGTTCCGACATCAACGTAGTTGAACAGTGAACAACTGTAACGCCCCAGTCAAGTAGCAGTTGCAACCGCCGGTCATTACTTTGGGATGCTGCTGATGATCTAGCATCTAAATTGGAATTACTACGAATGACAACACTGGCTCTCAGGGCACATGATCAGGATTAACGTGATACATGTGGCAAGTTTCTGGGGAGAATGGAAGGCAGCATGTGTGGAAGAGATCTCGCTGTAGGTGGGGGAGATCATTCTCCCTGGTGCTAGGACATTGCCCAACTGGACCAAAACATACGCGTTTTCAAAACCTCAACAGATTTCACCTTGCTCAGATATTTTGTTTCCACCAACAGCGACGGATGTGAATATAACATCGTCTATGAGCAAGTCGATCTATACGTTGCGTACTCAATTGATGAGTCCATTTCAACCTGTCCTCTGTTGAGTGATCCCCAGTGTTAGACAGTACAGACACAAAGAAAAAAGACGCCTATGCCTCACCATAAGGAATTAGCTAAGTTAATTACGATACATCCACGGGAATTACAACGATTGAACAGAAGTTAGAGGAGAATGTTTTTTTAACAGCTTTATTGAAGCATAACCGATATATAGAAAACTGTGCTCATTTCGTGTATACAATTTGACATTTGGATATACGCAAGTACTTGTGAAACCATCCCCATAATCAAGGGAATAAACACATATAGAAACACATTTAACACAGAGAGACGCTCGGGATAACTAAGTGAAAAATAAAGAGGCTAAGGTCCATGGAACGGGAGCAAACACACAGGACACGCCCGTGTCTTGAAAACCAATCTTTGTGCGTGGCAAGGAACGAAAAATGTGAATCCGTGATTTCCGTTTCCTAGGCCAGTTTTCTAGGTTCCTGAGGTGCTTTTTTCCCTGTGGTTTGCCAATTTTCCACAATGCACACATATCACATGTGTGTCCACACAAAAAGGAAATAAAACTCACGTCAAACTACAGAAGGCTCTCTCTGTCCGTCGGTCTTTGCTATCCATTTGTTTCCCACCTTCTGAGTTTTCTGTGTTTACCATGTCCCCAAGAAGGCGGAAGTAGTCCCGTGACCCCTCTCCGTTTCCAAAGAAGGGTATCGTAAGCCATGAGAATTCTAGCACCATGCCGGTCGCCAGCGTGAGGCTACAGGACAAAACCTGGCGAATCATCCGAGGCCCCTTGAAGCTCTTCCACGAGCGTGTGGGCCCGCACGCCACCCCTCACCCTGACCTTTGCCTCGTGCACCCATATCATCACAGCATAAAGCCATTTGATTCCAAGCCACCTTTGATCAATGTTTAATGATCGGAGTTTCTGTAGCAATCAAAGACATCACGAAGCAGGAGATATTTCTGGGCTCTGCAAACACAGCCTTTTCCGTGGCGCGTGCCCGTTCAATTGACGCCATTGGCATTCCGCAGCACGCGGAAACATATCAAAGAAATTTGTTATGCTTTGAGCATGAAAGCGAAGTAAAACACAGATAATTTGAGAAACCAGGAAACTTATCAGGGATGGGATCCACAGGCTGCCTGTCAGTTGGCGGACGCGGGGCCACGGAGCGCCTGGCAGGACGGTGCACGCATGCAAATGTGGGCCGAGCAGCGCCACCGCAGCTCCCCACCGCCTCCCCCCCTCCCGCGCCCCCACCCCTTCACCCCTCCCCAACTGGAGGATGTTGCTATTCAAGGGGACTGATGAATGAAACCGGAATTGCATCAACTGCAGTGGAAAAGGCGGACAGGAGCAGCAGACAGCTGCGCGGGTGACCGCTTTACAAGTAGGAGCTATCAATCAGAAGGCGTGAAAGACCCAAATCCGGGGAAACCAGGATCCCACCCCCTTGATACTAATCCTAATAGAGTGCCAGTCACTGATGCAAATATGGGGCCGAGGAGCGTGATGATAGCTCCCGCCTTCCCCGCAGAAGGATCTCAGTGAAAGTTGGCGGCTGTCCTGATTTGCAGACAATGCCGCGCTGCAGCTGAGAATCTTTTTCGATGACAAAGATTGTGGCTGGCCTGTCTTAGACTTGGTTGAGGTCTCTTTGGGACATTTCCTCGTGGGCCGGGGCACGGATGGTTCTAGCCTTCTCCTAGCCACCGCGGAGCTCAGGGTATCCACAAGGAAGGAGTGAAGCTATTGAGGGCCCAGACGCTGGTTTCTAAGGGAGCATGGCACAGGGGTTAAGAACGTGGCTTCTAGAGCCAGCCTGCTTGGAGTTGGATCCCCCCAAATGATCTCTGTGAACTCCGTTTTCTCATCGGGAAAATGGGTTGCTTACCCGTTATGAATGTGCTCTAACGCAACGTTACGGGATAGAAACGTGTCAGTTTCTTGAGTCTGCATTTGAAAAGTAAAGACAAACCTGCCACATTTAAGTAATATTTATCCAGCCTGACTCTATCTGCCTGAGGTGTTACCATTGAAACATGTAATCCACACTAAGACGTTACTGATGAGAGCTGATGTTTTTTGTTTTTCATGTTTTTGCTTTTGCTTTTGTTTTGGTTTTTGACCAAGCCTTCAAAGCCCAGAGAGTATTTTACATTTATGACATATGTCGATTCAGTCTAGCTGTACTTCCAGTACTCAGTTAGCTGTGTTTGGCTAGGGGCTACTGTATCCAATAGCCCAGCTTTACGCCAGGAGAAACACGATACTATTTGTGGCCGGCCTAGAATTTGTGGAAGCTAAGCTAGTTTACAGTGTTCCATAAATTTAACAGATAATCTCCCTGAGATCTAAGGCTAAGAAGGTGAAGGTTTATAATTTCCTCTGCCGGGAAAAACAACATCCTCTTTAAAAAAGGTGGGGTGGGGGCTAAAAACAAATGACTCTGATGTTTCTCTTTCTAAAATTCTATTCATCTCAATCAAAACTATCCATGTGAGATAATAGGCCACTTATTTTTAGAGCTCTTTAAAATAATTTAGGAGACATAAATATACATGCCGATATGCAGCTGGGATGCACACAAAGTCGGCTTCAACCACAGATAAATTATTAACAAATATGGAATGTTAAATTCCAGGGATCCAAGTGGGATCCTCAGAATGAACCACCTCCTTACCTCATAATGACTCTCGTATTCATCACCGTTAGTAGCATTCATAACAGTAAAAAATAAAGACACACATCCTAGAACATTAATAACGGTAATCTTGTCATCTTTGAAAAATACCAGACCCGGCTACTTTGCACAGTGGGATGCAGATATTACCGAGAAAAATAATTAAAATATTAATTACACATTGGATAGAGCACCGCCTATCGCTATTAGGTTATCATTATTGTTGTTTTATGTTGCCGAATATTGCTTTATGCAGATTTTGCTTTATAGAGCCTCTATGAGAAATAAAATCTTTTGTGATTTTCATATTTACTCTCTCAGGCAACTTGAACTCCCTGGGACATGAATGCATGGTATATCAGATGGAGACTATCAGATTCAGCAACCAGGAAATATATTAACCTGGCTTTGCTGTGGGCCTACACTCATTAATCTGAAATGTTGAGCATGTCCTTGAGTCAAACGGAGGCCTGGATGGAAAAAATGTGGCACATCCATTGTAGGCATGCACTCGGTTAAGTTAATCATGGGTAAACATTCACAAGAAGAAAGTGGGAAGTTCTGTAACCGAAGTTCCACGTGTCCCCCTCATCCTCACTTCCAGGGCCTCATTCGCTTCTGCCCTTACAGGGTCCTGTGTGTTCGAAGCTGTGGTGGCCAAAGAGAAAATTGTGGCAGACCATACCACAGGAAGTGCGGGCTCGTTCAATAAAGGTTGTCCCCCGGCGCATGGCTCCCCACTTCTCCTCTAGTAAAAAGCAAAGCAGGCCTGTCGTCATCACTTCGAGATCAGGCAGCAGGGAAGCAGAGTGGAGGAGAGGGAAGGGCAGGAGAAGTCAGGCCACGATCTTAGGCACTTCCTGTCCCTGCCGGAGCAAGGTCTTGTCCTTGATCTGCCATTCCCTGACTCCCCTCAGCCTCAAGGTTCACTTGCGTGAAATGGGGGGCCGATCGTACCTCCCGCACAGTTTTGCAAGAGGTCTGGGGGATGATGTCCCTACGTGTATATGCGCGGGATACGTGCGACACAAGTGTCGGGTATTGTTCTTCTGTGTCTTGAATAGTCAGCCTCATGAAACTTGTCCGCATTCATTCAGCCTTTCCAAAAACATTGCATAGTGGTCCATTTCAGGGATAGGGTGTTGTGGATGGTTGGGAGGAGGACGTGAGGTCCCCGCACCTGGGGATCTCAGTCTGACATACATACAAGCAAAAATACAGACACGGAAGCAAACTGACCCCAGGCCGTGGCAGAGAAGGTGGGCAGACTGGGCATGGTGGCACATCACCAGCGGTGGGCGAAGGACCCTGCTTTTTAATTTTGCTGTGTGGAATGCCGAGACCAATGGGTCTAGAAGCCCTAAGAATGATGATTCAGTCCTGGTTAACAGATCCAACTACCTGTAGCTATATGTATGGGAACTGTATGTCAGTACATATTTAATACCCAGGCTGACCTGTTATCGTTCATTTGCCTTTTTCTACTATTTCCCTTTGAGGATTTCTACTTGAATGGCTTCTACAGCTTAGTTTTAATTTCTTAGGTGCCCGTCGGCAGGGCATTGGCATGTGTGGTTTATCTCTCTCAGGCCTCCGCTTAAGCAAAAAGTGTCTGACCACAGAGCAGAAATAGTCCTCTACCCCCGTCGGCTACAGCCCAGGACCTTGCTCAGTTTTTTTCTTCAAAACTGCTGCTGCTACCTGAGAGTTAATATATCATTTGCTTCTCTCATTATAATATAAACTTGGGGAGGGTGGGACTTTGTTTTGTCTGTATTCCCAGAGCCTATTCCCAGTATTCCCAGAGCCTAAAGTAATGCTTGCCATTCTAGATGGCTGCCAGCAGAGGTGTTTGGAAGGAATGAACACGCAAAGAAACAAAATAATCCTCGAGAAAAGAACCACACGTGTAGGGGAAAAGATGTGGACTTCAGATTGGAGATGTTCAAATTTTTTTTTTTTTTTTTTTTTTTTTTTTAGTTTCTGATTTAGAGAGAGTGTGTGTGAATGGGGAAGATGAGCAGAGGGAGAGGGAGAGAGAATCCCAAGCAGGCTCCACACTCAGCACAGAGCCTGATGGGGGGCTCGATTCCATGACCCTGGGATCATGACCTGAGGCGAAATCAAGAGCTGGATGCTCGACCGAATGAGTCACCCAGGCATCCCAAGAGAGATGTTCAACTTTTGAGCCTGACTCTCCGGCATTCTACATGGGCAGCGATGGGCGTGTTACATCATTTTGAATCTCAGTTTTCCTATCTATAAAATGGGAGGTCTTAACTATCATGCGTAATAGTAAGAGCGCTTTTAAAATCTATTTATAGCTAGTAATCTCATACAGAGACTCAAGCCATTTAATGATCTAAATGTGTATGACACAATTGGTTAATTTTGAAAGTCGGTGTCAGAAGTGAGATAAGACAAGCAAGACGTTGGTGCAAGGTTTCTCAAGCTGATGTTTCTCAAACATCAGTTTTAATTCCCAGGTGTTATATTTGAGGGGATCAGTTTTGTTTATATTTTGTTATGTTTTCCAAGTCATTTTTTATCCATACATGTTAATCAAATAAATATTAACTTTAAGCAACGAAGCTTAGGACTACCTTTTCAGACAAGATAACTAGGGAAAAATTCACACATTAAAAAAAATTCAGGATCCCACTGACAGCATTTGATCCTTGACACGTATTTTCTCTAAAAAAACCAAACAAAATCAAAAACATATTTTCTCTATAGTGAGCCATAATTTAAATTGTTATGTGTTTTCTGCTTATCCCTGGGTCCGTACTCCTGATTTTCTTCTTCCTCATACTTGGCTATTCTGAAGTGTAAGAGAATAGCAAAGGAAAAAAAAATAAGAAAGGAGTTGAAATTCAAAGTAAATTTCACTCATTTTTAGGTCGGATATAGGGTTCATGGAGCAGAAGTAGTTTCAAATATTCACGATTACCTTTGGTTTTAAATTTTGGGTCCTTTTGTTTGAATTTCAGGTACTTGAAAATGTTCAACAAATACTGAAATAGTGTCATCTCAATTCTGAAGGTGGGGAGCACTCTACAATCAGTCCCTTGCAACAATTTAAACAACGGATCATTTATTGGAAACACAGTCCCAGGCAAATCAAACTTTTGACTCGACTGGTCTGTGGTAGGAGTCTCCTTCTCCCATGTCCGTTTTTGCAAATGGAAGAGAAATCCGTGTCGAGCTGGGGCTTCCTCACTCTGTTTTAGCCTTGACTAAGATGGGCAAACGCGCTGACCTGAGTCTGTTTGTCTGAAATCCCTGAGTATAAAGCTGGGGAGTTAGGAGAGCTGGTTCTGATTAACCTATATGGAGAGTCCAATGTAAATGCTATTAAAAACTCATTGGATGGTATAGGAACTGATTACTTACCCAGGGAGTTCTAAGTAAATCGAAGCAAATTGCCTGAGATTTAATTTAACAAACATTTACCAAGCATCTGCTCTGCTCACGGCGCTGAGCTTAGAGATACGGGGTGCAGAGCTGAAGCAGACACAGGCTGCCCTCCAGGAGCTCACGCTCTGGTGCCACGGGACACACCTCCAGAAAGGGCACGCACCTTCCGTTGTACCTGGGGAAGCTTTGACCCTCTGGTCAAAATCTGGGGCACGTTGTCAAGGGTTTGTGGCATAGAGCTAGAAAACCACTGACCTGCACGGACCACCGTAGTAAATGCCAGAATGTCTTAGGTGGGCAAGAAAGAGGTCCCCGATTCTGATGGAGAGTACCAAGGTTTGGTTTTTTTTTTTTTTTTTTTTTTAGAAGACAGAGGTCTTAAATGACCACTGGGTCTTCATTCTAGAGGGAGAGACTTTCCAGGCAGGGGAAGAATATAGCTAACAGTAAATCATAGCAACAATGAAGTGTTTCCCCTGTGCTGCCATTTGTTCTCAGCCCTGTACGTGTACGAACTCACTTATTTCTCATGTCCACTCTGTGAGCAGGTGGGGATATGATCCCCACTTTGCAGATGAGGAAAATGAGGCACAGAGAGGTTAAGTAACTTGCCCGTGGTCACCCCGCTAGGAAGTAGGAAATGCAATGCTAGTCTGTTCTTTATCATACTGCTGTGCTACCTTTCAAAACCTTGAGGCGGGAAGATTCAGGATGTATTCGAATTTCTGTGCATATGCTGCAAGATTGGAAGATAGCCTTGAGGAGGTTGATGAGAGGCGTGGTTTGAAAAGTAGGTAGGGAACAAGTGTGCAGATATTCTGTAGGGAATGGAAACCACAGAAGTTACAGACAGATAAAATCTCTCCTTTAGGAAGGAAAGGGAGCCCTTTGTAACACAGTCCAAAGCAACTTCCAGGAAGGACATTTCTGTAAACAGCACTGAACTTACCCCCTGTTGCTGCCATGGTGTGAGGGTACAAGATGACTACTTGGGAGTCTAGCCCTTTTTGGATGCTTTTGAAACTTGTGGCCGATGAAGAAAAAAGAAAAGAGAGACGAAATGTTAGATAATCACTTAATAGTCTAGATTTCATGACCCCTCTTTGTAGTTCTACGATTATGAATCTTGTGTTGAGAACGGTGTCAAATGAGTTGAAGATCGTAAGCGCATTTCCCGTATAGAATCATTTATTCAAAATGTTCTTCTTTAAACGGTAAATAGATTGTCAAATGATAGCACAGCCTGTGTTCGTGTTAATTTCGCCATTAAAAAATGGCAGCCACCCTTAAAAAAAAATGGCACCTGAGAACGTATTTTATTCTATCCGGTGGATAGGAGATTTGGGGGGCTGCATGATGAGGCCGGGCGAAGCAGGAGTTCTGTTGCAAGTCCTTGAAAGAGGAATTAATTTGGATAATTTTTGATCTTATTCCAGCAAGACATTAGAAAAATATTTTTGAAATCATGGCTATTTGAAACCACCATTGGGAAAGTAATCAAAAGGCCATGGGAAGGAAACTCGCATTATAGATTCTAGAATCCCGAAGTTGCCCAAATGGTTTCATAAGGGCAAAACTGCCGTTACAGAGCCTGAATTATTCAGACCTGCGCTTTGGAGAAGCGTGGCTTTAGTATGCTGGAGATGTTGTTGAAGGCTTCCGGGGTTACCGCAGATATTAAAAATTGGTAGCAAGACACTAGACTACTAATCAGACAATGGCAGAAGGACTCGGACACTGCGGAATTCCTAACAATTCAAAGAGGATCTGGTCGATAGTGTTTTTAAATACAGAAGCAACACATCCACATCTAATTAGTGATACATTTGTGCGAAAAATTCTCCAGCGTCCATCTCAAGTTTCTGGAAGCCACGAGAAAACAGAGCTTTGGTGTGCAAGAGAAGGCATTCTAATGGCTAGCCTGATGGTAGAGTAACCCCTACAGTGAAGTTATAATTACAATTTTGTCAAGAGAGTAGGGAAGTCAAAGTTTCACAGGGAAAAAAAACCTATTTACGGAAAAATATTATGCTTTTCATTTGATAGAAAAGTAATTATTGCAAAGGGACTCCTGGAAGATCTTGCAGACTGTCACCCCCTCTTTAATAAGTCCTTGTGGCAGCTAAGTGGGGATCAGGAGTATTCTTTATCAGGTTTGCATTCAAGTAGCACTAAATCTATGCAGGTAGGAATTAAATAGTATCTGAGTTTAATTAAAATTATAAAAAAGGAGAAGAATGGTTGGTAGACTGCTCGACTGCATTTTAACCAGTAACCTCAGACCCTAATTAGAAATGCTTTTCATATCTTCTCTGTGCAAGGGCTTAATCTGACGTGAGTCTGTGAGCGAGGGCTTGGGGACCGGTGTTAATTCTGCATTCGGTCTCGGTTTGTATGGAGGCGGGCGGCGCTGATTGACCGCACCGAAGCACGGATCCCATGACCTTGTGGGGATTTTCATGTGAGGTGTTAATTGAGAGGGTGGGTTAATCTTTGAGCATCATTGTCCCCAAGCTCTGGGCAAAGTTTGTGCTTCGTTTCCTTACTCAACAGCACATTTGATCTCCACCTTGTCCCCTCCATGGCAGTTTCCTAAGCTCACCACCAACTCTCTCTTGATAAATTTGTTGGGCGAAGATAAGCTCTTGCCCTCTTGTTTGATTTCATGAGCTTGTTTTTGTGCCCAGCTCTAAAGGGAGAGGAGTGTCTCACTGAATTATATTCAAGTCCTACTTAGAGACAGATAAATGCACACACAGTAAAGATCTCTGCTTCTCCTTCCTGCCCCTCTGCCTGCTGCTGCCCTTCCTTCCTTGCATGGTTCAATCTCTCAGGGAAGAAAAGAAAAGACTCGTCCATTGGGAGATGAACAGCATCAAAAACAAAAAGTAAGCAGGAGGCAAATTCTAAGGAAAGGTTTCAACCGTATTCCAAGGGAGTGCTGTGAAAATGTGATTTTTTCTTTTCTTTTTTTTTTTTTATTCCTCCAGTGCAGAAAGCCCGGAGTAATCACAAAAGCAGGGAGACATTATAGAGATAGTACTTCTATAACAAGACGCATACAGACGCGCAGGCCCACTAGAGTTTTCCTGTAACACTTGTGTAATGTACAAAAAGACAGCCCATTACTTTTGCTTTTTAAAAATAAATAATGAATGACTTTTTTTTTTTTTCCACGGGTGATTGTACGGGCCTGTCATTTCTATCACGAGGAGTAAATTTTTACTCGAGGCAGGATTAATGTATACTGGCTGACCTTAAAAATGACTCCCAAGTGAGCAGGATGGTGGTTAAAAAAAAAAAAAAAGCAGAAGTAATGATGCTCACACAGGAAACACAGGGAAACAACAATGATTAAAAGAAAAAAGAAGATTATGAAAAAGCACAAATGTTAGCCGTCCTTGACATGCGACGCATTTCTCTTATTTGTTTCATGACACCAGCTGTGGAGGAGTTTAATTACAATGCTTCAAGACCCTTTCTAGCGCCATTACTGAAATGCTGGGACACCCAGTGAATCACCGCGTGGTGATGGGCGGCCGCAGACCCCGCCCGAAGGGAAGGGGGGTCGTCACCACATCTGATCACACAATGGGTCACTGTGCCTCGCCGGTGGCAGGCTTCCTCCATCCTCTCCCCTGACTCGGCGAAGCAAGGGTGCTGAAAGAAGGTGGAGCGAGGGCAAGGCAGCTGTCCATGGAACTTGTCACTTTCTGGGGCCATCGCCACAATGAGGTGGAGACGCTGCTTTAGTAAGGATCCCTGGCTTCCTCCTTGACGCCCCCTCTCCACCAGCTCCCGCCTACACCGTGCCCCCTTTACCAGGCTGGCTTTTAATTATTTTGAATGGTATAGAGTTAATTAATATGAGACCAAAAAAAAAAAAAAAAAAAGGCAAAAAAAAAAAAAAACCTCTGTTATTTGAATTGAATTCATTTCCAAGAATATTGATAAAGTAATAGTCATAATAAGTTAATGACTTTAACATTTAGAGACGTTTCATGGTTCTGATAATAAAACTAACCTTTGGCCAGCACACTCGCAGAGACTTTTGGTACACATTGACTGATTTCATACGCTGAAATCTAATCGTCTCCTTAACCAGTTCCTGGATATTCAGATTTTTCCAAACCTCGCCCGCTGTCTCTACCTTGCCAAACACCTAAAGTTCTCCGTGTCCTTGCTCCCTTGGGGGATGAATCCTTTTTCTTTTAAACCTGTTGGCTCTTCAAAGACTTCGTCTTTCCCCTCTGTTACACTCTTGACTCCTCTGCAAACTAAGAACTTGGGATTATTATGCACAGGTACGCGTTTAACTCCAGCCGGGGTTGAAATTCAGGGGACTTCTATTTTAGCCATTTGTCATGCGTTTGCCTTAAAAGAAACCCAAACCTAGGGTTTCATCAGTGTGGCAGTCAGCTCCCTCCTGTCTGTGTGAGTCGGGGGGAGCGGAGGGTGGGAGGGTGGAATCAAAGTCTTAAGACAACCATTTCCGTCACTGACTCCCAAGTTCAAGGAGGCTGCTGTGGTAATCCACCATCCGGTAGGTACCCTTGCTGCCGCTTAATTCTGAGCCCCCATTTCAAATTAAAGTTTTACGTTGGCTTCTTGAAGGACAAGGTTTCAGAAGCCAGGTAAACAGCCTGGGCCTGTGCAAAGGGGATACAGACAAAGAGCCAACAGTGGAGGGAAATGAGGATGTGACAGAGGCCACAGCGAGTTCAAACAAAATTTGGCCTGCAGAATGCAGGAAAAATCCCCTGGTGACAGATGCCATCTTGTGGGTCATTCTGCCATTCTGTCTCCTGCCACTTTTTATAACAAGAAGAGATAAAGGAGGACCACATTCTTAGAGGCTTGGAATTGGAAAAGTAATTCAAAGAAATGTGAGCGGAGTTGGCTCTGGACTTTACGGGAGTAAAGCATCTGTAAGTATCGCTCTTTTACTCCTGGGTTTGGAGCCCCAGCAAGAAATTTCGAGATGGAAGGAGAAAGGAATACTCGTGCAAGCTAACTTGTCTCTTGCAGGTGTAAGAAATGCTAGCTTCCCAACATCCTGAAATGTTGGCTTCTCCAGCAACATCTCCAAAATAAGTTCTTGCTCAGGCAAAGCCCAGACCCCAAAACTCCTCCAACTAAAATGTGTCAGTTGCAAGGAAGGCGTTGCTAACATCTGTAAGCACACGTGGTTCCATGCAGGCATCCTGTGCAGCCAATTTCTTTGGGATAATTCCCTTTGAACCCGCTCCCATGTAATATACAGGTCCACAAAAATAAGGTCTCATTCTTTTCCCTCGATTTGGACTGTCCAAGAATAAAGAAAAAAAAAAAAACTACACTAAGTAGCTGAGAGGTCAGCATTAACAATACAGGTTATGGTTCATTTTGTTCATTTGCGAAGGTCCCTCTTGGGTTTTTAGCGTATTTACAGGCTATCATAGTCCAGAAACAGGCAAGAAGAGACGGGATTTTATTGGGTGGTGGAGGGGTGGATAAAGCACTCGAGGGCTAACCCCAGTGTCATGGTGCACCATGCAAAATTGAACGATTTTGCTTTATAGCAAAGTATTCTCTTCATTATGAAATTGCTTAAGGAAGAGAAGCCCCGATCTCTGTGTTGCATCAGCCAATACAATTTTATTATATTTGGTACAACTTTGTCTTTAGCATGGATGCATAAAAATATCACATCATTTTGTAGACAATTACATGTGGAGTGTACATTTCATTGTCATGTACGTTAGTCTTCAACAGGGTCTGTGTCTCTTGTTTCTTGTGTTTCAAAGGACGATTAACTTAATAGCGGCCATAAGCCTTTAGGCGAGCTTAGTTCAGAGGCAAATTGTAAGTGTCTGTGAGGTTGGATTCATAGGTCTGGCCTTCCCTTTGGTGAGTTCCAGGTCTTTATAGGATTCAGGGATGCATTCCTGACAGCGGGGATTATGTTGCATGCCGGGAGGATTCCTCAGCAAAACAGTTGGATACTTCTGTGGAACCCCAAGTTTCCTACTGGGGTGTTATTTTTGACATAGAACAGGGACATTATTTTTGAATTCTTCATGGGAAATTTTGACATTTTAATAAAGGGCCAGAAGAACTTCATTAAAGTGTCGTAACGCCAGGTTCATATTAAATCTGGTTCTTTCTTTGTTTCTTGGTCTTGCGGTCTCCCTCCCCCCCCCCCGCCCCCCAACTTTTGGGAGGAATATCGAACAGAGCAAGCGAGACTGCTTCCATTATGAACCAGCTTTGTGATCCCAGCCCAAGGTTTTTTCTCGGAGCACGAACCATCTGGCTTTGCATGGGGTGAAAGTGTGTCAGCTCTCCCCCAGAATTTCAGCATCAGGCAAGGGGTGAGGGCGGGGGGCCTCCACTGGAGAGCTAGCCTCTGCCCTATGAACCTCTCCACCTTCCCACCAGTTCCCCCAAAACAACTCTGCGAAAGACAGGAGTCAGCCCCTGAAAAGCATACCAGGCATTTTTAAACACAACCCTGACATTTCCTCAGCATTTCCATAGCTGAGACTTCCCGCGCACAACCTCCCCCCCAACCCCCCTTCAATCAAATAAGGCACCCGCTCTCTCATGCTACTGCAAAGAAGGAAGAAAAAAAAAGTTGGCAATTTAATTCAAACAAAAGAAGCTTGAAATCTATAAGCACAGCAACTCCGAGGCTTCTGGCAAATAGAATTCTAATTAGTATGCTGTATTTTTCTTTTAGACAGATGAGCGATGCCCCCTATTGACTCTAGCGGGCAGGCTGGTAAGGGGGAAAAAAAAAAAGAGGGGGGGGGCAGGTGGGGGCTAGCCAGCAAACACTGCAGATTGCAAATTATATTGCAAACCTTGCCAAGTCCCGGCTCTTGGCATCAGATTTTTAATGACACCCTGGAAAAAGGAAAAAGAAGCCCTCCGCTAAGGGATAAAAATGAAGGGTTTTACACCGCGATAAGTCTTCGCTTAAAACCCAAATGGCCAAGCACACATTAGGGTTTTAAAATATTCATAGATAGAAGTGAAAATGAGGATATGAGGAAGTACATTTGTTGCTTGGTCAATTGACAACTCATTCTGCATATTAATACCGAGGGATGATCTAATTTTAAAGGGAAAGGCTATCCTTTTTTTTTTTTTTTTTTAATGTGACTTTTGATTACTCCAAGACTAAGGGCAAAACATCACAGAAATGTCTTAGCAATGACACAGAACGCCGCTTTCTTTTGATGTAGACCTGGGACTAACTACTTCTTTGGTCAAGAATTCTGGGGGCTTGAAAACTATGCTTCTCTTCTTGTGTAATCTCTCTGATGTATCTTGACTGAGCACTTTGATTTTTTTTTTCCTTTTTTCTCTCTCCCCCCGACCCCCCAACAACCTTTTTCCTTGTTGCGGTGCACGAGGCCCTTCACAGTTGTAGGGTTTTATACACAAATAGACAGATCATCACAGGCAGGAAGGCCATTCCTTTTAATAATTAGGCCACCTTCTGTTCTGAGGAACCAGTTTTGGTATCTCTGTTCCCACGTGGAAGGTCTGAACACTAAGAAAAAGTAAAAAAAAAATGTGGAAGGGGAAAGCATGAGCCTCTATCCAGGCCCACACACCATCATTCTCTGAGTAACGGGAGTCTCGTGAAATTGCTTTTCATTGAAAATCTTAAAATATATGCTCTGTACCACTCATCCATACAGACTGTATTGTAATTATGTGGGGGTGAGGGTAGGAGTGATAAATCTATTCCACTTATTTGTTTGTATGGATGTAAACTGGATTTCGTCTTTTCAGGACAACATCAGAAAAAAAAAATATTCAAAGATTTCTAAGAACCGTTTTGACTTTTCGAGTTGAAGACCATGCTTTTCATGAATCACTTACACGCTTTCGTTTTAAGGGGCCAAAAGTCTATCTGTTGGTCTTGCCAAGCAAGGGATTTTTCCAATGCAAAGGAGTGGGAATCCTTCAAAAACAAAATGATGAGACTGAAGAAAAGCGCCAAGCAGTGGCCAACACAGGAGGGCCCAGCCCAGGGAAAATGGGAGGTAGAAGGAGGCAAGGTAAGTTTGTTGGTCACACCGGCCGGGATGCAGTATGTACTTAGATGACCAGGTACCAGCCACGTAAGGAAACAAAGTTCAATTCAATTCCCTCAAGAAAGAATGAGACATTTAAAAAAAAAATTTTGTGTGTTATTCGTTTTTGAAAGACAGAGAGAGACAGAGCACAAGCAGGGGTGGGGCGGAGAGAGAGGGGGACACAGAATCCGAAGCAGGCTCCAGGCTCCAAGCTGTCAGCACAGAGCCCGACGCGGGGCTCGAACTCATGAACCGTGAGATCATGACCTGAGCCGAAGTCGGACGCTCAACCGACTGAGCCACCCAGGCGCCCCAAGAATGAGATATTTTAAAAGACGTTTTTCAGGAAGGAATCCTAACCAAAATTGTACAGAATGCTTTTGCTGCCTTAAGGAGAAATCAACATATGCTGGTCAAGCCTTCACGGATATCATTAGAGTCAGGGGTTTTCTTGGAAAAAATTAAAAGAAAAAAAAAAGAGTGACATGGGGCCCCCAAATGCAATCTGAACTCTAGACAAAATAAACGCCAAAGCTATTTAGTTTAAAAAGTGAGGTTTTTGTTTTTGATATCTGTAAACTTACTTCACACATTCTATTTAAAGTAACCCCTTCTAAGTTCACCTGGGAATGGCTCAGAAATGGGGGGGAAGATAACTTTAATTTTTCACGGCTCACCTACAAAGCAACTGCTGTTGAAATCTTGCTGTATGAGGTGGTTTGGGATGGCAAGGAGTGCTGAGCCACCACCGTCAGTTAAGCTTCCGACTCTTGATTTTGCCTCAGGTCATGATCTCATGGTTCATGAGTTCGAGCCCTACATCGGGCTCCTCAAAGCAGCGTGGAGCCTGCCTGGGATTCTCTCGCTCTCCCTCTCTCTGCTCCTCCCCTGCTCGTGCTCTTTCCCTCTCAAAATAAATAAATAAAGCTTGAAACAAAGTTCAAAAATTAAAAAGAAGAAGTTCTGAATCACCGTCATTGGTGACTGCTGGGAAACTCCAGGCGCTGAAATTTGAGGCTTGTCTTTAAAACGCCATCCTGGATAATGATTCACCTTATCGGATCCCTTAGTGCCTGAGTCAGTTGTTTTTTTTTTTTAATTTTTTTTAATGTTTATTTATTTTTGAGAGAGAGAGAGAGAGACAGAGCACAAGCAGGGGAGGGGCAGACAGAGAGGGAGACACAGAATCCGAAGCAGGCTCCGAGCTATCAGCACAGAGCCTGACGGGGGGCTCGAACCCACGAGTGGTGAGATCATGACCTGAGCCAAAGTCAGACGCTCAACCGACTGAGCCACCCAGGCGCCCCCTGCATCAGTATTTTTAAAGACAGTGTTGCATTTATTTGGGAAGAGGAGAGATGAGATTGGTCAAGGCTTTAGCATATGAGACCAGATGGAAAGTTTAGGGGCCTCAAATAAAGATGGCAAATGGGAGAGTCAAGTATTGCTTTTGAGAGGGATCCTGCCATTGAAGAAAAAGGGCAGTGTCCTACCAATTATCAAAACTCGCAATTACTCCTGGAAGAGCTGCTTTTCAGCGAAAAACTTTCTCCCCCTCCCCCTCCCCCCCCCCACCCTTACATACTGGTTGAGTTCTGTTCACAGGTGAAGGGAGGTGACAAGCAATTTTAGCACCCAATGGCTTAAAGGAGTTCAAATGACCACTGAAGTCATATTAACTTGTCAAATTGACCAGTATTTTCTGTCATTGAAACATTAGAATGAGTAGCTCCAGACAATAAAATTGTTTCAATTATGCTGCATTAGGCCGGGCTACAAGCAAGCAGAGATGCAGAAGGCAAGAGAGGGAGCAAGAGTCCGCGCGTTCTAGAAGGCTGACAGCACAATTCCACTGGAAACCGTTGAACCGCATACCTGTGCGGGGGGAACCTAAGGCAGTGCCCGTGAATGAATTCCCGTCAAGGGAAGCGGGCCGATAAGTCTACACCAGCCTGTCCCCCCTCGTCCCCCCCCAAAGAGAATGTAACTGTTCATTGTTGTAATGTTGGCTATGGATAAGAAATAGATTAAATGAAATTATCCCAAGTTATTAACGTCACAGGAAATCGGTGCTAATTATACTGATTATTAATTGAGATTTCTTTTTTAAATAGCAAGGGGTGAGGTAAAAAGGAACGATTTTCGTAGTCCCAAATGAGTGCAGTTGTGTTCACCCTCTGTCTGCACCAGAAGAGGTATTGATCCTTTGCAATCCCCCCCTCCCCACTTTGTTTCTCTGAAGACAGAGGCTGCCTGCAGGAGAGAAAATCCTGGAGCTGGTATGGATTCCTGCATCGTTGCAGGTTGCTGCAGAGCGGGGGAAGCCAATTCAGAGTTTCCCAGTGGGATGGCGTGTGTGCGTGCGTGCGTGTGTGTGTGTGTGTGTGTGTGTGTTTGTGGCATTGCCCAAACATCAAGGTTCCGACTGCCAGGCCGCTCAACTGTATTCTATTGTGCCAAGGCTCTGTCTCTCCTACTCAAGCAATGCTAGGATGATAGGTTGTTCTCAAGCCAAGAATCTTAGGGTTGGGCTGGTGGGCAAAGGGTACATACAATCATTGAACAGTATGTGTGTGTGTGTGTGTGTGTGTGTGTGTGTGTGTCTGTGTGTGTGTGTGAGGGGTGGATTGATATTGTCTCCATTTTTTTAGCAAAGATCCATCATGTGTCTGAGAGGTTCATATATCTTTATAACGACCCTTTCTTCTTCATCAAGGAAAACTATTATCAAAAGAAAATATGTCCTTACTACATAGTTACTTTTATTCTCTGGAGTCGGAATCACTGTGGTCTTTTACGTTTGGGCTGTTTGTTTTTGTTTTCCATAGTCAGGCACCCCGAATTGTAGCCTATTCTGGTGCGGCCAAAGTTCACAATCCTTGGTACGTTATTTTCAGTCAACGACCCCCCTTGTTGTTTTGGTTTTGTTTATTTTTAAAAATTTAACTCAAATGCAGTTAACATACATTGTTATGTCGGTTTCAGGTGTACTGTATGAGGATCCAACGGCTCTGTAATCACTCAGTGCTCATCGGGAGAAGTGCACTCTTCATCCCCATTACCTATTTCACCCACCCCCCACCCACATAAATCATCCCTTTTTTAAAAATAAGTTCATTTATTTATTTTGAGAGAAGCAGAGACAGTGCGAGTGGGGGAGGGGCAGAAAGAGAGGAGGGGGAGGGAATCCCAAGCGGGGCTCAAACCCATGAACCTGAGATCGCGTCCTGACTGGAAACCAAGAGTCAGACGCTTGACCGACTGAGCCACCCGGGCGCCCCATAAATGATCCCTCTTTAGTTCTGTTCCATCTCACGTAGCTCCTGAATGTGACAATATCCGCTGGGCTCCTGTTCAGCGCTGTGCTGAGAACTGCCAGGGCTAGGAGGATGAATAAGACACAGGCCTGGACCTCGCGGGGCTCCGAGTCAAGTGTATGTGTGTGCATTTGAGCCGGAGTATGCACATCTGAGCAAGGGCACAGTGAATTCTGATGGAGTGTAGAGTATGATTTGCCCCTTCGGTTTGCCAGGCCGGTTAGAAATCCTCTTGAACTGGTTCGCCTTCCTTCCTCTTCTGTTACTCCAGCACAATGAAGGGTGTTCTAACTACCAAAATGAATCCCTTTCTCTTCAAAGTCAAACCAAGTGGTTATGCTGGGCGGCCCTGGCAACCGCTTGCCGGGGCTGTCTCTCCATCCCGTGGTAGTCACGATCGGAGGCAATCGACGTTTACGGACGCTGCACGATTACCTGCTTAAAAACCCACTGGAAGATTTTCGATTCCACGCTCAACGTCACGGAAACGTCTGAGAATATACCGGTCTCTTCGTGACTCGGGTCATTTTGTAGTTCCTTCCCAAACAAATCCTGCCTAGGTGTATTGTGCATGATTAAAAAACAAAACAAAACTCCACACGTATAACGATTCACTGCCTATTTATGCCACAATCAAATCCCAAGGTAATTCTATAGTCAGGACAGAGCACATACGACTCTTCTGCAACTACTGACTTGATACAGTAAATTCAAAAGAGAGCGTCGGGGGTGAGCAGTCGCGGCTGAAATGGGAAATCAAGACACAGCGGTAGCATGGCTTTTGCCTTCATCCTGCTCTTGGAGATGTAAGAGTCTCCAGTGGGTGGGAGACCTACACAATCCACCTCCCAATGCTGGTGATAACCCTGCAGGTTGCACTTTACAATTACCTTTTTAAAATGCCAATTAACCCATTCAGTGCTGTTTGGCATACTGTGAGCAGTCAGGAACAGCCATTTTGCACACTATAGACAGGAAGACAGGCACGCGCACACACACCCCTGTGGGCACACACGCGTACACACACACACACGCACACACAGATGTCAGGGGAGGAAGGGCAGTGGGGAGAGGAGGGCGGCTGCCTGGGAAGCATTATTGCGGTACTTAATGTTGCCTGGGAACTTAATAAATTTTTTTTTTTGCCATTGATAAAAATCAAGAAAAAGCAGATGCACTGGGATTCCTATGCCATTGAGAAGTATAATGAAGACCTGAATGTACAGATATTATTCACGAGAAAGAAAGCAGCAAATGAGATTTGGCAATATCCCCCATGTTTTAATTGTATCTCACCAGCTTGAAAAGAACCGCAAGTTAATTTTAACCATATCGCCTTGGCTGTTGTATTTAGTGTTTACTCCGAAGAAAGTAGCGTGGATTTAAACTCAACATTTTCTATTTCGAGGCAATTAATAAAATTACTGTTTACTTCCACGGGCGTCTTCAGCCTCCAGCTGCAAAACACTTTCCAAGCACCTTTTTTGCTTCTTCTGACCGGGGAGGACGTTGGGCGGGAGAGCGGGGTGTTTTAGTTTATTTTTGTGAGTGAAGACGTGGAGTTTCAGTTGCCGGATCCTTAGGGCGCCTGGGGAGAAGCGTCCCCAGGTAGCTTCTGGTCAAGGTGTGGCAGGGTTGGAGCTCATTGCATGGTTGCTTGGAATTCTAACCTTCGGTTGGAATACCAGCAAAACTCACAGGAATTTTGACTGCCTTACCAAGGAGAGACAAAGTGGAGAGGGGGAAAAAAAACAACTGTCCTCAACATGGCAGACACATCACAGACAGCACGGATTCCTCCACATCCTAGGTGCGCACAGATGCGTCCCTGCCTCAATGAATTCGTGGCAGGAGCTAGTTCCCCAAACCCCGATCATGTTCCCACAGAATAAGAGGACTCAGACTCCCGGTGTGAATGAAATTCAAACAGAGATCCAGGTCTCCCTGGCCCCAAAGTTCACCTGGAAACCAACTCGCCAGGAGTAACGTGTTAGGGAGGAGGGGACAAGTCATGGCAATCCCGTGCTCAAATGGAAACATCCAGGAGCAGGTGGCTTTCTCAGGGCCAAGCTTATTCTGTTAAAGTCTGTTTTAGGCTGGTTGGTATGAAGCAACTGTCCACTGAAATACTGATGCGAAGAGTTACTCAAGCTGAACACACAAAAATATCGTTGTGCCTTTGCATGGTTAATATATGCTCATTTTATTTTACGAACTGCTGTAACTTTGCACTGGTACCGGGCAATGTTTCTCTGCATTTGAAATGTTTGTAAGTCTTCAGAAGTGCATTCCCAGGTGGAAGGCAAAGACTTTTCTCGACAAGCAGTGAATGCTGAGGTGCTGACGCAATTTTCTGCACTCATAAACGTAGACATAATTGGTCGATGTTTCCAGCAAATGGCTTTTGTTCCCCCTTTGGCTTGTGTCAGAGTATGATTTTTCCATCTTTGTGTTGCAAGAAATAAGAATTACTACGGACACTCTACTGCGCCTCAAAACTGAAGAGGGGGAATGATCCAAGAGCAGAATCAAGCTTGGGAGACACGGTTCACTGCCATCGTTATCACGATCGACTATGTAGCTTCCAAACTTGGTCATTCATCCCCAAATGAACAAAAGATAGCTTCCAGTTTCTCTCTATAATAAGGAATTTGAGGGGGGGGGGATTGAGGAGTGTGGACATTCTAGCTCTGCCCTTGAGTCACAACAAATAAAATACATATTTGGAAAATACCAAAAAATAATAAAATAAAGCCTCAGGTAAAGTTAGTGGCTTCTGCAGTTTTAGAAAGAACAATATCCATTGTTCCAGACAGTTTGGAAAATTCTACAATATTTAAGTTCTCCCCAAGCCTTAGTGTGTGTGTGTGTGTGTGTGTATATGTATATATATATGTGTATATATATATGTATATACACATATATATATATAAAGGAGAAAGAAGAAATAATTTATAGAAAAAAAGGAGAAAGAAGAAATAATTAACTATAAGGACAAGTGAAACCTAGGCTGATGGTCTAAATCAATCTGATCCAAAATAGAGGTTTATAGTTGAGACCACCCTGGATTGGGAGTTCATCCTACTATTTCTATATATTTTGCGAAGAATAGGTAAGAAAAAGCTGTAACTCACAGCTCTCTCTCTCTCTCTCTCTCTCTCTCTCTCTCTTTCTCTCTCTCTCTCTCTTTCTGTCTCCACCTTCATTTTGTTCCTTCTCTGCCTCCCTCCTCTCTAGGGTAGATTATGATTATTTTTAAAGGCTATTTCACTCTTTCCTGGTAGCACGTGCATACAGAATAAAATGCATCAGGGAACAACTACTAGGGAAATTGTAATTGAATATCGGTGGTATTTTTCCCCCAATATTCCTCTTCACACACGCCAAAAACCGTAAGGTTGAGTAGGAGGGAATTGTTTTATATGCAATGGTCTGTTGCATTTTCTGTATCAACTGGGAAAAAAAAAATCACAGCTAACGTCTGGACACGAAAGCACCTGGAGTTATAACAGATGTTCTGGGGACAGTTAACGTACAGGCAGCTGACATATTTAGGGTGATGTGTCATAGTGAAGGCAGTCAGCATGGATTGGTAGCTCTTAGGTTTTTAAGTAACACGGATATGATTGTGAAGTTGTAAGGGTTGGAAGGATGTGGTAACATTTTAAACATTGCTTGTTAGCTCTTCGAAAGCTCAGTGATAAAACAGAGGTTAGCTGGGGCTTGGCTTGTTAACAACACAATAAAGTCAGCTTTATTATATCGATTTCTAGAAATACATAATGTATACATCTATCATCTATCTATTATCTATCTATCTATCTATCTATCTATCTATCATCTCCTACCTACTTACCTTCTATCTTTTTAAATGACCTAGGAACACAGTAAATGTTGTATATAAATATATTGGGAAGGGGTAGAAAATTCACTGCTGAACTTTTGAGTGAATTGCCTTTGCATTTAAAGCAACACATATAATTCTAGTGTATACTATAAAAACATAGGAAATAGACTTTAGAGGGGAATCGCATCAATGCCTTCCTTGTGGAAGTCATCCATTCTTTTCCAAAGCGAGAAAAGATAGGGGTTGAACACTGTACCACACTCAACGTAAGTATCTCGAAAATGTGAACGCTGTGGAACATAGTGCAAAATAGTAATTTGTTCGACGCTATCCAGATCGTGTATCGGAGACACTTTCTGATCATAAAGTAGAAGGTAGCAATGCTATTTTCTTCATTTTGTGGCGAAAGGTTCATGCGAGGTTTCTGAAAGAGAGTTTCGTGGGCACACAAAAAAATACACACGAAAATCATGTTAATGTGAATTTCTCTCTTCTCTATCAGCCCAGCTCACATTAGTGTGTGCTCTGTGTGGCTTTGTAGGTGCAAACTATAATAGGTGGATGGATATTTACCCAAGGAAATTTGAGCCACGGCCTTTCATTTTCAGAGAGCTGCTACCTAATCTCAGTGTAGCATCCGGACAAAGGACACCTCATTCCTCTTGCGCCTGAACTGCGAGCCAACCCTTTGTGAACCACCTAAGCGATTAGAATAATGGGCTGGGGGAGGAAAAAAAAAAAAAAAAAGATAAAATACAAATTTCACTGAGATCTGCGTTGGATTACTTCCTCGTGCCCCTGCCTTTATTGAGCGATTTGGAGTTTCATTAGAATTCAGAATTCCTGTGGAAAGAGAAACCACCGTGGCACGGACTTCTCTTTCAAGGGGATTGCGGGCTGACCCATCAAAATGAAAAGGCTCAATGTTGTGGTGACAGGTCCCCAAGCAGCCCTGAGTGACAGCTTCATTTCGGGAGTTCTCAGATGAGGTCTGAATTGAGGCTGGAGATGTAGTGCTGGGGACACTTTGTTCCCTAAAAGTGGCCGAGTCCACCCTGCGGTGAGCGGGCCGGGGGCGGACGTACAAAAGGAAGCAGACCCTTGCCCATCTCCAAGTTTATTATTCATGTCTCACGGATATTCACTGCGCGCGAGGTTGCATTTAAGACTCAAGAGTTCCTACCCCTGGATTCTTTTTGATTACAGTTGCGGGAAGAAAGTAAAAAAGAGATAAGAAAGCTCTGTGAAGTGGCTGCAGCCAAAAGGTACCGCGCTCTGCCCGGACAGTTTTTTTTCCCGAAAGAATCCTGATTTCTCTCAACAAATACTGCGGTGCACGTCTTATCAGGCGATGCCCTGCAGTTTACCCTTGAAAAACAGCAAAGTGCAAGCTCCTTCTCCTTTGATATGATCTGAGCCGAACCACAGTAATAATGAAAAATAACAATGCGTAATGGTTTCTCATAATTGTGCACTCAGTATCCTGGAATAAAGTTGGTCCATCTTTTCTGGAAACAGGATACCTCCTAACAGGACGGGCTTAGCCACAACTCTGGGGATGGAAAGTGGTCAGATGTTCGTATTTCCAAGGCGGTAAATGGTCAGAGTCACTGTTCCCACCTTCCAGTGCCCCAGCCACTGATGAAAGGCAGCTTAGAAGAAGCAGACAATAGACAAAATTCAGCTGCCCCATCCAGCATTTTTCTCATGATGCTATCCCATTTGTATGTTTCATCTCAAGAACAATACTCTTGTGGGTAAGGGAAAATTACAAAATTTATGCATACTGTCTTAACATAACACTCATAATTTTGAAAACTCTTTTAAAAAAGTATAATAAGTGATTTATAGGAAACGCAGATAAAGAACTCCCGCTTTTTCCAGATACGTCCCAAATTCATTCCTTATATTCCAAAAAAAGTATTTGCCTTGCCTCTGCGTTGCATAATAAAACCACAACACAGCACTGTTCTTACGATGCATATATTATTATTATTATTAATTATTATTATTGTTATTATTATTTTGTAATGGAGTCAGAGAGCCTAGAGTGACATAAATCTATCGACTTGCCAGTGTAAGTTAGGGGTAATCTTAGGAAACTTTATCCTACATAGTTTTCTTTTATTCAATTTCTTATGTTTTCCTTCAAAAAAGGTATATACGTTACATACCAGAACAGTCTTCAGAAAAACTTTTCATCTAATCTTATCTTTCCAATGATTAACCATAGTCTGTGTGTCCCATAAAATTAACAGGACAGAGCATTTCGTTGTTTCTAGGAGATCTTAAAAGCCACCCACATTTTTGATCAACCAGCATATCGGGATTTCTTTGAATTGAAGGAATTTCATTTGTGTTTAATATGTGTGCTAATAAAATGGAGAATATGTTTTTCAAGCATTAATAGTGTTGGCATTTTTAGTCCATGGTTGCAATATGAGTGTATTCCCAACTATGAGTTCTCTTTGGATTCTTTCATTTTGGGGTCCTAAAATTTTGGTTAGTACTAACTAACCAAGAAAAACCGTGAAGAAAAATTATTTAAGTAGATTTCAGCAAAACAGAACCCAATCACTTGTCAAATATATTTACTTCAAACATCTAGGTATTTCTATGTAAAAAGTTGATTAATTGTATGCTGACTAATCTGGGAAAATAGCTGATTTTTCCCTTTCCCTTTGCCAGGGACAGGTAACTTACTGGTTTAATTCTTTTTTTTTTTTTTTTTAATTTTTTATTCACTTTTTGAGAGCGAGAGACAGAGTGTGAGTGGGGGAGGGGCAGAGAGAGAGGGAGACACAGAATCCGAAGCAGGCTCCAGGCTCTGAGCTGTCAGCACAGAGACCGATGCAGGGCTCGAACCCATGAACTGTGAGATCATGACTTGAGCCCAAGTCTGATGCTTAACCGATGAGCCACCCAGGCGCCCCAACTTACTGGTTTAATTCTTAAAGGTTGCAGGTACCTCTGCTAGAAGCCAGGATAAATAGAATAATGTATGCTGTCAAGTTTCCTGCTTGACTATAAGGCTTGTGGTATCACCCTGTTGGTTCAACAGCTGTTAATTCAGCACTTACTATGACCAAGCTGGAAACCTAAGAGTAAATAGGCTTTGTCACTCAGTAGGACAGAAGGAGAGCCCAGACTTCATGCAAGGTTGCAGTTACCTGGACCGGTCTGCTTTTTCTTTGTATGGCAAGGTGTCTTCTAGGAAATGCACATTTCTGATTCTTTCCTTATTCCTCAATTCATATCGAGAACACTGGCAGCAAAGTGCCAAGTTAGATTCTAGATTGTTGTAGAATTAGTTTATCCCTTCTGGATGAACCTCTAAATAATGGAGGAGTTCAATTAAAATCAGAATTTGGGGAGTCTAGGTATAACAGAAAAAGGGGGAAGCAGCAGGTCAGAGACTGGGGATCCAGAAGAGGGCAAAAAAATAACGAGTGTGGCTCTAGAAGGAAAAAAAAAAAAACAGGAAAATAAAACATCACATGTTACAAGTTTCAATACCTGTTGCCCTAAAAAATAGAACACTGTTCCTTGAAAGCCAACTCGTGGCTACGTTTTGTCCCTAAAAGTTATGCTCCTTGTGAACTAAAAACAAAACACAGGAATTGACAATTTCCTTCTTAAGTTCTCCCCATCTCATTGCAATATCATTCCTAATAGGTTATGGTGCATCCTTCCATACTGATGGTGTGTGTATACGTACATATAAACGAATGGCATAAAACATTCCATATATGCTTACATTCCATATGTATTTACATCAGTGGAATAATCTATTACATACATACATGTGTATATATGCACATGTAGATAGATGGATAGGTAAATATTCCTGGAAAGTAGATCTATAGCTACTTTTTAAAAACAGATTTTTGTTTAAGTTTATTTATTTATTTTGAGAGACAGCAGAAACAAGGGAAGGTCAGAGAGAGGCAGAGAGAGAGAATCCCAAGCAGATTCCACACGGTCAGCTCCGAGCCCCATGCGGGGCTCCAACTCATAAACTGTGAGACCATGACCTGAGCCGAAACCAAGGGTTGGTCGCTCGACCAGCGGAGCCACACAGGTGCCCCTATATCCGCTTTTTAATGGTTGCATGATATTTCACCATAGGGATGTCCTATAGCTGAGTGTACATTTAGCTTCTTTCAAACTCTTGACATTAACGCAACAGCAAATAGCATGTAAAAACAAACACCCTTGTATATGCTCGTTCATTCTTCCCCGATGTAACTTTTAGAAGTGGCACTCCCGGGTCAGACATCAAAGCCATTTCAAAGTCCAGGGCACATTGCCAAATCGTCCTCTGGAAAGGGGTCACATGTTGATGGGCTGTATATATCTCAGCCAGTGACTCCATGCCTTGCCAGAATGATGTTATCCCCGCTTTAATGTGTACATTCTAACATGTGAGAACTTGGATTGCATGTTTTCTAAAACTTGCATTTCTTTCCTCGTCAGCAGGGCTCAGCGTTTTTCGTACATTTTCTGGCATCTGAATTTCTTCTCTGTGAATGATCGGTTGGGTCTTTCACCCCCTTTGTGCGAGCGCGTTTTGTATCTCGTCATAGTCTTCTGGAGGAATTTGGCTTTTTTCGACCAGATAATCAGTGCTTTGGTTTCCATTTCATCATGGCTTTTTGAAGGGACTCCTTCAGCGTTCCCTTCACTTTGTTATTTTGTTACGATAGCAGATTCCTCATCGCAGTTCGCTTGTGGATGTCAAAAACTCAGTTACAGAATTTAATTTGGATAAACTATTTCGAGATGTGATTGTAATTTACAGCCCTCTCCGAAGCATAGAGATAGACACATGGCTGAGTGGTTTGTGAGGTTGTATCCATTTGAAGATCCTGGACCCAGATTGTCTATATGATCAATATTTATTCAGTGAATTGTGAATAAAACGGGAGTGCCGACTGCCTTTTAAAAGATCCTCAGGGGAAGAAATAGGTCACAATTTTAGTGTTCTGAATAATACTTTTAAAGCTGAACCGTGTAGAGGAAATGAAGTTCAAATTTGATGCTCATGCTGTAAAGTAAGGTCTCTGATGGCACAAACTCTAAGAAGACGCCGAACAAACCTTAGCAGCGTAATTGGTTGCTTAAAATATTGCTAAACAAGGAATCTGTTTAAAATTTTATCTTAGACTCTATGCAGCCTGTAAGAATGAAATTAAAATGTCTTAATAATTAGAATTAAAGTCACCAGAAAAAATGATGACAATAAATCACCGAAATGATTTCCAAGCATGTTTTGACCTTTTACACTAGACACTAATTTTTGAAGACCTTTTGAAAACCGAAACAGAGGATGATTTAAACCATCCACATTCCTTCTGACTTGAGCCTTCGCAGACCTGAATGCTGATTGGAAAATCCTGTCATGGTTTCCCCGAAGTAAAAGGGTAATAATGACTATATTAATATGACATTTCAACACGCGACACCATGCAAAACAAGGTTAAAAAAAAAAAAAAACAGAGAGAGAAGAAGAAGAAGAAAAAGAAAATTACCCCCAAACACCAACTACTCTGGATGCAATTTTAGCCTAGTGTGGATTTTATTTGCACCCCATTACTCATAAACACCCAAATGTAACTCTTTCTCTAGAACTCCTTTTGAGTTCAATGTGATAATGAATGTGAAGGGTCCAGGCGGGGGGGAGCGGAGGGGGGGGGAACTTTGTGATTTTGCAGGTTCACACCAGATAGGCATTTTTTATAGCCTGAAAGGGGATGTTTTCTTTTGTTAATGGCTTACAATCCGATGAAAGGACTCATCACTCTATTTTAGTGCTCCGCCACATGGCGCGTATCTTTTATAAATTACAGGCTGGCGTTGTGTGCACTTGGGGAGAGAAAGGTTGGTTTTTCTCGCTGTGAGCCATCCTGCCTAATTGTCGTATGCAAATAAAAGCAATTATAAGGCTTTTAGGGTGAAGGGATGACAGCTGAGTTTGGCAGTTGAGAAGGCCTCACCCACCTTGTTGGCATAGCAACAGGGAGGAGGAAGACAAAATGGCGTGGATACGCAGGAAATATATATGTGTTGGTTCAAGAATTTTAAAACCTATACCAGCGTTGAAATGTAAACGTCAACGCGGGGAATGAATGCCTTTGTTTAAAATATTCAATCAAACGCTATTTCTTTCTCGGCCCTTGGAATGATCCTTGCCATCCTCCCTAGCATTGATCTGCTATCGTGTGTGATTTTTAGTTGCTACTTTGAAAGTTCGGTGCAGAGCGTAACAACACATTGAATCATCAGGGGATTGTAAGTTCTTGATTTTAACAACCTTCAGAAACACCACTGGGTGGGAGTTTGGTGAAAGGAAATCCCGGCAAAGGAGATGATGCAATGTGGGAAAATGGTGCAAAGTATGCGACTATCAGTGCATAAAGTTCAATATTAAAAAAAAAAAAATTGTTTGTGCTAAAGTGTTAAACAAGTAGAATGAATTGCATGCCACTAGCATACAAAATTAAAATGAGTCACAAATGGATATCTTCTATGGCAATTTATTTCACAATTACTCTTGTGGAAGCTTTCATGAATTAAATATGAGTTCTGTCTTGAAATTAGGTGTTATAAGGCTAAATTACAAGAGGCAGGCAGTAATTGAGGCGGCAGCAACACGGGGTCTGGTGAACTAATCTCTTGCCGTGTCACGTGGCTCCCCATCAGCCAATGAGGCGCCTCCCATCACAAAAACAGAGGCAGCTGAGAAAAATTGATTTCTCATCTGAGCCATATTTGATAGCTTTTGAAATCGAAAATTGAAATTAACTAACCTAAGCCCCGTTGTAACAAAAGAGCAAATTAAATATGCAACATCGTTTCCTATTGGCAGTAAGAGGGCCTGCCAAGGTAAATTTGTAAATAGAGTTTAAGATGCAATTCTGTTCCCTCTCCCTCTCTCTTTCAGTGTAAAAGTAGAAGTGTATGGTGGCTTTATAAATTATTTATAAAAAAAATCATCAGCTGCAAATGGCCACTGTGGTTAAGGACTTCCATGGAGAAAATCATTGCATTAGAAGAGCTCATTGAATGAATCAAAATTAAAAATCATCCTCAATGATTCATAGACATTACTTAAAAGGAAAAGTAGGAATATTTTAAATTTCCTTTTCTGAACTTTGTCTCCCCCCCCCCCCGCTTCCCCCAAAGGCAAAGAACAAAATCTATCACAGTTTACTGAAATTAAAAAACAGTCCTGCTATAAATTTAACCATCCAACCGTCTTGTAAATAATTATAAGAATTAATTTTGGTTTGCTAACTCCTGAAAGCAAACTTAGGGCTCCATTGTGTAGTATGGGATGATATGTGGAGCTCTTTTCAAATAATTTCCCAAATGAGTCCCAGTGATTCAGCAGGTATGGCTATTGATTTTGAATTTATAAATTTACTAGATCAGAGGAAGGAAATAGACATCTCAGAGGCTATATCCTAGATAAACCGGGAAGGACAGTTTTTAATTTATCATTTCACTCCTGCCTGTGCAATAAGATGGCCACGGTAATGTTTGCTTTACCGCAGAGAAAGTGTTTTCGATCCCCACCTTTCATTGAATTTATAAGTAGGCAAATTAATTTTATATGTTTAAGACATAGATGATTGAAGCTAAAAATCACAAAATCATGGTACAAGCCTGTCTTCCTTGTTCAGAGCTGAACCATATAGAATTCAATGACAAGTGTAATAGAGGATATTACACTTAGCCTGCCTGTCAGCCCACGGATCCCATAAAATCATTTTCTGTTCTAATTTATTATTTTTAGTGTCAATCAGACGCCGACGAGATGAGTAACATCATTAGGTACCAGGATCAACTACTCAGCACTTTTTAAATGCGGTTTAAGTAGTTGTCGTTATCGGTGCTAGAAGACGTTGTCAAGGTTCAAAAGTTTTCCTTTTGCGTAGAGATTTTGTTGGAAAAAGCCTTAGGAAGATAAAACCTAGAAGCTTTTTTTTTCTTTTTTGTTTCCTTTTTTGTCCCCTTTCATTTCCCTTGTAAAAATCAAATTGCAGTGAGGCACCAGCATCTCACGCGTCACTTCCAAACTGTAGGTGATGGTCAGTTTCCATTTTCCCAGGGAACCTCGAGCCAGAAGTCCTTTTGCACAGCCATGAAGACAATTCTCTCTGCTCTCATTTGCTGAGCTCCTCTCTCTGTTGGAAGAGCATGGGAGACACATGTGTCCAAGGTGAACAGCCCCCCCGTAAGAGAAAGAAACTAAAAATGGACTCAATCTATATGCAGGATATTTACTCCCCGAGCATTTTTGTTCATCCCTGTGGTCAACTTTCTAAGAAATGATTTTTAAATAACACGTTTATTTGTAATAAACTCCACCCTGGAAAAGCATTTGCTCCAGATTGATAAATTGCATCATCCAGCGCAGATACACTCAAAATCCTTTTACCCAACTTGAGTTTCAGAACCAGCATTAATTAGATAGGAGTAGCTGCTATGGTTTCCATTTTACAGATGATTAAGAAAGAAACCATCGAGAGAAATTTATGAAGGTGCATCATGGATTTCCAATTGGTTATTGATCTTGGAATTGGGACTTTAACTTTCTAGCTACCAATCACATGACGTGTATCTGACTCTCTTTTACTTCCGGAAATTAGAAATTGAAATTTAAAAATGTTCCAGTTTACATCAAATTGTAATGCACAGAAGGGAATATGTATATAGCTATTCTTTTATTCAACCAATGTGATATTTAGAATATTTCACAATCATTGACTTGGGTACTGATCGACAAGGAGGGATACAAGCTGTCAATAACCGTCATGGTCTGGGGTTTTGCGGAGATTGAATATCAGCTCTGGCCCCAACCAGTTTCCTTAAGAACCTACTACGTACCGGGCCCTGTGCTTCATAATCACTGTCTCTGTCATCTTCCTTCTTGTTTCTGTCCTTAATTTTGTAAAATGTTTCGTGGATAGCTGGATGTTTACTATATTGTGCAGTTTCCCTATGTCCTTCAAAATATAAGTAACCCCATCAGAAAGATGAAGGAATTCACAAACCTTTCCGGTTGGTGGGATTTTTATATTTTTAGTGATCACAAAACGGTCGCTTGAAAACTTGATCTATCATCCATTGCCTGGCATCCGCTCTCACCTTGCACCTCGTTTCTACCTGTGCAAATGGAGATTCTCCTACATGTGACCTTGTGGGGTTGTTTTAATGTTCCAAAGCGCACGTGCAGAGTCTGAACCCTAGCAAGCTCTCCATAAATGACCCATTTTTGGGTATCGTTTCGGAAATGCAGATTCCAGCTCAAAATGCAGATCCAGGCAGGGGATGGATGATAGGCATTCTTTTGGAGGGATACTTCCGTAAGAAGAGGATGGCAATATTTATTCAGGGCCTATTTTGTGCATTCTTTAGGGGCACTTCACATCGGTTTAATGTGTGATCGAATCCTCACAATAATCCTGAGACGGAAATTATTCTTAAAATGCCCATTTTACAGATTGTTATGTTAAGTTCTCAGAGGTGAAGTAACCAGGATTCTAACCAACATCCCTGTCCAAGTCCTATTTTCTTTACACCGAATACCTATGTAAACTAACAGGGGCCAGCACCTGTTGTAAACAAGTTCATCAAATAAATGCGCGTTCTGTATACTGGAGCGCAGAGTAATTCTTATCTTGCACAGTTTATGCCCAGTTGTGTGCATAAACAGTATGGATGAGATTCAAGCTTCAGTTACGTTCTGAAAAAAGAAAAGTATTCAAGGAAAAATGCTTCATATTCATATTCTGATCATAGTGCTTTTAGTTTTCTTTCTGAGCAGGGTCAGATCCATGCATCTTAAGCTACCTTAAGATTTGATAAGCACACACTCCAGAGAGTCCTGTACAACTCAGGACCCTAGCCATTCAAATAGGGGTTGGTTATGTTTGCACAGTAAGTGTCTTTTTGAAAAGTTTTCTGATTATTTTTTCGTTTTTCCTGAGTGGAGTGAACCTGGCATAAGTCAGTGAGTGCATTGTGAGATCTATCTTCTTAGTTCTGGGGTCCTGAGGATCAAATCTTTTTCTCTCTTATCAGCCGCCACTCTTCGAAACCAAGCATCCCCTGAGATGCTGGGGTTACCTCTGAAAAGAAGAACAATGTGGTCCTTGTTTTCACCGTACTTCTCTCCACTGGTAGACGCAGACAAAGAGACAGCTATTAGGATATGATGTGATATGTGCGACAATGGAAATAAGCAAAATGTGTCATGGGACCATCTAGAAGAGATAGCTCACCTGAGAGTGGGAAATCCAAACCAATGGTACTTTCTCGGCTAAGAAGGAATTATGCAGGTGAGGGAGGTTGTGGGGATGGGGCGCGTTCAATGCAAGGCTTCCAGGCAGAGACAGTAGACGAAAGGGCCAAGAGGTCCGTGGAGAGCAGGGGCCACTACGAGAACCGGTAATGACAGCGGGAGCATCGGGTGTGGAAAGTAGAGGAGAGAAATTGAAATGGAACGGAAGAGAAAGGCAGAGGCCATATTATAAACGTCCTCCAAGCCATGGTGGAGAGCACAATTTGAGCACTTCAAGGTTCTTTGGGGAGGAGAATGGTGTAATGGAAATGTTCACTGTATGGCTTAGAGACTGCAAGACCGGAGAAAGGGAAAATGATTCAGCAGCACTTCGGATAAGACATGGCAAGTTTCTACTGGAGTGGTGCTGGTCTCGGAGACGGTGAAAAGTGGAGAGATTTGATGGCTATTTAAGACTTGATGATTAATTGACACCTGGGGGGGGGGAGGAAGAGACTAGATGATAAATACTAACTCCAATAACGGAAAGATAACCCCCCCCTCCCAAAATGGGAACAAGAGGTAATCAAGGAACTTTGATGAGTAGAAACACAAGGGGCCAAGAAGCACATGAAAACACACTCAGCCCCACCTCCGACCAGAGAAATGGGAATTCGCACCAAAGCGAGACGCTATTTTATACCCACCATATCGGCAAACGTTGAAAGATCCGACAGTGGCAACAAAAGTGAGAGAGAATAGTAGCATTATTCCAAGCAGCGTTTGATATCAACTTGGAGACCCATTTGGCAAAATCTAGCAAAGGTGACAACGTACGTGGGCTCTTTCCAGAAAGCCCCCTTCTGGGTGCGTGTCCCAGAGGAAATAATACTCTTGTAAAAAAAATGGTGTGGAAATACGCTCATTCTAGTATCTGTTTGTGCCGTTTGATGAGTAAGAAATAGTAGACAGCTTCAGCATCTCCTGGTATGGAATGGATACCTCCGTGAGATACACTCACTTGAGGGCACGCTGTGTAGCAATTAACGTGAATGACTCAGATACCTGCGGGCCCATGTGGATTGCATCTAAATAATTCGGGGTTGGAAAAAAAAAACCCACATCATGTTACATGCCTGCATGACGCAAGTTGGTTAAAATTCTAAAAGATGCGGATGGAGAGGGTATTTCGACTATGGGATGTATGCATGTGAAGAGCTAAGGAGACACACACTGAAAGGACACAGCGAATTCATGGTAGTGGCTGGATCTGGGGAGGAAAGGAAAAGGCGAGGAGAATGGGCTTGGAGAAGGGATGGAGTGAGGTATCCAGGGGGTTTCACCATGCCTATAATTTTATTATTGTATTTTATTTTATTTTATTTTATTTTACTTTATTCCATTCCATTTCATTTCATTTCATTTCATTTCATTTCATTTCATTTCATTTCATTTCATGTTATGTTATTTTATGTTATTTTATTTTATTTTATTTCGTGTTATTTTATTTTATTTTATTTATTTTATGTTACTTTATTTTATTTTGTGTTTACTTGTTTATTTTGAGAGAGCAAGTGAGACAGAATCCCAAGCAGGCTCCCCCCGGTCAGCGTGGAGCCTGACACGGAGCTTGAACCCACGAACTGCGAGATCATGGCCTAAGGTGAAATCAAGAGTCCGATCCTTAGCCAACTGAGCCACACGGGTGCCCCACATTTTTATTTTAGTGAAGAAAGGATGACAAACCTCTGTTAATTCGTGGAGGTGGATACAAAGATGGGTCTGCCATTGTTAGGAGATTACAGGCATGCTAGAAGGAATTCTAAGGCGGTGACGGTGATGGTGACGGAAAACCATCCATGTTTTTGGAGGAGGGTATGAATGGCAGTGTGAGACTGGTTTTGTGGCCCGATGGAAGAAAGCTGCAGGGCGAGGAGAAGGGAGGAAGAAAAGAGGGGAATTTCGCACCTCGTCAAAGACAGTCCACTGCATAGGGAAGGAAAAGATAGTGATATAGTAGGTTTTTATTTTATTATTATTACTAGAAGAAGAAAGAATTGGCACTTATTTAAATGCTGATGGGCTAGTCCCTGAAGAGTGGGGGAGGTCCAGAGAACATTTGAAGAGCAAGGCTTGAGCAGAGAAAGGACACTTTTCACGGAAAAGGAGAGGAAGGAAGGGGTGTGGACAAGTACATTTGGGCCTGGATGAAAGCGGAGACCTTCAATTTCTCCTGGCTTCACTCTCTAAAGTTGCATGAACTGCTTCAACGTCAGTCACAGCTGCTGACTTATGTACTCCCAGGGCAAAGTTGGGGGCCCAACTCTGGGCAGCCCAGGCAGGGGTATGGTGCAGAGTTGTGCGGAAAATCTTCCTAATTTATGATTTTGTGACTTTGTGTGTTTGTATATCAGATTTTCCAGAAACAAGTCCCCTCTGAAGGATATGAACAGGCAACAGTGGGGATAGTTTCACTTCTTTCTGAAAATGCAGGAAGGGTGAGAGACACTTGAGAGCCCCCTCCCTCCCCCCCTGCCCCCGTCGTCTTTGGCGATGTCCCATTTAAACATGGCTCCTTTCCCTGACACGAGGGCCCACCAGGTGAGCCGGCTGGGCCGTAGTCAACTTGATCAAACCCTCTAGATCAGTCTTAAGCATCATAAGCTAGTTTTCTCTTCAGGCAGATGCCCTTTGACTTGATCAGTAGAGTCCACTTTTTAGTTGGAGGGACGGAGAAAACTAGTGCTTCTTGTGAGTTTGCTGTCTCCCACGAATGAAATGAAATGAAAGAATAAAATAAAAACACAGGCGGTTGTTAGTTCCGAGACTCTACAGACTCACTCACTCTGGCGTCCAAGGTTCAAGTCCATGAAACCACTCGGCATGATTGGCATAGGGATCTCAGGTGCATACAGTGCTTACTTAGGCTTATTGCTTTCACGGTCTTCATCCAAAAGGAGAAAATAATCAGGATACCAGTAATTCCAGAAGGCTTCAAAAATGCTCACAGCCTTAAAAATCAGAGTGGAGACAGATCTATCCTGAGAACGTTTCTGTAGCACAAATTCTGCGGAGACTATTCAGCCACTGGGCAAGGTTGATAACTCCGAGAAGCCTACAGAGGCTTTTAATCTTAAAACTGCCAGTACAGAGAAGAAAACACCCTTATGTCCACGCTTCAGATCTTTGAAACAGGTTTTTTTTTTTTTTTCCTTTTCTTTTTCTTTTAATTCTCAATACAGAGATTGGAGCAAAAGAGAGTTTTAAAATAAGTGGGGCAGGCCTTCCTAAAAAAAAAAAAAAGTAACTTGATTATCTGCAACTTTTATGTACTTACAGAGATTAGCCCACTGGAAAGTTTCTTAGAAGAATGCCAGTTTTGTTAAAATATATTTTGATGTGTATGCTTTTAAAAATTATACAGGTTTCAGCACAACGAAGCTCGCAGTGAGATTGCAAAGGCCTTAAAAATTGACTTTCCCTTCAACATTGATTATTTGGACTCTGAAACCGATGCTGTAAGAATCACAGACCTGCGCATTTCAGTAGGTACCCACTTACTCCCCATGAAGGGAAGATATGGGGGGTTTGCGCTGAGAAAAATAATAGATGCATAAAAAATATAAAGGGACACCTTTATACGGGAGCTTTAAAAATGGACTTTAAGAGTTTTGCGGTATGTTATTTCTTCATCCGCAGTGGAGGTGAGATTTGCTCCATTTTGAGGTTTGTCCGATCTCCAAAGTTTCACGGAAGGACTCCCTAGGTCTCGAGCCTCCCCACCACCCTCTCGCAGGGCTGCAGAGACCTTGCCCCATCCCAACACCTACAGAGAAAGTTAGCTGCAGGCCACAGTTACATAATATCACAGAGAAAGATGAGGAATTACATTCTTGTAGTTGCTGGAAGGCTGTATCATAGGTATTTCAGAGAAGAGATTTATAGCAGGATTTAATGAATGCAACTAGTTTCCTTATCAGTCAGTAACCATACCCATGTTGTGTGTATGGTAAGATTAAATTAAGCCATTATAATAACCTTACAAAAGGGGACTATTTGGTGGAGGCAAGTCTGGCTAAATGAAATTGCATTAGCTCGATGCCATGGTATTATTCATTTCGACACAGGTTGTTGGTCAAATCTGCCCCAAAATGTGCCTTATAATTTTTAGGCATTTTCCTTATTAAGGAACGCGAAAAGGTCGAGCTTTAGGATGCAGATATTATTGGAGTTATCAATCTCAGCCTACTTAAAAATATCACAGGCTAAAACTTTGGAGCGCTGTTCTTGCGCAAAATTAACATTTTCCACCTTGGAGCGATGTTCACACATTTGCTTTTGCTGGGAATTATTATTTTTTTTCTCAGGGATCATTATATGAAGGGTCATGATATAGACAGGCCAGAATACTGGAAGATTTGGAACGTTAATTCTGATTAAAAAAAATCAGTCGGCAGCTCATGAAAAAGTATCAACAGAAAACTACAGTTTATTTTAAAGTCTTTATTTAACACTAGCTGCCTGGTGATTTGTCCATGTATTTAATCGGGAGGGAAACCTGTATCGCTATTAGTAAATTTTGGAAATAAGATTTCCTAGGTTGTTATTTGTCTCTGCACTGAGGTGTTCCCAATTTATGTTCTTCAAACTTGGACTGATTCTAGGCGAAAGAAGAAAGACGGTTTTGTCACGATTTTTCGGCGACGGCCCGGGAAGGTAGGCAGGGCCCGGTTAGCATTTGTATTTTGACAATCTGACTGGATGTAACAGTTATGTAAGGAGAAAACCCCAAACAAATACAAATTCTTAGCTTTTCTACAAAGAAAAAGAAAAATCCGAAACCAGAGAAATTGCAACCAGAGAAATGGCAACGTGTCTAAGTCTTAAGCGTGGGTTTTTGCTATTTGATTATTATCTGGTGCCACTTACACACTGAAGAACTGTCATCTCACAGCTCGGGTTGGCCTCCCCAAGTCCAGACAGTGACATTCCCAAGTGACTCGTGCTCCACGGAGCTGCTCCTACTGCCCACAGGGAGAAAGCTGAGCTGAGCCCCTCCCCAACGTTCTGGATTTCCTGATTGACTCAGCTTGTGTGGCTTAGTTAGACTTGTAGGCTGCCCAAGACGGAAGAGCCCCTCAGAGGTGAGCTAGTTAATCTTAGACGAGAGTGGTGCCTCGATTTTGTGGAACAGATTTTCAAGCAGATTTCTTTTAAAACCTGATTTTACCTGTGACGTTGACTCAGATGAAAGAGGAAGGAGGCTTTCGGAGCACTCCGAATGTCACAGAGCAGGATTTGTTTGTTAATGTCAGTGAAATGTTTCTATCAAGCAACTCTTGTGTATATTTATTTATGTCCATCCAAGGACTCTCAGTCCATTCGATCTGAAAATCCTTTCCGAGCTGAGCAGATAATAGGGGGAAAATAAAAAGCAGAAGGCTCTTATGTAAATAAAATGGCTTGTTATTAATTCGTTATTAAATATTCCTATGAAAATTTGAATAACAAAACAGCATGTCTCACTGTAAAAAAATTCACAGGTACAGTAACTTGAAAAACACTCGACTCTATCGAATGTTCTCCTTTCCTCCAACACTAATGTGATTCTAATTTAAAATAACCAATTTGCTTGTAAAACAAATGTTATATACCATTTAGAAACTGACTGTCTAATAATACCTCTGAGTTTTCCTGTGTTGTTGGTATCTAAGTATTTACATACACACTACTAACCCTTATTAATTTTACTTTGCAATCAGTGGAGGCCTTAAATTTTATTTTTAGCTGGAGAATTGCTCCTGCCTCAAGATCCATTTCAAGATAAAATTAACTTCAACCTACTGATAGAAACGTAGAATTTTAAGCCACAAATTTTACAATTTAGCTAATGGCTTCTCTCTCTATTTTCTTCCAAGTGTATATTTCACATGGTTTTTTTTTTTTCACTTTCTACAATCTTCTAAGCCTTTGTTTAGTTAAAGTTGTAAGGGTTTATTTTATTCGTCTAATCACAACATAATATTAAACATTTGTGAATTTTTATCATAACCCCTTACAAGGAGAGGGCCCTAATTCTTTTTTTTTTTTTAAATCATCTAAAATTTTGGGCCATAGTTTCACATGAAGGTTTGTTTCTTATTGATTAAAATGGTCCTTTGTGTGTAGAAATATTTATTAGTCTCTATGACAGAGAGCTTTGCTATGCACTTTTTTATACAACGCGCACACACAAAAATGTATCTCAACGTTGCGTTAAGGCTAAAAGAAATCCTCAGAATTTTTTCAGAGGTTTAAGACTTAAAGAGTCAGATGTAAATAACTAAGGAATATTCTGCCCGGCCATTGTTGGAATGGTATTCCACAGGGGATATTGTTAATGTGAGTGACAAGTCAATTATATCCCATTCACAAATGTTTTGATGTCTGCAATATTAATAATACTGCATTGCCCATGAGAAGTGCTACCCTAACTACTGGCACGGAATAGTCACAATAAATGGCAGCAAATGTAATTCTAACCTCTGACTCTGTGACAAACAGCATGGGTACCGTCTGCCTCTCTGCCTTTAATTTCAGTGGGCATCAAAGGGAAACTCAAGCGCCTTGAAAAATAACTCTAGCCCCATGTCTCTGATAAAATAAAATGCTTACCCACAGACATAAATTACCATGGAAATAAAAAGAGGACCAAAAAAATTACACAGTTTCCTAATGCTCTTAAATCAAAGTAGCAGAGGGAGCGGAGGGCTGGGGGCAGAGCACATGTATTATGCAGTCTTGCTGCTCGGTGCACAATCTTTGATGGCTTTAATCCAACAGGTTTGCGCAGCTGATGATGGGGGAGTGTTATTCATAATTTTCAAGAACAGGGTGTTTTAATAGTCATTTCTGTGGATGCCCGCTTGGAAGTTTTTTGCTGTGCACACATTATAAATTAGAATTTAGTCAATATAAGCCGTAACTGTGATTTAATAGTTACAAAACTATTGACTCAGTGGGATTCCATGCAGCAAACCCGGTGACAGGCAGCCTCCCTCCCCACTCTCTCAGCCATCTTTGCCTGTCTGCCGGCTCTGCCTTCTTCCCTCCTCCACCCCATCCTAGCCCCCTTTCAAACCTCCTGTTTTTACGTGAGAAACAATTTTCCTTAAAAATGAACACGCAAACAACGCACATAAGATCAGAGTCCTACTGGGCACACCCTGTCCTTTCTCAGAGGTAACTTTTGCAAATTGTGCATCATAGATCTTTGCGGGGGGTCTTTTCCCGTACAAGTACACACTTGTGCACCTACACGTACAAAAGTATAATTGGTGTGCTGTAAACTTTTTATTTATTTATTTTGAGAGAGAGTTAGGGAGGGGCAGAGAGAGAGAGAGAAAGAGAGGAAGAGTGAATTCTAAGCAGGCTCCACGCTCTAAGTGCGGAGCCCGATGCCGGGCTCGAACTCATGAACCGTGAGATCACCTGAGACGAGATTGAGTCTGACACGTCACCGTGTCAAGGGAGCCACTCAGGCGCCCTTAATCGGTGTGCTTTAAGTTGCCAATGGGGTCAAACTGTTCCTATTGTTTGCAATTGTTTTTTAAAAAAACATGGTATGACTTATACAGAGAAAGACAGATACCATGTGTTTTCACTCTTATGTGGCTCCTGAGAAACTTAACAGAAGACCATGGGGGAGGGGAAGGAAAAAAAAAGTTAGAGAGGGAGGGAGCCAAGCCATAAGAGACTCTTAAAAACTGAGAATAAACTGAGGGTTGATGGGGGGTGGGAGGGAGGGGAGGGTAAGGAGACGGGCATTGAGGAGGGCACCTGTTGGGATGAGCACTGGGTGTTGTATGGAAACCAATTTGACAATAAATTTCATGTAAAAAATAAAAATTAAAAAATTAAAAAAAAACATGACTTAAAGAACTGATTTGCCTAATTCCTGTTACATCCTGCATCACATTCTATAGTATAGCAATAGCATGATTTAATTATTCCTTCCTTGATAAAAATACAAATTGTTTTCATTGCCTGTTGATAATGATATAAAGAATATATGTGAGTAGAACTTGTGTACATGTCGGGCTTTCTCTAGGGTTTAAACCAGAGGTGGGATTGCTGAAGCAATGGAAGCATGAATTTGCAGTCTTACGGAGTGTTGCCATGTTGTTTTCCAAAGGAGCGATACTCATTTGCCTTGCCAGTTTCCATCAGAGTTTTTATTACATTATATCTCCTCCCGTTCTTGGGTTTGTCAGATGTGTTGGCCTTTGCAAATCTGATGGATATGAAGTGATCTCTCGTTGTGATGTTTATCGTGTCTCCCTGATTACCGATCAAGTAGAGTCAGTCCATCTTCATTCGTATGCACCTTTTGTGGATTTTCTGTTCCATCGTTACCCTTTGAAAAAAATAGAGATATAACTCACAAACCTTGAAGTTCACTCCCTTTAAAATGTACAATGCAGTGGTCTTTGTATGTTTGGCAAAGTTGTACATTGATGATCCCCAAAAGAAATCTCCTATGCACCCATTAGTGGTCACTCCCCATTACTCTTCCCTGGCAATCACTAATCTGTCTGTCCCTATGGATTTCTTGTTCTGAACATTCCGTATAAATGGAATCATTCACTGTGTGGCATTTTATGGCTGGCTTCTTTCACTGAGTGTAATGTTTTCAAAGTTTCCCCCATGTTGTATAGATTAGTCCTTCATTCCTTTTGTGACTGGATAATAGTCCATTGTATGGATATACCCCTTTCTGTGTATGCAATCATCAGTTGAGGGACTTTTGGGTTGCTTGTACTTCTTCTATGGTGAATAATGCTGCTATAAATATCCACGAACAAAGTTTTGGATGGACATGTTTCCAAATGTCTTGGATATATACCTTGTAGTGGAATTGCTGGGTCATATGATAATGATGTTTAAAGTTCCGAGGAGCTACCACACGTTGTTTTCCAAAGTGTCTGTACCATTTTGCATTCCCACCAGCAAAGTATGAGGTTTCCCAATTCTCCACATCAGTTTTTTAAAGTAGACTCCACGACCAACATGGGGTTTGAACTCACACCCCTAAGATCAAGAGTCGCAAGCAAGCTCTGCTGACTGAGCCAGTCAGGCACCACCCCCTCCATGTCATTTCTAATACTTGCTATTATCTGTCTTCTTGATAACAGTCTTCTTAATGGGTATGAACTGGCATTACATTGTGCTTTTGATTTGCATTTTCCTAATGAATAGTGATGTGTTTATCGGCCATTTATATATCTTCCTTGCAGAAATGTTTATTCAAATCTTTGACCCATTTAAAAAATTAGATTGCCTTCATTTTTGACTGTAAGAGTTGAGTTTTTTTTTTATGGTTACAAGTCCCTTATCAGATATGTGATTTATAAATATTTTCTTCCGTTCTGTGGGTTGTCTTTTCATTTTCTTGATGGCGTCCTTCGAAGCCTAAAAGTTTTAAATTGTGATAAGGTGCTATTTATCTATTTTTTTCTTTTGTCACTTTTGCTTTGCTGTCATTGTAGTGCCAAAATCTAAGGTCACAAAGATTTGCGTGTTTGTTTTCTTCCAAAAGTTGATAGTTTTAATTCTTATAATTAAAGGTGTATAAACAGTTTAGAGTTACTATTTGCATATGGTGTGAGGTAGAGATACAATTTCACTCTTTTGCCTGTGGATATCAGTTGTCCCAGAACCATTTGTTGAAAAACTCCTTCCCCATCAAATACTCTTGGCTTCCTTGTGGAAAGTCAAGTGACCATAAATGTAAGGTTTGTTCACATTTTTCCTGGAGTCTCTGTGCTGTTTTTTATGTCTATCCTTTTACCAGTTGCACACTGTTGATTATTGTAGCTCGGTAATAAGTTTTGAAGTCATGAAGTGTCAGTCTTCCAATATTCTCGTTTTCTGGTTTGGGCTAATTTGATACCATTTTTTTAATTGGGTAGATCTTCTTCATTTCTTTGGCTTTTAAGAGTTCTTTTATATTCTAAATATAGTGTTTTCTTTGCAATAGTATTTTCTCCAAGTTTATCTCTTTACTTTGAATTCCATTTGTTATATTTCTCATACATTACACGTTTGATGAAGCCAGATTTATTGATCTTTTTGGCATCTGTAGTTTGTATTTTATTTATTTTATTATTCAGTTTATATATTTATTTATTTATTTTGAGAGAGAGAGGGAGCAAGTGAATGAGGGGCAGAGAGAAAAGGTGGGGGAAGAGAGAGAGAGAGAGAAGTGGAGCTCACCCAGCGCTCACATTTTACCTGAAGTGGGGCTCATGGTCACCAGAAGCGGAGTTCGAGGTCACCCAATGTGGGACTTGAACTCATGAACTGTGAGATCATGACCTGAGCCAGAGTCAAATGCTTAATGACTGAGCCGCCCAGGCACCCTCTTATTTATTTCTTTTTCAAGTGTATATATTTTGAGAGAGAGAAGAAAGAGAGAGAGTGAGCAGTTGAGGGGCAGAGAGAGAGAATCCCAAGCAAGTTCCACATGGTCAGTGTAGAGCCCAGTGAGGAGCTAGATCTCACCAACTGTGAAATCATGACCTAAGCCAAAATCAAGAGTCAGACCCTTGACCTGAGTCACCCAGGTGCCCCTATTTTTTTAATTTTTAATTTTGAGAGAGAGAGAGACAATGCACATGTGCACACACACACACACATACACACACGGGGGAAGGGCAGAGAGAGAGGGAAAAAGAGGATCCCAAGCAGGTTCTGTGCTGGCAATGCAAAGCCCGATTCAGAGCTCACTCTCACCAACTGTGACATCATGACCTGAGCCTAAACCAAGAGTCGGATGTGTAACCGACGGAGCCACCCAGGTGTCCCTGTAGTTTGTATTTTAAATAAAAAGGGTTTTTTTTTAAATGAAATATATTCTTTCGAGGGTTTCTTTTAATAATTTGGTTCTTTCTTTAGTTTTTAAATTTATCTGTAACTTATCTTGAATATCTTCCACAGTGATGTAGCTTTTTTGGTGTGGTTTTGTTTTGTTTTTGTCTTTTTCTTTTTTTCTCAACTGAACAGACAATATTCTCAACAACTTTTACTGGATATTTTGCCATCTCTCCACTCTTTCAAAATCTGTCCATTGTTACATATTAAATTCCTATAAATGCAGTCTCTATCTACCTATCATCTATCTATCTATCTGGATACATTTGGTTCGAGGTTTTCTATTATCTATTGTGATTTATTTATTTAAGGCAACACCAGTAAATACTCTCATTGTGGTTTTATAATATAGTTTGCTCTTTATATGGCAGTCTCTATTTCCACAATTATTTTTTTTTCTTTTCTTTTAAAGATTTTCTTGGCTATTCTTATATACTATTTTCCTCTGAGATACATATTATCATTTGTTAAATTTCAAAAAAAAGTCCTGTTGCTACTTTGCTTTGGGTTTTATTGAACTTATGAATCAATTTGGTAGGGTATTGCTGGAATTATCATCTTCAGCATTAGGATCTGGGAGCATAAGGTATGTATTTATTTGCATCTTCTTTTGTAACTTTGCATCAACTTTTATGGTTTCCTTCAAATACATCTTACATATTTGCCACCAGTACGGCTCACTTGAAATGTATATGTGTTTTGGGGAACTGGGAACTCATTTTCCATAGCAATTTTATAATAGGTACTGGTCAGTCCCTGGACACAGTCACATGGGCTATGAGTCATAACAACAGGAAGCAATGGAGTTTAGTCAGGGTCTGGGCACAAAAGTTAGATGATCTGGAGACCTTCTGCTAGCTGAGTGACACTGAACACATTTTTTTCTTTTTCTGTGCTCATTTCTTTGCCCCACAGAGTGGTGATAACAGTACCTACCCCCATGGGATTGTTGTGTGGGTTAAGCTGGATGTGCAGGAAGTATTGAATAAACATTAGCTATGGCTATTAATTTCTAGGAGCACTTGATTTGATATCCAATATAGGTCGCCTGATTTAGGCATACCCTTGACTCCTTCCTTGTCTTTCTGCTTTGTGACTGAGGTGAAGTTAGAGGGAATGTGTTTGGCCTGGTAAGTGGGGTTGAGACCTTTGGAAACTTCCAGGTAGGAGAGGGAGAGGAAAAGCAGAGTGAGATTTAGTAATAGCCATTTATTATTATTTTTAATTTTTATTTATTTATTTTTTAGAGAGAGAGAAAGAGCTCACACGCATGCACGGTGCACACACAAGGGAGAAAGGGGCAGAGAGAGAGAGAGAGAGAGACAGAATGCTAAGCAGGCTCCAAGTTCTGAGCTGTCAGCACACAGCCCAATGCAGGGCTCGAACCCACAAACTGTGAGATCATGACCTGAGCTGAAGTTGGATACTTAACTGACGGAGCCACCCAGATGTCCCAGTAATAGCCATTTCAACACAAGAAGCGATGCGGGTGCCGTCCTCACAGTGCTCTTTGGTGCCTGTCTCCACCAGATGTTGCCACTGTACCCTAACTGTCTCTCTGCTCCTGGTCTCCCTCCGACCAGGCCCCCGCTGCAGCCACAGGGTCTCCTTACTATGCAGATCTCATCATATCATTGCCTGTCCTTAAGCCCTTAATGGTTTCCCAATGTGCTCAAAACTAGATCTGAGCTCCCAAATGTGGTTGTAGAAGACGGTCCTTTATTAGTCCTAAAAGTGTCCTTGCATCTAGCAACTATCTGCATTATATGCGGTGACATATACTTTGGAAACAAACGTGTTTAAATGGATGCACAAATCTTCTTACCCCAAATTTCGTGACCCCTTGCTTATCCCACAAAAATGGGGTAGAAATAAATACTATAAATTATTTATAGGTTGTCTATTGCCTTTTTAGTTAATTTATACTATGTTAGAGCATATGAAATACTGCGTACAATATTTCCCCCCCAGACACACATTTTAGGTTCCCATAGAACTAAATGAAAGCTTAAATATTGACCAGAAGGTCAGCGGTGAACCCTAGGATGGCCAGTAGGGTTATGCTAAGATGCCAAGATGGATAAGATAAATTTAAGCTTACCTACTGAATTCTCTTCAAGTAAGGACAACGATCCTGACTGCAATCAGGAACCAAGGGGACCTGATGCGAATCCCAGTTCTGGGACAAATGGGCCTTTGACCCTGAGTAGGAATGGAAAAGTATCCAGACCTTGCTCAGTTACCCATGTGTGAACCAACTAGAGGCTCTTCCAATGTTCTCCAAGGTTCATCAGACTAAAAAAAATCTTGTCATCTTGCCCCTCTCACCTGGAGAGGCCATAGACGCCCGCTTCCTTCTGAGGTATGTGTTTAGTCCTTGGTGAAAGAAGACGGACACAAACGAAACAGAATATCTGACCCCGACCTTTGTAGCATTTGCAGTATATTACAGAAGGAAGTGATACACGGACCATTTACTTTCATTTCATGTTTGGGTGTCTTGAGGTTGGCTAATGAGCCTGTGTGTGCAAAATCCAATTATCCATTCTATTTTCTCACCCTCCACTACATATGTGAATACATTCATTACCCACTTCCCTAGACCACTGCCCGATACCACCAACCACATAAAGAGAGCTTTGTGAAAGGGGTGGGATTTGAAGCAAGGGGGGGCGGGGAGCAGACTTGAAAGAGAGGGGATTATTCCAGGTCTCAGAACCGGGGTGGAGGAAGTGTAAAATTAGGAGTGGGAGAATCAAACATCAAGAAGTTCAGTTTGGAGAGAACAGAGGGAGGCTTGAAGGCGAGGGTCTTCAGAAGGGAGGACTGGAGGGGAGGAGTGGAGACATTTTTCAAACTAGGATCGAATGACAGCCACGAAAGAAGGGAGACGAAGATCAGAATTAATCTTCAAAAAGTGTAAACTAAGACACAACTTAATACATATATTAAAATGGCTGAAACACTCCCTTTGGGTTCATGAAGTAAGGGTAAAACTGGGTGAAGCCCAAATACCTACCTATGAGGTGGCCCTGAAGTGAGGCATTCAGTACCCATCCAATTATATCTGTAGAGTCGTCAGCTGGGCATCTGTTCTCCCATCAAAGCAATGTGACATTTAACACACAGAGTCAAACAGATGGCTGCATTTTGCTGAACTGGACTTTAATGAAAAAGTCCAGATTCTTTTGTTGCAGAGGAAAGGGATTATGGCCTTAGAGGGGTGTTCATCATGGGGGGAAAAAGATAATGCTACATCAAAGAATTGAAATGGGGAAGAGAATATTGAGATGATTTTACCTCTCATGAGGGAGAGAGGGAGAGAGAGAGAATATATAATGTGAAATATTACAAATTCATAAAAGAGAAAGCTAAAGCCAGTATCCATTAAAAATCCTACGTACTCTAGTTAAAATGATAGAAACCTTAGTTGACCTGATTCAATGCAAACATCAAGAAACACTGAATGAAATATTTCTTCTAAACACACACACACACACACACACACACACACACACACAAAAGTAAGAGGTAGGATGAATACCAAAGTATCACGGGAGAAAGTTTGCAAAAGTTTAAATTTGCCAACAAGATCCCAGCCTTTTGAGCTGAACAATCTCCAAATGAGAACGGTACCTTATTTTTGACATCTGGGTGCCTACTCTTCTTCATGAGGAATTGGTTAGATGCCCACTAACCTAGGTTGCACCTTTGTGGCTTTCCTAAAGGGGAGTTGGGTCATCGGCTTTGTCTCATAGCATCTTGTCAGAGATCACCGCTAGTGCTTGAGTCCGTTGCTTGTCACACAAAAAAAAACCTTCTTAGGCTTAGTGACATTTTTCTTTCTGTCTGCAATTCAAATGGTTTTGAAACTCCTGATTTGCGAGTTGCAATTTCCCCAATAATTATCTTTGTAACACTTGAAAACGGAAAGAGTAGAGGAGGGTGTATGGCTAGGGTTCTTTTCCAAAGCTCATTAATGGGATGCAAATATATTGTAAACTCATTATAATGCAGGGCGCTTTAATTAAAAATGGGGACATGTGATAGAAGAAAACAGCAAGAGAATGAACTTTGTTTAGAATCTGATAACCATTTATAAAAATAGTTCTTAATCAGTAGCAGAAGGGGCACGAGAACATTTAAGTATTGTTTGTAAATGTAGATGCTTTTTCAGTTCTTATCTTTGGAAGTGAAGTCTCAGAGGAAGGCTCGCTCCCTAGGCTTTGAATTCACTGTGTGGAAAAGTTGTGGGTTGCAGTGGGGCGTTTGAGCACAGCACTAGCTGAGATGCTCAAAATCAAGTGTCTTCAAAGAGGCTTTCATTAGTTCACGCAGGACCAGCTCAGTATCTCATGACGCAGATGGTTTCAAATCAGGGGTTTTAAGTGCATCTTCTAATAACTACAGGCAAAGGAAAAACCCGTTTGCTTTCCTCTAACTCATAAAAATAGCCCCGATTGTCAGATAAATGTAAAAGGAAGTGATCAGTGAACTTGACTCTGACAAATACAAAAGGTTCTTAAGCAGCATGTGTGAGAATGATTACACGTTACCTTGGATGTGTCTACTTTAATGGAACATTTTCTCCACTTGATATTTGAGTCCATGTAGTTTAAAACATAAAAAAAAAAGCAAGTCTCAGTACTCTTAGCAGGAGAAATAGAAAATCAGTAGAGCCCTTTCTTCAAAAACTCTTTTATTATTATAGACTTTACTACTGTTAACATTTATGCATACTCTTCTGGATCTTTCTGTGTGCATGTACCATTTTCAACAAAATAAGTCCACACTGTACACACTGTTTTGTAATCTGCTTTTTCCAATCAGTGATCTACACCTTTCCATTTCAGTAAATGTTCATGGACTGATATTCAGCCTGTGCTTGGATTACACAATTGGCCCCAAATATCCTTTGCAGGGTGAGTTATGGAACCACATATTGAAGTTGGCTGTTACACCACTGAGTCTTTTTTAACCAGTACATTCTCTTTCTCATGACTATGACTTTTTGAGAGCGAATAGATCAGTTTGTTTGCAGAATGCCCCCTCCCCCTTTTTGGATTTGTCTGCTTGCTTCCAATTTGACTCTTTTTGACCCATCATCACGAGATTCTCTTTTTGTTTGGATTGTCTATTTTTTTTTTGGCTAGAATTTTTTTGGCTTTAGAGAATAAAGCATCAATTTAAAGAGTAACTGCAACACCAAATAATACGGTCAGAAAACTGAGTCAGTTTGCACAGTCCTGTTGTATGATTCACTGGGTACCCCTTCCTGTAGAATCATAAACATTCCCCAATTGGACACGTGGATTAAAAAGTGGACATAATTCAACATTTCCTTTTCCCTTTCCTTGCCTTCAATACTGTATGGGTGAATACGAATTTTAGGTCACAACTTCCTTTAATTAAAAAAAAAAGAGATTAAAGCTTCAATACTTAGTGGTTTCCTTGTGCCCGAGTAGTGCTTCTAATAAGTGGTCAGGACAGGGGCGCCTGGGTGGCGCAGTCGGTTAAGCGTCCGACTTCAGCCAGGTCACGATCTCGCGGTCTGTGAGTTTGAGCCCCGCGTCAGGCTCTGGGCTGATGGCTCGGAGCCTGGAGCCTGTTTCTGATTCTGTGTCTCCCTCTCTCTCTGCCCCTCCCCCGTTCATGCTCTGTCTCTCTCTGTCCCAAAAATAAATTAAAAATGTTGAAAAAAAAAAATTTTTAATAAGTGGTCAGGACGGATATATGCTAATATACTATAATAGTGTGAGATAATTTTCACTGTCCTCATTCCTTCAGAAAGCGAGTTGCTTTTTCATATTATACCTCTGATAATCATTCCAAAATAATGACCAAAACGGGTGAGTAACCTCGGTGTCAATCATTTTCTCAATCTCTCTGATTTTTACATAAGGATATGAAAATTGGTAGGATTTTTTTTGGGGGGGGCAGAATCTCATAAGCCTTTTCTCCAGTATTAAGTGCAAACTATGCAATTTTAATTAGATAGAAGCTTTATTAATTATTTTTTTAATGTTTATTTATTTTTGAGAGAGAGAGAGAGAATGAGAGAGAGAAGGAGAGGCAGAGAGAGAGAGGGAGATACAGAATCTGAAGCAGGATCCAGGCTCTGAGCTGTCAGCACAGAGCCCGATGTGGGACTCGAAGTCATGAGCCACGAGATGATGACCTGAGCCGAAGAGGACCCTTAACCAACTGAGCCACCCAGACGCCCCTAGATAGGAGCTTTAAATCTTTTGAAAATGTATGTACTCTTAAAAACCCACAAGAAGCCTACACCAGTGTTATTGTCTATGATGTATTTACCAAACTCCCTTGAATTATCTACTTAAGTTTAGCACAATAAAATGGTAATGTTTAAAACCAGAAAACATTTACAGAGTGCTTACCAGGGGTCAGGCACTGGAATTAGTACACTGCAAGGATTATTTTAATTTAACATCACAAAAGCCGTTGAGGTATAAATGTTACTATTATATCCATTTTACTTCCGATACAAAAAAATAGAAAAGTTAGTGTATTTTTTTTTGGGGGGGGGGGCGATTTTAAAAATGTACATTTGTTGGGGCGCCTAAGTGGCTCAGTCGGTTAAGCGTCTGACTGTCGATTTCCAGCTCAGGTTCCGATCCGTGGGGTCATGGGATCGAACCCCAGGTTGGGCTCCATGCTGAGTGTAGAGCCTGCTTAAGATTCTCTTTCTCGGTCTCTCTCTGCTTCTCCTTGCACTTGCTCTCTCTCTCAAAAAAAAAAGTATATTTGTTAAAGAAACAAAAGTAGAAATGTACTTAGTGACCTATACATCACAGATGTGTCTATTTTGAACAGTCCCCTGGAGAAGTTGTCTCTCATATGCCTGAGTGGAAACTACCTACCTATGGCACCAGCATTTACTTACAAAATAGGAGGATCTGGGAAATAAATTTCCTGTAAACACCATGAATTTAGCCTCTGGTAGTGTTCTGTCTTGTCACTGAGGATACAGCAGATAAGGCCATTTAGATTAGCAAGATTTTGAGAGTCTTCAACATAAATGTCAGTCCAAAGGAACACCCCCACCAATCCCACAAACAAACAAACAAACAAACAAACAAACAAACTTTACTTGTATTCATTCCATTGGGTATTTCGATTTACTTTATAATTCTGCCTCTGATAATGCTCCTGGGCGGATTCATATAACAGGAGCATTTGTTTGGAAAACAGACAGAAAAAAGGGCATGTAAATAGCATCCATTAAAAACTTTCAGTCTGATGGTCTGTTTTCTTTTGGAATAAAAAATAATAATTTGTTTCTACATAAATATCTGATGGCAAGATTAATCATCAGGTATCCAGAGATGAATAACCCGAATAGAAGAATGAGTCTTAATTGCATAGTTTTAGTTATTATGGTGACCCTTCAAACATCTTAGGGTTTAATGAAATTAATAACTAAAATCTATGGATGTTAAAAAAAAAGCAGAGACTTCAGAAAATAAGCATTCTATTTAATTTCTAGAATAAAAGATTCTTGGGCTGTACTAATTGCCATACCGTTTCATGATTCAGATAACTGATTATTTAGACTCCTAGAATGGATACTAAGTGTTGTCTGGTTGGAAAAAAGGGTGACGTAATTTCCAGACCTAGGATTTGAGAATGTTTTTAAAAGCCACCCCAACTCAAGTCCATCTACTCAAACTCAATGATCTAAAATGATATTGAAAATGTTATTTAATAATGATTACGGTTAATTGGGCACTCGGTTTAGGTTAAGTACTTTAACTGAGTTATTTTAATCTTCACAGTAATAGTATTATTCCCTGGCTGCAGATGGGAAAACTGAGGCTTGGAGAGACTAAAGTCAGGTCCTACTCCAAGTCTCACAGCCGGGACTGGATCTTTCCTGGATTTCAAAGCGAATCTGTTCTGAAAGTCCAAGCCTTGACCTCCACGTTATAATTCTCCCATTCTTTTTTGAGTTCAGCTCAGTTTACTGCCCAATATTTGATGAAACGTGTTGAATTGCTGAAAGCAGTTGTAGAAATTCTACCACACATGATAGAAGCAGGATACAGGACCATATTCCCGTATAGGAATGCCCTGGAAGCTTCCACACAAGTAGAAGAGAGAGTAAGCCAATAATGGAGACCAGTTAACTATCTGGATCCATTCAAAAGGTGAATTTCTGATTTCAGCTTCCTTTTAAGGAAGGCACAAAAGCCACCAGTCTTTCAAATATGAAAATAATGAATACTTCTTATGGGCAAAATGTCACATGGAGAGCTAAACGAACAGTTACATAAAGAAGAAAAAGTGTATCACGTTCATGGCACAGCACTCTCTCTGGAGTTTCCATTGCGACTAAATGATTTGATCTGTAATATTTGTTTATGTGCAGGTTTCCTAGATTTTATTTTCTTGCTCAGCCATTAAATGCAATATGCTTTGTCATTCATGGAAATAGACATTTACTATTCCAGCAGGATGATATGCCAATGTACATCTATCAAAATCCAAAGAAAAAGGTGTTCAATGTTATAAGCAACATCGAAGACATGAAAAACGATCATTAAGCTTTAGAGTATAATGAAAAGTCATGGGAAGTACTTAATATGTTTAGCATCTGAAACTATTGCTCTGATAGTACAGAAATGCAGCTTCTTTCCGTATTACCCACCTCACTCGTTCCCTTTCTTTTGAAAAGTATTGGTGACTGTAATTTTCTCCAGAATGATATTTTCGGCACAAATAAAAATCATGCTCCCTGCAACTTCTATTTCTACGCAAATTCCTCATTTCCTCCAACATTGGAAGACTCCTCTTTAGGGAGCCTAAGTGATTACCTGCCCATCAGCCTAAAATGTGAACGTTGGAGATGATCAAGAAAGTCATCATTTTTATGAGAAAATCACATGCTTCAAGCCAGTTTCTTACTCGCCACATAATTTACCTTAATAGAACTTTTGTGCCAGTAAATGTGGGGACCATAGAGCTGACCAGTAAATTCCAGCATCCAGCACGGTCCCCAACACAGAGTAGGTGCTCACCAAATTGACTTTTTTTGGTCTAAAAAAAATTTTTTTTAATGTTTATTGATTTTTGAGAGACAGAGAGTGCGAGCAGGGGAGGGGCAGAGAGAGAGGGGACACAGAACCCGAAGCAGGCTCCAGGCTCTGAGCTGTCAGCACAGAGCCCGGCTCTGAGCTGTCAGCACAGAGCCCGATGCAGGGCTCAAACTCACAGACTGTGTGATCATGACCTGAGCCCAAGTCGGATGCTTAACCGACAGAGCCACCCAGGCGCCCCGATTTTTTTTGTTTTTAATGCGAGAATGAATAATAGGCATTTTTAAAAATCCTAAAGTATATATCATCTCATTTATAATGAGTCACACATATTACTTTAAAGTTTTTCTCTTATTTGGAGATGCTTTAGTGTATTAATAGAGCAAGAGGGTCTCTTTTAATGATTCAGCCTTCCTTTTGTAATGGATGTTGTCCCTGATGCTGGAAGTTGATACATGAACGACCACAGGGCTCGACTCCATGAGCTTCCAGTCACGCTATGTTCATTCTCTTATAAATGGAGCTCGCAGTTGGGTTTTGTGCTAGTAACCCATGAAATGATAAAAGAGCAGGATTTCTAGCGTAGATTTGTGTGGCAAAAAATGCTTTCTAGGCACTCGTTAAGCCCAAAGTGGAAGCTATTAACCTGGAGAGATTTGCACTGAACCGGTCGACAAAGGGTCGGTCTAGCTTTCCAACTGGCCACCAGGTCAACTTCTACAGGTGCAAAGTGTTTGGGTTTCCCACGTAATCAAAAAAGAGTGAGCAAGGTGGACGTGAGGACACAACTGCCTGCGTCTCTCCACTTTCTCATGACGCAGGCTCAAGTTTAGCTGTGATTTTGGTCGCCAATGAGAAGCCTCCCAGGTTGGAGGAACCAAGAAAGCAGGGACGCTCAGCCCTGCAGGGGCGGGGCCATGGTGGGTACTGAAGGCTCCACCCACTATCAGACGCGAGAATTCTTGGCTCAGAGCTTGCTCTGCCCCGTTTCCTTTTTTTCCCTCTGGTATTGGGGCTAGACACAGCTTTCGCCCGGGTTTCGATTACCTGCACGATTCATAGTGTTGAAAAGAGCGGGAGAAAGTGCAAAGATGTACTTCCCACAAAACAAAACCCTTTGCTATAGGATCCTGGGGAGCAGCTCAAAGTTTCCATATCTGAATTTTTTATCTGTAAAATGGGGCTAAAAATACTGACTTTCTCATAAGAGTATTGTGAGAGCCAGAGAACATAATACATGGAAAGGGAGCCATCAGGCACTGGAAATCAGATATCATTCTTCTGTATTATTATAATTGGTCATAATGGTAATGAATTGGTCATTCATGGTAACCGTGGGTGGTTCTTCAACTGTTGACAGAGCTTCAATGGCTGGGATGGCTGGAAGGGCATCTGAGGACTCCCCCAGCATAGCCATCCAGATGCTAGGCTCAGCTTTCCCTTTTTGTCCAAGGGCAGTTGCTAACTGTAGCCTAAGTGTTGAGCATTCCTTTCCTCTTCTTCACTACTGGGCTCTTTTCTCTTCCTTTGGCTTTCACTAAAATGATCACAAAAATGGATAGCATCGTAGACTGTACAGGGCAGCTTTCCATACGATATCTCGTTTTGCCCCCACAACAACCCCCGGCCTCATTCTCATTTCATAGACGAAACACTGAAGCTGAGTAATAATAGGAAAATTGCCCCCATGTGATTGGAACGGCAACGTTGGACTGTTTGGTCTTTTGCCATCCGATCATTTACTGCGTCCCTATCTTTTATGCTTTTTGAGATTGGTTGGTTTTATGTGAAGGCCCAAACGAGCATGACGTAACGGACATAAAAAGAATAAGATTTGAGTGTGGAAAAAGCTGAACGTGCACATGCTGTTGAGGTCTACAGAAACACGCTCTAGAATATAAAAGATGAACTTGGCCTTCAAAAGATGGCACAACCCTCCTTTTGAATCTGTAACCTGCGACTCTGGAATCCAAGTTTACCCATTCTTATCCCCCACAGATGTATTTAATCCTTTTTAACAGAGGGAGCTCTCTTGGAAACACAACCACGAGTCTGCACATAGCAAAACATGTGTCCTACATAGTCCACGAAGGGGGATAAACCAGCGTGCAAATTACTGCCTCTTGCTTTCACTTACCTGCTTGTGATTGAGCATATTGGACTAGAAGACATTCATCACAAGTCTCCTGGCTGGCCCAAATACTTGAAGGATTAATACACAATGACCAATTCTCGCATTGTAAGACCAAGAACCATTGAAAAGAGTGGAGGGCCAGATATCTGTTTTCTTTTTAAAATTTTAAGCATGTCCTATATCTGAATGCTCCCACATATTATAAAAGCACTGGGATCAAACAACCAAGGTTCATTCCTGGCCTATGTTTGTTATAAACATGCATGTTAAAAAGAGAGAGAGAGAGAGAGAGAGAGAGAGAAACAGAGAGGGAGGGTGAGAGACAGAGAGGGAAAACCAAACATGTGTGCTGCCTTTTAATAAAGATCATATTAAAAATTCAATAAATAGCAATATCTCTGATCTCTTAACAAAAGCTTCTGGTGTACAGGAAATTAAATGAAAAAAAAAAACCTTGTTAATCCTTTTTGATTTCTGTACATTGTGGCTAGAAGCAAAATTCTTTAACTCACAGATTTCTCCCTTCTTTTTTTTTTTTTCCTTTTTAACTTTTTTTTTTTTTTTTAATCTTTCCTTGCACAAACGTTGTCTGGGCAACACTATAAATGCAGCGTGATTCTTGGAAACATTTAAACATAAAAGGGGGGGGGTGGGGTCGAGAGCAAGCTGTTGTGTCCTTGTCTCATCCCGGTGGCCTTGCGAGGAGGAATCCACCTCGAACCAGGTGATAACCTGATAGACTTTATCTTGTCTTCTCCCGGCCTCCCTGAAGTCTGCCAACACTTCGGCTGGCTGTTAGGCATTTTAAATACCCCCCCTGAGCCCTAACCTCACCCCTTTTCTCTTCTTGTCAGCTGGAATGTCTCAGAGCTGTCAGAAGCTTGTTGCTTATTGATGTTTCCGTGTGTTTTATGTCTTTTCTGAGATATGACAGGCCCTGACACAGTGCTGATTTCAATCAGGCTGCTTCTGGAGAGGCCTAAGATTTTTAGTTGCACAATCCACGTTTCGAGCCTACTTCAGAGGCCTCTGTCTAATGAAAATGTTTCAGGAGGCCGAAATAAAGGCCCTGTGCTCAACAAACAGCAGCTGAGGAATTCACAGGGCTTGAAAAAACACGTGTGTATGTGCACGCACACACAGGCCCACGCGCACACACACACACACACACACACACCCCATAGTCCCCTTCCCCCGCCCCTGCCTTTTGTTATAAGAAAAGAGAGAACAGAAAGTGACCTCGGGAGGCAAAGGTGCTGACACTGAATCAAATCCCTTTAGACCCGAACTGACAGGCTAGGCCTGGCTTTAGATTACGTTATCACATCTTAGAACGAGGCTTGTATGTACCTCAGGATTCCCTACATGTAAAGAGCTGGCGATTTTACCCCTGCTGCCCTATTAAGTCAAGTTCTGATGTCCTGTCGAGAATGAAAGCTTATCACACAGAGGGCTGGAATAAAAGAGGGGTGGGGGGAACAACCAGAAATGGAAATCAAATGCGTTGCTGGTAGAGACCTGATTTCTGTTATTTACAAGGCCGGCCATGAGGAGATTAAAAATACTAGAAAATCGTTCTTGGTAAATCATATGTGATTTCCTGAAACTTACGTAAACATCTCATTTGGTGTCATGTTGGTCGTATTCAAGAGAGGCAAGTAAGGGACTCTGGAGCGCAAAGGTGTTGTATTGTAACCAGCCTGGGCAGGTGCATTCAAAGGTCCCCATCAAATTCATTCCCAGAAACCAGAGCGAGAGCATGGGGTAGTTTTATGTATGTGTCTGTCAAGTTGTACAGACTTGATTAGTCAAATGATCTCCTCTCGTCTGTTTCTCCAGTTTAAAACAGGAATGCTACAGGCTTATATTCTCGGGAAGAAGGGTGGCATTTCATTATTGGTCTTTTGGGCTTTAAAAGTCAGGCGATCGGCACAAGCTTCTAAGAAGGTGATAAGGCTCCAATGATAAGAAACAGATTAAAAAAATTCTCGGTGACTAGTGTTCTGCTTTTTTACATGACAATGTACCCCTCACTGATCTCCAATTAATATTTGTGATATGGTTCGGGACTTTTAAGGATAATAAAAAAAAAACACTTTAAGGAAAAAAGATTATACTATCATGCCACGTTGTCTGGAATGGAAGTATTTCTTGAGGGATAAATCTCCAAAGTGAAACACGCATTAATCAGAGGTACTTTTTTTTTTTTTTTTTTTTTTTTGGTTTAGATGGATTTTCTTTGCAGGGAAAGCGTAGAGAAGAGAATACAGGCTCCAGAGCACAGATTCCTAAATTTCAGGAATTTGAAATTCTCTGGCTAGATGACAATCTGGGTTTTGGGCTGCTTTGGAAAAAAACCAACCAGTCTGGAAATGGCCACAATCAGCTGGCTCTGAGCCACAGCAGCCTTCACTGCATGCGTTCTTAGGCATAGCTGACCACCTCTTTTTTTGTGTCCCTCTATATTTAGGCTCTGGCCCCTGCTGCACCTGATTTATAAACCCCAGTGTGGAGTCAGGCAGTCTTGTATTTGGACATCAGCTAGCCGTGTCACTGTAGACAACTTGCTCAACTGTTCTTAGTTTTCCTCGCTCCAAGATGGGAAGAGGAAGTCCATCAAAAGAAATGTCCTTTTGATGATTAACTGACATGACAGATGTAAAATGCTTGGTTTATTGAAAAAAAAAAAAAAAGCCTTCAACGGGGGCGCCTGGGTGGCTCAGTTAAGTGCCTGCTTCTTGGTTTCAGATCAGGTCATGATCTCACAGTTCGTGGGTTCGAGCCCCCGCGTGGGGCTCTTCACTGACAGTGCGGAGCCTGCTTGGGATTCTCTCTCCCTTTCCCTGTCCCCTCCCTCTTTGTAGGACGTACACGTATGATCACCTCGCTCTTGTTCTGTTTCCAAGTCAGGTTCTTTCCTGCGCGAAGTTAGAGTTTCGGTGGTTTTGGCTTAACAAAAAAAAAAAGAGAGGGAGACCCTCTGCCTCTAAGTGACACTGAGTGAAAATTACCACTCAAAAAAGTGCTTCTCTACCTCCATTCCATTTTTAAAATGTTATGGTATTTTTAACAATATTAATATAATAACAGTAGCATGTGTTTATTGGGTTAGTCTGTATTTTATGACTTAGTATCGAATTTATGGCTTGTTTCTACCAGTACTGTCACTATTAATTTCTGTTCCCATTTTTTTCATCAGCTGGAACATTGTCATAGGACTATTGCTTGCTCGTGATAAGCAGCCTCTACGATTATTATTTCAGGCCTGCTTATCAACAGTCAACACATCTCCCCAAATTACTTTTTTTTTTTTTTTTTGAGAAAAACTATGTTATCAGTTTAACCCCTTGGTCACCAAAGGGACCCTTCCTTCCAGCCACTCCTAAGGATTCTGGCATCTTAAGGATTCTTGCTGTGCCAGCAAGTCAGAGAATCGGGAGGGAAGGCAGAAAGCGCTGTCACTGCAAACAAAAATACCGCGGGATGGGGCGCCTGGGTGGCGCAGTCGGTCGAGCGTCCGACTTCAGCCAGGTCACGATCTCGCGGTCCGTGAGTTCGAGCTCCGCGTCGGGCTCTGGGCTGATGGCTCGGAGCCTGGAGCCTGTTTCGGATTCTGTGTCTCCCTCTCTCTCTGCCCCTCCCCCGTTCATGCTCTGTCTCTCTCTGTCCCAAAAATAAATAAAATTAAAAAAAAAAAAAAATACCGCGGGAGGTAGAGAAGGCCTTTGCAGTATGGCTTTAGGAGGGATCTTTTTACTGGACTTGGCTTCTGACACAGCCCGGGCAAAGACTGCAGCCCAGGAGCGCGGGATGCTCCTGCCCCTTGGAAAGAAGGGCTGCTTGAGAGAGAGGCACCGGCTGGGAACTCCCAGAGATCACGGGCCTGCCAGGCTCTCTGAGACTGACTGCCAATTTGGCCTGGTCTCAGCTGACTGCTTGCCCAGGAGGGACAGAATGGCAGTAATAAAGCCGTTTAGTGGAGAAAGATATTGCTTCAAGTTCCCAAGGCTTCCAGTCTATTTTATGACAACATTATTCACTCGCACATCCACACATCCACACACACATGCACACACACACACACTCCATGTACAGACATGCGAAGACTCATATGATAATCAGGAGATATATATATATATATCAGGATATATATATATATATATATATATATCCTGATATATATATATACACACACACACACACACACACATATACATATATGTGTGTGTGTGTGTGTATATATGTATATGATATATATATGTATATCCTGATTATCTCTCTTGGGCAGAGGATGATTTATGCCCAAACCAGAAATGTTATAGTTTAAAGCTAAGATTCAAATTAGCCCAAAAGTGAAGGAACCCTTTAGAGTTTTCTTTCCAGAATTTAAAAAAGGGGAAAAACTAAAACAGGCAACACTTGGACGAAGACTGGGGTTCTGTCAGCTCAGTGGCTGACGTCCTGGACAGTTGTCTCCGTCCTACCTTATCCCTTAAGTGGGAGGGGCATTTGGCTCACGAGGATGATCTGAGGGCTAGAATTCTAAGAACCCCTTGTCACTTCAGAGAGTGATGCTACTTACATAATATAAGTTCATATTTATATATACAATGTACCACAGTATGGTATATATGTCTATCTATCTGACATATATTCTATTTAAGCTATGACCCTAAGGTGGTGGGTATATATGTCTATCAATCTATAGATAGATAGATAGATAGACAGACATATATACCCACCACCTTAGGGTCATAGCTTAAAATTACTTACACTCTATAAAATTGGCTATTTGAAAATATTCATGCTTTTTTTTTTTAAATACTACAATTCTGAAAATTCATGGGAGAGGAAACAGGTAACGGCTAGGGAGAATTTTTTGTTTTTTATTGTTCCTCCCATTTTTGGAGCCAATATACAATGAGCATGAAGAACTGAATTGTACTCGCTACAGTAAGAAATATTTCTCTGGGTGCCTGGGTGGCCCAGTCTGTTAAGTGTCTGACTCTTGACTTCTGCTCAGGTCATGATCTCACGGTTGTGAGACGGAGCCCCAAGTAGGGCTCTGCAACCGAGCGTGGAGCCTGCTTGGGATTCTCTCTCTCCCTCTACCCTTGCCCCGTTCATGCTCTCTCTCTCTCTATCTCAAAATAAATAAATTCACATTAAAAAAGAAATACTTCTCAAATGCTTAGGATGTTTTCGCATTCGTTTGTGCAAATCTCATGACCACCTGGATAGGTAGGGGAGTCGTCATCCCCACTTTACGGAGGAGAACGTTGAGGCTAATGAAGTTCAGCAGCACCCCCACAGGCCTCCAGTTAGCATGTGCGAGAGCTAAGGTTTCAATTCAGACTTTCGGATGTTCTCCCTCTAAATGTATTAAGCTTCAGGAGCCCCTTGTATGAACGAACTTCCTAAAAGTTGAGGCCCTTTAGAGCAGGATTTTGTTGTGTAAGTGTGCGGAGATACCTTAAGTATTTTCCACATATTTCCAGTGGGAATACAATTATTAAAAATAAAAATAATAAGGCCAGCTACCAACAGGTGAAAATAATAGGTTTTGTTGCAAAGATGGCCCTGTAGCATCAGTCGGGGATGCAGTCTCTAAGATACAGGCCCGGAGAGTAAAACTATCTCTAATCCATTTTATGAACGCAATCATGGCTCTTCACACTTTCTCTAAACTGAGATTTAAATGTAAAGATTGGATCTAACAATTTTTAAGGGAGATAATCCAGTCTTTCCTCTCTTGCGAAAGTAATAGCATCTACAATTGACTAATTACAGGGAGAATTGGGCATTCCATGAAGATTAAGGGCAAGCAGCTAATTACACCCACAAGTGGCTAACAGCAGCTACAATTAGCTGTTTATAGGAGCAATTATTGGTGTAGCCAATTTTGTACCCCAAAATAATTACAGGTGCAAAATCTCACATGCCGTTAGAAATGCTCTCTTTCAAAACGCTGGCCCTGTGGATGCGGAATTCTCCACTCATTCGCCTCCATCGAGAAAGACCCAGAGACATCCAAAATGTGAAAATGCCAGGGTGTTACCAGTTCTAAAAGTATGTTGAACAAATTTATTTTTGTGCTTGAAAATAAAAACTGTAATGTACCTCAGATGCTCGGTTAACGGCGGAAGCATCAGACAAAGATAGCATTACAGAAAGCTTATGGGCATGTTTCCTTTATACCTGCTATATGGCAAAATGTATTTTAAAACACGTCCTAAAGTCAGAGCAAGCTACGACATCTACTAAGAGTGATATTGTGCAAATTCTGGGTTTATTAATTGACCCCGAGTCTGCATTCGTTCGCGTACCCAATTACTAAATGCTTCTGGGATTCTGAATGTATTCCACTGTCTTCTAGATGTGCAGACATGAAAGCGAAGGCACCCAGGGCTAATTCTTAACTTTCCCAATTTCCTCAAGTTTATTTCTTGCTCTGGGCAGCCTAGAAATAGGGGGATGATCAGAGTTTATTTTTTAGCTCGTCACCGAAGCCGGTGACACAATGATCTTAACACACGGCTCCCAAGTAAAAGGATGCATATCTTCCAACCCAAAACAAACACCAAACTACAGAACAATGAACAATCACCTTTGGATTTCAAAAATCTTCTCTTCGGCTTCTAAATTATATAATAACATGATTTTTTTTTAATTTTTTTTTCAACGTTTTTAATTTATTTTTGGGACAGAGAGAGACAGAGCATGAACGGGGGAGGGGCAGAGAGAGGGAGACACAGAATCGGAAGCAGGCTCCAGGCTCTGAGCCATCAGCCCAGAGCCCGACGCGGGGCTCGAACTCACGGACCGCGAGATCGTGACCTGGCTGAAGTCGGACGCTTAACCGACTGCGCCACCCAGGCGCCCCGATTTTTTTTTAAAAGAAAACAATGGCTATCATTTTATCGTTTTATGTATCAGGAGTTTCTCATTAAAAAAAAGGAGGAAGAAGAAAAAGTAGTTCTGGTTATTGTGTTGTTCCTTTGTGGATTACTTTAATCATTATTTCCTGAAGTTAACAGTGCAGGCATAAAACGATCTATTCTGAGTCAATCATGAGGCATTATTTTAAGCTCTAATGCTCTCTGATTTTGAAAAGCCAAGCTTGGGACGCAAGGAGGAGAGTTAATGAGATTGTGACTTATTCATGACTGTGTATTTCCAGAAATGAATCAAACACGTGAAAATGCCTGATTTTCTTGGTTGAGTCATCTACAGAAACTATTGCTTGATCAGCAAACAGGGTTACTTACAAGTAGAGAAGGGAATTTAAGGTAAGAAACCAATGCTGATTCTGCACGGAACCACAGAGCCATGATCTTGACTGTCACTGTAGAGCTTTCGAATCCTGATGGTGAGTCTAACTTATCTTTCAGACCTTCTGCAAGTTGTTTTCATCCAGGAGCAGCAAGGTTTTTTTCTGGATGGACCGGACAGACTTGGGTTTGAATCCCAACTGCACCACTTACGAGCTCTGTTAACCGCGTGCAGAGTTCCTCAGCCTTTTGGAGATGCCGTTTCCTCATCTGTAAAACCCATAAAATCGGGACAATTCTGTCCCCATGGGGTTGTTCTTCTTAGAAGCGAAATAATATATTTCATGATTGTCCTTCTTCTGCCTCCATTAAATAAGAGAGATAAACTTCATAATCTGTTATCTTAAGAAATAATAAACACCCTAAAATACTCTTAACTCATTTTCTTGCTTTATAAAATGTGATTCATTACAGTGAATCCTACTTGGATCACAAGAAAGGATTCTCAATTCATTCATTCACTGAACAAATATATATATATATATATATAATATTAATATATATAAATATATAATATATATTTAAAAAATATATTTGTATATAATTTAAATATATTTAAATATAATTTAAAATTCATAATATATATTTATATGTAATATGTGAAATATTAATAATATATTAATATTAATATATAAATACATAAATACATAAATATATAAATATATAATATATATATGTTTTTAGTAGAAACACATCTCAAATTTATAGCACTTCTTGTGTGCTAAGCAGTCTGTAAACCCCTTACATTTATTAAGCTTGACAACCAATCTTTTGAAACAGGTACTTTTATTGGGCCCATTTTACAGACGTGGAAACTAAGTCGCAGAGAAATAACTTGGCCAAGGTCACACCACTGGAAAGTGGCAGAGCCAGGGTCTGAAGCTCGTAATCTAATGCCATAGTATCTTCTATATCCAGATTGCTCGGGAAGTGGGTCTAGACGTACAAAATCCAAACAATTAAAGGAGCTATCTCAGAGTCTTTCTCTGTGTTGGAGAAAGGGCTTAGCAGTTCTGCAGGATGTGGGGATGCCCTATTATGAGAAGTGCCTTTCCAAGCATGATACATATTGCATTGCCTTAACTGTTACAACTCATTTGTGATCTGTCTCTCCAGATAGGCTGTGAGTTCCCTGAGGCTCCTTCTCTGCCCGGGGTCTGCTCCCCGCCAGCGCTGGGTGCATGGGTACTTAATAAGCATGTGTTGAGTGAGAGAACCACTCCAAGTTGAGAGACATTGTATCCTGCTGCAGAGGCTGGAAAGGTACCTTGTTTTCTAGCACAGCAAAAATCTCCTAGCTACCCTGGAGGCACTTGTGAGATCCCTACATGAGCGAAAAGTTTGCAAAGTACCGCAGGCTGCCTTGTTCACTCTGGAAGTAAACCCTATGTCTAATTCACTTAAAATAGTGTTCACTTTCGGGAGCAGCTCTGTATCTGTATTGCAAAAAAAAAAAAAAAAAAAAAAAAAAAAAGAGATACTGCAGAACTGAACAAAAGGGCCCCCAGGGCGGCTCCCTCCCTTAAGCGTCCCACTTCTCCTCAGGTCACGATCTTGCAGTTCATGAGTTCGAGCCCCGCATCGGCTCTGTGCTGACAGCTCAGAACCTGGAGCCTGCTTCCGATTCTGTGCCTCCCTCCCTCTCTGCCCCTCCCCCACTCGCGCTTTGTCTCTCTCTCTCGCTCGCTCGCTGTCCCTCTCAAAAATAAATAAACATTAAAAAGTTAAAAAAAAAAAGAACTGAAGAAAACATTCACCGAATTCTTTTCCCAAGAAAACCTATCAGTGCAAAATATAGCATCTGTTTCACTTGTATGTTAAAACAGTCAGTATATTTATTAGTAGACAGATTGGTGAGAAGCCAGGGAATCTTTGACTCTTCTTAACTGAAGCTCCCACCATGAAATTCAGTATGGCTGGGTCAGGTTTGGCACGAATTTCTCACTGCTGCTTTCAGGGAGATAATCGGGGAATTCGGAGCAACGCTGGTTTTTGTGTCTGGTTTGCCCACATCAGATGAACCTTGGATGTATCGGAAACAGATCAGTTTTGAAATCTTTTCTGTGTATGTAAAGTTAAGAAACTTTCAGAGTCAGGTTCGGGACTCTACCCAGAAAAGACTGGACTGTAAAATCAGAAGGATTAAGCCATCAAAACAGCATCTAGTTACTAAAAATGCAGCCTTTGATTGCTTTCTAGACAGAGGAACTGTCACAGGAAGCTAGAGGCATTTTTCACTTCTAACTTGAGTCGTGATCTCCCAAAAATGTATATCTAAGGAGACACAAGAATGGCAATGGACTTGTTTGAACGGTGGTGATCTTCAGACAGGCATGTAATTATTACCTATCTGCAAATTGGTATGCTAATTTGCATAACAAAACCTGTGGAGGGCCATTAGAACTTGGACTTGGAAACTAAATGCCATGTTCATCATAATACAAAACTAGTACAAATACTTTTTTTTTTTTTTTTTACATAGCATTTTTTAAAAACTGGGAAAGACATAGCCACCAGTCTGGTCTGAATTACCACTGGGGATTGCAAGTTTCTCTCTTCAGGCCAAACATCTCTCCCAAGAGATGTGGCTTGGGCTTGTTTTCTGTGACGTGCAGGGACCTCTCTATACAGTTCGTCCTTTTGTCCCAGGAAAACCAGTCCCTGGACCTCCTTACACTTTTCTGTCAGCTCTGGGATCTCGGGAGTCTGGGAAAGAAAGAACTCAATCAAGACCACTCTGTGGGGCTCTGACACACCCCACGTATAGGCTGGTCCTCCCTTTGTGGTAAGACCCTTTTTGGTCTTCAAGAGTGAGTTCCTTTATGAATGACCATAGGCCCCTGTTTCCCAGGAGTCCAACAAAATCATATGTGTACATTCTAATTTGTCATCCAATTTTTTTTTCTTTTTCTTTTTTGTTTCTTTGTCATCCGATTTTCAAAGCCCTCCGGGACCCTAAGACTGTGAAGACCCCCTATTTTAAGAGGCTTATCCAAGAATAGGCACGAACTGGACCCTCAAGAGGGCATTCTGGATAAATGATAAATAATAATAAATAATCAATACATAAAAATCATTTAAAATTAAAAAAAAAGCATTTCTTAGAAACAATAGTAACTATGAACAAAATCTTTTTTTTTAATGTTTATTTTTGAGAGAGAGAAGAGAAAGACAGAGAGAGAGAGACAGAGTGTGAGTGGGGGAGGGGAGGAGAGAGACAGAGACACAGAATCTGAAGCAGACTCCAGGCTCTGAGCTGTCAGCACAGAGCCCGACACGGGGCTCGAACCCACAAACCGTGAGATCACGACCTGAGCTGAAGTGGATGCTTAACCAACTGAGCCACCCAAGCGCCATTAACTCTGCACAAAATCTTAAGATAATGTCTGAATACAATTGTTAAAGAAATTTTTTTTTTTTTTTGGAGAAGTGAAACACCTTGCAATACGTCATGACCTCAGTGTGGATCTCAGGGTTCTGATGGTTTGTGAGATGAACTGACTTCCCGTGGGGATCAGATTCGCTCTACAGGGGTTAGTCAGAGTAGATTTACAGCTTCTTCCTCCAGGAGATAATCCAAAGCTCAGACAATCTAACAAGAGATGGAGTCACATCCCCAACCCTGGCCTGTGCTTAAAAAGTGTCATGATTATCCACTGTCATTAACTCCACAGTATGGAATACAAGGTCATTCACTATCTTGCCTCTGTACGGTCTCAGTCCACACGATCCCTGACCCCTTTCACCCCCTGTCCCCGTCGCCACCCCCACTAGACTACTTTTTAATACTCAAGTGAAATACATGACATTTTCTGCATTTGCTCATGTTGTTACCACTTGGGCACATATATCTGGTACATGCCGTGTCGTCTTGGCAAAGAAGATTCCGCTCTCATTCTGCTTGACCCATTTATTGGGTAAGTTTAAGGTGTGCGATGTGTAGATCAGATACATTTATATATTGCGGTATGATCGTCACCTTAGCAGTAACGCCTCGATGACATCACAATGATCATTTCTTATTTTTGTGGTGAGAATAGTTCAGATGTAGTGTCCTAGCAATTTGGAATTATATCGTACAGTATTATTGACTGTGATCACTACGCTGTGTATTCGGTCTCCGCCTGGGTCACGTGGAATATTAATCTTTCTCCCTACTTTCTCTGATCTGGCCTTTACACCTTCCCTCACGTATAGATAACATGATGGACTGACTTGTCCACACTCGTCCTGCTGCTTGGGAGTCAGGTGTGCGTGATGGCTTTCCCACTGTGGTAAAGGTTGCTATCCGCCCACTCCAGTCTAACCAGTGTCATTTTCCGTAAGAATATAGTTGTAGCTGGGCATGTGCAATTTTTAAGAGACCTGTACTCCTCAGCCTCTCTGTGACGAGAGGTACGGAGTTGACCGGATCCTGGCCAATGGTAGGGGGATGGCAGTGGGAACCTGTCACCTGCCCCTTTTCCTCCCTCAGCTTCAACCAGACAGATGACAACAGGGGATGGCAGAGACGAGATGGAAGGACCCGGGGGACTGGAGTGGCCAGAAGCTTGCCCATCTTCCAAGACTACCACCCATGAGAAAAATAAACCTCATTCTTTAGGCTGCTGTTTTGTTAGGGTGCTCACTCTGTCTGTCTCTCTCATTTTTTTTCTTTACAACTACTTGATTTTTCTTTTTCCTTCTTTCTTTTTTGGATAGAAAGAGAGAGGGAGGACAGAGAGAGAGAGAGAAAGAGAGAATCCCAAGCAGGCCCTTAGCACGGCGCTGGACACGGGGCTCAATCCCACAGCTCTGGGACCATGACCTGAGCTGAAGTCAAGGGTCGGGCCACTCAACTGACTGAGCCACGCAGGTGCCCCTACAACCCCTTAATTTTCTACCTACCTGCCACCATGTATTGGTTTTGTGACCTTGGACAATTGATGTAACCTCCGTTTCTGGATCTGCAAGATAGAGGTGATAACTTCATGTGGTTTTGTGAGGATTCAATGAGTTGATTCATGCACAACACGACTTGGATTGGTATCTTGTGCTGTAGTTAGTGCTCAATAAACCCGCGGTATGATGATGGTGACGGTGATGCCCACCGTTACTAGCATCTTCCAAACGGTGCTTTTGTCCATCAGCTGGTCTCCCCGTCTCAGACCTGGCAGGTGCCACGCGATATTTAGTTTTGCGTTCCCAGGGCAAGGGCTATCGGAGAGTCTCCAAAATCAGTGTTGCATACATGCCGTTGAATGGTTGGTAAGGGTCTAGAGTGCTTCCTCTTTACCTCCCCCTTTTCCTCTGGGCTCCTGTCTAGACTCACGTGGGCCCCAAATTCCCCAGCCTCTCCCTACACGCGTACCCAGTAGAGGGGCTGGGAAATTCACTGCCTACCGTCCTCCTGGTCTGGTTCCCTCAGTCCCCTACACTTTGCTTCTTCAATGGGTTGCTTCTTCAGTGGGTCTTTATTGAGTGGCCATGACACCTGAAGAAGTGATGGGGCCTGCGGATAAGGTGGCAAACAGAACAGCCAAGTTCCCTCTTTTGATCGCTCTGTCCTTCTTTGGAGGGAAGACAAAAGATAAACGAGTAATCACATACCTAGACCAGAACATGACAGGTGCAGGGGAATGCCAGCGGGCACAGCCAGGTGATGTGCTAGAAAGCCCCAGAGAATGTGGTCTGAGCAATGAATGATGTCTTGGCTGGTACCTGAACCCCACATGCAGATTCGCCACGAGAAGAGTGTGACGCCCCATCGCCGCGGGTCACCTCCAGAAGCAGCCTGCGGCAGCCCCTCATCATGGATGCTCACTCTCGCTGGAATGGAAAACTACCTCCCTCCAGGGGCCCCTCACTTGCCCAGATCACCCCCTTGTCAGGAGCTGCTACCAGAGTTCTTCACTTTGGTAGTAGAAATTTCTTATATACATTTCTGAGGAAGTTTGAATCCAGGAGTTGGATGAGTGAGCCTGGGTCCTGGACGGGCACAAAAGACCCCACCATGTCTGCGACTTTTAGTCTGCCACCATCTGGAAATTCTCCGATTGTTTATAACTTACGGTGTTCAGGATATGGCGCTAAACAAAACGAAAGATCTTGAGCGCTTCCGAGAAAAATTAGTTGTAATTTTACCTAGAGGGAATAAATTAAAAAAAAAAAAACTACCCCCCTGTAATGACTGGGGTTCCTCCAGGAACCAGTGCAGGCTCTGATTCAAAGTCAAGGTGGTGGACTTATCCGATTCCGTAGACTGAGTTCTCCAGGAGGTGTGTGAATGTGCCAAGGCAGCTTACCAGGTAGCATTTGTTTGTTTGTTTGTTTGTGTTTTATTTTGTTGCCATCATCGCCCTCTCCAGACCTTAACCATTCCTGAACGGGAAGAGAGGGAACACCAACCGGTGTTGACGGAGCACCACGCCTGGGTGCCCGGCTGGCACAGAGATGCCTGGATGCTTCTGTTCCAATTCCTGTGTGGTCCTTCATCCCCGCGTAAATCTGCCCGTCCAACCCTATGCTTAGCCACGAATACAGACAACCAGCTGCAAACGCTAATATAGACAACTTAGGAGGGGGCGCTTTCTGAACGGCCAGCTCAGTTATAAATGATCAGTTATAAATAACTGATGAGTAGCAATAGCCACTGCCTGGTCCTGACTAATTTCCGAGATAATGGCAGGTGGGTGAGGGCTGGGGGCAGGTCACGGTGGAGAGAGAACAAGTAGATCAAGGTATTTGTTGGGCTTAACTGAGCGTCTGCTCGGATCCCTCCTGCCCCCAATTCAAACCAAACCCGTGGATCCCTTATATTTAAACATGACCCCTGGAGTGCACATTGCTTCAATAAAAGTATCCGTGTTTTGCCATAGCTCAGAATTCTCTCTTACTGTTTCACTGCGTGTTCTTTTGTCAGTGGAACCTCACGTGGACGCTTCTGTGCGGCACAGAGTTTGGTAGGAAGAATTGCCATGAGCCCCATTCAGGTTTTTAGCCATTGAGGTGCCTAGGAAAAGGGCGTCATCTCAAAGGTGGTTTCACCTGAAAGGCAGCCCCTAGGTATGATTTTGATGTGTGGGATTGTGGTGGCTCACAGCCATGGCTACTTTAGGCTTGCCTGGGAGGTTTTTTTGTTTGTTTGTTTTAAGTTTATTTATTCATTTTGAGAGAGAGAGAGAGAGAAAGATAGAGAGAGAGAGAGAGAGAACATGAGTGGAGGAGGGGCAAAGAGAGAAGGAGAGAGAGAATCCTAAGCAGGCTCCACACTGACAGTGTGGATCCCAACGTGGGGCTGGAACCCACAAACCATAAGATTATGACCTGAGCCAAAACCAAGAGTAGGACACTCAACCCACTGAGCCACCCAGGCACCCCTCACCTGGGAGGTTTTAAACGACCGAGTCAGCCCCGGGGAGTTTGTTTTCACGATCTGGGCTGGGGCTGAAACTATTAACGCTTTAAAAACAGCATTCTAGATTATTCCAATATGCCTTCGGTTGACACTCTCTGCATGAAGACTTTTTTTTTTTTTTTTTTTTTTTTTTTAAATTTTTTTCAACGTTTTTTATTTATTTTTGGGACAGAGAGAGACAGAGCATGAACGGGGGAGGGGCAGAGAGAGAGGGAGACACAGAATCGGAAACAGGCTCCAGGCTCCGAGCCATCAGCCCAGAGCCCGACGCGGGGCTCGAACTCACGGACCGCGAGATCGTGACCTGGCTGAAGTCGGACGCTTAACCGACTGCGCCACCCAGGCGCCCCTGCATGAAGACTTTTTAAAAAACAGAAAGCATCGACAAAGTTTCTTTCTCTTATTTCTCCAATTTCAATGCCTGAAAATGGCATTTTTTATCAGTTGCTGCAGATGAGGAATAGAAAAGCCCGGTTATCTAAGAAATTATTGCATCTGGCATGCAACGTACAAACCTTCAGAAGACCATGGTAAAAAAAAAAAAACACGATACCTTCCAGATACAGGAAGTTGCTAATCTCAGTTGCCTCAAGTACTTTTCTTCCCATAAGGAAGCCACATCTCTCACGTTAGCAGGATTTTAGGACCTTTCATTCCTTCACCCCTTTGATAAGCCAATGAAGGGTGGTCATGTGTAGTGCACGCTCCAAAGGGTTTCTGAGATTGTCAACAGTTTGCCTAGAGTTGTTGCACAGAACGTTGTCTTTGACCGTCAGGCACAGAAAAATCCCTCGGAGGCAAACGGTGCTCGTCTGCCTTCGAGCTAACAGCTGAAGGCCCTGATAGGTGTATCTGTGGTTCTTTATCTAAAGTAGCAAAGAAAGGACAGTATGTGTTTTAATCGCTTATCTACATAGACGTGGGATTAAATGCAAATCCTACTGAAAGACCGAGTTGCGATTTTTAGTTTCAGGCCTGGTGAGGCTTTTTCAAGTCTTGGGAAAGTGAAGTTAGGTGTGGGGAAAAGAGATAAGCACGTGTGTGAACTTCCCTGCTTGCCCACCCAGCAGACACGCTCCGGATAAAGGGCCTTGCAGTGCAAATTTCCCCATCACGACATTTTCTGAACGCGTTCAAGGGCACCACCCAAGAGCCCCTTGAAGGCACGAAGTCCAGTTGTTACAGAAGCCCGTCCCTGGCCTCTCAGTTAAGAGAAGACAACCAGGTCCGTCGACGCCAAAACTTTCAGATTTACCCGCTTAACGTTTGTTACCCAGTAAACATTTGTGACTTTTAGATAAAGCGCCAGGCCCCATTTATTGCCTTGGGGTGGAGCTTCCAGCTTCCAAGGGCCTCCTGGAGTAGTTCCTAAAATACAATGCTTTCCATCCCCGAGGGTAGTGTTCTGGAAACATTTTGTCCTCAGTTTACCTCACCTGGGGAGCTTTTTTATGAAAGCCGGTGCCTTAAATGTATTTGATTGGACTCTCTGGAGCGTAGCCCGTATCTGCATTTTTAACAGGCCCTCGGTTGAATCTCACACAGATGCCGGAGAGGGACGCATGGCCTCAGGCCCCGTACCTAGGGGAGATGTGAGACCACAGGGGAAGGGTAGGGCATGAGTAGGCGGCTCTTTTGCTCCCTTGGGACTTGCTGAGCCCCCTTCCCATCTTGACTACCCTGGGGATTTTCCTGAACAAACACAACGAGATAAGAAAATACCTCTGCCTGTAGAAATGAGCAAATAAGTGGTTGATGGTTCCTCCTTCTAGCCTTCTTTTAGAAGTTAGCCTGAGAGGGGAGTGCCTGGGTGGCTCAGTCAGTTGAGCGTCCGATTGCATCTCAGGTCACGATCTGCATTCGTGGGTTCAAGCCCCGCGACGGGCTCTGTGCTGACAGCTCAGGGCCTGGAGCCTGCTTGGGATTCTGGGTCTCCCTCTCTCTCTGCTCCTCCCCCGCTCATGTTCTATCCCTCTCTGTCTCAAAAACAAAACATTAAATAAAAATTAAAAAAAAAAAATCCTGTGTGTTAGAATCCCCCCACGCCCACCTTCTGGCTTTGGACAAATGAGCCCTGGGGATAAGCCCCTCCCATCTTCCTCCTCTCCTCGCCTTCTCCCCAGACGTCCCACTGGGGTTGGTGCTCACACCGCGGACACTCTGAACTTTCAGATGACGTGAGAACACAGAATTACCGGAAAGAAAGAGAGACATCAAAGAAAAAAGTTAGGGGAGGAATCTCAAACTGGCAGCGGGCAGGGTGTTTTCTTTATTGGGAAATCTCACATAAAAATCTGGACTTCCAGCCTTGCTTGAAAAAAGTAACAAATCTCGTAACACTGACGCAGCTCCCATGTGGCGAGGGCTGGCCAGAGAGGAGCTGGTCCAACTGGTCATAATTCTTTTCCACCCCTGACCCCTCGTTCTAGAGCAAGCCTACTCTGTCGCCGCCGTCATCTGCCAGCTCCCCCACAATGTGCTTTGTGACCCCCTAGTTTAGTACACATTATTCCTCCAAGCTTCTCCTCCGACACTCCCAAACTACAGAGAGCTCTGATTTTGATTCCTGAAATTCTAAATTAACCTAACCAGACTGCTGTTTTCATAACGTTCGAGTTTTGAGTTTCATAACGTTGAGTCGAGAAGAGTTTGCAGAGCGAGCATGTGGGGAAGGCGTGGGGGGCCAGGAGGCGGTGCTGTTAGGGGCAGTGGTTGTGGAATGGGACCGGAGACAGCCTCTGTACGAAGGTTTCATTTGACCCATCATCTTAAGTGGACTACGGAGCCCAGTATCTTCTAGATGTGATTAAGATCTATGATCAGCTGGCTTTATATGGAAAAGATTGTCCTCTGTAATGTGGGTGGGACTCATCTAATCATTCCTAGGCCTTAAGAGGCAAACAAAGCCTGAGGTTTCCCAGAGAAGAAGGAATTCTGATTCCAGAATGCAATATAGAAACCCTGCCTGAGTCTCCAGCTTGCTGGTCTATCCTACAGATTTTGGATTCAAGATCACAGCCTCAGCTTTTGCTGGAAAATTTAGCCTCCTGCCCTGCCCTGGAGGTGTCAGGTTTTCCAGCCTTGCGATCCTAGAAGCCAATTTCTTAAGACACACACACATGCACACACACACACACACACACACACACCCTACTGGTTTTGTTTTTCTGGAGAACCCCGACTGAAAGAAGTGTCTACTTCGATATTTGTTCTCGGGTCCCATATGATCAGAAAACAATCCTCAGATGCACTACGTGGCTGGTCATCTTAACACCAACTTTCCATTATGTATTCACCCAATAGCTTCCTGTGGTTTGTCCTGGGATCCCAACACTTCCCTCACAGGAGCAATATTATGAATTATAAACAACAGTTTTAAAACCACCATTTAGAAACAATCTGGCCATAAGCTGGGGAATGCCTAGAAAGAATAAATGAGATAAGGTTCAAATACAGAAACTAGAAATTCGCCAGTGTCTCAAGATGGCCCTCGATGCCCACCTGTCCAGAAGCTGAGCATTGGGTATATTGTTCAACACTTTCTAGGCAATTATTCTCTCAGCACTGACTTTGGTTTTACTGTGGTATCCTGGGATGAAGTTGGCTTTGTGAGTTCATGTTCACCTTTGAGTTTTTTTGGTTTTTGTTTTTTTTTGTTGTTCATTTTGTTTTGTTTTTAACTTGAGATTGATTGTTGTCAAGCCTGACAATCAAGTACTTACTTCCCAGCCCTGGCAATCAATTATTTTTGTCTGATTTTGAAAAAAAAAAAATTCTTTCATGCAATGATTTCCTGCCTGTGAGGATATTCGTTAGGCGGGTATGAAAGTTGAGAACGCAAGCGAAGTTCCAAAATTCATTAAACTGTAAACCTAATCAAGTTAAAACAAAAACAAAGTAAGTTACTAGATTGTAAGTAGGATTCTGCAGAGACTATTTCTTTTTTATTTACCATAGTATCCCCCAAGCACTGTCATTATATCTCTTTAAAGTTTACAAAGCACTTTGCATTTTAAAAGGCAATTTGAGGGGCGCCTGGGTGGCTCAGCCGGTTAAGCCTCTGACTTCGGCTCAGGTCATGATCTCCGGTCCGTGGGTTCGAGCACTGGGTCAGGCTCTGTGCTGACAGCTCAGAGCCTGGAGTCTGCTTCAGAGTCTGTGTCTCCCTCTCTCTCCCTGCTTGCACTCTGTCTCTTTCTCTCTCAAAAATACACATTAAAAAAGGAAGAGGCAATTTGAGTGTCCTCCATGGGCCAGGAAGCTTGTAAGATGCTGGGCTATGCACAAAGGACACAAAGATAATCATGTATCTGTCACTACCCCTAAGAACACTCTGCTTACCCATCTATCCATCCATTCGTTCAGTTGTCACTCAGCATATTTCTTGAATGCCTACTACGTGCCTCACCTTGCTTAGTGCCAGACATACAAAAATGAACAAAATAGACACAGTGTCTTTCCCTCCTGGGTCTGACAGAGGAGACAGGCAGTTAAAGAAGATACAGTAATAAAATCTGATAAGTATCATGACAGAGGAAGAAGTCAGTGCTCAAGGAGCAGCGGCCTAGGCACTAGGGAAGAGCTACAGATGTTGGAAGGATATCCTTGGAGATTTCGTGTATGCATCCTGGTGTATTTGTAGGGAAAAACGAGAGGAAACATGATTACCTTGCAATACATAACAATTCAGACTTGGTTCAAGAAGAGGTAGACAGGGGCACCTGGGTGGCTCAGTTGGTTAAGTGGCTGACTTCGGCTCAGGTCATGATCTCGCGGTCCGTGAGTTCAAGCCCTGCGTCAGGCTCTGTGCTGACAGCTCAGAGCCTGGATCCTGTTTCAGATTCTGTGTCTCCCTCTCTCTCTGACCCTCCCCTGTTCATGCTCTGTCTCTCTCTGTCTCAAAAATAAATAAATGTTAAAAAAAAAATTAAAAAAAAAAAAAAAAAAGAAGAGGTAGACAATGACTCAACAGACAGAAGAAAAATTTAGGAAGTTAATCGGTTGTTTACCATTTTTAAATAGGTGCCCGGACCAAATGGTTTTGGGCAGAGTGTGATGTGACTTTTAAACAGTGGATAATCACTGTGTTATTTAACACCAGTGCCTTTCAAACTTCAATGTACGTTCAAACCACATGGGGATCTTGTTAAACTGCAGATAATTATTCAGTAGGTTAGGGGAAGCATAAGATTTTGCAGTTTTAACAGGTGCTCAGGTGATCTCAATGTTACGGTTCTAAAACCCACACTGAGTCACGGGGCTTTGGGCCAATCCAAACCAGAGTGTCTCATTTTAGGTTATAAAGCTATGAAAACCTTACTTTCAAAACTTTTAAGATGGTACAATTTTGCTTAAAATATAAATTCAAAAATATATTAAGTTGAATTTAGCAATGTGTTATTATAAGAATAACATACTTATATAGAAATGTAAACATATAGAACATAAACATATAACATATAGAAACTTAAACACATGAACATTTGGACTTTTACCAACAGAATTAATTATATCAACAATTATATTATATTATATATATATTATATCAACAATTTATTTAATCAATAAATGTCAAAAAGGCACTTTCTAAAATTTGGAAGCTATTACTGATAAACTCTTTATAGCAAAATATAATAAATACGATAAAAATCTGTATCTCATAACCAACAATGAACACTTTATTAAATGTTGAAATACGAAAATCAGTATTTTCTACTAATTTGTTTATTAACTTCAGATACAATGCATAATTCCCACAATCATCACTATTATTTAACATTCTTTGGAGGTTTTAGCTATGCAATAAAGCAAGAAAATGAAATAACTACTTATTGAAAAAGAAAAGTATCTTTATTGGTATAATGGCATACTTGATAAACCTAAGAGAAGCCACTGAAATCTGTTAGAATTAAAAAGACAAAATAAATAATTAGAATTAATAAGGTAATATGGATACTCATAGAAAGTATAGAAACAATTAGTTGAAAGTGAAAAGATTTAAAAGAAAATAATGCGTTCATGATAATACAATAAAAAGTACAATTCCGAGAAAAAAATATAACAAGTCAAAGGATGTAAGTGAAGAAAATTTCAAAATTACATTGAAGGTCAAAAACAAGAAACAAGTTAGAAAGAATAGTGAGTAATATTTTCATTATACAACAACCTCAGATGTCAACCGAACGTTCTCAAGTTAATATATACATTTGCTATAATTCTAATCAGAAGTCCAATCCCTATTTTTGAGAATGAGTGAAGAATGTGACAGAAGGAATTTAAAGTTCACATGGAAAAATAGCGAAACGAGCCAAGAAAATTTTCCAAAAGATGAAGGAAGTATAAAAATAAACTAATTAAACATCCAATGACTATTCGAATAAACTTAGCATGGGAAAAGACCGTCTCAAGGGACTTAAGAAACCAAGAAGCTCTACAGGAAAACAGACCAAGCCTGGGAAGATATGTTGCAATGCACACAACAGACAAAGACCTAGCCCACCAAGGCCTCCACATTTACAAGGCAGACAAACAACTTATGAGAAAAATGGGGAATAGATACCCGTGTAGAGTTTTCAAGGAAGAGGAAATCCTGGCAGAAAATGAACTTAGTAAAAGCTGCTGAACTTCTCTAACAGTGAAGGAACCACAAACGAAAACAAGGCAACGGTTTTATCATTCTTATTGGCAAGGCATAAACAGCCACAAAGACCACATTAAAAAGAGGTAATAGAGGATATCGATCAAGGATGTGGGCAAATGGGCACTCTCATGTATGTATTGCTGATTAAAGTATAGATTATTGCAAACTTTTTGGGAAACAATCTGGAAATATCTATTACATTTAAATTTTTAAGTGTTTATTTTTGAGAGAGAGAGAGAGAACAAGCAAGGGAGGGGCAGAGAGAGGGAGACACAGATTCCCAAGCAGGCTTCAGGCTCGGAGCTATCAGTACAGAGCCCCGTCGCAGGGCTCGAACCCGCGAGCTGTGGGATCGTGACCTGAGCCGAAGTCCGGCGTTTAACCAACAGGGCCACCCAGGCGCCCCGGTTACATTTAAAAGCACATGTGCCTTTAGACTCTGCAGACCTACTTTGGGAAACCTATTCTTTGGAAATAAAGGCTGATTATCAGTGTGGAAGGACTTCCGGACAAGAACATTTGTCATAGTATTATTTTTACTTGCAAAGGAAGAAAAACAAGAGGAAAGGAGAAAAAAGGTAAAGAAAGGAAAAAGTCCTGAATATTCAGTGAGAGCAAAATGGTTTAGTAAATGATGGTGTATGTGCAGCAGGGAGTATTTTGCAGCATTACAAAGAATGTGTTCTCCTTCTATCTTTTGATCTAGATAATGTCCATGGCATTGTTAAGTGACATGAACTAGTTGCAGAGTAGCATGAATAATAAGATCCCAGGCCTGTAAAAAAGACTATCTATCTATCTATCTATATATATGTATATATATATATATATATATATATATATATATATATATATGTATGTTTGCATATGTTTGATGTGAGCATGGAAAAGGTGTGGATAAATTCAGAGAAGGCTCTTTGGCCCGCTTATCTCCAAGGAGTAAATAATGCAGGGTTTTAGGGCCACCAAATCAGATGGTTATGTTTTCTTTAAAAAAATAACAATCATTACAACGGATCCCAACACAAACATAAAAGAATGATTAGCTGCTGGCTAGGAGGAAGGAGGAGGGAGTGAGGAGATGTCCCAGGTGTGGGGACAGCCCAGGAACCAGCCTAGTATGAAAACTGGAACAGAATTAAAATGGGTAGAATATAGAATAGATACAGCCTTGCAGAGCAGGTCGGTGAGTTTGGCTTGGGCCGGAACCCAATGACACGCCAGGGGGAGAGGCCCGATGAGATCTGAATTTTGGAAATGATTCTGATACTGGAGCCAAGGGTGGAATAAAGACGGCAGAAAATAAGCCAAGGAAGGAGGCTGGGATAGTTCAATCACAAATGCTGCAGGACAGGGGAGGGGCGCTGGGGGCGGGACACGAGGAGGGGTGGGGGGTGGGGCAGGAAGACACATGAGGGTCATTGCTGAGACAAAACCCGGAGGTCCTGGTGATTGTGTGGATGTGGGTGATGAGGGGTAAGAAGGACTCCGAGTCAGAGGGGCCCCTGGCTTCATGTTTTAATGTGTTGACAGAGATGTGCAAGGAACCGGGAGGAAGGGCGGGTCGAGTGGAGAGAACAACGGGCTCTGTTCGGGTGGGCTGCACCTGCTCTCCCGGAAGCTTTCTCAGTTAATGCCCAGCCTCCGCGGCCAAGTGCATGGTCTCCTTTGATGGGCGTCCCTCTCTCGAGACTCGTTCGGAGGGTTCGGTTCTGAGGTATGGGCTTCCCAGTCCTCTGCCTTGCTTGTTTCGCAGCCACACTCCCAGACCTTGGAGGAGATGCCAGCTGCGGTGGCGTGGGACCAGTCGGTCGGCTCGGACTTGCCCCTGGCAAACTGGCGGCACGTCCATTCCCGCCCCTCCCCCATCACTTCCGCGAGGAGCCCCAGCTTCCGTCCTGTGGTGCCACGGAGGGGGATCCAGGCCGAACACTCCCCGCGACTTGAGAGAGGAAACCTGCGTTATCAGTGTCTGCCTAGCAACTGAAAGGTGACACGGGGGGCCTTCTTTTCAACCCATTTCCTCTTGATGAGAGGAAGGGATTCTCCTGCGAGTTATTACCTGAAATAATACCATATGGTAAAATGTAAACAACATCTGCATATTCATGTAATAATTTCATCTGTTTAATTAGTTCCAGCAAAGCAGTTTACCCTCTGAGGCCCTCGCTGTCAGCTCGGCGCTCATACATCCCGGGCTGGCTGTCGGGCTTGACAACTTTCTATTGTTCATTCTCCGCTGGCACCCCCGCAGTTACTGTAAGTGAATCTTCCGAAGGGTGGGGTGCTGTCCCCACCGATCCAGATATGGGGAGGGGATCTGTCAGCTTGGCATAGGGTTACTAAAGACACACTTGACAGATCAGGTGATGCTGGAAAAAAAAAAAAAGACAGATAAGATTATTTATTTCTTGTGCTTTCCTAGTTTGGATGGAGGCTGAGATGAGCCCTTGTGGTAAAGGGGTTTGAATTCCCTGCGCCGTGACCCCAGTGGAAAACTTCTGAGTCAGACGGACGAGGCAGCAGAAGTAGGGTCCTCAGCCCATTTTGCTCCAACCCCCCTCCCCCCCCCCCCATCTCCTCCCCCCTTCCCCCTCCCGCCCGGGGGCACCTGACAACGCATTTGTTTAGCCAAAGGCGAAAATAAACATGAGCCCTACAGGCTCAGGGCATCCATGGGGTAAAGAAGCTAGACATTTGAGAGTGAATCAACACAACACAGACACAAGAGAGAAGTGTTGGGCCGTCCTCTTGTATTTAAGCGATTTGCCTCCCTCTCGACCTCCGTAAGAGGAGCCGAAGCGATCTCGAAAGTCCTTTACCCCAGAGGGGCGCCTGGGGGGCTCGGTCGGTTGGTTGCGCTTCGACTCTGCTTTTTGACTCAGGTTACGATTGCTTGGTTGTGAAATCGAGGCCCGCATCGGTGCTGAGTGTAGAGCCTGCTTGGGAATCTCTCTCTCTTCCTTCCTCTCTCTCTCTGCCCCTCCTGCTCATGCACACACGCTCTCTCTCAAAATAAATAAAAAAGCCTAAGACAAAACAAAACAAAACAAAACAAACCAACGTCCTTTAGACCGAAGCCCCCTTGAAGATCTGGTTAAAATGCAGATTCCCGTTCAGTTGGTCTAACTAGGGGCCCAAGATTCTGCATTGTCAGCAAGCTCCCTGGTGACGCCAATGCTGTTTATCCCTGGCCCGCTATGAACGGTGAGGGTTTAGGCACCATAGTCATTTCATAGATGAGAATCAAGACCAGAGAATTGATGCGGTGTGTCCAAGGTCAGCCGGCTCATTAAAGGTCAAACCAGGACTAGAGCGCTCACTTTGAAGTCCCGGGTCTTCACATATAGGAGTTATTTTTTATTTAATTAAAAAAATTGTTTTTAAATAAACATTTATTTATTTATTATTTTTTTTTTATTATTTTTTTTGAGAGAGAGAGAGACAGCGTGTGAGCAGGGGAGGAACAGAGAGAGAGGGAGACACAGAATCCTCAGCTCCAGGCCCTGAGCTGTCAGCAAAGAGCCCGACGCAGGGTTTGAACCTACCAGCCGTGAGATCCTGACCTGAGCCCAAGTCGGACACTCAACAGACTGAGCCACCAAGGCGCCCCTAAATGTTTATTTAGTTTTGAATTGAGAAGGAGAGAGAGAGAGGTGGGGGGAGAGGGGCAGAGAGAGAAGAGGACAGAGGATCTGAAGCAGACTTTGGGCTGACAGCAGACAGTCCGATGTGGGGCTCAAACTCACAAACTGTGAGATCATGATCTGAGCCAAAATCACAGTCAGACGCTCAACTGACTGAGCCACCAGGCGCCCCTATTTTTTTTATTTGATTCTCTAAAATCTCTTACACACACACACACACACACACACACACACAATGTTGAGCTGCTTTTCCTGAGAGGATGGAATTAATATAAATAGCAATAAACATCAGCCTCTCAATGACCAAAATTTCGTTTAAATCTTTATGGTTAGGTTGGCATTAAAAAGTGAGGGTGGGAAATTGGATCCTTGTAGCTGCTGTGAGTTGTAAGAACTCCAGGGGATTGTCACACTTCTAGAGATGGACAGTTCTCATGTGACAGAATCTGACATCGGCAGGAAGCCACGAGATACCTTGAAACGGGTGTGCGTGATCTCAGGGATTCGAGCCTTCCCTTTGACACCCCAGTCAAATCGTTGTCCAGATTTGGTCTGACCATCTTTCGAAATAGGGAAATGACTGATTCTTGGGGCATAACTTTGCGTTTTGTGACAGCAAGCTAAATGTCGCTTATCTCTTTCTTACATTGACTTGAAACAGTTCCAGCCCTCGGGCGTGATTATACTCTCTGGAATCATTAGAGCTCCTTGAAATTGGATGCAAAATTAGTGGATATGTGCTTTTTTACTTTTATTTTTTGTCTGGGGAAAAGGTAACTTCCCCAAAGAGAAAACCGTAAGGTGAGACTGAGTGGTTTGATTCACCTGCTCTGAATTCACATATTTATCTCTAAAATAATATTATTTTTAACGGTATTTCTATACTGTAGCTAATTAGTCATGCAGCTGATTGATTTCAACCTAAAACCCCCTCATGAAAAAGACAGCCCATGGCAAGACCTCCAGTCTTGCTCGTGAGCCCCAGGGGCTGGGCCTACCCACCTTCAAACTAGCTAGAAGTTGTGACTTCGTTGTCACCTTGTTTTGTGCACTTTTCAGTGTTTGTTTTTTTTTTTTTTTTTTCCTATTCTTGGAAGAAATTGTACAACGAATGGAAACCTTCCCCACCCCCCTCAAAGTACAATAAAATCATTCTTTTAAGTTTTCCCCTTCCATTAAGTGGCTCATATGTGGAGATTTTTATGCAGCCCTAAAGTGATGCCTAATTTTGCGCTCAGAAAAAGTCAATTATACTTTTAAAGCTACTGTCTATAATTGTTATGGTCTCCTTGTGCATGTATCCAAATTGTTTCTAATGGGCATTTCAGGGCATGGGGGTTAATGGTATCTTAGGGAGGCAAAAATGCTGGCCAAAGCAGGGTTAATTTATCAAAATAACTTTGCATGGTGTTGTTTCCAAGCAATTTGAGTGGTTTCCCAGCCTGCTTAACTCATTTCTGGTGTTTCATAGTGTTTTTAATGGAGATACACTATTAAGTGGTTCTGTTTTAACCTGGTCGTTTTAGATAATTCAGCTTTTTTGAATCTACCCAGGTTCAAGGTATTTATTTCTACTTTTGAAAATAAAAAGAATCTCTATGAAAGATGAAGCCTACTTAATTAAGCCCTTTTTGATGTCTCATTCTGCCAGCTCTTTGCTTTATTCTCACCCCCCCGCCTCCCCCACCCCCGACCTCAAAATCTTGACAAGGGAGACTCCCATGTCCTGATTTGCTGGTTTCTGACTAATCCAATGGCGTTTGCCATGGCATTGGCCGTGATCAATAACTAATTATCAAACCAGCATTTCTTTCCAGGGCTCCTTGTTAAAAAATTGCTTTTGGCCGAGAGAGAAGGAAAAAGGTCGTCACTTTGACATGGTCGCGAGTCTTTCAAAATCCAGTGGGCCGTCCAATTGAATTACTGTCCTAAACTAATTGATATAAATTTGAACAGAAGAATGCTTGTTACTGCAGAATCTCATAATGATATCCTTGGCAAGAAGCATTGGGGAGGGGAAAAAAAATCCCAGCACCAGTTACAAAGCATCCACATACCCCTCTACAATTAGGAAAAAAAAAAAATATTAAAGTTTGGTGGGGAAAGCAGCTGGACACAGTCTGATGGCATGTTCAGACTTACCATATCCACAATATTGTGAGCGCTGAGGTAGTCAGTCTCTCCTATTTTTATAGTCATAAAAAGACAGGGAGTCCTTTGATATATTATTTAACTTCTGTACTGATTATAACTTCCAAAGCGTGTGAGTGACACCTGTCATTTCATTGTTACCTAAGGCTCTTGCTTTGGGCCCATCTGATGAGACGTTGCTTCTTAGCGACACAACTTGGAAAACCGGGCCTGTAAAATGAGCTGCACGCATTAAAAAATAAATTGTTCCTCCCAGTCACCATCCCTCGTGCCCCCATCAAGTGGCGAATGACAAGAGAGTGAATAATGTAGCTTCCCGCTTGAAATCTTTTGTGTTTGCCTATTGATTTGAATAGAACATTAGCCTAAAACATCCAACACATAGGTGTGTTTGGGTGAAAAGTTCAGATTTGAAGGAACTGCTGGAATCAAGCTGTTGGGTGAGAAATAGATCCACTCCTCTACCGATTTGTGAGGAAAAAATCTATTATGCTGGTGGTTTTAATTGTGCTCCAGAAGTAGACGTGCCCTGAAGGAATCATACTTCCCCTTTTATTGGTGAGTTCATAAGCCTGCTCCGTCGGCTCAGGCCTGCGTTGCTTTCAGCTTTAGTCGTACTCTGAGACTTTTATCCTATTCGAGGTTGAAGTTTCTAGAAATTTCCTTTTCTTTCAGATGCCTTCTGCCTTGTCCTGATGGACTAGCTTGAAAATTCATATGCACTGGATTTATTTCATATGCTATTTTTTATTTTATTTCTTTACTGTTAGTTTTTTGAGAGAGAGCGAGAGCATACTCAAGTGGGGGAGACGGAGAGAGAGAATCTTAAGCAGGATTCCTGCTCAGCAAGGAGCCCCTTGCAGGGCTTGAATCCATGATCCGTGAGCTTATGACCTGATCTGGAATCAAGAGGCAGACTCTTAACCGACTGAGCCACCCAGGCACCCCTAGGCTTACAATTTTAATGCCACAATACAACTCTTAGGGGAGGTTTCAAGAAGAGAATAGAAAGATCATGATAACAGGAAAAATCACAATGAAGATACAATAATAGGGACCTTCATACATGCATCACGTTGTATGGAGACAGATGGATGGACAGAAGGGGAGAAGAAAGGGAGAGAAAAAGAAAGAAAACCTGTGAAAAACGTAAGGAGAAAGAGAATTATATTGGGAGATTCCAATCCATCGAGTAGGCAAAAATGAACACAGTTTTGGAAGATCTGAACAATATTGTAAGACTGCGTAACAGCGACTTTGTATACTAAAACCCCAAATGTTCCCCAAGGAAAATGTAAACTTCACCCATCCTTTTATTTAAAAAAATTTTTTTAATATAATTTATTATCAAGTTGGCTAACATACAGCGTATACAGTGTGCTCTTGGTTTTGGGGGTAGATTCCCGTGATTCATCACTTACATACAACACCCAGTGCTCATCCCAACAAGTGCCCTCCTCAATGCCCATCACCCATTTTTCCCTCTCCCCCACCCTCCCCTCCATCAACCCCCAGCTAGTTCTCTGTACTTAAGAGTCTCTTATGGTTTGCCTCCCTCCCTCTCTGTTTGAAACTATTTTTTTCCCTTCCCTTCTTCCACGGTCTTCTGTTAAGTTTCTCAAGTTCCACACATGAGTGACAACATATATCTGTCCTTCTCTGACTGACTTATTTTGCTTAGCATAATACCCTCCAGTTCCATCCACACTGTTGCAAATGGCAGGATTTCATGCTTCCTCACTGCAAGTAGTATTCCATTGTATGTATAAACCACATCTTTATCCATTCATCAGTGGATGGACATTTGGGCTCTTTCCATACTTTGGCTATTGTCAATGATGCTGCTATAAACATGGGGGTACACGTTCCCCCTATGAATCAGCACTTCTGTATCCTTTGGGTAAATACCTAGTAGTGCAATTGCTGGGTCATAGGGTAGCTCTAGCTTTACTTTTTTTTTTTTTTTTAATTTTTTTTTTTCAACGTTTTTTTATTTTTATTTTTGGGACAGAGAGAGACAGAGCATGAACGGGGGAGGGGCAGAGAGAGAGGGAGACACAGAATCGGAAACAGGCTCCAGGCTCCGAGCCATCAGCCCAGAGCCTGACGCGGGGCTCGAACTCACGGACCGCGAGATCGTGACCTGGCTGAAGTCGGACGCTTAACCGACTGCGCCACCCAGGCGCCCCCTAGCTTTACTTTTTTGAAGAACCTCCACACTGTTCCCCAGAGCAGCTGCACCAGTTTGCATTCCCACCAAGAGTGCAAGAGGATTCCCCTTTCTCTGCATCCTCGCCAGCATCTGTTGTTTCCTGAGTTGTTAATTTTAGCCACTCTGCCTGGTAAAGCTCACACATTCTCATAAGAGGATGTGGCCCCACCTCCCACTTCAATTAGAGATAACTGCTTCTCTGTCTCTCCTACCCGATTTAACAATTTTTTAAAAATGGGAAAGAGACATTTTAATTTCTGTTTTCTTGTGGCATCTAGCTCTGAGCTTTGTATGGGAAAATGAATCAAGAAAAGTGGTTTTATTTTAGATGTTTGTTTATTTATTTATTTATTTATGTATTTATTTATGAGAGAGAGGGATAAAGAGTGAATGGGGGAGGGGCAGAAAAAGAAGGCGAGAGAGAGAGAGAGAGAGAGAGAGAGAGAGAGAGAATCCCAAGCAGGCTCCATGCCATCAGCTCAAAGCCTGATTCAGGGCTCGAACTCATGAACCATGTGATCATGACCTGAGCCAAAATCAAGAGTTGGATGCTTAACCAGCTGAGCCATCCAGGTGGCCCAGTGTCACCTTTCCTGAGAAGCCTTCCCTATTGTTTTAAAGTCTATGCAAGATTTGTTTCTTTCGGGTATCGTAAGGCAAGCAAACACAGAAAATACTAACCTGAAGGAGGACGTTTGTACTCACAGATGCCGAGAACAGGAGACATGCGTGGGACAGGGCCTCACAGAAGGCATTGGGGTCAGTCAGGAGGAGAGCAAGTGAGGGGAAAACGTGGGCCAGGCATGCTATCCAGGCTTATGGTTGGCTGGTTTGAATCATTTCGGTGGACTCTAGGGTGTAGCCTTTTCCCTAGTTGTCACATACTTGGTCCTGGGGCAGTTAGGTTAGCTGGATAGTGACCTGGAATGTGAAAGCTAGACAGACATGGTTGAGAGATACGGGTTTTGGATTAGCTGGTTTGCATAGCAAGTAAGCGTTTGCTAGCCCTGAGAAGTTCTGTCTTTCTAAGATTAGCGAGGCCCCGGATGTCAAAACATCAGAAAATATAGAATATAAAAGGGGCGATTAATAAACCTATGACAGTCCCACCTCATTATTGTTTTTAGTTTCTTCCTAGCGCTTTTCATATGCTCTATATTCAGATCACTGCAGTGTGTTTCTCCAGGGTTGAGGGAGGCATGAATTTGTTGTTGTTTGTTTTGTTTTGTTGTGTGTTTTCGTAGTTTTCATCCCTGCCTACACATGAAGATCACCCAGAGACCTTTTGCAAAATGCCATTGCCAAAGACCCATACGTAGATATTCTTTTTTGATTTCTCTGGAGTGGAGAATGAGTGTCTGTGTATTAAATTAGGTACCTCTAATATGTTACCAGAGTTGAGCATCACCACCCAGCCCATGAATGTATAGCACCTAATGATCGGCAGAAACCAGTGATGGGAATTTCTAACTGTTGACATTAACTCACAAGCAGGCAAGAAGGTACTGACTATTTACATAAATTACAGGCATTTAAGAGCATTTATTTACCTAGTGTTTTAAAATTAAGCTTAGAGAGAGTTGATTTGTTTAACTGAAGAATTTTATGCCTTGCCAGCACTTATTAACTCAAAACGGAAAAGTTTTGAGACATCATCGACAAATGCCCGAATCGTTTGAGAGAGCTCAGAAAAACCAGACATGAAATGCTAAGGAAATGTGAAGAGGACAGTTCAAATAGACTCTGAGATAAATATGAAATGCCTAGATGAAAATGAATGGAGGATATTGAAGAAAAAGGAAAGACCAACAACTGGAAATGAGAAGGGGAGGGAAACGCTGTTGGAATAATGAAGCAGAAGGTACTGGATGCGAATAAGGAACACGGTGAAATCAACATGGACGGGCGAGATACGGAAAAATGAATTACAGTCAGGAGCACCGCAAGATATTGGGGGCAAGAGTTAAACCCATCAAATCATACGCCGCCTGCTATCCTGATGGAGAGGTTTTGCTCCCCTCCACCTGCTTCTGAGGCCCCTCTTCCATTATGAGCGTTGCTTGCAGCCGAATACGAGCTAAGACGCAAGAAACTTCTGGGGGAGTACAGCACAACCTGGAAACGCTATCCATTCAGTGGGACTGAGATGAGCCCCAGGCAAGATCTTTAGAATAAGATCACTAGTTTTACTCAATATCATGCATAGAAAAAAATGCTGTCCCATGTGTATTAATTGTATATTCATTAATATTTTACTGGTTGGTATCGGTATCTGTTAGAACACTGTATGTTTTCCCTATGGGAGCTAGTTGACAATTATTTTATTTATTTGTTTGTTTACTTGTGTGTTTTGGTTTGCTTCCTGCAATAAACTGTGAGCTTCCTGAGGGGAGCGGAGGGCATTGGTCTTGTTTCCCGTTCTCTCCTTGGTTCCTTCTGCTTTATTTGGCACGTACCTGGTAAATGCTCACTTAACGTGGGCTGTAACATGATGTAATGTCTATACCGTCGGCTCTGACTGCGAGAGTGCCATAAAATTCTAACTTAAGTAGGAGAAGTAGGATATAGAGTTGGGAAGGAAAGCTTGAATGATCCCAACCGGAGATTGCAGGAAAGGCTTTTTTTTTTTTTTTTTTTTAAATTTTTTTTTTTCCAACGCTTTTTATTTATCTTTGGGACAGAGAGAGACAGAGCATGAACAGGGGAGGGGCAGAGAGAGAGGGAGACACGGAATCGGAAACAGGCTCCAGGCTCTGAGCTGTCAGCACAGAGCCTGACGCGGGGCTCGAACTCACAGGCCGTGAGATCGTGACCTGGCTGAAGTCGGACGCTTAACCGACTGCGCCACCCAGGCGCCCCAGGAAAGGCTTTTACAGAAGGTGGTAACCGAACCGGGTCTGGGAAGCTTTCAGAAAGCAGCGATTTAAGTGAAAACACCAAATTTACTACCCTAGCCTCAGCCACTACCACGGGGTGCCCTGAAACCACATAAAATAGTTCGGTGCCAGTGTGAACGTCTGTTGGAGTGAGGCAACAAAACCAGAGCTTAATTAATAATCTTACCTAACACCAGAGGTTTTGAAAAAATGAGTTTTGACATAGTTGCTGACTTATTCAAGGACACCGTATTACCTTCATAATTGTATGACTGTTTCTGATTTCCTTAAAAAAAAAAAATCTAGTTCTGGTTTATTACAGAAACAAAAGGGAAATAAACCAAGTATTTCTAAGTGAGAATCACACACAAAAAAGGAGTCACAAATTACAAAGCGGGTTGAGCATGCTGAGTCTGGGTGCAAGGAAAACAAAGCGACGTACCAATCTGCTGGTTTGTATTTTTCCAGAGACCTGAATGTGAGGGTATGAAAAACTATGGTGAATGTTCAAAATTATCTTCTCCCCCACCCCTAAAAAATTCTTCACGTTGAATTTGCAGTGAGGGGAGAAAGGTCTCTTCAGGAATTTATAGTCTATACTGGTTCTGAACTTGACGGCTCCACCCTGGCCCTCACCGAGTTGTAATTCTCCACCCACGAAGAAAAAGCCGGAAGTGTCCAAAAAACGTGTGTAAACCAGCCTCCCAACATCAAAATAGAATCTGCCTGTTGGCATGTCACTTGAAGGGTGACCTTGTTTTGGGGCTCTGCTACCTGGATTTAGCCCTGAAAGACAATTCTCAGCTTCGATTTGCCCTTTCTCAATCAATCAAAAAGAGTCATGGCAATAATTATTAGGCTGGATAATTATTTTACAAAATAGAAGGTGCTTTCCTTGTCCATTTACATTTCAGTGCCATTCATTACTTTCCTGAATACTAATCATGGTGTTCAGCCTTGATCACTTGTTTTAAGGCAAGGGGTCAACTGAAGAGACAGAAGGAGGACCCTGGGCATTTGCAATGTAAAAGAAACCTTTCACAAGAAGAGTGTTAAATAATAAATGTGATCCCGGGGTGACGGTATCGCGCATCTCAAACATGGAGCTGAGACCACGGAGGCCCTACCATCGGCTGTGGGCTCCTGGAATTGCTAAATTCATGGCGAATCGTCCACTCTTTCTCTGAAAGGTGGGAACTGTTCTGTGGGCGTGGTTGGAGCAGAAAGAAGATGACATTTTACCGGGATCTGGAAGCTTCAAAGATTAGCCTATCATTCGCACACTAGCAGAAGTCAATGCCGAAGCAAAGATTTTTCCTTGCCATGATTACTGCTGTCCTCACCCAAAGTTCTAGTTCGCTTCGGCTGGCTGCTGGAAGCACTCAGCTCAAATTCTCCCAACAGCTGAGGTCCGCGTATCACGGATGACTCTTATTTTTGGAATCTCTTGTCTTGAACCGGGACATGACTCAGTCCAATAGGCAGTCTGTGAGGTGAACCCTGGCCTGGCCTGGTGTTAAGCAAGACTTCCTTCGCTTCTGGAAATTTAAAAAAAACAAAAATGCAATTGCAGCAATAATCTGGGAAAAGATGCCAGGCACAGGCCCTCACTCCTCACTCATTACCAGTTTAATGAAGCTGTCTGAGATCTGGGGTTTTTCTGCTTTGGGGTTTCCTCTGAGTTCTGAGGTTCAGCGGCAAGAAACATTGACAGTTGCAAAGCTGAGGTGATTTGGACCCATTTGCCTTCTGGGTGGTGACATGAGGTACGTTGTAGAAGAGAGAGAATTCCCACACTTCAACATTGCCACCTGCTTTCACATGGATGGGTCTTCTCAATTCATCTCCATGGAAACCCTCTTCCATAGCTATTCTCATAGTGTCCAATTTACAGTTGTGGAAACGGAGGCCTGGTGGCATGGTGGACCTATGACCCCTTGACTCCAACCTCCATATCTTTGGTCTACTTCATACTTTTTGTGCCAACTTCTGCATGGCGAAGCCCGGCAAGCTTCCTGGCCTTCCTCCCCTTCTCCAACTCTTCAAGAGACCGTTCTACGATTTTTTCTACTTAAACATTTTTTTTCTATTTTATTTTATTTTTTTTAATGTTTATTTATTTTCAGAAAGACAGAGAGAGAGAGAGCGCTAGTGGGGGAGGGGGCAGAGGAAGAGGGAGAGAGAACCTTGAGCAGGCTCCATACTGAGCACAGAGCCCAATGTAGGGTTGGATCCCATGACTGTGAGATCATGACCTGAGCTGAAATCAAGATTCGGATGCTTGACCGACTGAGCCACCTAAATTTTTCTATTTTAGTTATGCCATATGTTGCTGGTTATCTAATTATAATCCACCCCTTGCGGTATTCTCCAATTTTGCTGAGGGTAGCTACGTACCCACTTAAGTAAACCGATTTCTTAACCCTGTTGGCAGCCAAGAGAGGCCATGCCTATTTTGGCCCAAGAAGATACGAGTGAAGTCTGTTGGTGGTGTTCCCATGAAAGTTATTATTTCTCACATATAAAGGGACTGATACTGTCAGCTTTTTGCCTTTGATCCTTATTCTGTCTCTCTGTCTTGACTGAGACCATGCCTCTCTCATGTGGTGCAGGAGCCATTTTACAAACACAAATGTGAAAGAGACACATTAAAGATTGCTGAATGAAAAGAAAGAAGGTTCCTGGGTCTGATGGCATTAGAGAGTTAGCGTATCACCCACGGAATCACCTCCTTATGGATTTCTTAATACCAAGGAAATAATTCTAGTTGGGTTTTTGTTAGGTGCAGCCAAGTGCAATTCTGGGACACAAGGGTATCTCTGTGATTAAATTAAATGTACCCTCTAACAAATTATTGCTGAGTGCCGTCACAAAGAGGGCCGTTAGGACTAAATAATAAGAATCCTAAATACCATGAGAACATATCGTGACATCAGTTTTTCAGTTACCAACTGCTGTGTAACAAATCACCCCAAACTTTGTGGCATAAGGAACAACCTTTTATTATGCTGACCAGTTCTGTGGGTCAGGAACACACAAAGGACATGGGGAGGGGTGGAGGGCTATGGAGTCTGGGCTTGGCTTGGAAGTCTCAAAGGCAGGAATCATCTTAACGAATTAGGATCTGGGATCATCTGAAGGCCTGCACACATTTGCTGGAGGCCGATGTTGGCTGCTGGCTTGGGCTTTAGCTGGGGAATGAGCCAGGACACCTACATGTGGCCTTTCCTTATGGTCCCTCCACTTATCTGTAACATGGTGTCTAGGGTGTGTGTACAAATACCTTGAGATGGCCCAGTCTTGGAAGTCAAAAACATCACTTGGTCCATAGTCACCTGTACCCACACATGAGCGTGGGGTCACATTGGTCTCTCCTCTTGTTGGGAGGCGGGTCAATGTCACAGTAGAAGAGTGTGTAAGATGGGAGGTCTTATCATGCCTGTCTTAGAAGATGCAATCCATTCAGCCATTCAACGGATTGTACCAGCCATTTCCAGGAATACTAAATTCTCCTTAGATTGCTGTGGACCGGAACAAAAAGAGAGGGCATAAAAAATAGTAAACACAACCTTTATCTTTTAGGTTCCTTTCAGTTTTATATGTTTGTGAAAAAGATTTCAGATGCTAGCAAATAACGGCTCCATTTATTGAGAAGTTCCTAGGGGCCAGGCACGATTCTAAGCTCTTTGCATGTGTTGCCACTTTTAATGTTCGCAATACCCATGAGGTGAGAATTACTATTCCCAGATTGCAGATGAGGATCAAGGAGGTTGAATAACTTTCCCAGTCTCTATAAGAGCTGGATTGTTATTCAAATAGAAATCTGTCCAGCTCCAATGCGCTTGCTACTGCTTTCCATTCATAGAAACTAGAAACTGCCTTCCCTGTCCTGCCGATTCAGTGGATGCTCCTTAGGACTGGCTTCCTTGCCCCGGTTTATTTGGTCCCAACTCATGTTCTGCCCCTGGATTCTTACTACCTCAGCTGCCTGCCTACCTGCTGGCCCCTTCATTACAGACCTGTGCCTTGGCAATTCCAGTCCTGACCCCTCCCAGGTATTCAGTGTCCACATTTGCTTTATGTGGGACCTTCCTACTCCAGCTCTCCCAGGTTGGACGTCACTGTCTGGTCCTCTCTCCTGCCTCCAATTTTGGGGGGAATTTAGGTAATTTAGGTAGTGAAGTGCTAAGGGTAAAACAGTATAAAAGAAATACATACCCTCTACAAGGGGAAACAATTAATACAAAGGAAAATAAACTCCTATTAGGATATATTGATTACATTTGGGAATGTAATTGATTGGCCAAGGGAATCCTTGTTTGAGTATTGCCAACTTGTATTTTTCTGTTCAATTATAAAGCAGGCAAACCCAGGATGCTTGGGTGGCTGGGTTGGTTAAGCATCTGACCCTTGGTTTTGACTCTGGTCATGACCTCACAGTTCATGGGTTCAAGCCCATGGGTCCCAGCTCAGAGGCTGCTTGCAATTCTTTTCCCCCTCTCTCTTTCTACCCTCCCTTGCTCTCTCTCTCTCACACACACACATGTGTGCTCTCAAACTAAATAAATAAACTGAAAAGGAGGTGGGGGAGGAAGGCAGATCCTTCCATGCAGTGATGAGGTTCTGGTACCAAGCAGTGGGGACAGTTTTAAGAAGCCCCAGAATATGTTGGTTTGAAATTGTCAGAAAACTAATCTAGAGTGGTGCTTGTTAATCTTTTAAATGGTTAGGAATCACCAGGAGATTGTGGTAAAATGCAGATTTGGGCTCATTAAGCCCAGTAGAGCCTCAGATCCTGCTTTTCTAAACCAACTAATACTGGAGGTCTTTGGACCACATTTTGAGTTGTGAGACTCTAGGCAGTGATTCTCCGCCTTAGCTGCACATTAGGATCACCCGGAGAGCTTGAAAAAAGGCTGGTACCTGGGTCACACCCCCCAGAGATTCAGATCTGATTGGGGACGTGGCCTGGGTGTTAGGATTTAAAAAAAAAATTTTTTTTTAGTATTTATTTATGAGAGAGAGAGAGAGAGAGAGAGAGAGAGAGAGAGAGAGATTTTGAGAGGGGGAGGGGCAGAGAGGGGGAGACCCAGACTCCGAAGCAGGCTCCAGGCTCTGAGCTGTCAGCACAGAGCCTGACGCGGGGCTTGAGCTCATGAACCGTGAGATCATGACCTGAGCCAAAGTTGGATGTTCAACCGACTGAGCCACCCAGGCACCCCTGATGTTAGGGTTTTGAAAGCGTGTGCAGGTGATTCTAATGTGTAGCCCAGGTCTAGAAGCAGTGCTAGATGGTTGTACTTCGTCCTTCACAGAACAATGTACTGGATGCTCACTGTTCCAGGCTAGGTAGAGAAGTGTTAGGGGTAAAACAGTATAGAAGAAATACATACCCTCTACAAGGGGAAAAATTAATACAAAGGAAAATAGACTCCTAATAGGATATACTGATTAGATTTAAAGAATACCGAGAATTTACCTATGAAGTACAGTGTCAACTGTACGTCAACTATAAGTCAATAAAAAAAAGGCACATGCCTTTTAAAAAAGTTTAATCTTAATTCCAGGTAACATACTGTTATATTAGTTTCAGGGGTACAACATAGAGATGCAACAATTCTATACATTACTTGATGCTTATCATGATAAGTGTACTCTTAATTCCCATCATCCATTTCCCTCGTCCCCCTTTCCTCTCCCCCTCCCCCCCCCCCCCATAGCCATTAGTTTGTTCTTTACAGTTAAGAGTCTCTCTCTTGGTTTGCCCCCCTCTCTCTCTTTTCCCTTTGCTCATTTGGCTTGTTTCTTAAATTCCGCATATGAGTGAAATCATATGGTATTTGCCATCACCCATCTAGCTCATCCCCCACTCACCTCCTTCCATCAACCCTCAGTTTGTTCTCTATGATTAAGTGTCTCTTGTGGTTTGTTTCCCTCTATCCTCTTTTTCCCCCTTCCCATATGATCATTTGTTTTGTTTCTTAAATTCCACATATGAGTGAAATCATATGGTATTTTGTCTTTTTTCTGACGGACTCATTTTGCTTACCCAAATACATTCTAGCTCCATCCACGTTGTTGCCAATGTCAAGACTTCATTCTTTTTGATGGCCGAGTAACATTCCACTGTGTGTGTGTGTGTGTGTGTGTGTGTGTGTGTGTATATATATATATCTATAGATAGATATAGATATCTATAGATATCTATATAGATAGAGATATAGATATCTATAGATATATAGATATATATAGATAGATATCTATCTATATAGATATATAGATAAATATAGATAGATAGATATATACATCTTCTTTAATGAAAACAGCTTCTTGTAAAAAAAATCTTAAAAGAGAGTGAATTAAACTCAATTTTGTGGTAAAAGAAAAAAAGGGATTTCTCCTGAAAGGAGGGGAGAGACAGAAGGGAAACCTCTATACCTGACATATCGTTGAAAACAACATGATAGGGAAATAGAAAACTAGTTTTGACCTAGAAATTCACTGAAGTTTTGTGAACCGGTCAGAGTGTAAGCTCCACGTGAGCAAAGACCTCATCTGTGTTTTCATTTGCCACAGGGCCAGAATTGAGCCTGGGACATGGCCGACTCCAGACTCTCTATGACTATGTGCTGAATGAATTAATTAAAAGCCATGATTTTATAGAGTGTGAAGATATGTGGAGATATTTATACTGTTATATTTGTTTACAACTGCAAATTATAGTGGTGTTGATGAGGTTACCACTTAATGTTATAATAATTGTCCTAGAGAGGCAATCTAACTCTAGCTACCATTTTAATAAAATTTTATGTCCTTTGGAAAATCCTGCCTGAAGATTCTACGCATGATTTTATTTAATGTACTTCTAATGTAGAGCCATTAGTTAGAACCAATTTATCCTAGATTTCCGTGCCAAGAATGTGTTTGCCTGCAGACGGCAAGCTCCTTGCAGGTGTAGACAAGACTTTATTCTTCATATGCATGGCTCTCGGGACAGTGTAGAGTAAGCATGGGGTAAGCACTTTTAAATAAACCACTAATGAAATAGAGGGGCTTAGAACATTTTTCTCAGACGTGGGAACTGTGGACTGTAAGATTTCTCTTCACTTCCATGTCTGCCCGGAACCTCTGAGACCAATTTCCTTTCGACTTGAGTATTCAAATCACTTTAGGTGCTTTGGGTATATCTGTTTTCTTTAAATATTTTTGTGGTGTTCTAAACTTTTTCATTGTCTTTGTTTGGTTTATAAGCTCCCTCACATTCTTCATGAATCCATTATCGATGAGGATGTTGAAAAATCTGGAAAAGCCATGGAGTGAGTGATAAGCAACAAGAAAAGGTGAGTATGCATAGTTGGAAGGCGTAAAGTCATGTTTATTATTATATACTCACTTATGTTTCCCAACTCCTTGTGATTCAAAGTTCTCACTGACTTACCCATTGTTGATAAAATTATTTGATTCATCCATTTACCTTTTTCTAGGGAAGGTCATATGTCGTGTAAAGTGTTGACTGTTCTGTTTTTATAGCCAAGAGAGGGCTTGCAACTTGATTGCACAAGGTAGAAATCAAAGCATTTTCATATCTAATTTAAAAGAGGATTTTCCATGTGTCCCGATCCCAGAAACAGAAGAACTTTCTCTGGGAAGTTCAGTGAAATCTGACACTCTTTGATTCTTGTGTTGGGAAAATGAATAAAGTTTTAGACCATAAGATGGCCCATGGGACTAAAACGAGCTCCGATCTCTGGCTTAGAAACCCCTCTTGTGGGTTCTTCTTGCCCTGTTTGCCATGCGCGGGAAAGAACCACCCCCCACCCCCCAGATATGGAGGCTGACAACTATAAATTACCCTTCCCACTTGCGTTCCACGCTCAGATCTTTGGAGAGATGGTCTCCTCTGAGCCCGCCGGTGTTAAATAAATCTCCGATCCACCAAGATCTCCGAGTGCCGCTTGGTTTTTCCGCCAGCATTCCAGCCTGGTTCCGTAACACCCTAAGAGTGGAATCGTTTAGATAAATAGTAATGAGTGAATACTTATCAAGCCCCTACTATGTGCTCTCATTTTCTCCAAAGCACTTTTCATCCATTAATTCATTGGCTCTTTGTGCCAATCCTATGAAGTAAACACTGTTAATATGCCCATTTTATTCTTTCTTTCTTTCTTTCTTTCTTTCTTTCTTTCTTTCTTTCTTTCTTTCTTTCTTTTAGAGAGAGAGAGAGAGATAGAGTTGGGGAGGGGAGAGAGAGAGAAAGAAAGAATCTCAAGCAGGCTCCACATTCAACACAGAGGCAAACGTGGAGCCTGTTCCCATGACCCTGGGATCATGACCTGAGCTGAAACCAAGAGTCAGACACTCAACCGATTGAGCCAACCAGGTGCTCCAATGTGCCCGTTTTATTATAGATAAAGAAAGAAACCGAAAAATTAAGTGACTGCTTAGTTCACAGTGCTTTATGGCAAAGTAGCTTTTGAACCAGGGCTTTTAATCACAGCAATAGCTGCCTAATAGAAATACCAGAAGTCTTAGAGAAGTATGGTTGACCTCAAAAATAATAAATATTTGCAGTGAGGACAAGACCGATGCACTCGTGATAGGATGACTAAGATAAAATTTATTCTCGTGACTTATGAGCTAAAACATAAAGAAAGAAGCCAGAAAGTGGCATTCTTTTGCCTTGATGAAACGAGAGAGCTAGGCTCAGAGACGTTCGGGGACTGCTTCAGGTCACATAGCTGTTTAGCAGGAGACTCAGACCAGAGCCCCAAGACTTAGTGCTTGACCTTGGCTCATGGGAAACACCTGTAACTTAAGAGCCTTAGTGCAAGAGACACAGTGACTGACTCTTAATCTTGAGCTCTTTCTGCTACTTTCACACATTCCTACTTTGCATACAAAAGTTCACCTTCCTGAGCCAACTGAGGGTTGCATCTGAAAAAATTGTGTGTAAATGTGTATTTGTTTACACATAATGCTTATATATTTCCCTTACAAAAAAGTACGCATCTGGTGGTAAGGAGTTAAACAAAAAAAAAAGCATGAATTAAAAAAAAAAATCCGACCATCCATATAGGGCCTTCTCATTGCTATAATGATATCAGTTGCAACAAGTCCAAGGCCCGACCTCATTACAAGGGTTTAATTGCATTGTTACACGGTCTCACTTCTCCTCTCTGGCCTCTTTCTCTTTATGACAGCTTTAGAAAGGAATTTCAGCTCAAGGTCAAAGGAAATTAATTACTGCTTTCTTAATCTGTGCTCATCTACATTTAGAAAACTTTGGGCTTTCTACCAACATATTCTTGTCTCCTAGTTGTATAGACCCAAACTTATAAAAGTAACACCTGAGACCTTTGTAAAAAAAAAAAAAAAAGTGCACAGAAGTACTCAAATAGCATGTATTTAATAAGTGTGGATCATATTCCAAGAAAGCACCAGGTGTAGAAGAGAAATTCCAACCATTTAGCAAAGATAGCTGTGCTTTAAGAGTTGAGAATTATCTTACATAGAAAATTGCATCCCATAATTAGACTGGAGGCTATTAAATTGGAGTGTTAATAATGTTAATCTAGTAGTGTCAGTAAAAAAGGAGGTTCTAAGATAAAAGGACCATGAGTGGGCATATCGATTGGCTGTAGAATGACATAGCTACAGATTTAAACGTGGCTTTCTGTGGAGCATTTCCATCTGTAGTTGATTTACGCGTTAGGGGGGAACTGATTATTTTCCTGATTGTATTAACATTCTCAAATGTCCCTTCTTTTCCTTTCTCACCTCTTCACTGGCCAAGAAGACACCAAGTCAATGGATGTACGTCAATGGATATACAGATAAAGGATTGGAAGCCTGCATTCTATAGGTAATCGATAAATACAAATGTTCCGTCAGAGACGAATGACTCCAAATACCTCTCCCTGGGTATGTTTTTTTTGCCTATTGAGGACACTTTTGAAGGTTTGGTGATGGCATGGGTCTTGGGATATCTGTATTCTAGTGGAAACTCTGAGGCTATCTGGTCACGGGGTTGGACGGGTCACTTACCTACTTGATGAACCTTTACTTCTTTTCTAGATGATCTGATGATCTGTAAAGCACCTTCCAGCTTTATGACCCTCCATATTCAGTAGTTTCACGTATAACAACAGCCCTTAACAGAGGGGGGGCTATAGATATAGATATAGATATATAGTGCATGGTCTCTGGGGTCAGTCAGCTTGCTTCTAATCTCTGGTCCATCACTTACAGGCTGAATGACTTTGGGAAAGTTTCTCAATACCCCTTTGGCTTCCTCCCCCACCCTCATTTGTCTTTGTAAAGCACACAGTAAAGTTGTTGCACAAATTACATGCTCACAAATTCCCATCATTTGGTGAGGGCCTGATTAGCTAAGGTTTACTGGTCTCCAGCTAGATAAACCCATTGTAGGCAACTCAGAGAAAAATGCAATGTATGGATAGGGCAAGGAGTAAGTGTTGGAGTCAATGGAGAGCTGAACAACCAGGCCTTCAAAGCATGTGGATAAAATTTAATATGCACTCAATATGCATAAAACTGACCTGAGGGTCTTGTTAAAATGCATATTCTCATTCAGAAGGTCAGGGATACAGCCTGAGAATCTGCATTTCTATCAAAGTCTCAGGCGAGGAAATCCTGCTGGTTCCTAGGCCACACTTTAGATAAAGTCTAGAAGAAGGGAAGCCAAGTTAGTCCCAGGGATCTGGGAAGGAAGTACAAGTGGACAGGACCTTTCTTCTCGAGACATGGACATTGCTTTTTGGTTGGAGCTTCCTTTACTATGTTCGATATTAATATTTCTTGGGGAATCTGCAGGCCTCAGCCTGGGTTGCCATACACCCATACGCCCTTAGTGAGTGGAGGAAAGGTGACCTGATTGACAGTTCCTCTAAGGGGAACTGTAATAGAGAAGGATAGGTTCCCTAAGGTCACAGTTCTCAAAATGTGGTTCCCCAGGCTAGGAGCATTAGACTCAGGTGGGGACTTGTTAGAAATGCCAATTCTAAGACCCCCACTGCGGACCTACTGAATCAAAAATTGTGAAGGTAATGCCGAGCCACCTGAATTTTAATAAGCTCTCCAGAGTATTCCAATGCATGCTAAAGTTTGAGAACTATTTCGCCAAAGAAAAATCAAAGTATCTCACTGGAAGAAGGGAGAACGAATCTTGGGAGCGGCTATGGACCGTATTTTAGGATAGCAGCCTGAGTGGACCAATAACAGAAGGGCAAAACCAATACGTGCTGCCTATAGATACTTACTGTATGCCCAGCCATGAGCTGAGCAGTTGGTTAATATGAACACATAAAATTTCAGATAGTTGGTCTCCTGGGACCACTGGCCTTTGAAAAATAAGCATAGTTTTTTTGTTTCCTGATGTATTCATGTACCAAACATTTATGAAGGGCTACAAGAGCCTGTTGATTCAAAGTTAAACAATAGGCCTTTGCCGTAATACTGCCTAAGGTCCATTGGAGAGCCAGATGAATGGTTAACACCCACAGTCTAATATGAACGTCCCACGAAAAAGATAACAGCCATGTAACTTTCGTCAGTTCTGGGGTATGAATGCGATCAGCCAATGCTGCTTTGGTGGATGAAACTGAGCAGTGTTGTTAGCAAACCTGATATCCAGAGGGAGGTTTCAGGCAGAGGAAGCAGCCCACAGTAGGCCTGGGGCTCAATAAGAGATTGGTGTGTATTCAGAAGTTATGAACACATCATCCTGCAAGCCTCCAGAGAGCCAGATCCTTCTGAGGAATGGCTGGAGTTCAAATAGCAGGAGCTGAAGTAAGAGAGTCTTCTGTGGTAATCTGTACTTTAGTCTAAAGCTTGAGGTAAGGGGAGTGAATTAGATTTGATAAAAGCCAGGTTGCTATTTGGATGGTGAGAGAAAGGCATACAGTTGAGAAAGCACCTAGCTTTGGAAGACTCAGCTGCCTTGCCTCTCCCTCAATTCTTTAGGCTTACTCTTATTCTCTCTCTCTCTCTCTTTTTAATTTTTTAATGTTTATTTATTTTTGAGAGAGAAGAGAGAATATGAGCAGAGGAGGGGCAGAGAGAGAAGAAGACAGAGGACCCGAAGCGGGCTCTCCGCGCATAGAACAGGGCTTGAACCCATGAACCATGAGATGGTGACCTGAGCCGAAGTTCGACGCTTAACCAGCTGAGCCACCCAGGCACCCCACTCTTATTGTCTTAATACATTTGCCCCCTTACATATCTAAAAATATTCTGTAGCTGACTGCCAAACAACCTTAGTTAATGTGAGTGGAACAAATGATGTACAAGTGTGCTAAAATTCAGATTAAAAAAGTGTTTATTGCTCTGAGCACATAGCTTTGTTGTATACTTTCGGTATGTGTAGAGGTTGTGATACTGAACCATTTTATAATGCTGGTTGGGGTGTTGAGTATGATTTATCATGTTGTCTCAGAATGGTGGGTAAGGGCCAAATTTGAGGGAAAGAGGTGGCCATTGTGCCCCATCCTCAGGGGCCCTCAGGCCCCGTAGCCACCTGCCACAGGCATACTGAGAAGCACTGTTCAAAGCACCAGCATGGTCATCCGCTAGGTGAGTAAAATTTGAGATGCCTGAAAGAATGGGGCTAGGAGGTACTGGTAATTTGCTATTCAGTTGGACAGCCAACTAGCCAGGAGACTTAGTGATCTTCCCTTAGCTTCCAGAACAAAGAAGGGGGGCTTGAAGAAAGATGGTAGTGTACAGAGTTAGAGTGAGATGAAAAGAGATTGCATACCCACCCCTGACAAAGCAAGAAAAAGCGAACTTGGTTAGATAAATTTGGCAGAAAAAAGCTATTGGACCCGTTTTACACAAATAAGTAGAAAACAATGAGGGGGAGTCAAAGCCATGAGAGAAGTCAAATGAAGTTCTATGTCTGTTCAGGGAAGGAAAAGATTATATATTATTGTAGTAGATCAGAATTAGCTTCATGGACGAGGTGGAATTTGAGCTGCGCCTACAGCATAGGTCAGAATCACACACTTGGGAGTTTGGTGTCAATGGCACTCAGACAAAGAGCAAAGCAAGGTCCAGAGGGGGAAGTGCGTGTTTGTTGACCAAGCAGGGAGTGGTTCGGGTGCAAACTGCAAAGGTGAAATCTAAAACAATCTTGTGTCAGATGGTGGAAAGCCTTGGATGTCATTGTGGGGAGTGTGGGTAGGGGATAATCTGGGGAGGGGATGTCTTCGGACTTGGGCATTGGTATGACCCAAACTAGTCTAACTTGGGCATTGGTAGGACCCAAACTAGTCCTCCTCAACATTCTCATTCCACGGTATAGATAAACAATGAAAATTTGTGTATGGTACTCTGGAATAAAAGATGAGGTGGCTTTGCTAGAGGTGGACACTCCGGAAGTTTCTGGTGCCTGATCTTCAAAACCCAAGAGTTATAGGGATGAATATCTCGGTATATCTGGAGCAAACCCATCACGTACTGGTGCCTACTAGGTGCCAGGCATTGTTTATTGTTGGGATACCAAAGTGAACGAGACAGAAAATCCCCTGCTCTTATCCTAAGAGGGGAAGCGGACAATCAGCAAAAGAACAAATTGATATGATAAGGGTAGGCAGTGATTGAAACTAGGTAGAGAAAAAAAAAAAACACAGAGGAAAGAAAAGAGAGTGGTGGAGCACAGCCAGTGTTCCACCCCCATGGTAGCTTTGGTGAAGTGATGGTATAAGCCCAAGATCTAGAGGAAGGATATTCTAGTAAGAGAGAACAAGGTTTTGGACATTTGGAGGAAACACAGGAAGGGCCACACAGGAAAGAGTGAAGGAGAGACTACTGAGGGATGAAGTTGGGCTTATAGCCCACTTAGAACACGTAGGGCATGGCAGTTCATGGTAAGGAGTTTGTTTTAAATATCAGGGCAGCACAGTGAAGAGTTTTGAGCAGTGAAGCGATGGGGGCCAAGTTATTTTTTCAAAAATCGTTTGTGCTGCGGTGTGAAGAATCGATTGTGAGGGGTGAGAGAGGTCCGGGTTTGCACTAGGCTGTTGGCAGAGGAGGTGAAGGGAAGGAACTAGATTTCAAAGAGGCTTTAAAAGTCAAGCTGAAAGGAGCTGAGAGGACCTGGGATTGGAACATGAAAAGAAGAGAGGTGTCCAAATGAAGCACAGAATGAAAGAATCCAGTAGAACATGAAGATAGAAAAGAAAAGAGAGAGGAAAGGCACTAATATTTATTTTACTTTTGCTATTAAGCTGTCTACTAGTATGTTTGCTTTTACCCACAGCATATCATGACATAGAAATAATTCGCTCCCATTCGGTGTTGAAGAAATGGCGATTCAAAGCTTTAAGTGGTGACTGTAAGGGAGCTCAAAGTCATGCACAAAGAAAATGGAATAACTGGGACTGGGCCCCAGATCTTCTTGAGTTCTAAGTTAGGTAACAACTTCGCCCACAGGTAGAACAGCTTTGGATCAGTAGAGACAGGGAGGGGTTGAGGGCAAGACATATTGTGGAAGCAGTCAAAGATAACACGGAGACTTGAGGCGTCAGTGACCAAATGGTGGAAACTCTTCAGAACTGGAAAATTGCATGCTTCACCGGAGGTCAAAGAGGGGAGCTTCATGTTTAGCTTTAAACGACTTTGCCAAGGCATGAGCTGATGTGTGAGAAAGGATGATATCATTAGTGCGGTGTTCGGAATGTACCTGTGATGATGGTGGGTCACGTGGGTGAATTAGGTTTTGCTAATCACTGATGTTTGACCTCGCTGAGGCTCGGTCTGTGTAAGAATCCAGAATTGCCCATTCTGAAGGAAGAGGCTGAATTCCTATAGTAAAGAGAATCTCTGATGGCTCTGTACCAATTTCTTAAGATTTACAAGGAGATCCAAAACTTTGAAGAAAATTCCATCCATCCAGCTTGGCTTCGGAAAACATTTCCAACATTTCTAAGTAGTCCCGGTAAAATCCACATACAATTACTTTGTTATCACACACTTTCTGTGTTATTCTAAGATTACTCAGCGCACAGCTACTTTGTGACTCACTATGTTCTATTCATCTGCTGAATTCTTGCAGCCCACATTTGATTTAGTCCCCTGGCAGCACCTGAATTTAATGTTCCATCCCACTAATGGTGTCTCCCAGTTGACATGGCAAGCTGACATTTTGTGTATTACTTGCTGGATTATTTAAAGCTGGACTGTCCAATATGGTAGCTCCTGGCCACATGTGGCTATTTAAATTAAATTAATAAAAGTTAAATAAAATTTTAAATTCTGTCCCTTGGTCACAATACTCCCATTTCAAGCACTCAATAGCAACATTTGGCAAGTGCCTACTGTTTTGTGTAGAGCAGATATGGAATATTTCCATCATCACAAAAAGTATTTTTGGATAGCACTGTCTTAAAGCACCAGCGTTTGGCTTATCTTCGTAGGTCCTCTGTTTTAGAAATATATCAGCTTTATGAGAACTTTGTTCTTTGGGGCAACTGATCCACAGACACACTGCCAGTCCCCAAATACACACACACACACACACCTGTCCCAATGACCAAAGCTCAGGTACTAATATCATTCAGAACAAACAAGAATGGCAAAGTAGCAGCCCGTGGTGGTTGACCACTAGATGAAGACCAAGCAAGGGGAAAGTGGCTCCTTAGAGAAGTGTTGCAGCTAAATGAGCACATAGAGACAGAGTGGTAGCACCGATGAGAGGGAGGGAGATAAGAGCTATGACGTAGTCATCACATTGGCATAAGCAGTAGAATCTTTGATTCGATTCTTAACTGGATACCTTGAGGAAGAAGGAGGAAATGTGGAACTGGCAACAATGAGTGCCAAGAATCATGCCCAATCTTCAGAATTTAGGAGTGGTTAATATGGGTCAATGAATTTTAAGGCTGATTTGCTTGGAATAGAGACTCAAACCCTGTAGCACCACTGCTCTCCTTTCTACCCAATGCCAAAGCTGTCTTCACAAACATCTGGATTTCAGCCCCTCTGAAACCTGCTCTTTCTCCTCCTCTGAGCACGATCATTTGCCTAATGATGTTAGGGCTAATGCGCTGGCTGAAAGTCACAGCCTACCTTCAGTTCTGACAAATTTCAAGTCAATTATAAACCATTTTAAACAACCAGCCTGAACGTAATACCTGCGGGTTCTCTTGCATGGAGGAACCAAAATATAAAGCAAGATTGATTGATTTAGAAGTTGAGTGTTGTGGTGGTCAACGTGGAATTCTTCGATTTCTTTTCTATTTTTTTTTTTTTTTTGTTTCGGTAGAAGAATCCAGTTTCTACAATGAAATTATTAGATTTGAAACTACATTTTTTTCAATATAAGATTTAAAAAAAATTAAGTTAAATCGTGGATGAAAACTTCCTTTGGGGCAACTCTTTTTAGCTGACCTTGTCACATCACTTATGGTTGTGGAATCATTTTATCTTAGCTGTTGTTATTTATTGTTGTGATTACTTATTGGCACCCATTCCGTACTAGATAAAGAACGTGAAACCCGGAGAAGTCACTCCCTGGCATTCACAGCCCCAGTGAGAGGCAGACCTGAGATGCAATGAAAATAGCTCGCTGATTCCCTTTTGGGATATTTGTCTCTATTTTATAAAAACTTAAAATTCAGCGCAAAGGGTAGACTGACTGAAAGATCACTCAGAGAAGTTCACATTTAGGAACAACACATCAATGTCGATGAGTTAGGACGAAATTATTAGAGCATCATGGGTGAAGTATAATTGTAAAGCAAGCTAGCATTTCCTGCACCCGTCAGAAAGCAAAACCCACTTATCAAGACTATATTTTTTTTTTTTTAATTTTTTTTTTCAACATTTTTTATTTATTTTTGGGACAGAGAGAGACAGAGCATGAACGGGGGGAGGGGCAGAGAGAGAGAGGGAGACACAGAATCGGAAACAGGCTCCAGGCTCCGAGCCATCAGCCCAGAGCCTGACGCGGGCCTCGAACTCACGGACCGCGAGATCGTGACCTGGCTGAAGTCGGACGCTTAACCGACTACGCCACCCAGGCGCCCCTCAAGACTATATTAAACATATTTGAATAGAAGATGCAAGTGTTGCCACAGTGGGCGTTTACCTGGATATCTTTACAAGTATTTTTAGCTTCCTAAAATAGTAATTAAAAAAAAAAAACTTGTATTGGTTACATTGAGCAGTTGTATTGATAACACAGGGGCAGGAACTAATTAGGAAAAGAGAAAGAAGAATAACGAGTAGTTGAAATTTAAAGAAGCATTGGTCCCATGACCTTTTCATTGAATTTTTCCGAACACCGCTCCTCACCCGTGTGTCTGTGCTCCCCTCCAGAATGAGTTCATTACCAATAGCTAACTGGTCTCCTAGTCCCTTGTGTTTCCTTTTCTTGAAGCTCTCATCTCTTTGTATTATCGTTTTCTCTGGTCTGGGGCCACTACTCCCCTGTAAACCTCTCCATGACAAATTTGGTCTCCAGCCTACGCCAATGGGTGAGGTACATAATAGAATCTCAATAAGCACTTGATGGGTAAATAGATAATTAAACCCCATTTATTATCCTTAGTTATAGGGAAAGGATTCTCTTTAAAGATGGTTTTGATCATGTGGGCAAAAATAGATCATCTGACCCACCCAGGAATCTTGATAATCTCTTACCCGTTGAGGGAGTTATCTGATACTTAGAGTCCGTGCCTTGAGTCTCTCTCTGTCTCTGGGGCATGCCCTGCACAAAGCAAGTCTCTTTGCAAGGCTTACTTAGCAAACACTTGGGAGAAGATGCCAGAATTAAGTCGTAATGGTACATAGCAAAATATTCCTCTCTCCACCCTTCTGTCACTCTCAACAGTTGTGTTTTTGTGGGTTTTTTTCTTTTTCTATTTCTTAAATCTGAAACACCCTGCAAGTGACAAAATGAAAACCTATTCATAAAACTAGGGTCTTGCCAGGTTAGACACTTTGGTCAAGCAACATAATTCTATTTACCTGCAGTTTATAATTTACTGCGAAATTAACGCTATGGCATGTAAGGCCACTGCCACATAAAGGTAATTATTAACCTAAAGAAAAATCTGAATTTCCTTTTTGCTAACATGATAGGATTGAAACCTTTTCATATGTGAAGTTTACATGTATTTCACTTCTGATGATTGAAAAAAAGAATCTTGAATGAGGTTGACTGTATGTTTCAATCATTGGCCAAATTTGAATATACTTAAAAAGAATAAAGAGGAGGATAGATATTGCACTTTGTTTAAAAGTCCTCTTGATTCCTGGGCACTGAATAACATGAGACATTGGTAACTTTCTAAAGGGAGGCTAGTGGTTAATCCAGAAAGTGCCTCTTATTTTGTTTCTGTACTATATTAAAAAATACATTTTTTTTTTTTTTGGTAGAATCATCATTAACCTTGACATTCGGACTATTTCTTAGTTCGGATAGGAAACATCTCAAGTGTTTTCTGTTTTGAGATAGCTTCTACCTTCCATTTTAAAGGGGTCCTAGACGGGGCTCCTGGGTGGCTCAGTCGGTTCAGTGTCTGACTCGTGGTTTCAGCTCAGGTCATGATCTCACAGTTCATGAGTTCGAGCCATGCTTCGGGCTCCATGCTGACAGCACAGAGCCTGCTTGGGATTCTCTGTCTCCTTCTCTCTCTGCCCCTCCCTTGCTTGCTCTCTAGCTCTCTCTCTCAAAATAAATAAACAAACTTAAAAAAAATTAAAAAAAATTTAAAGGGTCCTAAATCCTTTTATCAGATTCCTTTCTCTTCATGAAATTTCTTGAATTTGTGACCATTTCTGCTTGTTACTTAAGTCTTTATCTCCATCATTCTCCCTCATGCTTTGTATCCTTGAGATATTTTGGAGACAGGCATGAAGAAGGGAGATGAGTTAATTCAGATTAAAGTCAAGTCCCACAATCTCTAAGGATTCCTCCGGCCCTCTCTGTACAGTTCTTTTGGCCTCAGGCAACAGACCAAGATGAGAAGAAATACTCCCTCTGCTTGGAATATTCTAGGCTGGCTCTTTCAAATAGTTAAGAGTACACACACACACACACACACACACACACACACAAGATTTGGTGAGGAAAAGATTCACTGAGAGGGAAATGTTTAAATCAAATCTCATCAGTAATCAAGAAAATGTAAATTAAGGTAATAAAATGCTGCTTTACCCAACAAGAAACAAAGTATTAAGGAAAAGGCGGGTGTGATATTCTTAGCTGTAGAGTGGAGAGTCACTTTTATTCAGAATCGGTGGGAAATTAAATTAGCACTGCCCTTTTAGAGAATACCAGAATAATAACTGTCAACACTTTACATATATATACTTTATGAATAGTAATTCTTTTTCTAGATATCCAACCTAAAGAAATATCCATATATTTGCACAAGCGTGTGCATATCAAGGGTCTGCATAATAATATTGTTTGTCAAGATTAAGAAATGGAAACAAGCCCATTGTGTACAACAGCTGTTTACAGGGCTCCCAGTGATGGCTGCCTCCTGGTGTTCATGTCCTTATGGAATCCCCGCCCTTTGCGAGTCAGCAGGACCTGGTGACTTGCTTTTAAGAACTCAAATGTGGCAAAAGTATCGAATGGCACTTCCAGGATGAGGGTTCAGACTTTGCCTTTTATTTTATTTTATTTTATTTTATTTTATTTTATTTTTTTGCTTTCAGATTCTCTTTTGCTCTTCTTGCCTTCTCCAAGAGAAGTTGGCTACCATGTTGCGAGCCCTTTGGAGAGAATGTGGGGCAAGGAAGTGATGACCTTGGCCAACATCCGGCAAGGAAGGACCTGAGATTTGCCAACCGTAATGTGAGGGAGCTAGGAGGTGGATGAGCCCGGAGATGACTGCAGGTCTGGTCAACACTATGAATGCTGCCCTTGTGAGACCCTCAGCCGCAGGGGCCAGCTAAACCACACTTGAGTGTCTGAATCACAGAAACTGAGATCATGAATGTTTATGGCTTTTAGCTGTGAAATTTGGGGGCAATTTGTTACTCAATCATAGATAATTAATACATCAATCAGTAGACTAATGCTTAAAGAAATTATGGTAATTCTATACTGTGGACTATTCATCAGCATTTTAAAAGTATGGTGTATCTCTTCGTGCATTAATATAGAAAGAATCTTAAATTTATTGTTAAAAATAATAAAGTTGCAAAACCATATGTGCAGTAGGACTCCATATAATTAAGAAAGCAAACCTTTGTATATCTATAAGTAATGATACATGCTTCTAAATCCAGAGAAAAGGTTTTGAAAGAAAAAAGGCAAAGTTGATTTGGTAAGGCGAATTTTTACATAATATTCTATTGTGTATGATCACTTGACGTTTTTAAACAATTCTTTTTCATTTTATTTTTTAGAGAGGGAGAGAGAGAGTGAGCAGGGGAGAGGGGCAGAGAGAGAGAGAGAGAGAGAGAGGAAGAGAGAGAGAGAGAAAATCTAAAGTAGGCTCCATGATTAGCATAGACCCTGGGACCCAAGACCTGGGATCATGACCTGAGCTGAAATCAAGAGTTGGGCACTCAACCGACTGAGCGACCCAGGCACCCCTAATTACTTGAAGTTTTTAAAGCAACAATGTATTCACACATTACTTATATAAGTAGGTAATATATAAATAATAAGTAATAAATAAATAAGTAATATATAATAAATGCTTATTATATACTTACATATATAAGTAATATATTTAAGTTCTTTTAAACTCTATTTGGAAATGTGATTATAAAATTTAAAAAAGCCTAAAAATAAACTGCCCACCTACTACGCAATTATAACCTTTTCTATGTCCATTCCTTTTCCATTCTTGTTTTCCATCCCCCTCCCTTCTCACGCAACATGAGTGTAGATAAAGATGTAAGATATGTTTGAACAGCACTGACATCAACTGTGCATGTGATTTTATAACCTTTTTTTCCTTAATATATAGTAAACATTTTCCATGTCACTAAATATTGTCCAACAACAGCCGTGTTTAATATCTACAGATTATTTCAACATATGGTTATACCTTAAGTTAATTACTTAATTAACCTGTTATTGTTATACATTTGGGTGGTTTTCAATTTTTCTCTATTACAAATAATTCTGTGATTAATGTCTTCCTTGATTCACCTTTGTGCAGTCAATGTTTATTGCCTTAGCATTAATTTTTTTATAAGGGAAATTGTTGGATCAAAAAGCGTGCAATCAACAATTTAGGCTTTCTATACATTTTACAAAAAGATAACAGTGATAGCACTCAGTAGAATAGTAACGGAAAGACTAAAGATAACAGTGATAGCACTCAGTAGAATAGTAACGGAAAGACTAAAACCAGTGGTACAATATCATGCTGCCCAACTTAAACGCTGGCCACTTTCTTCACTGTTGTGTTTACTACAGAAAATAACGGTGACGATGGTGATGATATTTATTCAGCAGGCCAGCGTAACAAACATCCAAAAGAAAGGGGAAAGCATAAAACACATCCTAGACGTTCTTTTTTTCCCTAACATCAATAAAAATAATATTTATTTATTTATTATTTTTTTTAAATGTTTTTATTTATTTTTGAGACAGAGAGAGACAGCATGAGCAGGGGAGGGGCAGAGAGAGAGGGAGACACAGAATCCGAAGCAGGCTCCGGGCTCTGAGCTGTCAGCACAGAGCCTGATGTGGGGCTTGAACTCACAGACTGAGATCATGACCTGAGCTGAAGTCAGATGCCCAACCGACTGAGCCACCTAGGCGCCCCAATAAAAATAATATTTAAAAAGAATTCTGCTTACAAATGACTTTCAAAATTTAAGAATCATGGTGATGTTTGTTTTCAAAAAGAATTTTGAGTTAAAGGGGGATATAATGTCTTCATTTGTAGCTTGTGTGTCCTTGTAGTGTTTATGACAAGTTCTTGAAGGTACCAACTCATACATTAACTCGTACATAAATGTATACGCTAATATATACAAGTTTTTTTTTTTAATCGCACTTGAATTAACTCTTTAAGACCAATCAAGTGTTTAGTTCACTGAAGTAAGACTTCTTGAAATAGTAGTCTGGCTATCAAGAATAGTTAAGGGAAGTTAAAGATGAGAGACTTATGATTTCTAGACCTCTGAAATTAAATCACTTTTGAAGCAAGAGTTTACAAATATAAATACATATGCAATAAAATATATATAACATGTATAAGATGTAAAATACACATCATAATATGAATATGAAATATAGAAAAATAATATATAAATAATACAATACATAAAATATACAGTATATAATAAAATAAATATATACATATAATAAAAGCAACCACATACTCCTCTTCTCCATTATATTAGGAATCCAAGAGCCATAACTAGAAAAGGGTTGACTTTGACCTTGTTCTGACAAACCTTTGCTCCAAGAGCAGTTAACAATGGCCGTCCAGAAGAGCCAATTTTTTTGTGTATCATACATAAGCTCAACAGGCATTAATTGATGTTAAAACCAAAACTTTAGTAGAAGATATTGTTATCATTTTTTGGTTGTTGTATACAAAAGAGATTCCTTTGTGGTATTCTGATATACATACTTTAAAGAAGCATGGTTTTTGTGTGTTTGTTTTAGAGTTTTAGAGAGAGAGAGAGAGAGGGCACGAGCAGGGGAGAGGGGGTAGATAGAATCTCAAGCAGGCTCCGCATTGAGCATGGACACAGGGCTTGATCCCATGACCCTGGGATCCTGACATGAGCTGAAATCAAGAGTCAGATGCTCAATCGACTGAGCCACCCAAGTGCCCCAGATGCACGATTTTTATTGAAGTCTCCAGAGGATCTAGTAAATATTAGGTACAAATAAATAGTCAAACAAAGGTTTTACTGGTTAAAATAGCATTTGAAAATCCATGAATAAAATCAGTGTCCATATTTTACAGATGAAAAATAGAAGGCTAGAGAAATTTGGTTTCTTACCCCAGGCAACAAAACCAGTTTGTACCAGCGTCAGAACTAGAATTTAAATCTTCATCTTGCTCTCCAAATTAGGTTTCATCCATGAATATAATCACCACCTGTTGTTTCATGAACATTGTTCCTCTTCAGTAACATTACATGACCTTCTGGTAGCAGGGTAGGTATAAGAATTTCCCAGTGTCTGGCTAGAGCTCAAGATGAGATTCGTAGTAATTTTTCAAAGGTTAGTAAGCTCGAACACCACCATGCTTGCAGACTAATGGCAAAATCAACATTTGCTTCCTGATAGGAGGCAATCAGGAAACCCTCTTCTAGTGAAAGTTCTATCCCCAAGGCATAGGTAAGGTAGGCTGCACGTTCTGCATAATGTCCAGCTCAGAGTGATATAAGATATCCAGAGTTTCATGATGACCTTGGACGTAGGAAGAAACTCCAACATCTAAAGGAACCTTGGCAGTCAAAGTTGGTACTTAATAGGGACGCCTGATGGCTCAGTTGGTCAAACATCTGACTTCAGCTCAGGTCATGATCTCAAGGTTTGTGGGTTCGAGCCCTGCATCGGGCTCTGTGCTGACAGCTCAGAGACTGGAGCCTGCTTCAGATTCTGCTTCTCCCTCTCTCTCTGCCTCTCCCCAGCTTGCACTCTAACTCTCTCTCTCTCTCTCAAAAATAAACTTTAAAAAATAAACTTTAAAAAAAAGATTGTACTTACTAATTCTAAGAGGCAAGGAGAAATATTTTTGGGTGAGGAAAAGGGAATGTGAATGACTATGCTTGCCTTTAAAATAATGAAAAGAGCTAGGAAGTAAAAATCGCAATATGAGGGGCGCCTGGGTGGCGCAGTCGGTTAAGCGTCCGACTTCAGCCAGGTCACGATCTCGCGGTCCGTGAGTTCGAGCCCCGTGTCAGGCTCTGGGCTGATGGCTCGGAGCCTGGAGCCTGTTTCCGATTCTGTGTCTCCCTCTCTGCCCCTTCCCCGTTCATGCTCTGTCTCTCTCTGTCCCAAAAATAAATAAAAAAAAAAGTTGAAAAAAAAATCGCAATATGATAGAACTAGAGACTTCCTTAAAGATACTTTTGCAAATGAAACATGGAGACTGCCTAGAAACGGACTTAGAAATAAATTCCAGTTCTCTGTATTTTATTTGTAGTGCATTTTCTGCTCCCTACATAGGACGTAAGAATTATTCTTCCTTTCCAACCAGTTTTGGGTAATTCCTCTTTGTAGTATAGCCAATTACATCTGGAAATCTCCCTTGGCTCTAATAAAGGGTGAACACAATCTCTGCTACTCATGAAAACAATTAAACTTAAATGAGTGTTTCTTTTAAGACTCAAGCTTTGTTCCCATGTATGATTTGAAGTCGTACACTGCCATGACTTCAAATGTGACATTTGAAGTCCATTCTGGGCTGCCACCTTGAGTCACATTTGAAGTTAGATGCTCCAGAACTGGAACCATTGAAGGCTAACCCTTCACTGGTAAACAGAACCTCACCCACTTCAATGAAGGATTGAGTGACTGAGCCCAATGTGGGCTGAGGTGCTAAGAGATCGTATTCTAGGATGTCGTTCTTGGTAACATCCAGAATCATTCAAGGTGGTCAATTCCAAACAGTTCTGCTTCTGTGACTTCTTTGGGCCTAAAGAGTTAACACAAGAAGGTCAGTATGTGTGATATTTGATGTATATGATATGACATCATAGGACTTGTCTTCAATGCATGCACACACACACACACACACACACACACACACACACACATTGCTACAAATCAAGTAAAGAGAAGAAAAAGGCAATGGACACTCAGGAGTAGGTACAGCAATCCCAGGCAACATAAGGACTAGGGAAATAATGCAGAATTACCAAAATCTGTAGATATTGTATCTTATATCTGATTCTTCATTTTTCTCATCCCTTTCACCTCTAACATAATACTCTTAAGAAGTTAGGTAAGAATGGAAACATCTTCCATATCTAAGACCAGTTTAAAAGATACCAAGTATAGGGGCACCTGGCTTGCTCAGCCGATGTGGCGGACTCTGAATTTCATCTCAGGTCACAATTTCATGGCGGTGAGATCAAGCCCCACATCAGGCTCTGCACTGCGTGTCTGCACTGGGATTCTCTTTCTCTGTCTCTTTGTGTCTCTCTGCCCCACCCCTTCCCCCCACCCCGCTTGTGCTCTCTCTTTATCTTAAAATAAATAAACTTAGAAAAAAAATATTCCAAGTAGAGCTGTCTGAATGGAAACAGAAGATACAAGGAGCTCTAAACAATAAAGAGAATCAGTGGGGCAGGGCCAGATTGTGGAGGACTTTGAAAGCCAGGAAGAAGCTTCTGGATGTAATACTGAAGATCACAAGAATTCATGTGTAGGTTTGTTCTGTAACTTTTTTTTTTTTTTTAATTTTTTTTTTCAACGTTTTTTATTTATTTTTGGGACAGAGAGAGACAGAGCATGAACGGGGGAGGGGCAGAGAGAGAGGGAGACACAGAATCGGAAACAGGCTCCAGGCTCCGAGCCATCAGCCCAGAGCCTGACGCGGGGCTCGAACTCATGGACCGCGAGATCGTGACCTGGCTGAAGTCGGACGCTTAACCGACGGCACCACCCAGGCGCCCCTCTGTAACTTTTTAATAAAAGAAATGATTAGCTAAGAAGTTTGTTTGGTAAGGACATGTTGATTCTATTGTTATATATATATATATATATATATATATATATATATATATATATAGTGACTATACAATTAGGAATTTGAACAAGCCAGAAAATGGGTTGGGATTTTGGTTAAGAATGATAGCAAAGTGTAAGGGCAAGTCAGGAAAAGGATGTAAAGAATCAAGAAGATTTTAGGTAGATGGAACATAAGGATGAGTGGGAGGTGATATGTATTTAGGATTAGAGAGACCTGGGTTAGCTATTGGTTGGTTCTACTGTGTACTAGCTTTGTGCCCTTATTCATTCTGTCTGAGCCTTAGTTTCTTCACTTGTAAAATGAGAATGATAATAATAATACCTACTCCTTGGGCTAGTTGCTATGAGGTGTTGTAATGTATGCTAAAATACCCAGTCCAGTGCCTGGCACATAGCTAGTGTTCAAAGTTACTGGTAAATCTTTGAGGAATTAAGACGGATAAGTGACCACCCCATGCTTTCTCATCTGGGAGACTGATGGAATGAATTGTAGACAGAATTGGGATCGTTGAAAACAAAGGGCCTGCATATGGAACAGGGAAGGAAGACAGTGAGGGAGAGAAAAAGGATAATTGGTTATTTTAGAGTGGGAGATCTTTGTTGAGGACTGATTCAGACCAAGACCATTGGGATCAAGAGATGCAAATACTCTTGGGGCTGGAGGGTTGCTGGAAGCTGATGTGGGGGTGGCTGTGGGACACGGTCCTGGAGACGTCCATCAAGGCCATCAGAGAATATCACCGGGGGTGTAGTGACAATACAGACAAGCCATTACAGTATGGGAACTCAGATGAAGTTCAGGACAGAGTAAATATAGAAAATCAGAAACATTGGACTAAAGTGTAGGTTAAAAGAACCCACAACTGATTTAAAGATTTATGGGCAGGGGGGCCTGGGTGGCTCAGTCAGATGAACACTGGACTCCTGATTTCAGCTCAGGTCATGATCCTGGGGTCGTGGGATCAAGCCCACGTTGGGCTCTGTGTTGAGTGTGGAGCCTGCTTAGATTCTCTCTCTCTCTCTCTCTCTCTCTCTCTCTCTCTCTCCCACTGCCCCTCTCCCCCCTGCTCACTCTCTCTCTAGAAAATATAAATAAATAAATAAATAAATAAATAAATAAATAAATAAATAATAAATAGCTTTATGAGCAGTTTACAGAATGGCAAATATTGATGCTATAGAATTCCTGGATCCCCTTAGGAAGACTAAAGAAAGAAGATTAAGAATTAATACCTATACCGGGGCGCCTGGGTGGCGCAGTCGGTTAAGCGTCCGACTTCAGCCAGGTCACGATCTCGCGGTCCGTGAGTTCGAGCCCCGCGTCAGGCTCTGTGCTGACGGCTCGGAGCCTGGAGCCTGTTTCCGATTCTGTGTCTCCCTCTCTCTCTGCCCCTCCCCCGTTCATGCTCTGTCTCTCTCTGTCCCAAAAAAAAAAAAAAAAAAAAAAAAAAACGTTGAAAAAAAGAATTAATACCTATACCTAATGCAGCACATCAATCAATCAAGAGGAATTCTCAAAGAAAGAAGAAGATAGGCTTCTCAACACTGAATTGCTTACAGTGTCAATTGCCTAAAAGTAGGAAAAGTCCAGAAACCTACAAGCTAATTGAGGGGATAATAAGAACAGAAAGAGACATCTTGCAAGTGGATTCCGAAGTTAAATGCAAAAGAATTATTTCTATTTTTCATATTTTAAAATGTTTGAAATCAGGATATATCTTGTAATTTAAAAAGTAATTGTCAGTGTATTTCCTTTCTTAGTGTTAGATTACAGAATGGCTCACCTTATAATCAGTGGCTTCTTACATTCACTTAAAGAGATTATTTTGGTTTTGCTTTTACATATGAAAGGATGGAGGCATTCAATTATAAAGTGTGCAGTTAGGAAAGAAAAGGGAATATATTGAATTTTTCATGCAATCACTGGAGAACACACATTTTTTTTTTTTTAATTATACAAGACATTTATCAAGAGTATCCATGTTTTGGGCAAGATAGGAAATGTCAGTAAGAAGTAAATGGTTAATATCACAAAGAACATACGTGTTCTCTGATCAATGCTATAATTTAGAGATGACTAAGAAAAAAATAGTGGGGCACCTGTAGCCTCAGTTGGTTAAGTGTCTGACTTCAGCTCAGATCATGATCCCACGGTTCACGAGTTCAAGCCCCGTGTCGGGTTCTGTGCTGACAACTCAGAGCCTGGAGCCTGCTTGGGATTCTGTGTCTCTCTCTCTGCCCCACCTCTGCTCACACTCTCTTTCTCTCAAAAATAAACAAACATTAAAAAAACAAAGGAAAAAAATAAAGAAAAAAACAGTCAAAGATCCCCACATGTTGGGATATGCAAAACAATCCTTTAATGATTCATGGGGACAGGAAGAAAGCATAAAGGAAATTTAAATATATTTAGATGTGAACACTAAAATAGTAAAGATCAAATTGCATGGGCATCAGATAAGGCAGTACTTAAAGCAAAATATATGGCTCGAGGTGTTACATGATAAAAAATAAATGCTGAAAGTTATTTAGCTAAGCATTCAGCTTAACAATTTGGACAAAGAACAGTAAAGTAAGAAAAATAGAAGGATGGAACGATAAAATTAGAAATTAACGAAATAGAAAACCAGAAAAATAGAATTAACCAAAAAATAAACTTTGACTAATATTGATTGAGGAAAAAAGTGTAATAAGAAAGACAATATAGGGGCACCTGAGTGGCTCAGTTGGTGAAGCATCAGACTTCGGCTCAGGTCATATTCTCACGGTCCGTGAGTTCAAGCCCCGCGTCGGGCTCTGTGCTGACAGCTCGGAGCCTGAAGCCTGCTTCAGATTCTGTGTCTCCCTCTCTCTGCCCCTCCCCCGTTCATGCCCTGTCTCTCTCTGTCTCAAAAATAAGTAAACATTAAAATAAAAAAAATTAAAAAAAAGAAAGACAATATAGAATCGATATAGAAGTAGAAAACAACCCACGGAATAGGGTATAGAACTTATCAACAGGCTCATGCATGTATGAAAACATTACATATAACAAGGTTGATATTGTCCATTCGTGGCGGAAAAAGAATAATTCAAAAACTAGTACTGGATCTTTTTTTTAAAATAAAAACATTAAATAGGCTCACAAAAGTCAATTCTAGGTAAGTTAAGGATTTAAAAAGCAAAACTTTAACTATTTGGAAGAAAGGAGAGGTAAATATCTTAACATATTCAGATAGAGAATGATTTCTTAAATTTCTTAAATGACAAGGTATAAAAATAAAAGAAAATGTTGATAAATTTGGCCACGTGAAAATAAAAATATCACGAGGTGAAAGGTAGTGTAAAAATGCTTAGAAAATATACATTAGAAGATTTTTGCAACCTCTCCGACCAAATAAAGGCTTACTGTCTAGAGTAATCGGAAAATCCTGCAAATCAAAAAAAAATCAAATTAACGGAAAAACGGACTAACGATGTACCGGAAAACATGCGTGACTAATAAACATATAGCGAGATGCTTACCCTTACGTACTGATCAAGGACATGCAAATTAGAATCACAAGAGGACAATTATTATCGCAGGCGGCCGATGTTCGAAACTCAAAAAGCCAATACAAAGTTTTGGTGAGGATCTAGAGCAAAAAGAACCATTTCTTTGAAGAATGATTTGGCAATACTCGGTAAAATCAAAGACATAAGATCAAAGGCTTTGCTTCCAACCACTTTCAGCTCTGGGTTTGGAAGGGCAGTTCTCAAAATTTAGCTTACATCATGATTGCCTGGAGGGCTTGTTACACTCTGCTCCTGTGACCTTAGAATTTGCATGAGGGGTAAGTTCCCAGATAATGCTGGTGGTGCTGGTCTCAGGACCCCACTGAGAACCCCTGCCCTGGAGATCTGGTCCGACAAGAGCCCAGGGAGACAAGCATAAGAATATTCATTGCATCGGGACGCCTGGGTGGCTCTGTCGTTAAGCGCCAGACTCTAGACTTCGGCTCAGGTCACAATCTCATGGTCGGTCGGTGAGCTCGAGCCCCTCACTGGGCTCTGCGCTGACAGTGCTTGGGATTTTCTCTCTCCCTCTCTCTCTGCCCCTCCCCCACTCGCCCTCTATCTCTCTCCCAAAATTGATATTTAAAGCACAAGTAAAAATGTAAAAATGTATGGTGAGAAGAATATATAAATTTGTGTAGCAATAAGAGAACCACCCCAGGACGGTGATGATCTCTGGGCAGGGAAGAGACAGCAGTGAATCTGGGGAAAACACACAAGGGGCCTTGACGTACTGATGATGTCTTATTTATTTATTTTTTTGGCATAAAAGACTAAAGCAAAATGGAAAAATGATAAAATCAGGTGGGTACGTGGACGTTTGTCGTATTATTTTCTAATTTTTTTTTTGGTGTCTTTGAAATATTTCATAATAATACTAATTTGAATGAAGATAGAAATAACTAACTAAACTCAGAAGCCTGTTAGCTCCCAGACAGAGTATTCGGTTTGGAAGGACTTTTAATTTGATTTGATGTAGAGTTTCTTTAACGCTAAAATATCAACAAAAGAAGAAAAGTAACAAAACTAGGTATTTCAGAGAAAGACTGGTCATCTAGCAAGTTCAGAGTACGTTTGTAACTAATTTTAGCCTCTACTTTCATACCCTGTATTTAAACTCATTTAATCCTCGGGGCGCCTAGGTGGCTCAGTCGGTTAAGCGGCCGACTTCGGCTCAGGTCGTGATCTCGCGGTCCGTGAGTTCAAGCCCCACGTCAGGCTCTGTGCTGACTGCTCAGAGCCTGGAGCCTGTTTCGGATTCTGTGTCTCCCTCTCTCTCTGACCCTCCCCCGTTCATGCTCTGTCTCTCTCTGTCTCAAAAATAAATAAACATTAAAAAAAAAAAATTTAAACTCATTTAATCCTCTCAGCAACTCAAAAATAAGCAGAAAGGAAGTTGTTATTCCCATTTTACATGTGGGGAAACTGAGGCTTAAGGAGGCTAAGGCACCAAATCGCCAAATAAATGCCGGAGCCTGGGCAACCACCTGGGCCTTCTACAACTGGTCTCTAACCTTCAGGTAGGCATCCGGAGATGTAAATATCCTAATCAGTCTTCTTCCAGCTGAGTTGGGAATGTAACTTTTTCCTGCCAATCTATTTTGACCCTCATAAAAAACTCAAAGGATTCCTTGTTTATTAAAATGCTGTCGGCCAGGGATTGGATGTCACGTTCTTGGGTTTTTTACAAGCTCCTGGAGGCAATGAGGCAGCTGAGGGCTAAAGCCTGGATTTTGAAGTTTGTACGGTCTGTTTTCAAGTCCTTATTCCATCACTCACTAGCTGTGTGACGCAGGCATTTTATTAGCGTGGAGGAACCTCAGTTTCCTTATCTGTAAAGTGGGACCACCTCACTGGTGGGGATTGCCTTATGTGTGTGGGGGGGGGGGCGTAGCTCAGCGCCTGGCGTGTGAGAACAGCTCAAAAAGTAAGTACCATTTGTTGAATAGTTACGACTCTTATTGGTTCCATATTGATGCTTTATTAAATGTATTCTTTTTCTCTCATTCCATCTGCCCCCGACCAGGGGTTCTGTCAATCTTAGTATCTCCGGCACTAAAGGTAAGCACGGATGTCCGTGTCTCATCAGTTGATTTCTGTCATTTCAGGATGGAGGAGGGGATGGGGAGAGAAGAGGGAGAGGGGAAGGGAGAGGAAGGGAAATTACTGCAGTTTTTCAGTTCAGCAAAATGCTTGAACAGTTACAAAGTATAAGACGCGGCACAATGTGGATGCAGGCGGGTCATGATATGTATTGAAAAATCTGACCCACGCTGAGACCATTTCTTCAAAACGACGTAAGGGGCGCCTGGGTGGCTCAGTCGGTTGAGCCTCCGGCTTCGGCTCAGGTCACGATCTCGCGGTCCGTGAGTTCGAGCCCCGCATTGGGCTTTGTGCTGACAGCTCGGAGCCTGGAGCCTGCTTTGTCAGGCTATCATTGTAGTATTATTATTATCATTATTAATTATTATTAGAATAGCAGGGAGACTCATCAGTCTCTCTCTCTGCCCCTCCCCCACTCATGCTCTGTCTCTGTCTCAGAAATAAATAAACATTAAAAAAATTAAAAAAAAACAACAATGTAAAAAACAGCTAGCTTGTACTTTGTGTAATCATCATTGTGATTTCCCACTGGCTTACGTCCCTGGATCTTTGCTTACGCTGTTTCCTCTGCCTGGTGAGCCTCTTCTGCCTGGAAAATCTAACTCCAGAGTCAAAAAACTAATTCAGGGATTTCTTGAGCCAACTCTGGCCCCCAGTGGAACTGATGAGTCTCCCTGCTGTTCCAATAATAGTAATTTAATAATAATAATAATACATTGATAGTAAGCTTCTATCTAAACACTTTATCTAACTTAACTGTCAATCTTCCTCACAACCATCAAAATCTCCCCAGTGTAGGGTTTCTCCAACCAGATCCGGTAGAATACTTATTTTTCCTAAGAGGTCAGCAGGTAAACCTGGAAAATAAGAGGAAAAAACAGGCTAGTTTTGTTTGCCAAAAAAGTCTTGGATAGCATAATAGTCACAGTTTCAAGGCTCTGAGAAGTCCTGTAATAAGGAAACCTGTTTAATTTTGCTTCTCACAGAGTTTCCCAAAGAAAAACATGCCCAGATTCAGATTTTACCTTGTTCTTTCTTTCTTCCTCTTCTCCTTATCCACTTTTCCCCACCCCTTCTCTTCCTTCCCCATTCTGACACACGTTGGGTAGACATGTTTCAGTGCCCACATGTAGTTTTGTACTTATCTATCTATAGAGTATTTCTTTATTTTTAAAAAAATCTTTTTAGTGTTTATTTTTGAGAGAGAGAGAGAGAGAGAGAGAGAGAGAGAGAGAGAGAATGAGTGGGGGAGGGGCAGAAAGAGAGGGAGACACAGAATCTGAAGCGGGTTCCAGGCTCTGACCTGGAACCTGATGCGAGGCTCGAACTCATGAACCAAGAGATCATGGCCTGAGCAGAAGTTAGGTGCTTAATCTACTGAGCCCCCCGGGTGCTCCAGTAATTACTTTTTTCTATATAGCCTGTGAGCTTTCTTTCTTTCTTTCTTTCTTTCTCTTTCTTTCTTTCTTTCTTTCTTTCTTTCTTTCTTTCTTTCTTTCTTTTTTTCTTCAAGCTTATTTATTCATTTGGAGAGACAGAGAGAGTGAGTGGGGGAGGGGCCGAGAGAGGGGGAGACAGAGAGAATCCCAAGCAGGCTCCACGCTGACAAACCTGATGCTCAGCTTGAACTCACTCAGATTATGACCTGAGCCAAAGTCAAGAGTTGGTTGCTTAATTGACTAGGCCCCCCCGGGCCTCCCCCAGCCTGTGAGCTTCTTGAGGATGAAACCGTGTCTCGTTGTTGTGTCACTAGCTCTGTTCACTGTGACATGATGGCCGTGTGCAGGTTTCTTATCAGGTTTCGTTCAGGAATGTGTTCCTCAAAAGGGAAAAGTGGGCATCGAGAAAAGCTGACCTACTGGACGTTGGTGACTGGTTGACCAAATGTGCCAAGACCAGACCCCAAACAAGAAAGACAGCTAGAAGGACATATGAGAAAGTTTGGGCCAAAGAGGGGAGGTAAGAGGTGTAATGTCACCTGTTACTGGCACCATTGGCCTAGAATCACCAAACTGGCCTGTTAGTAAAACAAAACAAAACAAAAATCCGTGGAACTCTGGCCGTCACATAAATACCTGGGAGAAGGACGCCTTTCTTCATGAAAGAGTCCAGGAGCCAAGACAGATGCCTCAGAAAAGCATGTGGGTTGGCAAAGCCAATGGTTGGTCTGCGGGGGGCCCGTTGGCAATCTAAAGGCGTAAGGCCTTTTGGCAGTTTGGTAGCTTGTGATGCGGACCCGGTTGCAAGAAGAGTGGCCCAACCAGGGAGTCCCGACTAGAAAGCCCTTGACATCTGGGACTTCAGAGGCCTACAAGACAGAATTCGCTGAAAGAAGCCATTCCAAAAATAATCTTGTTACATGGGACGGCAGAACAATATTCTTTCCTGAAGCGGCTTTGATCGGAGAAGGTATGCCTCGGAGGTGTTTATTATCTCTTCCTCAAAGACTGTGAGTAAAACTACAAATGCTTTTTGGAAATTAAAGCCACAGGTTCCCAAAGGGAACGCTGGTTTAACAATTTCTACGTTCTAAGTGTTCCATGTATGTTCACTCACTGCGTCCCCACAGTGACTTCATGAGGTAGCAGTGATTATTATCCCCCTTTTTACAGCTGAGAAACTGAGGTACAGAGAATTAAGTAACCAGCCCGAAGTCGTACAGGTAGTCATGGATGGAAGTCAGGTTGAAATCGTTGCTGGTTTTGTTTCTATCACTGACTGCACTTTTCCTGCACTTGCGTGGTGAGCAACATTTTCACAGTTTAGGGTTGGGTTCCACCTGAGTAGTTTGAGACTGTTGTGTTGTTCTGCATAGACGCTGGAGTTATAAAACGATGACAATTGTGAAGGACGCCTAAGAGACCTACCACCATAGGGCAGTGGACATAAGTGTTAAAGCAAACGTGAATCTTGGAGGAACTGGGAGAAAATCTATGCATCTCTCGGTACTTGTAAATCTCACCTCTTGTGGAGTAGGACGGGGTGGTGGAGGGAACAGACAGTGGAATATATGAGATCATGGAAACTGATTCTTTCATCAGGAACTCCACTGCCCCCTTGAGAGGTCACCTGCCATGTGCAGAGGGCGTTCAAGGCTTAGGTGACACGACTGGCATCAATTTATCCATCGGAGGCTTCCTTATCCAGGAGCCCATGCACACAGATAAGCACAAAAGTCGTAAAACATGAAAAAGGAATTAGAAAACGAGACTTTACATCCACCTTAGGGACTTTGAAGCCAGGTGATGGCAGAATGGGTCTCCCGGCTGGAATCTGAGGAGGGGGCACTTTGGTTTTTAGATTTGGGGCAACAGATATTCCTTGTGTACGAGGCAGAGTGAAGCCAAGTCCAGAGGGGAGAAAATGATACACTAGTAAGAGAATGGGGAGCAGCCCTGTTCAGAGACGGGGTTTGGAGAACGGATGGAGAAGTAGGGACGTCTCCGAAGCGGCTGCCTTCCAATGTGCGGGAAACCGCATCTGAAGCCACTCGTAACGTCTCTTTGAGGCAGGTTCCAAATGCCTGGCCCATAGCAGGTGCTCAGCGAGTGTTTGCTGACATAATGAATGGATCGCACAACGCAAAAACGTGAAGGGGTTTTGTGGCATCTCAGGACCGCCTACCGGTCAATTAGCCTGAGATCAAATAGAAAATATGGCTATAGAACATGTGAGCCCTCAATTCCTGGACCACATTTCAGACGCTAAAACGTTGGACTCACTCTTTGGGAGTGTGTGAAGATGGCCTTGGGCACCTGTAGCGTGATGTCTAATGTCTAGCCTATGCCTGCTGATGTGAACTACCTTTCTTTGGGCTGTGTGCGGTCTTTTCTTGTTTAAAGCCATGAGAACTACAGACCCCAGGCCCCAGTACCTTGGATTTATCCACATATCCATAAAAGCCTAGCAACCAAAGGTATTATCTTTATTCAGAAGAAGTAGGGCACTTTTAAGGTTCACGAATATATATATATATATATATATATATATATATATATATATATATATGCTGGGTTCTGAAATGGTCATTTTTTCCCCCTCAGCTATGCCATTATAGTGATCAGCCAAGCTCTGGCAAGGTAAATACTTTTGGAAAATAAGTGGAAATTTGCTGCAAATCAGTCCCTTTTGTGCATGGCCGCGGGAGCATGTTGAAATGTTTGGACACTAATACCCATTCATTTTCTTGGCTCCATAAATAAAAGCCGCCAGCTCTGTGGCGGCCGTGAAATGGTATTCTTCAGGGCCCAGCAGGGACCCCCCATCCTTATTACCACTGCAGGGGGCAGGACAGGCCCAAAATAGCAAGACAACTAAATCAAGACATTTTCAATGTCTAACAAAATGACTGTGTTTTAGAAAGAACCAAAAGGTTGGAAAAAATTGGACAGCTTTTGTACTTAGTGTAATACCTTTGTTAAAAGAGTTCAGATGGGAAAAAAGAGTCTTTTAAAAATGCATAAGCATATTTCGGAATATCATTTAAAATCTCCAAGGATCTTATGAAACTGTGAATCGAAGGTACCGATGGAGTCATCAGAGGATTCAAGCTGAAGATCTATTCCATTTGGGGACCCCAGACCACGGATTGCCATGTGGGCCGTCAGCAGAACTGGGCCAGTCTTATTATGTGTGCAGGTTTGATGGGGGGGGGGCGGTGGTGGGGGAACTTCAAAAGGAGGTCACAGAAGCTTTTGAAGGAAGCTGAACAGCTATTTTGGCCTTCAGATCTTTTTCAAATTAAGACTTTCTTTTTTTTTTTTTTCCTAAGTAGGCCAGTAGACCTGAAGATGTTTTACCTGTTACCCTTTCTTTCATCCAAGGGAGAAATTGGCAGGAGTATTTTCTAAGAGTCCTAAAGGCATGGCAATAGTTGGGTGGGGAAGGGGGTGCTGGAGAAAAGTATTCCGAAGGTATTTGGGGATTTTCTCCCTTTTCACTGCCACTCCGCCCTGACAGTTAAGAAGTATTGTCCACCGATTTCGAATAAACAATTAACTCCTCTGGTTGGCATATTATATATCCGATAAATGAGTCTCCAGTCCGGCAACAATTAGGACTGAATTCTTTTGCATGTACACCACGGACATTATTCTAATTCGGCATGTAAATGTAACTCATCATTCTGACACAGGCCAGTCATCCGTAGCATAGCTCAAAAAGTTTGCTCAGAGCGTACACCCCAGAAGACTCTTGCCAAATCTCTCCAAGTCACCATGCCTCACCAATCTAAAACACGAATCTTCTGGATTTCTGAAAGTTGGTAAACAAAGAGCAAACTGTCACCCCCCCCTCCAAACCTCCCCCCCACCCCAAACAATGTCATCTTCTGTCTTTTATGACTCAGACTTTAATTAGAGCCATAAACATGACCTTGCCTAATAAAAATTCCAGGATTTCGGAGCTGGCTCGGAGAATGTGAACCACATCTGGTGACAAGTGGAGCTAATTAATATCTTTATAGGCATCTTCCATCCACTAGAGTTTAAACAGAAATAGTCAGGGGTGCTTACATCAAAGCCCGAGGCAATCGAGGGCTTTTGCTTACTTTCCAGTCTGAGCTGATAAGAAGTAGACCCGTTTTTATAGGCGAGTAAAAGCCAAGAGTGGAGATGGCTCGCGCAGGGGAGCACTTCGCTCCGCTCTTCTGGACGTTCTGTGCTCACATCCCCGGTTTTGTCTGCTCGAGGCTAGCCAGCTAGTTAGTTAGACAATATGCGTGGGCCACAGGAAAACAAAAAACAAAAAAAAAACAAACAAACCAAAAACCAGTGGAGAAAGACGGGGGTAGCCAACAAATAGCTATGCTGGGACTTAGACAAAGCACACAGTGACCCGTGCCTACCGCATCTCCTTGCAGAGATCTTTTAAAACTCTGCTCCGTGGAGCATTGGCTTGTGGCTCAGCTAAGGTTTCTCCAACAAGACCGTGTGCAAATTGAAAAGCAAGCTGAAGGCACACAACTGGTGCTGATATGTGTTTTGAAGCAGACCAGCGGGCCCGGCGCGATGTCAGCTCTGGGCGAAACATGCCGGTGGCCAAGGGGCTTCTTTTTCAAAGGCTACCCTACAAAGAGCATGCCAGCCCTTCTCCCCCAATATGGGCCAGTACCCCGGGAGCTCCCGGACCATCAGAAAATAATGACATCAACCTGACCATGGTTAAGTACATAACATGCTGAAGTTTCACGGATGTGTGGTCCGGAACAATAAAGAAAAAATAAAGACGCTTGCTTGGCGGGCCCCAGCTGTTATTAGCCATGCTGTGAGAGAAAGGAAAGGTATGATATGGACTGCCATTTCGATTGGGACCAGGTTAATCTCTCCATTGGAGGAGAAGAAAAAACAACAACAGAAAAGCAGCTCGCAGAAGGAACGGAGGGGACCAACGACCATATCTTTATTTGCATAATCTGTCTTTAACCCTTTACTAATAGAGACCAGGTTCTTCAAATAAGCTTAATTTTCTTTCCACTGGTGGGCAGAGAGCCCCAACACCTCAAAGTCCAGCCAAGGAGCGTACTATCTGATATTCATTTACTACGTATTGCTGAGATGTTCGGCTTAAGGGGTAAAACTCTAACCGTGTAGATTAAAAGTGACAGGCATCTCTTAAGGGAAACACCGTTGGAATTTATTCTGGCCCGGCCTCCACTGCTGACTTTGTGATCTTCAGAAAGTGGCTTAATCTCTCTGCTTTAGCTTCCTCACTTGGAGAATGGGTTAGAATTAAGTAAGAGAGTTGGGGATTAAGTAAGCCTCACACTCCAATATTGTTTGAGAAATTTCTTTTAAAACACAAAGAGCTGTCTGCGTGCTGTTAAAGGCAACTGAATTGCTGATTGCACACTCAAATGTATGTGAATGAGTGTGCGTATGAGGCTGTGCCCTCTGGAAGATGAGGGCAGTCACGGGGGATGTTGGTAGCAAAGAAATGGGGGAGCTAAAATCTTGCAAGAAATTGGTTGGTGGGACTGGGGTTTTTTCACGTGGCACGATCGAGTTTTTAGCACACTATTTTCTCTATTTCTTTGTATTTGTTTAAAAAAATATTTTTTCAATGTTTATTTATTTTTCAGGGAGAGAGGAAGACACAGAGCGCAAGCAGGGGAGGGACAGAGAGAGAGGGAGACACAGAATCCGAAGCAGTCTCCAGGCTCTGAGCCGTCAGCACAGAGCCCTATGCGGGGTGCGAACCCACGAACCGCGAGATCAGGACCTGAGCCGAAGTTGGACGCTTAACCGACTAAGCCCCCCGGGCACACCTGTTTTTGTATTTGTTTTGTCATTTCCTGTCCCACCACCACCATCTCCCTATATTTGTTACTTCCCAAATGAAATATGAGGGCAAGGATTTCTGCAAATCTGAAATGTACTATCTCCCATGATCCCCGAGAAAAGGAAGATAGAGAAGACGTCCCAACACTGTTTCTAGTTCAGCAAACTAGCTAAGCCGCTCTTAGCTTCCAGTGCTACGGCTAATTTGGTTCATTGACTCTCATGTTGTTCTAGACGTTGGAGGAAGTTACAGGCTAAAGACAGATGTGCATATAGGCTGTATCATTACCTGCGGTCCCTTCTCCACAAAGAAACTGTTTTGAACCCTCATTGTGAAGAATTCCTTCTTTTCCCCCAAGTTCTTTACTTCCGTTTCATTATGAAAGTACTGCAGAGTAAAGCCTGTGAGAGAAGGAGAGGGTTTACACAGTCTTAGCTTCCAGCTCAAACAGAATAACTGTTTTGACACGGTTCATTCTCTTCTAATTATTTTTGTAGTTTTCTTCCGTACGGAGTCAAGATCATGTCATACATAAATTGTGTTCAACTTTTTTCTCAGTCAGTATTCCTCTGTGTTACTAGACTCCTTAGGAATATGACTTTTATTTGGCTGGATGACATTTCATGTTCTGAGTTGGGTTATTAGCAAATGTTTAACGTGCTATTAAAGTAATGCCACTATAAATGATGATTCAATTAAGTTATTTTGTTTAAGGACTTTGCTCATTTGAGATTTTTTTTTCTCTTACAATGAATTCCGGCTGGAAGAACAGAGTACACTCTTGAAAGGCAACAGATTTAGTTAAAGATCCTCTTTACAATAAATCCTATCAAAAAATCACCAAGTGTTTATATTCTTTAGCTCCACGAATAGAATGGAAAATACTTACAATACTTAAAAAACACATGTAAACAGAACTTTTGTACCTAGTAGTCAGAATAGGCAGTAAATCACACAGATAGAAATTAGGTTATGTGAGAACTCATCACCTCATTCTTGGAAATAATCTCAGCCAATCTGCTAGCCTAAACCCAGTCTCTGGAGACCAGTTTCGTGGCACAATTGACTGAATATTTAATGAAGTTTGTGGTATAAGAATCTTTTCTACTACGTGCATGGTTAGGTATGTCCCAGAAAACTTCTGGGATTGTGGACTTGATATGTATTGACTCTAACCCACAGAATCATATATAAGAGTGTATTTGGTTTTGACACCTTGATCACAGTCTGAGAACATCATGGCCAAAACCTTCTCGTAATATATACCCCTGCTTTCCCTCAGGCTTTACTCCGGATTAGCATCTAAGGTCCTGCTAAGGTTTCAAGTCCCCAGTGCCTGCAGTGGAAGAAAACCAACCCTGTGCTAGTTAACCCAGAGAACTTAACCGATGGCAATCTAGCTAACTAATAGGTAAGCACCGCCTTTAACCAACGTTTGCTTGATAAGCTGATGCTTCATTTGTGATGTATTTGTGAAAATGTATGCACGGCACTTTTGTATTCAAATTCGGTACTGTCACACTTATAGCTTCCTTCTTAACCAAACCAAGTATTTATTTATTTTTTGGTTGGGTTTTCCAACATTTTGATTGTCTGAGGTAGCTCTGAATCTTTTATTTATTTATTTATTTATTTATTTAATTTTTTAATATGAAATTTATTGTCAAATTGGTTTCCATACAACACCCAGTGCTCATCCCAACAGGTGCCCTCCTCAGTGCCCATCACCCACTTTCCCCTCCCTCCCACCCCCCATCCACCCTCTGTTTGTTCTCAGTTTTTAGGGAATCTTTAAAAACACCCTGTGCCAAGGCTGGTTCGCCAGTAGAATTAAATACACACTCATTAAACGTTTGGCAATTTTATTCAAGATGGAAGCGGATGGCAGGTCACCACAGTGATGAATCGTCTAAAACAAAAAGAACAAACGCCAGGAATCATAAAATTCAAGAGGCTGGGAAAGTAACCTGTAAAGAATGCATATTTTCCTTTGAACAAAAGAATCGTGGCTCATCGTTTTGAAAAGTTTCCATTAAACTCCTCTTTATTCTGATAACAGATTACCGTGTCACAGATTAGATCAGAGCGAAGGGAGAAGAATGGCGAGAAAAACTAAGAGGTAGAGAATCACAAGTTCCACTACCTTTTTTTTTTTTCAAAGACTAAAATGAAAGCCATAAAAAAAATAGTGATTTGTTAAAATAACAAGGTGAAGGTGACAGATTAATTTTTTTAGACTATTTGCCTAATGGTTTAACACAGAAAAACGCTGTGGAACAAAATGGTGGAACCACTTATGGTTCGTCAGACTACTTCTTTAATTAAAGAAGAGATGACCAGTCTTTGCTTCTGCCCTTGGTGAAAGGCTCATGGGAAACGCAAGCTCACATTTCTGAAATCTTGGGCCAAATCTCCTGTGAGAGCAAACACTGAGGTTGAAAACTATAGAATTAGCTCTTTGGGAGCAATCTGAAGACCAGTCTTCTGCATGGGGTAGCTCTAATGGAGGATGAGTCAATAAATGAATTATCACAGGACTTGAGAGAAATCTATGTTGTTTCATATGGACCTATTATTTCACAGGACTATCATCAAGTCACTCCTTTAAAAATGACCACCTCCCTCCTCCCCTGCCCCCCGCCCCCGGCTCCCTGCCAAATGAAGGACGTAAGATACGTCACCTAGCCTAAAATATCTTTTCTGGGCACCTGGGTGGCTCAGTCAGTTGAGCGTCTGACTCCCGATTTGGGCTCACATCATGATTTCAGGGTTCGTGAGTTCAAGCCCCACATGGGGGTCTGTGCTGACAGTGCAGAGCCTGCTTGGGATTCTCTCTCTCCCTCTTTCTCTGCCCCTCCCCTGCTGGCGCTATCTTTCTCTCTCTCTCAAAAGAAACAAATCAACTTTAAAATAAAATAATGAAATAAAATATCCTTTCTCAACTTTCTCCCATCTCATTCTTTACCAGTTCTCATTTGAAAATATGCTCTCTATTTAAATGGGGAAAAAAAAAATCAGATAGAGTTTAGTAGTTCAGCCATCATTTTGTTTCCTGGGCAAATAAATTAGTTTCAGAAATACGTTAAATCCTATCTTATTTCAGGCAAAAATTCTATATAACCGCAATTTGGGGTGAGGGTTAGGTTGACCTCATAGCATGCAGAGAAGTATGTGGCGTTCTAGCTAGCGATCTCAAGTGGATGCAAACCATCCAGGCCTGGAAATGTCACAAATACGTTCCATCACAAAGCCACTGGTAATATACATACTAGGAGCATCTGCTATAATTATGTGCATACTTAAAGCTGCCAGCTGCTTTTAAGTCTGTGTAGGAGGAAGGGGGGATTAATATTAAATAATATTGACAACTATTACTCCCATTGAATTTGTGATTATTCCAGGTGCGATCTTAAACTAGCGTCTCGTATTATTATTATTTTTTTCTCATTCACTCAGCCTTTCCTCAGATATTTATTACAGGGGAGTTTTATTGTCAAGTTCTGTATCAGAAGAGCAAAAGTAATTCTACGACTATATCATGTCTCCGTGACGTCAAGATCTGTTTTTGACCATCAAGGTACTACCTATCGAGAAGAAGTTACTGTGATATTGCTCGAATTGCTAGGAAGTATGAATCAAAACACGTACTCTGTCTTTTTGGCTAATAAGATGACCAAGCACAGAGTTTACCGTACTAACTAAATTCACAATGACGTTCGGCCCCTCAAATGCTGACTGCCTTTCTGTACTCCCAAACTTTCTTCTGTTGTGATTATCCAGAACCAGTAAGCCTCCGCCCCTCGGCGTCATCTATAACATACTATCTCTCCTGAAAATATTTCTAAAGCAAGTGTGCACCTAAATAAAGGCCCGGTAGAGCTTCTCAAAAGCTGGGGAATTTGTCTTCATAGAAACTATCTTCTCTCCTCTCCCCGTAATGACCTGCAGAGTTTCGTAAATGGGAGGTTAATACAAATGATAAGAAGGAATCGAAATGCATTTTTTTTTTATCGTTCAGTTTTTCGTGTTGGCAGGCTGCGATCTAAACACAATGTTGATGATTTTTAAAGGGAGAAAAGTGTCCAGAAAAAAAGAAAAAAAAAAAACCCAGAGGATGGATTTATTTGTTGCTTTTCTTTTTAAATCATTTGTCACAGATTATCTTTTCTTTTGAAAGGAAAGATTTGAGGGCCATCTCTGGTTTTGAAAGATGGGCTGGGGGAAAAAAACAAACAAACAACAACAACAACTAAAAAAAAGAGTTGAAACAAGAACACTGAGAATAGAAACATCTCTGTTCATCCAGAGGACTGAGTTTGTAAGATTCCAACGCTCCCTGGGCAACCCCCCGTGGGAGGCCACCTGTAAAAGACCTTCAGCCCCTGGGGGCTCTTTCGGCTCTGTACTTTACATTCAAATAACCAGCCTGCGTTCTGTGCCCTGCTAAATCTGGTGATGGTTTTTCTGAAGGTACACCTGTCCGTTAGGAATGGCAACCGAGACTCCCAACTCATTTTACGTAGGCTACCGCACAGCAGTGGGAGTTAATGACTTTGGAGTGTTTTGTCTTTGACAATAAGCCGAAATCTTGACTATGCAATTGACTGCAACTACATAAATTGCTATTTGGAATGAATCTTAATATATACACTTGTGTATATGAATACAGCTAGCTGCACTTTCCCCATACGATCACAGTTGTTAACATTCTACCCATTTTCAGCGAGCAAATTTGAATAAAATGGCTGCGTAATACATTCTGCGTTAACATCAGCTATTTAAAGAGCCCAAGGATTAAAAGTTAATTCCATCCTTTTAATTCAAGGGACATATAAATGGCATTATGGGTAGAGCCAACCCCTTTTTTATCAGCCCTTTCATGCTGCCTCCTCACTAATTCTTGGTTGTTCAAATGCTACCTACATAATAAAAGCCTTGAGTTAATTTACTAAGATTTTACACCAGTGGAAATGAAAGAAAGGAAAGTGCTAAACAAGGCAATTAGCACTCTGTTTAGTGCACTCCCAAAATAAATGTAGGCAATTTACAATTTGGCAAATGGCTCTCTATCCAGATCCAACTCATTTATGCCTAAGGGGGTGGTACAGTTCATTAGGGGGAAAAAGTGTTTATATATATTATGTTATTGAGGCCCAACCCATTTTGTACTCCAGCAACAGATGCGACTCCTCCTGCGGTTTATTAGTGTTTCTTGCAGAAAAATGCCAAACTATTATGCTTTCAAATAAATGGTCCAAAAAGAATGCCTTGTCCTAGTGAGTATTAGGAGCTAGCTTTACACGATGGGGGTGTATGAGTGTGTGTCGGGCATGGCTTGCAAAACCTAGTCGTGGGCCGGAGCCTCTTTTGTGGCTCTTGAAGCGTGCATTTCCACTCTGATTCCAGTAGCCGAGATCCGCTGGAACTGTTCATTTGAAGGACTGCTGACTGCTTCTTAATTGACAGGAAGGTTGCTCGGAGACTTTCATGTTTATTCTTGTAAGCCTCTTATTAGCGCAAAAATAATAGATGCTGTTAATGCAGAATCACAACCGACATTAATATTTAAGATGCTGGAACGATAAAGGTTAAACATGTGTTTATATTGCTTTTGAACAAAGGGCTTTACAAAATAGTTCAGCAACGGAACGAGGGGCCAAACTTGGGATCCTTGTGCCCGAGTGTGAATTTCTCCTTCTCTGGGATTTACTCTTTATTTTAGGAAGATAAGTTCCTGTGCTTCGCTTGCACGGAGTAGTGTCGTCTGGAATTTGGATCCCTGCTAGAAAGAAAATATGAAAAATTAACATCCGCGGAAGTAAGTTGCAGTGAAATCCGCCAGCATCCCCTGTATTTTTGTTTATTTCTGAGTCTATATAATCCCACTCAGTTGAGAGAGAGAGAGAGAGAGAGAGAGAGAGGGAAAGCAAGGTAAAAGCATTCTTTTGTGCCCTCTAGCTGCTGGAAGGACAAATGGAAAATAAAATTCTCTGATGATTAAATTCACCTCAACTGGCTTTGGGTGGGGGAAAACCCTGTTATCCCCAGGAACTAAAGTTTTTCTTTATAAAAATACACCCCAATAAATGAAAGTTCACCTCCTTGAATGAATTGTGCTTTTATTTTCACCAGACGAAGCAGAGTACTAATTCAGGAGGAACTCTCAGAAAATTAAATTGGTGTATCACTTCCCTCAAGCAGCTGATTAATGCGACACACACATTTTGGACTATATACATTGCTTTGAGTGTTGGTCACTGATTTTCATCCTGTTTCTAAAGGAAGCTGAGTAAGGCTTACAGTCCAGAGTGACTTCGTTTTGGCTTCTAGAGTTAATGGCAAAGCTAAGATGTCTGTGCATGTTTATGAACATGAACGGGGTGTGCGCTCCATTCGCACGGAACCTTCAGCTGCGAATGCTTCTTTTGCACAAGAATGCTATCAAAATCCATCTTTAGTACAATGTTGAATTTGTGGGTGCAAGTTCCATTAGCAATGTGGGCCACAACTCTTTCACTCGGGGCTACATTTCAAATATCAAAGTCAGCACCCCCGTGTGGCTCCCTCGCCACTGAAGAGGGTTTTGTGAAGGTGAAATCAACAGCATATTTGTGGAAGGACGCCACAAAGGGAGACCGGGATGCCCAATTTATTGCACAGTCCGCTTACAGGGAGGAAAAAGTCTTGTATCCTGGCACACACGAGCCGCCCAGGACAGTGAAAATGGAAAAAGACGAATAGTTTGAAAATCGCAGAGTTATTAAAAAAAAAAAAAAAGAAATGCACACAACCCTCCGATTTTCCTTAAAAAAAAAAAAAGGTTTCTTAAGTGTTTTGTAGAGTGTGTGAGCCTGGGGAGGGGGCGGATGGGGTGGGAGGGAGTTGAGCTGTTTAATGAGTCAAGGAAATAGACAAGAACACTTCCCCCCCCTCCCCGCCCCCCCCCCCGAAGTGAATGCACAGCTCAGAAGGACTTAGCTGCCGAGTCTCAGAACCATCCCAGTAATTCCCAATACAGTGGAGAGTTCACCATAAAGGGCTCGGTCTCAACAGATGTTCTAAGTGGTGCTTCCTGAGTCGCTCTTGTGTGCTGGAGAAATACAGAAATCAAGCTAAATCAAATTAGTCAGCAGAGTAAGAAAATAAAGGTCAGGTCCACCAGCATCTGAGTAAACAGCCTATGCCAATTTGGCCATCTTCAGTCAGGAACTAATTAAGGGCCGATTGTCCTTCTCTGTGAAACCTCAAAAATGCATGGTGCTGAATTATTAAAAACAACAACAACAACAAAATAATACAACCCCTCCGCCCCCCCGCCAACACACACACTCTGCAGTGTGCCAGATGAAAAGATAGGGGACCATACTATCCGACGGCATCGCGTCTCTTGGATAGACCTATTCCCTGAATCCCCAGCTCTCTTTGTTTTGATTACAATTTTCCTTCCTTTAAGGGAGCAGAAAGTATGCTCACAGACTGTCTTGTGTTACAGCCCCCTTACCTTTGTCTGCCTATCTCAGCTGGTATTTAATTGGCCAGCAATAGGAGGGAAGTCTCCTTTGAGGTAATGAATATTGACTGTTGATGTTGAAATGTCACTGTGAAAAGAAAGCCCATCACCAAAAAGGGAGAACCCAGTGTGTGTGTCTCCAACACAAAGGAGATACCACTGAAACGAAGGCATTGAAAAGCAAAGCAGCTGAAATTCAAAGAGCAGATGAAACAGAAATGGCCTACATGTGTGGGAATTTTAAGCTAGCCGTTGACAGGTGAAAAAGTCATTATTTTACTTGTTATAAGCAAATGTGATTGTGCGTATGTGTGCGTGCGTGCGCGTGTGTGTGTGTGTGTGTGTGTGTTTCCCAAAATGACGCAGGGGCCATGACTCATGGAAGTATTTTAATTGGGAAACCATCCTCCTCTTTTATGAATAATTCTCGTTCCATAAAGGTAATGGGGCAAACCTAACGGTTCATAATCACATGGATTCTAAACAGCAGAAAAAGGACGAAACGAGGGAGCTAGGCGGCAGGGGCAACGTGCTCTGGAAAACGGTCGGGTCCTGCATTTTCAAACAGACTTGCTGGATATAAAAAGTTTGGGCCATGGTCATCACAGATTTTAAGGTAAAAAAGGAGAGGCAAAGCGGTAACACAGGCCAAGGGAGCCTGCTAATTAGTTCAGATGGGTTGAAAACATGACCATTTGGTAATTTGGGACGTTGGTTGTGGTTTATCTGTAATTTGAGGGTGACCCTTTCAGCTCTGGCCAAGTACATTAAAGTTGTTGTTTTTTTAAAATATTTATTTATGGGGCGCCTGGGTGGCGCAGTCGGTTAAGCGTCCGACTTCAGCCAGGTCACAATCTCGCGGTCCGTGAGTTCGAGCCCCGCGTCAGGCTCTGGGCCGATGGCTCGGAGCCTGGAGCCTGTTTCCGATTCTGTGTCTCCCTCTCTCTCTGCCCCTCCCCCGTTCATGCTCTGTCTCTCTCTGTCCCAAAAATAAATAAAAAATGTTGAAAAAAAAATTAAAAAAAAAATAAATAAAATATTTATTTATGATTTAGAAAGAGAATGAGAGCAGAAGGGTCAGAGAGAGAGAGAGAGCGAGAGTAAGCAGGTTCCAAGCTCAGCGCAGAGCCCGATGTGGGGCTCAATCCCACGACCCTGAGATCCTGACCTGAGCCGGAATCAAGAGTCCGGATTGGGACTTAACCGACTGAGCCCCCCAGGTGCCCCTGAAGTTGGGTTTTGCTGGGAAACTTGGCTTTATTCACCCATAAGGGATTTTATGTGAGTGTATGAATCGAATTTTCCATTCTTATATTTCCCCTCAAGTGGTGACCAGCCGGATGAGTAATATCAGAGAAAAGACGGCAAACAGAGAATGTCTAAGTAATTGAAATGCGTAGGAAGTTTGAACATTGCCAAGTTTCTTAAATCCGGGACTCCTCTCCACCCCCTTTAGGCTTCATGACCATTTCGCAAATCAACGATAGCCACCCGTATTGTATTTCTTGCCTTTTTATTGTGTAAAAGAAGGGAATAGAAACAAAGAGATAACTATGTAACATTTGAGTCACACTCATGGGAAAAATAAAAAGGCTGAAGAACCCAGAGAAACAGAAAACTTGAGTTTCTGGTCTCCATGAATGGGCAGTTGTATTTACAGTGTGGCTTTACTGTTCACATATTTAAAGTTCACATATTTGAACTTCATCATAACTGGGACCCCATCATCACAAATTTCTCAGGCAAGAGCTCATCACCTTTCTCTCTGGATCGCTCCCAAATGCAGAAAGGGTTCTCTGTTTTTATTGTCCACCCATCCAGTTATGTTTTTTTTTTTTAAAAGCCCCATAAATAAAAGATGACATCTGAGTCACAGCCGGTGTCATGCTTGAACCCTAACCCGTGACACTCACCTAACTCGAACTAACAAGATGCACGCCCCACGAGGAGCGATGCTTCTTCATTAGCAAGATCCATTTCACCTTTAAAAACCCTTGGCTTCCCGTTTGCATTAAGCGAGATTGAGACGTCTTAGGTCTCTCGATGGCATTTCGGATTCCTCCAAGACAAAAAAGGAAGTCATTACGTCTCCCGTTCACCTGCAAAGAAGATGTCATTAAAAGAGGAAGCAAAATGAAACCCTGTCAACTTGTTAGGGGCCCAAAAGGTAATTCTGCCATCAAATATGGAGCGGGGGTGTGTGGATGATACAGAATCCTATTATTACTGACACAGAAGAACCTCGTGGTGTCAAAGGTGTCCCGTGCCAGAAAAGTTCAGGTGTTGCTAAATTCATTAATGTGTCAGTTTGAAACGATGTGATGTCATTCCTGTTATCTATAGCAGTGAAAACTGCAATCTACTTGCTCCTATCAACACGCCATCGTCTTAGTTTCATTCGCCGTGCATCTGATTTGCCATCTGTAGGGGGTTAAGGGCCATGGGCATTGACTCTTTAAAAGGCTACTGATATTTGACATCTATCATTTTAATCTGCCCTGCAACCACCACTCTCTTCTGCCAAGAAAGAAAGGAAGAGAGAGAAAGAAAGAAAGAAAGAAAGAAAGAAAGTGAAGGAAAGAAAGAAAAAGAAAGGAAGAAAAGAGAAAAAAAAAGGAAAGACAGAAAAAGAAAGAAAGAAAGAAAGAAAGAAAGAAAATGAAGGAAAGAAAGAAAAAGAAAGGAAGAAAAGAAAGAAAGAAAAAAAAGGGAAGACAGAAAAAGAAAGAAAGAGGGAAAGAAAAAAGAAAAATGAAAAAAAAAGTTAAGTCCATACGACTTGTTTGTGATAGTTTGCATGACAGAGTTTTGCTAATGAGGAGAATAGAGGGACAGTGACTCTCTTCTGCTCTTTTATTCATTTTTACTATTAAATATACATATGCTTACTTTTTTGGGTAAGATTTCCTACCTCCGGATAACCACGATACATTTTGGTAGGAGTTTGGCATTTAAATCTCCAGATTGGAGAGGTTCTTTCTTTCTTCATTTAGGAATGCTTTCTTCAAATTTTATTTCCATAGGTTCTTCGGAAGTGCGAGGGGGACTTCATAGAGAGCGTCTTGGTAAACAGGATGCAAAGAATGCTGTGTATTTGATGTGATTAAAAACAAAACATGGCAACCTGTACCGCAAAGTATTTAGGTGTTATGGCATAGAAAGGAAAACACAGACTAAATCATTCTGTTGAGTAAAACAAACCACATTTAATACTGGTGTATTAGCAGAAGATGTAACCACTTATTTTTCTGAAGATGGGTGGCGGAGATGATGATTTTGAAAACAGAAACACCGTCATAATTTAATTTTTAAAATTTGAAATATCATGCCAGCATAATCACGTTTCAATCGACTGTGTGGATCATTTCAAAAAAGTGAAATCACCAATTTTCATACGTCGGTTCAAAGCAGTATTTATCTGCTTAATTTGCTGTTCAAAGGACGAGATAAAATTCTGTGCAATTTTCTTCTAGAAAACTTCAGTAATTATATGATAATGAGAAAGAGACAAATGCTCTTTCTAGCTACGATATAGTGTAATTTCTATTAAAATGGTTTGAGCGCCTTTCCAGTTTGGTTTCTTCTATTTATTACTATTTATTTTTATTCGCATGGAGGCAGAGTTTAGGAAACACACTATATTGTTACTCTCATCCTTTAGACGCTCATAAATAATGTAACGTAATTGCGAGCATGGGAAAATGATTCGGTCATTCTTTAAATAAGTTTGTTGGGCCACATGCCGGGGAAATGTGGAACCTGGTTTTCATATGACATGTGAGTTCAGATTGTACGCCTCAATTCCTCCCAACTATCTCCACTACTCTGTCCTTGCATCAACCTCCTTTGCGTAAAACAGAAACTTTCTCGAAGCGCCGAGCATAATCCATCCGCAAACAATATTTTTGGTGCCCCTCCAACCCTGCCTTTCCCTTTCCCCAACCGATTCAATTAAAAATCCAGATATTTCCCTGAGACAGCCAGACCGGCTCTACCGGGGCACTTTGCAGGACCTGAAATAGGAAAACTTTTATTTTTAAGCCATCTACTGACACGTCCAGGCAGTTTGGGTGCCCAAAGCGGCCACGAGTCACAATGGTGAGAGGCGCACGTATGTGTGACTGCCTTCGTGATTTTCTCACAAAACCAAAGAACTTCCTTTGCACTGCAGCCCCCCAGAGCGAGCGGTGATGTGTCAGGCCCCGATTTCAAAATTCCATCCTGGACGTTCACGCGCGCGCTGGTAGGCTGGGTGGTAGGCTTTTCTGTGCCGGAGACAAAAATTCAGCTGCAGAGAGCTACGGCACGCGGCCGTTGTGGGAACGCGGGTCAGCAGGGCTGGCCTTCATTGATAGATGGAGCACTTAACCTAGTGAGTAGCACAGAGGTGGTAGAAGGCTCCCCCTGGACGAGTTTTTCAAGTTGATCCCGGTGGTTGTATTGTCGGTCCCTCTGGGTTGTAGGCAGGGGGTACACACTCTGGACTTTCACTTGGAGGAAGAAAGAAAATCAATCTTCGTGCCCCAAAGATGGAACCACTGATGCAGAAAGTCACTGAGGCATTGGAGTCTTGTAAAGAGGACTCCGAGGAAATGTCTCCAGGCTTCCAGCAACATGCTGCACAGGATCAGTGCTCTCGGGAGATGCACTGGTGGGGGTGGGGGGTTGGGGGGAGGGCTCAGATAGAAATAGAAAGGGTGTATTTTGGCATTGGCCCTGAGTTGGTTTTTTTTTTTTTTTTTTTTTTTTGATCGAGAGAGAGGAAAAAGAAAACAGCTGAAATTCGGGATGCATCTGTATATTGGAAAAATAAATACAACTGGGATGCTTTGTTCTTTATTTGCTAGAGTGTGGCCTCTAGCCTGCTCAGGAAAAATCGCGCTCAGATTGCCATCAATCATTTTCTAGAAGGGCTCTTGGAACTCTTTTGATATGTATCAAAGTTTGCATGTGGCCCTTTTTGTCTAAATGTATTATTTGATATTAGTGATTGCTCACAGTGATGTAACTCCCGTCGACTGGAAGATTGCCAAAGCATTCTGTCAGCTGAAATCATTTTAAAAAGTATTCCAGATTATAGACGGTCATGCCATCGGTGGCTGAATTGTTGTTACTACTTTGAGGAGGCAGTGCATTTATTGAAAAGAACCATTTTAATGAAGTGACCGTTTTAAGACCAAGAATAAAGGGGGTGCAAGCCTTTCACAGGAGCATTCAGTGTAAACACCGGCTTTGTTGCTGAATTCTCTTGCCCTCTGAAAGGCCGACCATTGTTTTGGGGGCACCCATTTGAGACACAGGGAGATCAAGGATTGCAAGACCCAGGTGATGGTACCTGGCTGCACTATCTCCTAGATTTTGAGATTAAGACTTCATTTCTCGTTCCTACAAAACCGTCCACGATTGTACAACTTCACCGGCCCCACCTCTTCGACATAATAGAAAAAAAAAAAAACCAACTGTTCCTGCTGGCGGCCGTGACAACAGCGATGTTCCCTTTGATTTTTTGCTGTGCTTAGAATCCCCAAAATTCTTTTCCTGACCTGATTGCTTTGCATTAGGAAGGGTGGGTAATCTAACGATTACTACTGTTTTCAGATTAGTGTCAATACTTTTAAACAGTTGCTACTGTCCTAATGAAAAAGGTACAAAGAAAATGGTGCAAGAACATTTTTTTTTGTTTCTTAAACAGCGTAGATACATTTGTTGTTCGAATTCCGCTTTTCTCTCACCGCAGCAATGTTCCCGGCCAAGGGCTAGGAAGAGAGTCCTCGGGATGTGGATTTTTTTTTTTTTTTCACAGTAGAAAAATCTGAACTTTGGGGAGCACAAAAGGAGCAAAGCAGGTAATATTTGATACGGACAGGGCATTCTCTGATTCGACTGCCCTCTCTCTTCTAAACCTCTTCTTCAGACTTGTCCTCAGCAAACCCCAGCAGGAAATGGTTCTCCAAAAACAGCTGTGAGGTGTAGCCAGGGGCTCCCCCCCGCACCAGACAGATTTTCTAGAAACCTTCATGCTCGCTTAATGTGGGCTCATGGGACCGAATGCAAATTCTGCTGCCTCCAAATTCCACGGTTAAGCACCCCGACGGACAGCCGCCGCATCTTTATTCCATGAATAAGAGTGACTAGTTTCTCTGTTGCTTGCTGCAAAATGCAGCCACTTGGCAGAATGTAGTAGGTCAGAGATGGAGAATTCTGGTAGAACAGTGACAGAAACCCACAGTGCATCAAGTGCCCTGATGCTGAAGGATGGAGAAAATAGGGCATGTGCCTCAAGTGGTCCTCATTTATTGCCGGTGCAAAGCTGTGCCTCTGACATTGGCTTTGAGGAGGAAATTATGACATTTAAAAGAATCTCCCAAGCTTTATAAAAAGCACGTGAATATCTATAAATATTGATCCAAAATGAGTGCAATGAATAATTTATAGTGAAATATACTTTCTTTGTCTTTCTGTTTTCAAAGCGGCTTGGTTTTTTTTTTTTTTCTTTCTCTGAAAAATTATGGTTAGACAAGCATATTTTTTTTCTCGATCATTTTAGAGCCACTTCTTATTTTTAGCCAAAAAAAAAAAAAAGAAAAAAAGAAAAAAAGCGTGTTAGTTTCAAAGGATGTTGGAAGTTGGGGGATCTTATTTTTAGCAAAAAAAAAAAAAAAAGAAAAAGAAAAAAAGCGTGTTAGTTTCAAAGGATGTTGGAAGTTGGGGGAAATAAGAAAATCCCAACAATCCACGCATCACCAAAATGGAAACATATAACTTGAGCTTAAGAAAAAAAAAAAGTTTATATAATTTGTTGTCATAATTGTGTTGTCTTGGGTGTATATTCTCAGTTTGCAGCATCATTTACACATCTCTTATGTTTACTTGAATAAAAATAGGGATTTCATTTGTTGGAACTAATGATTCCAACCCAAAATATACACTTGTGTAATGAGAGGAAAATAAACAGGTGTGCCCAGCATCACTCACAGTATGCCTGACGAGGGGGCAGACCATTTGGAAGATACGCTAAATATTCTAAAACCTCACCAGGAGTTGGGCTTTAATTGATCACGATTCTGGGTCTTTTTTGGAACGTCTATCAATATTTTCACAAGGGGTCAGAGTGTCTTTCGCTTTCTTCCTGTCTGTCTACACCCCTAGACACAGATTCATGGAAACTCATAACTCCGCAATTTTCTTGGAGAAGCTCTTGGTTGTCAGTTCGTTAGGCTTTTAGGAAAGCTTTCATCCACTTAGAGAAAAGGGCTTCATTTTGTTTGTTTGTTTGTTTCTTCCCTGTAGGGCTTGCCATCAGGTCGATCGTTGTTGTTACTGTTTTAAAATTTTGTTACTTTTTTGTTTGGCTCGTGGGATGGAAAGAGAGACGAGAAAGAAGGAATGTGTGGTAGTTGACCCTCTTGCAAGACTCCGGCGACGGTGGCCTTTCACGCATCTCAGCCCTTTTAGTTCACTTGGTCCCCGGGACCCACCACATAAGTTGTGGGCACCAGTGGGGTGTGAACTATCGTTCAGAAACGCATTGAATTCACATGTCTCTTAAAAAAATCTAGCAAGCGCGCACGACCGTTTTCCTGGAGTCCTTTTGTACATTCTTTAGGCAAACTCAATTTTTTTTTCCAAAGCTAAAAAAAAAAAAAAAAAAAGAGAGATCAGAAAATTTCATTGACTGGGATAGACTGTGAAACTGTATTTCGCCTTGATATACACGTACGGTGGGAAGAGACAGCTCTCTGAAAGAGATATCTGATTATGTAACTTCCCTGCGAAAAATCTCTCAGACTTCCGGAGGCACCTGGGTGGCTCAGTTAAGTGCAGGGCTCTTAATTTTGGCTCAGGTCATGATCTCACGCTCTGTGAGATCAAGCCCCGCATCGGGCTCTGTGCTGACAACACAGAGCCTGCTTGGGATTCTCTCGCCCTCTCTCTCTGCCTCTCTCTTTGCCTCTCCCCTGCTCACTCGTACATCTTCTCTTTCTCTCTCGTTCTCAAAAAAAAAAAAAAAAATTAAAAAATCTCAGACCTCTAGTTACTCCAAATATATCTAAACTCCTTACGTGATGTTCCAAGTCCCTACCACATGCCCCAGGCTTCCTGTTCTGGGGTGTCCCTCCTGCACATGCCTTGAGTCCCGGGCCAAGCAGTGCTTATTCCTTCCACACCCCAGTCTCATTTTCCTGCTTCCGCTCCTTTGTGAATCTGCCTAATCAGGATTCATTTCTCTTTCCTCTCTGCTCCCATCGCATCGTGCACCTGAGACTTCGTGCCCTGGCTCTCCCACATGCTGTACTGTAAATTCCTTAGGTCAAGGGTAGAGTCTTAGTCCCTTGTACAGAGCTGCTCAGCACCCAGTGCGTGTGTCATCCCCTTCACGCGGTGACTACTCAAATATACCTCTAGGTAGAGCGAACCTATAATTTATCATCCAAACTGGGACACTTGTCCAAGGAAAACACTAGATGTGATGCATGCTGGGTCTGCGGGCAAACCAGGTGGCCCATAACTCAGAGGTGGGAAAAAGAACAGCAAATGAACGTTGCCGCTTCTATTCCAACGGGTGTCACTGCGGAACAAATCGGACTACAGAATATCCATGGGCTGTGGCGCAGCCCCTCATTTCTTGGTGTTTCGGTGCTGCCTCACTTGAGGATGCTCTGTTCTTAGGACTGCGACGTGCCTCCAGCTCTGTAGACGGGTGAGTGGTTTTTCTTATTTTTCTCCGTCTCACAGGTGTATGAGGAGCATGCTGGTGACGATCTGCTTTTCCACAGTGGGCTGAACCCAAATCTGTATTTGAGAAATGGAGGAACCACTTCATGGGTGTGAAAAGTTGGGTCGGTAGCATCGGCATGTCCATTACTGATTGAAATCCGAGCATCGCCACTATAGATAATGTATGCAGTAGAGGGAGGGGGATCGACTTTGAAAAGCATTTGGTGGCATAGTTGATAAATGATTGGATTTTAGAAATGATTACAGCCCAATGCAAGGTATTCAGCAGGAATCACTGCTCCCAGAATACTTCAGCTTATGACGTAAGGGACCACCGAGGGGGACGCTTCCACACTCCCTGCAATAATGTTCATGGCAGCATGAGATACGCCGTCTTTGTCTGCGCTCTTTAAGTGTTGGCAGTAAATTTGGAGCTGGCTACTTGATAGCCAATGGGTATGTGAAGCAAAATTATGTTTGAGATCCAAGCACCAGGCTTTCTTAAAATCTGTAAAATTTCCTGCGTTAATCTTTCTTGCTAAGAAACGTTCTACCGTTCAATGTTAATTCCGTTATCTTTAATGGATTGATTGTTTCTAAGCACGGTGGAGGGGGACAGATCTTACACGAAGACTCTGTCACTCGGATACACTTGTGACGGGATGAAAATGTGGCAGTTGAACAATGCTATTTGTACCATATTTATATAAGGTCTATATCTGTGCGTGGATGTGTTGTTTGCATGGCAAGTTTGGCCATCAAACAACAGTCTTATTTTTTCCTAGCTGTCCGCTCCAACAGAGGCAAGCCTAAAGGACATAAATGCCACATCCCTCAGACAATTGTGTGAATAATTCTCCCTGGGTCCTCTCCTTCTGGGTTTTGGCCCTGGCTCCCGGTGTTCACAGCATTAAGAGGGTTAAAGGTTCTGGCATGGTGAATTTATTGTTGACATCTCACAGTCCTTAAAGGCAGGATCACTAATGGGTGACCTTGGGGTTCGACCGTTCCAGACCCGAGAAGATCAAGTCTCACCCCGCCTCCTGCAAGTGTGGTGACCCCTCTATTCTCACTCTCCCTGGCCTAACCTTTAACTCACTGATCTTTGACCAAAATATTAAGCAAACACCTGCTTGGGTCTGTGGTCAAAGACTGTGGACTTGAAGATCTCCCATAATTTCATGTGAATAAGCTGTGGTAATAATAATGAAATGTGGAGCAGATCTGTGGATGCACTTACAGTAAGTAATTATATTGTTACTGACCACATACAGCACAGATTCTGTAACAGCCCATGTATATGGTGAATCAATGTTAATCAAGTTGACCAGAGGATTAATGAATTGTCAGTGGACACACCAAGGCTTCTGTTATTTGCATTAACACTGAGAATAGTGCAACAATATTTATTCCCTATTACTGAAAGAGACCCAGTCTAAAATTAATTTTAGAATACCTTATTTTTACCATTGACAGTAATGCAAAATACATTAATGTTTAACAGAGGTGCCGGGAATCATTTCGATGATTAGATGGAAAAATATTTGGTGAGGTCAGCTGCGATGCATTTTTTGCTTTGAGGGAAGGAGGAAGGAATGTTGCGTCGAAAAAGACTCTGCATGAAGCTCAAATGCAACGGAGCATTTTGTATTGTTCTAAACCGTTCCACCGGTATTTTACAAAAACAGGTTCACTTGATCTAAGATGTCCTGAAATGTGAAGTCGTGACAACAAAAATGCCTACAAAAGACTGAGACTGTCGCTGTGCGGAGTGAAGTGTAAATAAACAAAACAAAACAAAAACAGACAAAAAATACTTACGATCCTTCATCATTCTAATATGAATTGTTATGGCTCATCGCTGTACATCAAAATAGAATTAAGCAAATTAAAAAATAAATTAAAGCAAATAGTTAAGATTGAACTGTCGCTTGTCCAGTGGTCTCAGAAATAAATGATGGGTTGATGACATATTACTTTTACTCCCTGTTTAGAAATGTTTCATTAGTTTACAGTTGTGTTTCGGCCGGTGCACACGTCTGCCTCCGCTCCCAGAGAGCACCGATTCCCAGATGTTGACCCCCAGAATGGAATTACATGCTGTATAGAAGAAACTTCACCCTTCCTCATGCAGTCGCACCTTCGAATGAAACAATCAATATGACGCATTATCTTTGAGTGAAATAATGAACAGTCCCACAAAATAATGGTACATCAAAGCAGATTTTTTTTTCTCTAAATGCAAATGTGGCGATTTATCAATATATACCAAAATTGATTTTGTCCTATTTCCCCTTTGATTTGGGTAGAGTTCTTCGTTGGTTTCTGATTTTATGTATGCATCATGAAGCAGAGTCACGATTTAAAGCCTTGGCTGTTAGGGCGCCTGGGTGACTCTGTCGGTTAAGCATCCGACTTTGGCTCAGGTCGTGGGTTCGAGTCCCGCCTGCTTCACATTCTATCTCCTCTCTCTCTCTCTCTCTCTTTCTCTCTGCCCCTTTCCCACTTGTGTGCTTGCACTCTCCCTCTCTCCCTCAAAAATAAATAAACATTCAAAAAGTAAAGCCTTGGATGCCATCACCTGTCTCCACCCCCCTGCCCCATCTTCATAATATTATTCATAGTGGCTCATAGAGGTTCCTGTTTGCCTTCCTCATGACCCTCCCTGCGCACCCCTCCCACCCACCCCCACCTCTAGATTTAGACTCATCATTCTCGACCAGACCAGGTGAGGTGGGAACTCGTTGCATCTTCCTCTTATGAACCAGGAAACCAAGACAGACGTGACACAGTTCCTAAGTGGCAGAGTTGAGGTTTAAATTCAGACAAGCTGACCCCAGGACCTTTCTCCTGACTTCTGTGCCAACTGCCTTACAACCCAAGTAGTCAACTCCACCTGGAAGGCCTTGCAGCTTGGGTTCTCCCTCTGCCAGGAAACTTTATTTTACATCACAATAGATTTAGTGGAGCCTATGTCTGCACCGCCTACGACTTCCTGAGTCCTAAGAGTGAGATTATCCCATCTCTAGGTTCCCCAAAAGGTCTGGCATGCCGCTGACATCTAAAACATACACGGATAAATAAAGCAACAGTGAAGGTCAATATAAGTTATGAAAATAATCTTTAAAAAATATTTATTTACTTACTTTGAGAGAGAAAGGGACAGCGTGAGCTGGGAGGGGCAGGGAGAGAGGGCGAGAGAGAATCCCAAGCAGGGTCCGCACCGTCAGTGCAGAGCCCAGAGTGGGGCTCCATCCCGTGAACTGAGAGATTATGACCTAAGGCGAAATCAAAAAGTCAGATGCTCAATCAACTGAGCCACCCACACGCCCCTAAAAATAAATTTTTCTTCCCCCATATACATCAGGTATGACACGTACCTTCCTTTATTATTTTGGTGTCTGGGTCCAGAGAAGAAATTTAGTTAATCAAAAGTCTTTCCCCTAATGAAAGAAACATCATGGTTGCCTTGACCAAAAATTAAGGCAATGCAACATCTTGATCTTGATTAATTTGGATAGATCTTTTGAGCATGCATACGCATTCCTCTTCTGGCAATGATATTGTCTCACACAACCGGGATAAAGATATTTATATGGATCTTTTTGCTTCTGAATTACACGGCCCAGGAATGAAGTAATCTGGAAGCTGTGGGTTCTCATGCATAAAACATAAATGCCAAATAAGTTAACTTGCTTAATTAAGAAGAGAATGCACATGGGTGTGATTAGATGGCACGGGAGAGAATGGTGTTCTGATAAATTTTAGGAGGGCTCTGGGAAAAGAAAAAAGTTTTACCTTGCTCACTTTATTTCATAAGCTCAGTCAATAGGTCCTCAATTTCAAATTAAAAAAAAAATATCTTAGAAGTGATGTGGAAATTATTTGAGGCTTATCCAAGGGGAGAAGAGGGAGGGGAAAGTCGTTGATCTATTCATTTCCCCTTGTTGTAGGCGGTGGTTAAACCATGGTTTCTGTTTCATCGTAGTGACTCATTATAAACTGATGGTCTGGCAAAATCAAGAGTCTGAAGAGGGACATGATGAGTTCTATGACTGAGGCTTCAAAACCCTTGTACTTAAACCCTGCCTTATTTGCCTCCATGAGAAAAATCTCACAAGCAAATTGTTGCATCGATATTATATACTGGTTCCCCTTTTCCCCAATGTGTTTATTAGTGAAATGACTTAAACCACTTTTAAGATGTTGTGAATTAAAATGCAAGAGTCTGCTCTGATACTGTGGTAAGAGCCTGAAATATATTTAACTAGAACTCATCATGGTTAGACATAAATATGATTTCTTCTCCGGAAGAAAAGGATTTTAGGTACAGGCTTCTGGAAGGGAGAAAGGATATCGTCATTGCTTATTACACGTGGCTTCAGAAGCGGAAAGGGTTCTGCGTTTTCAAACCAGAAATTGTTAAAAGGAATCAACAACTGAAAGCTTTCTTGAAGGCTACTTATGCATATGCATATATAGACATATATATGAATATCGTTTAAAGGACGGTAGCTTCAGGTTTTCAAAGAAAAATTCAGTGATATATGAATGATTTGGAAAGAGCATCCCTGAATGAAAAATGTGCATCAGTCAAAAGCATCAATAAATACGTCTTTTTCATATGCAAATGAAAATTTCTAAAGTAAAGAAGGCATTGTTTTATAAATAGTGAGATAATATTCTTGAAAAAGGTTACCAGTGATTACATAAGTTATCTCCTTCATAAAGAAATTTAGACTCACGGTTGCTCTTTTCATTAAAGCAAGCTTCGCATCCAGACTCACCCTGAAAGCCAAACTCTGAATTTTAATTAGAGATAATAAATAATTATATTACTTAGGAAACTGAAACTATTAAAGACTGCTGGTCCCATACTACTGCATTTGAAGGGTGAGTAGTGATACATAAATCACATTAAAGACAGTAAATGGTAGGTGGAAAATTGGCAATAAACGTGGGTACATTTTAACGCTATCCAGATAAAAAAGTAAATACACATTGGGCCAGTCACTAGAGTCCACAAGAGCTCAACTCCTTGTTTTGAGATGATTCTAACATTCTTTGGTCCCCAAGTAGGGTGGCTACTCTTTTTATTTTTGATGGGAGGGGGGAAGGGCAGCGGGAACTGTAATTTATATTCCCTCCAAGTAGAAAAAATTAAACTTTTTTCCCTTTCTTTCTTTCTTTCTTTCTTTCTTTCTAAAGAAAGCACATTGACATCTCGAGAGAAATTACTACCCCAGAGTCAAGGGCAGAATAAATGGAGAGACAGACTTCCCCAACCTACACAGCCCAGAGGGACCAGCTGACGCAGAGAAAGCAGAGACTTGAGCCATTAGAGCCAGGATTGGGGCTAACACTGACCTAGCCGACACCCGGCATTGTCCAGCCATCTGCACAAATGTGAACTTTGCCTCCAAAACTTGGCTTCTCAATTAACATGTCCAGCTGGGGGAGAATTCCGTCATTTCCCTAATATCCTTATTGCCACTGGCCTGACATATTAATATTAAAAATATATGTGCATAGATCAAGGATTTTCTTAAGCACTTCTGTTTTTATTGCAGATAATAGGCAGGAGGTGAAAGCAGACACAATATAATTTGAAAAGCATAACCCTGATTAGGCGCTGATTGGAATGCCGTTATACCTTACATTTAAAACCTTTTTATTATTAGAACTAGCTGTCAAAACCAGGCTCTGCATCTCCTATGAGATAGACTCAAGGGCATGCGATGCTTCGCTACTCTGTGCAAATAAATTTATAGTTCAAAGTGCCATTTTCTTTGAATATGTCCTTAAGTATCAGAGACCTGTCATGTGCATCGCTGAGGTGTTGGTAAAGATGTGTCGTCTGGCTTTAATTTGTTCTCTTTTAATGGACACTCATCATTATTTGCAGTTACTGTTCATTTTAATGTGTTATGCATTGACATGGTAAAGAAATAAGACCGTAGTATCACTATCTGATGATGAATGGACAATGTTTGGGAGGGTGGGGAGATGGAGAAATTATTACCTCTAGTCCTGGAAGTGAGAGAGGCTTGTGTATGACATCAATGTTAGCGGGGCCGTCCGAAATCTCTTGATCAAGGCGTGGCTTCTAAAGCCTGACTCCCTGGGCTCAACTCCTGGCTCTTTTCCCAGGGAGCTGTAGAACCTTGAGAAAAATTCTTAATCCCCCTTAACCATCACTGTTCACATCTTTAGAATGGGGTAGTACCCGGTTTGGGGTGTTGAAGGAAAGATTGACTGGGATGATATGTGGAAAGTCTCCAGAAGAATACCAGGCACATAGTAACCCATCAATCAATGCAGGCATCTAGTTGTGCTTTGACAGTTTCACTAAATGTTTTTCACAGCCTCTGCTTAAAATACACGTCACAACAAGGAGCTCAGTAAGTCCTCTGGGCCACTGTTCACACGGTTTTGCTTGTTGAAAAGCTTCTTCAAGGGTTTATATGGATCTCTTGTCTATTTCCTCCTTTCACCCTGTTCTGTCCTCATCATCACGGAGATCCAAGCTAAGGCTGCTTCTGGCCGAATATCTGAGAAAAGTAAAGTGTGAGAGCTACTACTGTGTCCAGAACCCTTCAACATTCTCTCCCCTGGACAATTCTCCTGACTCCTCAGTTCCTCATATGGCCCAGATTGAAATTCCCCACTGTTCAGAGTTGCCCAGCCCAACCTTACTTCTCAACAGCCCAGACTTCTTCTACAAACTTAGCTGTCTTTCGTGGGAGAGCCTGACCAGAGGAGTAGTCATGGCCCAGGTTCACATCTGGTCCCCGTGACTTCCTAGCTGTGTGACATGGGCACGTGGGTGAACCTTCTGAGCATCAGGCTCACCATCTGCAGAGCGGGGTGATGTTTCCATCCTTGCTGTCTTGCCATGAGATGGATGGCTGGAACCCAAGAACAGCAGTAAAAAAGGACGCATGGTGGGGAGGGGGGCGGCATCTGTGTCCTGAGCTTTTCATCATTTACAGCTGGATTCTCTTTTCCCTCACTTCTAGACAATGCCACAGTTTATCCTCTTTGTGTTCCAATGACAACGGGGCAGGTATAGGGTGAATTAGTTCTAAGCGCCAAGGGAGATGTTGACCTTGCAATGCAGCACGTGGTGGACCGGTCAGAAAGAGCAACGGAAATTCTAGTAGGCAGACTTGCCCTCACAGTGGGATTCCACACAATATACCCAGGGCCTGACCCAGATGAAGGAGGGAAGCATCCTAGGATTGCTGACCCAGACCATGCAAAGGCAGTATTTCAGGAAGAAAAAGGAAATCAAAGCTAGGTGGACTGTCCAGTTGGGTTGTCATCCAGAGACCTAGAAATCTGGGGCTAAGTGACTTAGTGGAAAAGAAACGTGGCCAAGCAGATTCTGGCAGGCGGCTGGGAGGCCAGGACAAGGACATACGCTCAGCCTGGAGAAATGTTTTGAAGTTAGGAGAGTAGCTGCAGAAGCCATTTATAGGGAGCCCACGCAGGAGGTGGCGAGAAAGCTGTTAGGGTCACCAACTAGGGACACCGCGTGATGTGAATTGTCACAGGCCTGTTTGGGCTTCCTCTCCCTCTGTTGATTGACTGACTCTATTGCCTCCCACGAGGGGGGATGTGGCACAGGAAAATGAAACTAAAGTGAAAAACGAGAACATCAACAAACTTGAGCTGATCGCTGACCTCCACCCAAATTCACTTCGCCAATTTTTCTGGACACTTCCCCAGTTGGGATATTTAGAGGACAGTGTAGACGCCTATTTCAATATGCAGGACAACTAGCTATGTCATGCCATTCTTTGGTTCAAGACACAGATGGGCTAGACGGTGATGGGTATTAAGGAGGGCACCTGTCGTGATGGGCACCGGGTGTTATAGGTAAGTGACGAATCACTGGATTCGACTCCTGAAACCAGTATTGCACTGTGTGTTAACGAACTAGAATTTAAATAAAAGCTGGAAGAGAAAAAAGAATCACAGGGACGCCTGGGTGGCTCAGTTGGTTGGGCGTCCGACTTCGGCTCAAGTCATGACCTGTCAGTTCATGGTTTCAAGCCCCATGTTGGACTCTGAGCTGACAGCTCAGAGTTGCTTCAGATCCTGTCTCTCTCTCTCTCTCTGCCCCTCACCTGCTCACGTTCTTTCTCACTCTCTCTCTCTCTCTCAAAAATAAACATTAAAAAAATTAAAAAAAAAAAAGAAAAAAAATCGCAGAATGTTACTCTGAAGAAAACGACATTTTAATGGAGTCTTGATTCAGTGGGATTCTGTTATATTAGAGCAGTTATTGTTGTTGTTGTAGTTTTTTCCTAATGGCGATTGTGTTGACTTTATTATCTGAAATAGTTTGCGTTGTTTCTCTTACTTTTACCGAAATGCTGATAAAGTTTACATCTTCATATTTAATTTTACCACTGTTCTGTTGGGGATCAAACAACACTTGCATATTTGGGCATATTGTTCAAGTATCACATGTATGTACCCATTTACTTATAGGCATGTGCTATTCAACTGTGAACACATGTGCACCTGTCATATTCCTACCTACCTATCTACTTATCTACCTACCTACATATATATATATATATATATATATATATATAATCCCTACTAATATATATATCCCTACTATATATATACTGTATATGCCCGTGTTATTTTCCTCAGGACAGCCATGTGGAAGCAGGCTCTTGGAGGTAAGGAACTCACGGAAGGTTATTCAGTTTGTCCATGACAGACCAGGCTTTGAACTCAAGCCTGTCTGCCTTCAAAGCTTATTGTCTGTCTGCTACAGCCTACTACTTGCTAAGGGGAGAAAACAACCAGCCAGGGATCTACAAAACTCCAACCCATAGAAATGAATCCTAACTAACGTGTACGGCCGGCAAGAAATAAATAAATATACAGCAGGTGCATCATCTCTAACTCATACTGTCTTTATCCAGCAAGGTGACCTTGAGCAGGTTAATGCCCTTTTGAAGCCCCAATTTCTCTCTCTGGAAAATGTGGGGTTTTGCTAAATTAACTCTAATGTCCCTTCATCTCTAATCCTCAATAGCTTTTTCATTATGTGCCTTCGTCCTGGCCCTGGCGTGTGTTCCTTGCTCCCTGGAGCTCCCTCCGAACGTGGTGTGCAGGTTTGCCTCAGTGTGACACGCAGCGTCCTGAAATGTAAACTCGACTGAGTTAGGAATACACATAGAGCTTCATTCCATAATGGCCACTAATGATCCCTAATCAAGACACGATCTGAAAGGTAAACAAACCAACAGCTCCTTTGTTTTTGTGAAGTGAGAACTAAGAGTTATTGATTATTCTTCTGACCCAGGACAGATCTATATAGATCTGGGGAAGATTGATGGCTCTTTTGATCTGAGAATCAGCCAAGCCTGACAACACAATGCCACATTAGAACTGTGCTATCACTACGGCACCTGACGGCACCCCTCCAGCTTCCTCTTCGTCTTCTGCACCCCCTTCGAAAAACTCTGGTCAATTACAATCACCCCCCTGACAAGGTGTATCATGGGGAAGGGCTTCTTACCAGTGCATGGTTCTTAGTCTGGGCACCCCTGAGTCTCAGGGATGGGACAAATAAGAGAGACGTGTTTTTTTCCAAGCCGTATCATTCATGTTTTTAAAGCCTCGTAGAAAACTGTACATGTATTCACATTAGTGTGTTCCAGGCTATTTGCTCGACTGTGATTGATTTGTCTGCAATGTATTAAAAAACAAATAACAGGCTTGGGATAGTGTAGGTTGTGCCACATATTTTAGGGACTCTGTTTTGTGTTTCTTGCCATTTCTATTCCTCTGCTGGGGCGCCTGCTGCCAGGTGTGACAGAGATCGGTAACTATCATCGTGGGTTTGAAGTTGACCCTGGATGCTTCAGCCAGTTTACAGGGATGCTGAGGGTCCCTGAGAAGCCTGGTGATTGCCCCAGAGGCCCTGGGGTTTGTTGACTTCCTTGAAGTGGTTCACAGTCCCATCTGTAGTTGAGAGACAGAGTCGTTAGGACTACAAACATTGGCATAGATTTACCCGGTACATAAAAGAAGGATTTGGGGAAGGTACACAAGCTATTACAAAAATGCAGGTTGGGACACCTGGGTGGTTCTGTAGGTTAAGTGCAGGTCATGATCTCACAGTTTGTGAGTTTGAGCCCCGCATTGGGCTCTGTGCTGTCGGCACAGAGCCTGCTTCGGATCCTCTGTCCCTTCTTTCCCTGCTCCTCTCCCCACCTCAAAAATAAATAAACATTAAAGAAATGCAGGTCTGAAGTCCTAAACATTAATCTGCAGTAATTTGGAGATATTGTAGTTTGAAGACATCAGCCACCTATTTGTTTGTATAAGGTGCCTTTATTGGGTCCAACTACCAAGTTGGACACAATAACCCGTATGTATAATATATATGTATATAAAATTGCACTGCAATAATCAATTACCCAAAAGAGTTGGCCACAGCTTAGCTTAGCTGTGTAACCATGATTAGAGAGGAGGCAGTGACAGGCCTGGAGATGAGAGGTGAGAGTGACCCACTCATTCTAGAAATATTCTTCTATAGCTGAGCGTGAGTTTTTTTGGGGGGAAGCGTTTGGTTAAGGTTTTACGTTATCCTTGATCGCATAGCGGTTGAGCCAATGCCTCTGTTGTAGACAGAGGACAGATTGCTTACAGGTCTCTTAGCTGCTGGGTCACTGCCTGCCATGTGAGATAAGTTTCTGAGATAAGTTAGAAGGGGCACCCCATGTTAGGGATATTCTTCAGATAGCTCAGCAATGGTTTCTGATGTTGCCATCCCTCTGCCCATCTCCTCCTGTGCCACGTCAACACATTGGCTCTCAGCAGAAGGCCCTTGGAATTTCTTGAATGATCCCAGGAAGTCGCAAGTCTGTGCTACCAGTAGGGAATTTCTTACCGACTTTTAATTACAGTAGCAGGAGCTTCCCGACAGAGGACAGAGTCCCACCTCTCCCAGAGGTCAGATGTGATTGCTGAGTGTCCAGAGTTAGGTCACTTACAAACACAGAAGGTGATAACACCTTCCATAAAGCGTCTGGACTAAGAGACTCCTTTGTCTGTTGGCACAATCGTGGGGAAACGTTTTCCATCTTGCAATACGGCCAGACACACTAGTCTGAAGTACGTTTTGGCTGACACGGTTGATGAAGTTAACGGCCGTTTCACCAGAAAATGTTTCTCAGGTACTTTTCCTGGGTCTACATTTTACTTCTCACTGCTTTCCCAAAAGGATCACTACCGACCACAGTGAGCATTATACAGTAGCCGTGAGCTGTTAACAGCAAATCGGGGAAAAGAAGTCACGTCAAAGGGGGAAGAAGAAGAAAAAGTCTCGCCAGCGTTGAAGAAGGCGAGAGTTAATAGACCACAAGTTATTTCTGCGAGCTTCCTAACGGCCAAGGGAAAGAGAGAGGTTTGGCTGACTCTCTTTAATGGTTCCCTGGCTCTGTTTCATTAAAAACATAAAACAACAGAAGGTAGGAGGGAAATTACATGGGGACATTGGACATTGAGTGTCTTCAATATAACTTAAATAATTGTTGCCAGAAACTGGTTGGGTCCATTGGCACCCCACTGACTCGGGGGTAACTTTCCAGTGGGGATATTTAGCTATATGGTATGGATATGTGGGGGTTGGAAGAGCTGTCTGCCCTCCCCACTTACAGCCACACCCCTCATTTGGTTGAATTAGTGTAGACGGTGTTGTCAAACCATGGTCTCCAGGCCAATACCAGCCCATCTCCTGTTTCGTAAATAAAGTCTTATGGGAACGGACGCCTGCCTATTTATGTATAGCCTGCGGCAACTTTCAAGCTACGACGGCAGCGTTGAGCCACGGTGACCACACAACCTGTAAAATCTAAGACGTCTAACACGTGGACCTTTGCAGAAAACATTTGCCCACCCCTGGTCTAGAGAAAGACCTGAAAAATCTGTACTTAAAACGAAGAATTCACCCACTTCAATGAACTATCCGGGAGAGGTAACTCACTAAATCGTGATTAGCCATTCAGAGCTTTGTGTAATTGCATCTGTGTCTAGATATTTTTCTAGGACAGCTAACTGATGGACGTGGATGGAGGAACTGGAGCTCAGGACAAGCAAGTTTTGTTTAGGAAGACAGTAGGGTAGATAAATCTGGCTGAGGTTTCACAGTGGAGGGATGGAGAAGACCAGCGGGTAGCATAACAGTAGATGGTGTTGGGATGAGGTAAGACATGGTTTAGAAAAAGAAAGGGAGGATAAAGATGCTCCTCCTTCCTGAATTTTACCTAAGAACAACTCTGGAGATATAAAACGGAGACCTTGTCACTTTTCTCAGTTCGCCAAGTAGCACAGGGTAGCCTTTTCATGGTCCATTTACCGGAAGTTGCCCAAAGAGAGAGAATCAGACTAACACAGGTGGCTTATGAATGGGGGTGAACGGGGTGGCTTTAGGGTTCAACATGGACCCATATATCACGTCCTGCTTATCTTCAAAACATATATGTAAAACTTAGCCCCAAGTACCAGTAGGACTAAGATGCTGTTGTTTATTTTTATTTTATGTCAGGTCTAGCCCTCTTACCTCTGTTGAATTTGTAAAATTCATGGAAGAGGCAAACAAAACTGAAAATACAAAATGAGACCTTAAAGGGTCTGTGCTTTTTTGTTTTTTACCTACATTTTTTTGCACCCTACACTTCGAAAATTGGGGGGTTGATGTTTCTCCTCTCAAAACAGTGTAGATAAGTCAACAGAATTTTTAAGGAAATATATCTAAACTCTGTTTCTCTATTAGAGATCTTTTTGGCTTCCATACTTAGTTGATATAAAATGTGCAAAATATGCAAAGTCACTTTCTAGATCTAATTAGGGAGGGAGAAAAGTTTCAATTCAAGCATATATATTTTGACCATCTTGGGCAAATTTATTCTACAGTAAAACCTGGGCTTGCAAATAACTTGTTCTGGGAGTGTTCCGCAAGACGAGCAAACATTCCTCATGAATTTTAACTTGACAAACGAGCGATGTTTTGCAATACGAGTAGTACGTGAAGTCGAATGTCACATGATCACAACTGAGCCAATGGTTCTTGAAATTTGCTTTGATATACAAGTGTTTTGAATGACAAGCTTGTTTCTGGAACGAATTATGCTCGCAAACCAAGGTTTTACTGCGTTTTGTTTAACAAGACTTTCTCGTGAAATGCATTTCCCCCCCTAATGTGAAAATCTTTCTTTTAAAAACTTGTCCTCCTTTTTTAGCACTTCTAAAAAATCCACTGCAGTTTTATTTTTATTTTATTTTATTTTAAGCTTTTTTTAAAATGTTGATTTAGTTTTGAGAGAGAGAGCCAGAGTGTGAGCAGGGGAGGGGCAGAGAGAGAGAGAGAGGGAGACACAGAATCGGAAGGAGGCTCCAGGCTCTGAGCTGTCAGCACATAGCCTTATGTGGGACTCGAACCCATGAACGGAGACATGACCTGAGCTTAAGTCAGATGTTTAACAGACTGAGCCACCCAGGCACCCCAAATCCACTGCAGTTTTAATGAATCCAGAATTTGGTAATAAATTAAAAACAAAAGGTTCTGACCCAGAACCTTTCAGTCAAAAAGAAATGTGATTATTGAACTCCTTCTGCTTGCATTATGTTAGCTGCTGGGGGAATCGAAGTATGAGAAATTAGCTATTCTATCAAGGTTTTTCAAAGCAATAAGGGAAACCAAGTCAATGGCACTAAAAACAATATCAGTGGTTGCTGAATTGTACAACACCTAATGTAAGTTTAGTAGAAAATCTAGACGGTAGAAACTGATTTTGGATAAATCAGATGGAAAAAAATTTATGGAGGAGTCAAGGCTAAGCATCATGATTAATAATAGAAATACACTAGTAAAAGGTGAATATTAATGATTCATATAACCTAGCCATTATAGAAAAATGGATAAACCCTCTTAGAAGTAAATTAAATAATAAATATTATATTTATCAAAATGTTTTATTAATGAAGACAATTTGAAAATATGGTAAAGAGCAAAATACTGAATATTCTTTTACATGTTCAATTTTTAAACAAACAAAATGCTCTCTTTGATTCTTGGAAATATGTTGAACTTCAGGTGACATGAAAAACAAGGTCATTTCTTGGACAATATGCTTAGAAAATGCTGTTGTAATACATGGCTGATCTCACTGTATAGATTTAGCAATTCTGCTGCTTGAGGCAGACATTTCATTGTTGTTTTCTTTTGTTCATTTCTATAACCTCAGGGCCTAGAACAGTCCCTGGCACAGAGTAGGAACTCAATAATATTTGTTGAATGAATCAAGGCAGGAGTGGGTGTAAGAAGAAAGTTCTATGAAATATAAGGTGCTGTAGAAAACGCAGAATGGCAATGGAGGTAGATGGACAGTTTTTTTCTTCAGTGAAAATCTCTTTCTTTCCAATAATATCATTTTCCAGACGTGGCATATGGTGGTGTAGACTGGAGAAGGTTTTACCAACCACCTCAGAGACAGTTAAAGAATGTGGACCGATGAGCATAAGTTACTTATTTTTAATTTGCTACTTAGTCCAGAGGTCTATATATTATTCAACAAAACTAGCTGTACTGACTTATGAATTTTCATGCTCTGAAATTTTGTGTTCAAAAAGAACTTTATTTTTAAAAATCAAGACTTTTGTGACTTCATTAACAATAACAAAATAAAAATAATAGGGTTACATTTTGGAATTGCATTCATTCCAGTTTTTTATGGAAGTAAACTTGGTATATAATATTATGTAAGTTTCAGGTATATATCATTAGAATTCATTATTTGCATATATCACACAGTGGTTACCAGTACAATCCAGTAGTCTAGCTACTTTCCATCACTGTAGAATTGAGCTCTTTCCCCCATTTCACTTACTACCCCCACCCACTTCTGCTCTGGTAACGATCAATCTGTTCTCTGTATCTGTGATTTTGTTTTTTGTTTGATTTGTTAGCTTATTTGTTTTTAGATTTCACGTATAAGTGAACTCATACGGTATTTGTCCATCCGTGTTGTTGGTTGTTGCAAATGGCAAGACTTTCTCCTTTTGGGGAGTAGTATTCCAGTATGTGTGTGTGTGTGTGTGTGTTCATCCCTTGATAGACACGTAGGTTGTTTCTATATCTTGGCTATTGCAAATAATGCTGCAATGAACACAGGGGTCCGTGCATCTTTTCTGAATTACTGTTTTTGGATAAACACTGCAAAGGAGGAAAACCTGGATCGTATGGTATTTCTATTTTTAATTCTTTGAGGAATCTTCATACTGTTTTCTGTAAATGTACCAATTTACATTCTTATCAATAGTGTATGGGGGTTCCCTTTTGTCCACATCCTATCCAACACTTGCCGTTTCTTATCTTTTTTGATACTAATCTTTTTTTAAGAAAATTTTTTTTACGTTTATTTATTTTTGAGACAGAGAGAGACAGAGCATGAACGGGGGAGGGTCAGAGAGAGGGAGACACAGAATCTGAAACAGGTTCCAGGCTCTGAGCTGTCAGCACAGAGCCCGACGCGGGGCTTGAACTCACGGACTGCGAGATCATGACCTGAGCCGAAGTCGGCCGCTTAACCGACTGAGCCACCCAGGCGCCCCGATACTAACCTTTATAACAGGTGTGAAGTGATATTTCATTGTGGTTTTTATTGGCACTTCCCTTATAATTAGTGTTGTTGGACATCTTTCATGTGCTTGTTGGGTATCCTTGAAGCATATCTATTTAGATCCTCTGCTAATTTTTTCTTTTTCTCTGTCCATTTTTAAATCAGGGTTATTTGCTTTTTGCTATCGTTGAGTTGTATGAGTTCTTTACATATTTTGGATATTAACGCCTTATCACATATATGATTTTCTGATATCTTCTCCTATTTAGTAGGTTGCCTTATTATGTGTTGATGGTTTCTTTCAGTGTGCAGAAAGTTTTAATTTGATGTCGTCCCATTTGTTTATTTTTTATTTTTGTTACCCTTGCCTTTGGAGTCAGGTTAAAAAAATCATGCTAAGACCAATGTCAAGGAGATTACCACCTATGTTTTCTTCCAGAAATTTTATAGTGTCAAGTTATGCATTCAAGTGTTTAACCAATTTTCTGTTTTGGTGTATGGTGCATGATAGTAGCCTAGTTTCATTCTTTCGCATGTGGCTGTCCAGTTGCCCCAAGATTGTTTATTAAAGAGACTTTTCTAGGGGCGCCTGGGTGGCTCAGTCGGTCAAGTAACTGACTTCGGCTCAGGTCATGATCTCACGGTTTGTGGGTTCGAGCCCTGCGTCAGACTCTGCACTGACAGCTCGGAGCCTGGAGCCTGCTTCAGATTCTGTGTCTCACTCTCTGTCTGTTCCTCCCCTGCTCGTTCTCTGTTTCTCTCTGTCTCTCAAAAATAAATAAACGTGAAAAAAATAAAAATAAAATAAAAATAAAGAGACTTTTCTTTCCCCATTGTATATTTTTACCTCCATTGTCACAGATTAATCTACTGTATATGTGTGGGTTTATTTGGGGGCTCTGTATTCAGTTCCATTGATCTATGTGCCTGTTTTTATGCCAATACCATACTGTTTTGATTACTATAGCTTTGGAGTGTAGTTCAAAATCAAAGAGTATGATAAATCTAGGTTTCTTCTTTCTCAGGATTGTTATAGCTATATAAGGTCTTTTGTGGTTCCATACAAATTTTGGAATTATTTATTCTAATTTTGTGAAAAATGCCATTGGAATTTTGATAGGGATTGCACTGAATCTGTAGATTGCTTTGAGTAGCATGGAAATTTCAACAGTTTTACTTATTCCAATTCATGAGCATGGAATATCTTTCCATTTATTTCTGTCTTCGATATCTTTCATTAATGTCTTTTACTTTTCAGTGCGTAAGTCTTTCACATCCTTGATTAATTTTATTCTTAGTTTTTTGTTTTTATTCTTTTTGATGCAGTTGTCGGTGGGATTGTTTGCTTAATTTCTTTTTCTGATTGTTTTTAGTGTATAGAAATGCAACAGATGTCTGAATGTTGATTTGGTTTCTTGCAACTTTACTAAATTCATTAATTACTTCTAACAGGTTCTTTGATGGAGTCTTTAGGATTTTCTATATATAATATTATGTCATCTGCAAATAGTGACAGTTTTACTTCTTCTTTTCTGATTCGGATGCCTTTCTTTCTTTTTCTTGCCTAATGGTGCTGGCTGGGACTTCCAATACCATATTGAATAAAAATGATGAGAGTGGGCATCTTTGTCACAAGTAGCTGTGAACTTGTTATATATGGCCTTTACTATATTGAAGTACGTTCTCTCTATACTTACTTTGTTGATAAATTTTAATCATAAATGGATGCTGAATTTTGTCAAGTGCTTTTTCTGCATATATTGATATGATTACACTTTTTACCCTTCATTTTGTTAATATGATGTGTCACATTGATTTGTGGGTATCGAACCATCTTTGCCCCCATGGAATACATCCCATTTGATCATAGTGTATGATCCTTTTACTATGTTGTCGAATTTAGTTTGTTAATATTTTTTTGATAATTTTATTTGTCTATTTTCATCAGGGTTATTGGAGTATAATTTCCTCTTTTTTGTGGTATCCTTGTCTGGTTTTGGTGTCAGGGTAGTGATGGGATCCAAAATGAGTTTAGAAATAAAATGTCTTGGCAGAGTTTAAGAAGGAGAGTTATTAAATCTTCTTTGAATGTTTGGTAGCCTATACCAGGGAAGCTGTCTAGTCTTGGACTTTTGCTTGTTGGAAGGTTTTTGATTACTGATTCAATCTCTTTGTTAGTAATTAGTCTATTCAGATTTGCTATTTCTTCATATTCAGCCTTGGAAGATTGCATGTTTCTAGGAATTTATCCATTCTTTTCTAGGTTATCCAATTTATTGGTGCATAATTACTCATAGTAGTCTATTATAATTCTTTGTATTCTTATTATGTCAATTATAACTTCTCTTTCATTTCTGAGTTTATTTATTTGAGCTCTCTCTCTTATTCTGAGTGAGACGAGCTAATAGTTTTTCAATTTTGCTTATCTTTTCAAAGAATCAGCTCTTAGCTTCATTGATATTTTCTATTATCTTTTTATTCTCTATTTCATTTATTTATGCTCTGATCTTGTCATTTCCTTTCTTCTACTAACTTTGGGGTTCTTTTTTTTTAAGTGTTTTCTGGGGTAAAGTAGGTTGAAAATTTTTCTTGTTTCTTGCAGTAGGCCTCTATCATTATAAACTTCCTTCTTAAAACTCCTTTTGCTGCAGCCCCTAGATTTTAGGCTGTTGTGTTACATTCTCATTTATTTTCAGGTAGTTTTTAATTTCTCCATTGATTTTTTTCATTGACCCACTGATGGTTCAGTAGCATGTTGCTTTATCTCCACATAGTTGTGATTTTTCCAGTTTTCTTCCTATAATTGATTTCTACTTTCGTACCATTGTGGTCACAAAACATGATTGATATGATTTCAGTCTTCTTAAAATTTGTTGAGACTTGTTTTGTGACCTAACATATGATCCATCCTGGAGAATTTTCCATGTGCACTAGAGAAGAAAGTGTATTCTGCTGTTTTTAAGTGGAATGTTCCATATCTATCTCTTAAGTCCATCTGGTCTAAAGTGTCATTTAAAGCTAATATTTCTTTGCTCATTTTCTGTCTGGATGATTTGGCCATTGATGTAAGTGAGGTATTAAAGTTCCCTATTATTTTAATGCTATCATTTTCTCTCTTTAGGCTTGTTAATATTTGCTTTATATGTTTAGGTGCTCCTATGTTGGGATAGATATTTAGAAATGTTAAATCCTCTTGTTAGGCTGACCCCTTTGTCAGTAGGCAATGCTCCTTTTTGATTGCTTTTTATTACAGCCTGCTTTAAAGTCTATTTTGTCTGACATAAGCATAGCTATACCAGCTTTCTTTTTGTTTCTGTCACTTTGAAATATCTTTTTCTATCCTTTCACTTTCAGTCTGTGTGTCCTCAGATCTAAAGTAAGTCTTGTAGGAAACATGTAGGAAATATGAAAAAATAAGACCTATCTATTCTGCCTTTTGAATGGAGAATTTAGTTCATTTACATTTAAAGTCATTATTTATAGGTATGTACTTATTGTCATATTGTTGATTTTTTTTTTTTTTAGCTGTTTTTATAGTTCTCTGTTCCTTTCTTCTCTTCCTTACTTCTCTTATGGTTTGGTGAGTTTTTAGTGTTATGTTTAGATTCCTTTCACATCGTCTTTTGTGTGTATACTATAGATATTTGTTTTGTGGTTACCATGAGGTTCACATATAACATCCTGTATACGTAAAAGTCTATTATTTTAAGTGCATAGCATCTTAAATTTGAATACATTCTAAAAGCTACGCAGTTTTATTCCCATTGTCATGTATTCTGTTTTTGATGTCAAGTTTTGAATTTTTAAAATTTTCGGTATCCTTCAGCTAATTATCATGGATATAGTTAATTTTGCTATTGTCTTTTAATCTTCATATAACCTTTTGTATATATTTCCTTTTACCAGTGAGATTTTTACGTTCATATGTTTTCTTAGCTCTAGTTAGTGTCCTTTGTTCAGCTTTAAAAAGTCCCTTTAACATTTCTTACAAGACAAGTTTACTGATGATAAACTTTTTTTAGTTTTTGCTTGTCTGGAAAACTTTTTATCTCTCCTTCAGTTCTGAAGGATAACCTTACTGGGTAGAGTATAGTTGGTTGAAATGTTTTTCCCTTTAAGCATTTGGAATATATCATTCCACCTGCCTCCTGCTCTGAAAAATTTCTCCTGAAAAGTCAGCTTATACCCTTATGGGGGTTCTATTGTGGGTAACAAATTGGTTTTCTCTTGTTGCTTTTAAGATACTCTCTTTATCTTTTTAAACTTTTGACATTTTAATTATAATATATCTTGGATCTTAATTATAATATGTATGGGTCTCTCTGGGTTCATTTTATTTGGAACTATTAGTGCTTCCTGGAGCTCGATGCCTGTTTTCTTCCCCAGGCTAAAGAAGTTTTCAGCCATTATTTTTTCGAATAAATTGTCTACCCCTTTCTCTCTCTTCTTCTTCTGGGACCCCTATAATGCAGATCCTATTCTTCTTTATGCTGTTCCAGAGATCCCCTAAGCTATTTTCATGTTTTAAAATTCTTTTTTCTTTTCACGGCTCTGATTGGATGAGTTCTACTGTCCTGTTTCCTGGCTTGCTGGTCTGTTCTTCCACTTTATCCAGTCTGCTGTTGAGCTCCTCTAGTGCATTTTTTATTTCAGCGTTTGTATTCTTCAGCTCTCCGCTTCTGTGTACTTTTCTATGTATTCTGTCTCTTCGTGGAAATTCTTACTGTATTCATCAATTCTTTTCCCAAGTGCAGTGAGTAACTTTATGACCATTACGTTTAATTTTTTATCAGAGAGCTTACTTATTTCTGTTTCATTAGTGTCTTTTTCTGAGATTTTGTCTCGTTCTTTCGTTTCAAACATATCCACCTGTCTCCTAATTTTGCCCGCCTCTCTGTGTGTGTTTATGTTCTAGGTGAAAGAGCTACATCTCCCAGTCTTGAAGCAGTGGCCTTTTGTAGGAGATGAACCTTCGTGTTCAACCTTGGCCTAACTTTTGGATGTTCCTTGGACTTTTATGATTGTCTAATAATCTGATTTGTCCTTGACAGGTCCCAGTTGTTGAAAGTATGCCAGGACCGTACAGTGTTCCAAAGGGAGGGGACTCAGAAATTGCCTAGTTTCCAGCTACTTGTAAGGCGGTTCCTCAGACATCAGCTTTCAGGTATGTTAATGTACACATTCTTGTGCGTCTGTAATCATCAACCCTGCTGACTTCCAGACCAGAGATTTGGAGGTGTCCCCTGGTGACAGTTGCAAAAATGATGGCACAACGCCTGTGTATAAGTTTCCATCTGGGAGGTGTCGGTGATATGTGTGGCAAGGCCAAGGAAGGACATTAAAATGGTGTCTTTCTGCCCATCTTTCCGGGGGGCATTTCTCTAGCTTGTGGTTGTGTGACAAACCTAAAGACTGACCTTCACTCTGGGGTGTGGTAGCCTACCCAAGACTGTCTCTCCTATTGTTTTAGGTCTGTAGGGCCTAGAAATGCAATCCGTCCTGGCCACCAAAGCCAGGCACTCAAAAGGCATCCCAGTGTGGGCTGGGCATGCCTGCTGGCTGTGGTGGGGTGGCCTGCAGGGACAGGGCGCATGGTCAGCCTGAGTGACCTGGCATGCAGGGGCAAGATACACCTACCAGAGCTAGCAGGCTAGATGGCGTGCAAAAATGAAGCTTGCTAGTTTCCCCATCCCTAGAGAGTCCCAACAGTTTCCTATTTGTCGAAAAGATGCTTTACGATTAACAAATGAGTTTCCTTCACATAAGGTCTAGGTGCTCTTCAAACTGTTGCTTTTGACTGGGTCCTGGGGTGAGTGGGTCTGTATGTGAGCCTTCTAAGAGTGGATTTTCTATTTCCTATAGCTCTCCAATCTTCTTGGAAGTAAGCCCCACTGGTATTCAAAGTCAGTTGCTTTGGGGGCTCGTTCCTCTAGTGCATTTCCCAAGGGTTGGGGTGCCCGATGGGGGGCACAAACTTCTCATTCCTCAGGGACAAGCTCTGTTCTCCTAGCTTTCAGGTCCTTTTTCAGAGACAACTGTCCCATATACCGATGTAGATTTGTGGTGTTTGTGGGTAGGGCTAAGTTCGAGTTCTTTCTCTGTCTCTGTCTTGAACCCTCCCACATTCACTGTATTTTTAATCTCCACTTATAAAAATTTGAACTGAAAGATTTCTGTATTTTAAGATTTTATCTATTTGAGAGAGAGAGAGAGAGACAGAGCACACGCGCACGTGTCTGTGTAAATGGGGGAGGGGCAGAGGGAGAGGAAGACAGAGGGGATCTTAGCAGGCTCCGTGCACAGCACAGAGCCAGACAATGTAGGGCTCTATCTCACAACCCCGGGATCATGACCTGAGCTGAAATCAAGAGTCCGACACTCAACAGACTGAGCCACCCAGGCACCCCTGAAGTAAAAACTTTCAACCTTCGCTATTTAATAAGAAGGCTAGGAAATATTGTTTGGAAGGAGTGTCAAGAATCATGCTTATAAGCAACAGGAAACTGATAAAACATAGGATAGGTACTGACTGCAAAATACCATGCATAGGAACGAAGGAAAAACAGAGCCCAGCACTGAATGTGTCTAAGGCAAAGAAGGCAGCCTGCTCCGTGCACCCTACCTACCTACGCCCTGATGCATGACTAAGCATTTTTGTTTCTTCTTTTTCCTAGTAGGAATAAAGGAGTGTAAGTTACTCACACATAGCAACTATTACTAGCCAGAGAAGAAAGAACTAGAAAAGTAACTTAGGTGACCGCATTACTTGTACCATTTGGTGAGCTGATTTTTATAAACGCATTTCTTTAAAAAAGGCAGAAACTCATCTCTCATTACTGAAGGACTAGAAAACCGAAACCTTTATTCTAGAAATATTTTTGTCAGTGGAGGAAAGATAGAAAATAAAAACGATTGTAAAGAAAGCAAAATTTTACATCGTCTATTTTGTCCCCTTAAGATAAGCCAAGCATTCAGAAGTAACTGGCAAACTGGCAAACTGAATGGTAGGTAAGATATATTTAATTGAAATGCTCTTGTAAATTTCTAGCTATTTATATATACACAGAAGTGTTAAGAGTTACTCATTTAAACCCTATGTGATATAAAAATCTTACCCCTTTGGCAAGTTGTCTGTAAGAGATGTGGATTTTACTATATGTAACATTCTTCTCAGGATATTAACCATGATTCTTGCCACAAGCTCGTAAATGGGTCAAAGTCAAGGATTTTCATCTTGTGAAAACTGTACAAAACTGAATTTCACAATATCCATGGCAGTTGGGTGCAGTACAAGCTGCATCTTATGCCACAGACATTCCATTGAAATGTTTCAGTAGCAGGATCATCCCCCCCCCCTTTGTCTATTTCTGTTTCAAAACCAGGAGATTCAATTAATGCATTTCACTAAATCGCCAAAATAGTACTTATTCATATTAAGACCTTAGGAGTTTCAAAAGCGATAGCTTCTCTGTGTAGTTTTCTGTCTAAGGTTTTCTTTTGTCCTTTTAAATGAAGTGTTACTTCAAAATAAGAAGACTTCCGTGAACTTCGTCCAGAAATATTAACCAGCTAGAAAAGCTGTCGGACCGTCTTGGAAATGCACAGATAATGAAGATGTCACTTAAAATGTACATGCATTTGGGGTATGCAAAGAAAAGGAATACATAGCGATGATATCTTTGATCACAGAAAGAACTCAGAGAGACGAGGACTGTGTCGAGGATGGTTATCATCAGCCCATTTTCTATTCCCTGTGCACAAATCATTTCATGCATTCTACAAACCAAGCCCCGATGTTGGGCTTCAAAAGCAATTTCAGCAGCAAAATAAGGTGCTTTTCTTCAATTTTCAAGCCATTTGTACGAGGTTAGTGTTGTTTACCCACCTGGTACACTGATATTTACATACCCCTTTAAAGAAAATTGGTAGGTATGATTTATGGAGTACTGTAAGAGCACAATTTTCCATGTAGTGCACCTAATCTGAAAGGGCACTTGCAAAGGTCACTCTGGCCATACAAATACCAAGTCATCTCTTTGGAATAAGTTAGGATATTCATTTTTCTTGGAAAATGTCAGCGGCACCCTACTCCAGGGGTTAGTTTATGCAGATAAATGCGTAAGCCTTTAATCTTAGAGCAAAAATACTCTACACAAATGTAAAAGCAGTCCATCTATCACTGTTAAGACCTGTAATTTGTTTTTATTTAAATCTCACGCCAGGGCGGAGTGGGCAACAGGACCGTTAACATGGTATCTCGCACAGAAGCCAAGATCGAGGCGTGTGAATACGCTTCGACTCTCAACCCGGGGGGCTGGCCCACCGTGTGGCTCGTACAGCCAGGACTGCTGTTCTCGGCTCCTCTGCGCTGGCTTCTTCTGCAGCTAGAGGCTTCGTGTCCAACTCAGTGCACAGGAGATTGTCGGGTAAGTCTCCTCTCCCGACCCGCGTTTTCTCTGTCTGTGAAAAAGCACCAAGGCAAAATTACTCTTTCCTTTCTAAACGTGGGGATTCAGTTCAACTCCAGGAGAGAAACACCAACAAATGATATCCTTCGTGAGTTTGTTTTCTCTTCCCCCAACGAATGGTTGTATTTAGAGAAAATCTCTGACTTTTTCCATACAGACTCATTCCCAATCCTGAGATTTTTACATTGGCAACTGACGAGAGAAACAAGGAATGCCCAATTGTATTTAATACATATTGGCACATTTTAGACTCTTGATTTTTTTCTTCATGCCGTAGAGTAGCTATTCTTGGAACGTAAGCTTTATCCTAAATCACAGTTCTCTGAAGACCATTTTCTAATATTGAATGTAGTCGGCATGAATGGAAGGTAACATATTACGAAGTGTTTGCCTCTGTTTCTATAAAGTGAAGAAAGAGGGTGGGAAGTCAGGAAGTGATACTGTGACTTTTGCCTCTGAAGAGATTTTGCAAATGAGCATTTGGGGTGTATGGGAGGTGAACGGGAGGCAGACTGTGATCCCTGGAGTTTGAACCAACAGCTGACGTTAATTTTGCCATCTCAATATTGTCAGAGTGGAAGGAAGTCTCAACCACCCGTGCAGTGGATTCCCTTTAGAAACCGTGGATATCAGTGCGATATCAGTGTGATGGATCATGGCAAAAATAAACACCGTTTTATGTTTTTCACGGAGAGAAAATGCAAAAACACGTCACCTGTGTGGATTGGGGCATCATTCTAAAAACAGTTTTTATTTCCATGTTAAGGATTTACGTGGATTTGGTAATTTGATCAATCTATATTAGTACTCCTTGTGATAACCTGAGCTCAATGATATTAACTAAATTTTAAATATCAAGATTTCAAAAAGACCATCACTGGGTTTAAGACACAAGAGAAAAATCCCAAGGTGCCGATAGTAAAGAATCTCTAATAAAATTAAGCCCAAACCCTCTGGTTCATCTCGTCAAACATTTTAGTAAAAGGAGTGCACATAATTTCCGAAAAGTGTCATACTCAAATCGGGGGACCCTGGCCGAACTTCCACACTGTTGAAGAAAAATGTAAGTCAGCAGGTGTAATGGAGCTTGTACGGGATGTATTCTCAATGGGCACGCTGGACCAGGATGGAGGGTTTGTCTTTCTTTGTTTCCCTGCTCCTAATCCTGAACACGTGGTATATGCCACACTTGGGAACATTGGAATCTCCCCACTCTCTGTTTGGCCTTCCTGCTTTGGTGTCTAATAGACAACTCGAATTTCACGTCCCCAAATTCCTTGATCTTCCACTTGCGAACTTGCTCCTGCCATTGTCTTCCCCACCTTAGTTACTAGCCACTCCATCTTCCCTGCTGTTCAAGCTAGGAGTCCAGGGGATGGGGCGGGGGGAAGGGAGGGTCATCCTTGATTCCTTCCTCCTTTCCCGCCCCGTACTCATGGCCGGCGCGTCCTGCTGTCTTAGACTTCAGTCCAATCCCTTCTTACTGTCCGCGAGAGTCTGAACGTTTATGCCCTCCTTTCATATGCTGAAATGCTAACCCCCCGAACGATGGTGTTAAGCGGGGCTTTTGGGAGATGATTAAGACATAAAGTTGGAGCTCCCATGAATGGGATCAGTACACTTACAAAAAAGACTCCAGAAAGCTCCATCTACGAGACAGGAAGAGTGCCCTCATCAGACACCAGATCTGCTGGTGCCATGACCTTGGACTTCCAGGCCTCCAGAACTGTGAGAAATAAATGCTTTTGTTTATAAGCCACCTAGGCTATGGAGTTTTGGTCTAATGGCCCAAACTGTCTGAGTCGTCATCTTTACAGCTACCACTCTTCTTCAAGATCTCCCCTTGCCCTCTGAACAATTGCAGTAATTTTCCATCCTGGCTTTCTACAATTTATTCTTCATACAGCTTCTGGAGTGGCCCTGTTACATTACGAACTAGATTAGGTTATACCATGCCTCTGCTTAAGATGCTTCAGTGATCAGGGCTACTTGGGTGGCTCAGTCAGTTGAGCGACTTACTCCTGATATCTGCTCAGGTCATGCTCTCGTGGTCATGGGCTCAAGCCCTGTTTTGGGCTTTGTGCTGAGTGTGGAGCCTGCTTGGGAATTCTCTCTCTCTCTCTCTCTCTCAATCTCTCTTTGCCCTCTCCCATGCACACAGGTGCTCTCTCTGTCTCTCTCTCTCAAAATAAATAAACATTAAAAAATGCTTCAATGATCCCCTGAGAAGCTGTCCATTGGGCACCACATCTCCAAATGCTCTGCCTGCCGCCTCCCAACCCCCAGGCCACCCCTCCCCCCGGGTCCTGTTCATCTTCCGCACCCTTATTATGCTTTGTTCCCCTGTCTCCTTGCAGGTCCTCACATGGACTCTCAGACTTTGCTCTTGCGGGGCCTTCCGCCTACAGTCCCCTTTCCCTGGAAGGAAAAGGTTGAGTCGCTCCTCTCCTTGAGGTCTTTCCTCAAACACCACCTCCGTGGTGATGCTTCCTTGACGAACCTCTTTAAAAGCCTGTCCCTGTCTCGCTCTCCCACTCCCAAACCATTCTGGCACTCCCAATCACCCTTCGCTGCTTGTTTTATTCCCACAGCACTTATCACCATCTGACATAGCATATGTTTTACTTATTTTATTGTTTACTGCCTGTCTCCCCCCGCCCCCCGCCGTATAACATAAATCCCCGAGAGCAGACATTTCTGTCTATTTTGTTTACTGCTGCATCCTCAATGCCTAGAAAAATGTTTAGCACAGGGTAGCTCTTTAAATATAAATATTTGGCAGTTGAACTGACAAGTGCCTTTAACTACTTGCGAGATGCCAATAACTTCATAGCTGTGTTCTTATACTTACCAAGCCTCCCCCAGCACGTGTAGGCTCTCGGCCTCACTCATTTGCCACTACACATTAAGAGTAAACAAAGCACACGAGTTTCCTGGGAAGCTAGAGGCCAGAAGTGGCCTCACGCGAGGGCAGGTTAAGTTTGGTCGTCGTTACGACTGAATCAAGGTCTTGACTATGAGTGTGGATGTCAAGGGGATGAGCACCCTAGGCGGAGGAGAGGGAAGCACGGGTTCGTCTTCCAGCTCTGCTAGGTACACGTGGAGTGGTCTTACGTAAAAACCACCGGGCTTTGCGAGCCTCAGCTTTCTTATCCGTGAAACGGAGCTGTGCAATGGCACCCGCCACAGATTTGCAGTGTGGACCACACGAGATGATGTCCAGCGGAAATGCACCTGTCGTGCTTACCACGGAAATCACAGGAGGGCCACGCACTTCACATGTGATTTAGCAGCCTTAACATGTGTGCCTTGTCTTGCAAAGTGTCTGCCGTGTCATAGGCAGCAGATCGATAGTGAACATAATTGCTGCACATGTTTAAACATCACCTGGATGCCACTGTCGAGCCGTAAGAAACCGTCTATCTCCAGCGTCAGTATTTAGGAGAATAAAATTAAATGCCACTACCGTCACACCTGCTGTAGTTTTAAATGCTCAAACTTGGGTTCTGAGAACAGGTAAGAAAGGCTTGCACTGGCTCAGTGTGGTCTAGACGGGGGTTGACAAATGGCAGCCCGTGGAAAAATTCCACGCATTCCCTGTTTTGTACAGCTTGAGAGTTACGAATGAATGCCTTTAGTTTTGGCATTCTTAAGTGATTACAAAAATCAAAAGAACACTAATGGTATTTTGTGAGAAATAATCATTTTAGGAAACACAATTTTCCGTGTCCATTAAGAAGGTGTTACCAGAACCTCGCCAGGTTATTTCTTTCATATATTGTCTCTGGCTACCTTGGAGCTGCGAAGGCGTAACTGAGTAGACGAGACAGAGAACGCAGAGCCCCCGAAGCCTAAAATGTTGCCAACCTTTCTTTTCATAGAAGGTTTGCTGACTCCTGGTCTAACAAAATCTAGCGCCCAATTTATTTTTTTTTTTTTATTTTTTATTTTTTTTTTGGGACAGAGAGAGACAGAGCATGAACGGGGGAGGGGCAGAGAGAGAGGGAGACACAGAATCGGAAACAGGCTCCAGGCTCCGAGCCATCGGCCCAGAGCCCGACGCGGGGCTCGAACTCACGGACCGCGAGATCGTGACCTGGCTGAAGTCGGACGCTTAACCGACTGCGCCACCCAGGCGCCCCAATCTAGCGCCCAATTTAATGGTAAACCCGGTTTTGTTTCTGTTGCTTGAGTAGCAAAAAGCAGTTGAGATGAGCGGGGCTCCATAAAAGTAATTTCTCTGCGTTACTGCCAAGAACGTTTCATGCGTCCCCACAGAAACAGCTCATGTCCTCTGTCTCTCAGATGCTCTTCCCCCTCCCCCCCCACCCCCCCACCCCCCCACCCCCCCGTCTCTGGAACAAAATGGCAGAGCCCATTTTATGTCTTCCCCAAAGAAAGCCCAACATGCACCGAACGGTTCACTCTTGACCTCACACTGCCTTCTGTGCTTCAGGTCTGGTTGGGATTTGGCCTCAAAATGTAGTGCTCTTTTCGGAATTATTTATTTGCTCAGTTTGCCTTCAGAGTTTTGTATAGTGTCCTACAGGCACGCTTCTCCAGAGATGTCAGGGCCTACTAAATTTAGGAAAAGTAGGTTGCCTTATTCCGGCTTAACTTTTTTTCTTTTCCTTTCTTTTCCCCCAATTTAAAACCAGCACCCCCCCTGCCCCTCTCTCTTTAAAGCCCGTCAATTGATAATTCATTAAAAGAGAAGAGCGCAGTGTTTTTGTTTCTGCCGACCGTGTGGGTGGGTAAAAGATAGCTTTTGGAGAAGTGCTTGGGAACTTCAGCAGATGCACAGGACCGACTTCAGAGCCCTTAATTGCAAAGTGTTCTTTCTCTGCCCGTCGGTGGGGGATTCCCATGGATACAGCTGCGGGGGCTACAGGTCTAGGGTCCACTCCTTCTCTGCTGAAAGCCTCTTGATTGGGAGACAGGGTACTTTCTGAGGCCACATGAAGCTTGCTGCCCTCTATTATGAGCCCTGTGACAGCAGGGAAATACCAGACCGACTTTCCCAGCATCCCCCTGAAAAGGGCCCTTACAGCCAGAGGACTGACATTTCACTGCATTTCTGCTTTAATTAATGTCTAGGAGATGAACTCCGATTCCCACCCACAGAAGCATCAATTAGACGGAATTAAATGCAGTGCCTCCTTTCAGTTCTGCTATTTTTACCTGCCGGCCATCATTTTCCCTCTTAAATAAGACAACCTCGCAGTGGATTTCTAGATGGCAGCCTAGAATGAAACATACGGCCACACAGATATCTGTTACCTGAGACTGGCAGACTTGCGTGTGCATTGGGCACCCCCGTCTCCGTCGGGGTGTGGACTGCACGGTCACCCGGGGAGCACTAGGATCCAGGAGGAAGGGATCTCTGGTGTTCCTCGCTGGGCAGGTCTAGCTTCGGAAGCAATGCTCTGTGTCTGGCTAAAGACGGCCCGCCCTGAGACCTGCAGAGGAATCAGGAATCATGCATGTTTGGTGCTTTCTCGACTCACCCTAGCCCTTACTGCTTTTCCAGGGGGCCACTGCAGAATGGAGAACACCACACGGGCTTGCATGATCCTTTGGAACCTCAAAGCCACCGTCACCTTGGAGCCTAGATTCCTCTCCTAGTTCAGTAAGAAAACATGCACGTAATAAAAGAGACAACGTTTAGCTCAGGGTCACAAACAGGTTCTGAACTTTTGCTACCGAGGCCATTTTCTTAACGAGAGCATTGGGGTCAGGCTCACCATTTTCCAGCTCTGTGGCTGTAGGCAAGTTACCTAACCTCTCCGGGTCTTGCTTTCCACATCTACCAAATGGGGATGATAATCGTCACTACTTCATAGGCTCTTGAGAAAGACTACATGAGATAAATCCTATAAATGGCCATAGGCAGTCATATCTCAACTATTGAGTGCGTGCTTAATAGCAGTTAGATTTTGTTATCTCTGATATGATGATGCTCACGATGTGCTAACACTCTGCTAGACCCAGGGTAAAGAATAGTCCCTCTGTTTGCCTCTGAAGACCTCTTGAGATTATGGGCTTTTTAGCTTCATTTAGAAGAAGAAGAAGAAGAAGAAGAAGAAGAAGAAGAAGAAGAAGAAGAAGAAAAAGGAGGAGGAGGAGGAGAAGAAGAGGGAGGGGGAGGGGGAGGCGAGAAGTAGGAGGGGAGGAGAGAAGTGGGAGGGGAGGGGGAGAAGGAGAAGGAGCAAAAGAAGGAGGAGAAGGAGAAGAAGAAGGAGGGGGAGGGGGAGGAGGAGAAGGAGAAGAGAAGGAGGAGAAGAAGGAAGGGGAGGGGGAGGGAGAGAAGAAGGAGAAGAAGGAGAGGGAAGCATGACATAAAAATAGTGACTGAAACTGATTTTAGTTGAAGGAGTAAGGCTGAGTATAAACTTCTTAAGTGCCAACAAGGTGTTCCTGTCTGTTCTCAGATTTTTGTAGAACCGTAACATTCAGAGTCCCAGAAGCAATGATCTGACTGGAAGAACTGGTTTCTGTCCTGGGGCAGTTGTGGGTGTTTCAAGAGGGTGATTGACTATCCGGGGAGTAAGCAGGGAAAGCCACCCAGCAGACCAAGGGGGCATCCGGGAGTCTCATCTCATGGGAATGAAAGACAGCACAGGACTGTTTTCCCTGGGGCCACGAAGACTAAGGGGGAGAGCGATTGCTGTCAGGAAGGGGGGTGGCCATTTGCTTTCTGCACGTGTAGAGCATCCTAACACCAATTAGGAGAGGTTTTCAAAGAGGTTTGCAGCCTGGATTGATAATTAATTTTTGAAGCCATGCGGTTGGCCTCTTAGTAAAATTTCCCTTCCTGGGGAGTAGTGGAATGCTATTCATGGGAAGGAATGTCTTTCTGGGAGGTCTTTGAAGATGCACCTCCATGATGGGGAGGTTAGACTGGCTGGTTTCCGAGATCCCTTCCTAGTCTAAATTCCTAGAAGCCATTTTTGTGAATTTGTTTGTTTGTGGCACGAAGGGGCTCCTTTATACGGGCTTAGTGCCCTAAACTTCCCTCGCTCTTCTGTACTGTCTAGATTTATGCAACGGGTCTGAAATATTAGATGTGTGTCGTGCCTGTCAAAGCATCGGCTTTTCCACTAGAGGATGATCTTTGGAGAATTAGAAGCATTAAAAATGCATCTCTCCCCATCTAAGAAATAAATCATCCCTTATGTTCCTCAAAAGCAAAATACAGGGGGTGGTGTGTGGGGGGGGAGAAGGATTCATCTGGAAATCCCCGTCTTTGAACCCGAGTGTGACAGCCACTTCACGTTGTTGCCACACAGACGGCCAAAGTAGTACAAGCGGGATGAACTTCCAGACAGGCGGTTAGTTTGCCATTGAAGCATGACCAATGCCTCCGCTGCAACAAGCAAACAAGCGGCTGAACGTGTTAACATCATTTTCTATCATTTCTGTTTGATGCGGATTGGGCGGAAGATCTGGGACGCAAGCCATGGTGTAGATTTTCAAAATTGATTAGCATTTTCTGGACATTGGCAGCCATTTCCATGGCATTTCAATGGGAGTTAAAATTGATTAGTGCTTTTGGAAAAATGTGTACCAAATTGCTGTGCAAATTGAGGTAGCTCAAACAGGGGATGATGACACGATCCAGGCGTAGGATGGAATATGAGATCCGTGCAACTGATGTCCAGTCTAGGGAGACGAGATCTTAAAGGAGAGGGTGCGAATGATTCCGGGCGGTTTTAGATTAGCCGTGGGTAGTTGTCGAACACTCAGCCTCTACTTGTGACAATGTGTAAAATGGGTTGCATGCTTGTAGGGAAAGGTTGTGAAGTGCTTTGTCATAACATTAATCATAGCTAAACTCATTTTCGTTGTTAATGTGAAGGCACTAGATAGTTTTGCAGAAATTCCGCTGTAAACACGTAGATGTTCATGCTCTACAGAGTTCCGGAGGTTTTCAGGATTGACGTGGCAAACATTCGACTGATCCCCCATAACCGTTCGCAGGAATGGTAACTTGGTTGCAGCTTTTGCAGTTTCGTGATTATTCCCCTGCAGTTCGTCGCCCAAAACCACGGTTCTCCAAGCCACTGTATCCCTGCTGTTATCAAACACAGACAGAAAGTTAGGAAGTGAGTCATAGCACGGCGCCTCTTGGAAGACTGAGAACCTTCAAAGGTCAGCTTTTCTGGCTTGTCAATAGCTGACATTTAAGCATTTCTTTCAGACGTTGCTGATAATGTTTTTTGAGATAGTCAAGAAGAATTGCTGTGTTGGTATGCAATTATGTTCATAATGAGATGCAAAAATGCAAATAGGGTGATACGTGCCAGTTCTTTGGAGTGCTTTTGTCGAACTGCAAGCACCCTGAGACTTTGATAGATACCGTGTCACTATATGGAGTTGGAGGGCTGATAGCTTTTAGAGAAGCATCTATAACATGGTATCTCTAGATGCTAATTAGCAGGAACCTTTAGCAATGATAAATGTAGAGGTCATTTGTTTTTTCTTGGTAAATTTTGACAACTTCATGGAACCAATCGTATCAATAGGATTGTCGGTAGACACGACAAACATCTTTATCCTTTCTTCTTTAATGCGCCATATAAAATGCATCGTATATTCATAAGCATATCCACTAGAAGGCTACCTTGCATGATTAATTTGTGAAGTTCATTTAAAATGTAAATTAGAGTATAACCCATTAAGTGACTCCATCAAGTACTTAAAAACTACAGGCTATGTTTTCAATATATTATTTCCATCTTTGCACTTTATGCTTTTGTCAGAAACATCCGATGATGACTTCGAAAATTATTGTATATTATGAGTGATTCCAGTTGCTAATCTGTTGTAATGTTCATGAATCACAAAGTAATTACAGCTAAAGGAATGGGATAATGAAGAAGACGTAAAAGCGAGCCCTTACTTCCAGAACTTCCTTTTCCACAGGCAAGGTATTTGTATTGAATCCTCGCAGTGGCAACAGGAAATGGCAACTTGGAGCGGTGAATGATCCTTGCCAAGAAACCATGCAGAGAGAGATGGAAACTCAGTCCTATGTTCAGCGATTGTTCCGTGAATGTCTATTGGGTACCACATTCTGGCTAGATATGGACGAAAGCAACACGACCATTCCCCTCAAGAGCCTTGGCTGTAACAGGGGTATCAGATATGAAAGTGGACAACTATTTTTCCAAAGTGACAAGGGCCACATAGAGGTACGTGCAAGGGGCAGTGGGGTTCTGATGAAGGCATCTTTACTTCCCAGCTGACCTGGCTGCTTTGACGAAGGTCGTTGCCCATGGGCAGTACCTACTTTTTGTCAGCTTCCTACTTTCTGCCTTGCTCGTGGACTCTAGAAAAGGGGAGTGATCTTCTGCTTTTTGTCTGCATTGTAGTAAGGCAACCTAGCAGCCAGTACTCACGGGCACCCTGAGACTAGGAGATGGTGATAGCTTTTCTGAAGGGGGAACTTCTCTCTTCAGCCTTTCAGTATTTGTAGGATGTGGAGGCAACAGCTGCCAGGGAATTCATTTGAGTCAATGACCTAATTAGAGATGAGAGCTCCCTGGGGCGCCTGGGTGGCTCAGTCGGTTAAGCATCTGACTTCCGCCCAGGTCACGATCTCGCAGTTCGTGAGTTCGAGCCCCGCATTGGGCTCTGTGCTGACAGCTCAGAGCCTGGAGCCTGCTTCGGATTCTGTACCACCCTCTCTCTCTCTGCCCCTCCGCAGCTCATGCTCACACTCGGTCTCTGTCAAAAATGAATAAACTTAAAAAAAAAAAAAAAAGAAATGAGAGCTCCTTGAGGGCAGGGAAAATGTTTCATGAACTCTGACCCCAGTGCCAATCTATCACAATGCCTGGAAGGAGTAGATCTTAATAAATATGGGTAAAGGAATAAATGATCAAAATGTCATTGGATATTCTGATTTGTATAACTAGTATGGCTCGGCAGAAAAAAGAACAGTTATAACCATAAATGCTTTTTCAGAAGTAGAAGTGAAGTCAGAGAAATCCAGTCTAAGGCATTTTCTCAGTTTACCTAATAATCATTGCTTGCACAAGGCTCACAGCTGACTGGTGCTAGGTCTGTGACTATGAACTATTTTCCAGAGTAGAGTCATTCTGTCAGGCAAAGGTCAAGAAGCCACCTCACATGCAGAGCAAAGGAAGGAACCGGGGTCATTTAACCAGGAACTGAAAAGGTGCTGTAATTCATGAGTGCCACCATTATCTATTTGGGGAAAGCATATATAGATGTCACGTAGGTGAGAAACTTTATTTTACATGTCCTCAATAGCTCAGATTTCTATTTAAGCATGCAAACTTAAGATAGAAAGGTTCAATACAGGAAGGATATTTCCAAGGGTTCCCTATTATAGGAGATGCAGAAGAACAGAATGGATGACCCTTTGTTGACGTGTCAAATGGGGGATTCTGGTACCAGTTAGATAGTGGTAGTCACAATGAAAACAGATGCTACTACGTTAGTAGATGGGCAAACGGATGATTTCAGCTCCAAGAATCACGTGTGATAGCAACTGTGTCCAGGAAAGGGCAAATCCCGTCGACTACTCAAGAAACAAATTTATTGGATGTGGTGTAATCTTGTCTATACTGCATAGACCAGTTAGCCAGAACCCAGGGGTTGCAATACGTTATAGGCAGTAATTTTCTCTGGCTGGGTATCTGCCATCAAAGTTTTGGCTAAGTCTCTTTTCCTTCTCCCACACCCTTCTAACTCTGTTGCCTCTCCTAGAATAATTGATTCAACATATAAATTTGTTAACACAGACATGTACTACTAGGTGAACATCTTTCATCTTGGGGAACCATGATTGAGTCCTAAGTGTCCTGACTGCCCATCTTGAGCTCTTGGATTTAAAACCCATTGGGTGTTATACTACCTGCAGGTGGAACTTAGCTGGAGTTCCAATCATGCCATGGGTGTCTATTTTGGTAAGATGTCAGTATGCCGGAGAATATTCCATCTGCGAAATGTGGAATGGAAAATAAACGTGCACCTTACATTCATTAAATTTCATCTTAACACTTCACCATCAGGACCACGATGGTACTAAGGGCAAAGACTGGCGTTAAGAATACAAATAGCTATGGTAATGAGTGGGAAATAGTAACCTTATGGGAAAGCAAAAGAGTTTGGGTCTGTTTTTTTTTTTCTTTTTAAAATGATCTGAGTTCCACTATTAATTATGAGTTAGTTTTCACATTCTGGACACACATATTTCTGAGTGGCTGTCAGGGATACTATAAGTAATAAATTGTATGCCTGGGTTTCTACTTGGATGTAAAATTTCCATTTCAGAAAAAAAATGATACGTCAGACATTGCATTTCAGGGTGATAATTGCACTTCTCAGGTGGTTAAAAAAAAAGATGATCTACAAATAATAATTAAAAAGTTGTGCCCCAAGGGAATGGGGATGTCAGATGTAGAATTCAAACATATGAAACGTTAGACTTAGAGCTTGACCTCGTTCCACTGGTATTCAGTGTTGTAAATTCTAGATACATTTATGCTTCAATATTTGGAGGTGACAATTTGAGGGTGCATTAGGTGGAGAAAAGGTAACGTTTAGACTAGTGTATTAAACTACCCCTTTGACGACATAGCCTCTCCCCAACACTTGAAAAGCGCCAGGCTATTATTAACACTAGTAATTAATTGACTCTGTGTTCTCCTCTGCACTTTACAGGCACTTGGCTGGGGGAGGGGACACATTACTTGCCATGCTCAACCCTGGAACCTGATTAAAACAGGCTAGGTAAAGCTGAGGTTGAAATCCTGCAAAGGTGTGGTACCTTGCTCTACACATTATTTTCGAAGTTTTAAAATTAGTTTCTCTCACTTGAAAATCAGAGAAGTTCAAACAAGGAATTTGGATTTCTAGAGTCTCTTTGTTTGACGGATGAGGGCGGGTGTGGGAATCCAAAGCTCTAGCAACACCGAATCCACTGTCCTGCACAGCCATCATTAGCTGGAGTAGAGTCGTGGCCGCTTTCTTAGAATAAGTCATGGGTGTTTCAAATTACGAGTGGGTCAGTTTGCTGTAGTCTCCACTGAGGCCACTTTATTCACTTAATTTCTGCTCTTCTCCTAGCTTCTGTATGAATTAGAGTTTCCATTTGACCTTAGTTCTGAAGGAAATCCTAACCCCCGCCTGCCTTTCCCGGATCTAGACACAGCCGGAGTTCACAACATGGGGACAGAGGGTCTACTGGGTTCCACACAGTCGGCTAGGGAACAGAGTGAAGATTAGAAGGATGTTACTCTTTTCTCAAGGAGGCCAGGGCAGCCCAAAGGTCAGATGTACCGATAAATAATGATGGGATGGCAGAAGCTGTGCTGTGGAGATACAGGTATAGTATACAGCATTCTGGGGACCATAGTGAGTCCCTATCCTATAAAGAGGAGGCAGCATCTAAACTGGGCTTTGAAAGCCAAACAGTGTTTTTTTTTTTTTTTCTTTTACGTGGAAGGATGAAGAATGGCATTCTGGGGGGAAGAAACATCCTCAGCAGAAGCACTGTGGGGCCCTAGAGAGTGGTGCAATCGGGGATCAATGAATAGCTCCATATGGAAGGAGGATTGCAAGATAATGGAGATGACTCACGTGCCGGGTTATACCATGGAGTTTGGCCTATAATAACATTTAGGAAATAGATGGGATCTTGAAGACTTCCAGCAAAGAAGTAACCCATCAGGTTTACCTTGAGAGAGAAGTCTTTTCCCAGTTGTAGGAATGGAGGCGCTTTGAAACGTGGGCTATGTTGGTGACATGGAGGGAATCATGTCTGCGGGTTAGCAGGCAGGCTAATCGTAATCAATGAGTGCTGCCCGTATGAGTTAGGAGGGTTTGGTTCCATAGAGCAGAGGCATGTGTTGTTTTGTTGACCGCCGCGGCATCCCGCGTGCCACGTTGCACCCGTACACAGCCGTCCAAGTGTGTCAGATGACTGCCAATGATGGCAATTCACAACATCAGTGCATAGGTACTCTCTTTGCCATCGCCATATGCTGCCACTTGAACAATAGGAATAAACAGATTATGTGGAGTTCGTGTGCGGCTGCCAAGAGAATCAGCTGGGTTCCAAGGAGCGCCTGGGAATCTCATTACTGCTCCTAGAGCACTCTGAAATTCAGCTGGAGGTGATCATTGCAAATGAAAAATCACACAGATGACGATGGCATGAAGACAGGAGAGCCCCGTCCATCAACGTGGCCATCCCAAGGGATGGCAGCCAATTGAGGGGAGGAAAAACGTGGCCGGGATGGCCTGAAGGTGGTGTAATAGCTCCCACGTGCAAAAGGAGGACCCAACTGCTGGTTAGTTGTGCCGTGGAGACAGACTCGACTGGGTGAGGTGAAGAGGAGGGCAGACCACGGATTGTCTGACTCTGTGCCAGTCTGAGGGCACGGGCAACGCCACTCTGGATGGAGGCAGATGGCAAACAGCACCTGGAAGGGGCCCCGAGCGGTACTATAATGTTCAAAACCAGGTGCCATATGTACAACTTTCTGAAACGAAGTGGTACATTGTCATGGTGGATCCAACACCTTCTTCGTTTGTTTTCAACTTCTCTGGCAGGTGCTAAGTTAGGTCATGTGATCCTCTGATTGGGTACGAATGCTCACAAAGGAAAGGAAGACGGGAGCCCCATTTTCTGGCCCGCAGACCAGTGTGTAGGGCCGTGATCACTTTTATCGAGCTCTGCTGTTTCTTCGTTTGCCATCCCTGCTAGATGATTGGGTCCTTGAGGGCGGCAATTTTGCTTTTCATCTCTTTTTCCAAAGGGCGTGTTTCTCAAATCGTAGTGCCGAAGTGGGAGTGCCATCTTATGCAAATATTGTGGAAACAAAGCATTTTATATTAAAAGGTTTCAATATATTAAAGGGCACAGTGTCCTATTTAATGGCATGCGGAGATGAAACAGACATTTCTAAATTTTTTTAGCTTGGGTGAGACTACTCTGGACTTAGACCTCGCTGGGTCAGGGGAAGACATATTCGTGTGTTCTGTTATTGGGAGCTCTTCCGTAGGAATAGTAGCACTCACCAATTGTTTAGTACTTGCCTGTGGAGGGAGGGAGGAAGGAGGGAAGAGATTGGTCACAATCAGTGTTTTCCACATAGTCTTCACTACATCATATATGAAGCATACGGTCAATGTTTGGATGGGCCAGTTGGGCAGCTATGTTCCAATATTAGAAACTCCACCCTATTGATGGCAAACTAAGTCCAAATATATTGACTTCAAAGTGGTCTGAATAAGAAAAGTAGTAGAGAAACAAAAATTTGTCTCTCCTATGGGTAAATGAAGCCAGAGGCATGCCTTTGGAGGTCACTTTGTCTCTAAATAAAGGGTATCGGATTCCATTAGATGAAAACCTTGGGACTCATTATGCACACTTTGTGGCTAAATACAGATGCTCCCCTACCTTCTCACACTATTTAGTTGCTCACTGCTAATCTTTCTCTTCTAATGTAGATTTTCCATCTGTTACCTAGAAACAACAAATCCCTGGCCACCCACTTACCTCTTATCCTGTCCTCTCCTATGGAGACTGATAGTAGGTGGCACTAGAATGTTAAGCAACTGGACACTGTTATTACTAATCTTAATTTCTTTCCAGCCTGAATCCATCTTTGAATCCCAGAAGTGTATAGATACAGTCGTTGGCTTTTTGTTTGTCAATCCATGGATTCAATAAAGATTCATTGGGTGCTACTACATTTTAACCAATAGGCACGCAGACGGCATCTTGAAAGTGCAGATGATTCGAGAATATTAGTAAAAGCTATGCACAACTATGAATGACTATGTCCTCATTTTTCGCATCTATTTTTGTATTATTCTGTACAGAAGGGCTAGCGACTCTTTCTTGCTGAGTGTGGGATTCTCTCATTCATCCGTTCTCCTCTGTGAGCTAGAAGCAAGATTGTCACCTATTTTGACGGGGAAGAAACTGAGGTACAGAGAAGGCAAAATGCCTTCATCTCCTAAACGCCAAGAGCTTTCTTACAGAGATTTCTCCTTGTTTTATCTCTCCCTTTCCCCTCTTACCAGCCTCTTCCTGCTTAGAAGTCAGACGAGACCTAATTATGACACTTCCTGGCCATGGAGGAATAAGAGTATGTGTTCCTGGGTTGCCATGGCCACTAAATGAGATGAAGGAACACGTGGCTGTCAGCTCCATGCTTTCACAGAGGAAATCATCAATGAACATCAGGCCTGGTGTGCCCATGGACTTGGTCGTGGAGCCTGGTTGAGACGCTCAAGCAAAGGGGGCCCAACGTCAATTACCATGCTAGTGCAAACAACATAAGATCTGTGCCCGCTATCATGACTACTCTTTAGGGCTTTTATTCCCTCTTTGATCAGCTGTGGACCAGAGCCAGCATCATGGACACTATGTGTCTGAGGGAAAACAGTTATCTTCTTTGGCAAATCGAGTCCTCATTCCTTTACTCCACGTTCTTCTTTTGTAGTGGCACCAATTCCTCTCTCGAGCACCCAGGCTCAAGGGTGCTAGAGCCATCTTCTGTGTCTTCCTCTTTGCCCCCCTCTACATCACGTAAGAGGACAAATATCGTTAAATCCACCAGTCTTTCCTTCTTTCCATCCCCGCTCCCCTTACTGTGCCCAGATCCTTGTCATTATAGGTCGGCTTGGATGAATGCTGAAGCCATCCTACTGGTCTCCCCACTCTTAGTTCATTCTCCTGGCCCAATTTTATCAGGTTAGCCTCTGTGAAGCACAGCTCTTACCCCCACATTCTCCGACAGCATATCACCGCTCACAGGTTAAGTCCGGTCTTGTTGCCATGGCGTTAAAGGCATGGCTTTCAGTCATGTTGCCACACTTGGCATCCCAGAGTAAAGAGCCCTGAGTCCCAACTTGCTGTGTCCTTTCCCCATATTTTAACTCATGCACACAAACTGCCTGCAACTCCCCATTTCTCTGGGCTTCCTAGTAGTCTTTGAAGCCACCCTTCCACCCAGCTTCCCCTGACCCCCACTCCTGTGTGTGCTCCCTCTCTCCTCTGCATACTTCAAGGGTGCTTAGGAAACATTAGGTAAATGAATAAAAAATGACTTAGCGAATAAACAAATGAGGAAATGGAAGAACAACTCATCAGACATCGCAGCCTTTCAGTGTAATCAACATGGTGTCACTCTAGACGTCTCCTGCTGGAAAAACAAAATATCAAACAATCCAGGAAAGACAGCAGAAAAATCAACATTTAGTAACCACAGCAACGCCAATAACGAAATCCATTTTCCTGACATTTGCTCTCTTAGAATTATGTTTTTAATGACAGGATATTCATTCATGAAATTATTTCCTTTATGTCAAGATTTTCTTCTGTTCCATCGATCTGTATGTGTGTCTTTACACAAGACCACCCTGTCCTGATTGCTCTGGCTTTGTGGGACATTTTGTAAATCGGGTAATTCGATTTGTTCATCTTTTTCAAAATCATTTCGGCCCTCTAGGGTGTTACGTTTCTTTTAATTTCTACTACTTGAACAACATTACGCTTCTAGAGGACGGGAATGATGGGTTGGTAGGCTCAGCTAACGACTGGAAGAGTGGCCTCGGAAGGAACCTCTGAATTCATGGGTGTGTTGACAAAAGCTATTTTTTTTTTTTCAAAAATACACATCTACCACACGTGAGAACGTATGCCGCGGGGCGTGCATGAATGTATGCGTGGCGTCTGGGAATGCCTGTGTATATTGTCGGCATGTGTATATTGTATGTTTTAGAGACTTAAAAAAAAAACAAAAACCAGAATTCTCTACCTCCCAGTCAATCGGTAGTGGTTGGTACTCAGGATTCTGTGCAGGGCCTGTTTTGTCCCTACCCGGGCTCTCTGCGAGCGGGCCCCCATCACTGCTGGTAGGTAACTATGTGATATATAACTTGTGGGCAGCCCTACTGTTTGTTACTGGCCATTAATCTCTCTGGTGCCTTTCTTCCATTCAGACTAAGCCTTTATGTTCTAAATCCAGCTATTCTAACGCTCCCCACTTGTGCTGCGTAGAAAAGACTCAGACCGGCAGATTATCGCAGGGCAGTTAAGCATGTAATTGCTCAAATGAGTTAAAATCCCTTCAAATATCTGTCTTTGTACCTATCACACCACTTCACGGACTCAAATATTTGACAATTGATGAAGATAAACTAAAGGGGCCTTCATTAGCTACCAACCACCGTGACAAGCTTCTTTCAGCGCAAGGCTGGTGAATTTTGGAACTTATTATCTACTTAAAAACTGCAGGAAAGCAGAAAAATACTTCAGTGAACTTTAGAATAGAGAAAGCTAGGAGCTTTGCCTGGAAGCCGGGGTCAGGAAAAAAAAAAAAAAAAAAAAGAACTGTGGTTTTGCTAATCTAAGGCTGCACTTGTTAGAAATCTGGGGTAAGACCTGCAGATGCACTTATCCAATAAAGGAAGGGAAATATTATCACATTCTCATGGCACCATCATTAATGACCGTGTGTTAAATTGAGAGGTGATTATAGGAATGGAGAGAGGGTGGCAGAAATCCAGGGCCGTGCAGAGGCTGATCTTAGTGTGGGGTTGCCTGTCTGCCAGGAGCCACAGCCCCCTGCTCCAGGATAAAGTCAGGTGCTGGGCCGAGTGACTGTCTTGGGAAATGCATGGAACTTTGCTCTGGCATAAACCCCAGCAAATCCTCTGACTTCCAGGGACCTCGCTGCTCTGTATTAAGCTGTTCAGATCTGATGCCAAGGAAAACAGGTGCTAACATGACCAGTGCGCGTTAAGGTAGAGGAGATGCTGGGCTGGAAGTGTGATGGTCTTTGCATCTTTCCGCTGTAAGACGTCGAGCAAATTATGGCTTCAGTCGCCTTTATGTACAAAATGGGCCTACTGATTCATGTCGTATACTATTTTTCCATGAGGATTAAATTAGAGGAGCACTTGGTACCAATATTGGTTATTGCTTCATACAACGGGGGCAATTCGAATTCTTTACCCTATGTTTCATAGTTAATGTGAACCTGCAAACTCTATCCTCGCATAACAAAAATAATTGGGGGAAAAAAAAAACAAACCACACTCCGAAAAATGAACATGGAAAACTGGTAGAAGGAAACTTACGAAGAATTATTTTTTGAGATCGGTTTCCGTTAGCTCAGCATGGCTAGGCTGCCCTGATTGCTGTGAGGGAACAAACGCTTGTGGTTTTCAAGCAATGTCTGGAGTGAAGACTCACTCAAGCAGACCCTTGGCTGCCTTAGCCCCGGTCAGACATTACTCTCCCGTCTGGTCAAATAACGTGACTAGTGAACAATAGTGAGTAGACACCTGTGAATCAAGTCTTGACTTTGTCGGGAGTTCTAGTGTGTTATTTTTGAATATGATGTTGGCTTTTGTTTTGATGTAATCGATCTTTTTTTAATGGTTTTTTAATGTTTATTTACTTTTGAGAGAGAGAGAGAGAGAGAGAGAGAGAGCACGAGTGGAGGAGGGGCAGAGAGAGAGGGAGTCACGGATTCTAAAGCAGGCTCCAGGCTCTGAGTTGTCAGCACACAGCCGGATGCGGGGCTCGAGCTCACGAGCTGTGAGATCATGACCTGAGCCGAAGTCGGATGTTTAACCGACTGAGCCACCTGGGTGCCCCTCGACATATTAGATCTAATCAAACATGTAAGCAAGATGTTCAAGGAGAATGACATCAAAACAGGATTAGCTTTTATAGATTATACAGTTTGTCTTTTCAACGAACCTTTTATCTGTTGCCATACACACACACACACGCACACGCACACACACACACACACACATATATATTAGGACTGCACAAAAGTTCAGCCATTTTTCTAATATTCTGCCCAAAATTTGAGTTTAAGCTTGGTCTTTGGAAGGCTGAAGCCTGTGGAATGGAACTTTCTGGACCCAGTGTGTAATTGGTGATCAGATGATCATGTAGATAACTATCATATCTAATAAGGAATACAATGTAAGTAATACAAATAATACATTTTTTGAACATACTGTGATTTATTAATATTCATTTTTTTGTAAAGTGCTCTGCATGCAAACATTTTGAAAAATTTTATAGCTCATATTTTATACGTTGGAGTGCTATTAGTCAAGTATAAAATAATATAAATGATATAATAATTGAGAAATATGTTACTTTTTAATGTTTATTTTTGAGAGAGAGACAGAGCACAAGCCGGAGAGGGGCAGGGAGAGATGGAGACACAGAATAGGAAACAGGCTCCAGGATCTGAACTGTCAACACAGAGACTGACCTGGGGCTTGAACCCACGAGCTGTGGGATCATGACCTGAACTGAAGTCGGACCCCCAACTGACTGAGGCACCCAGGCGCCCCTGAAACTTGCGACTTTTATGCGCAAAGGAATAAAAGCTTGGCAACACTTAAAAAAAGAGATTGATATAGTGGATATGAATATGAAAAGTATATTAGATAACTAGAACATTTTATAGCCAACAGCTACTTATGATATTTTATGAAAAATACAAACAGAAACAGTAATAGGGATAAGATTAGGTCATAATTCCAAACTTCATAGACTTCTCTGGGGCTAGCATTCAGAAGATTAAGCACAACCTTTAGGAACCGTACTTACCTTTAGCTATTTAATTCCGTTTATGTCGAGTCTACCCACATCATCGTATCTTACGAGGACGAATTGAAAGGAGACTATCAAACTTAGCAACTCAAAATTCCTTAGGAGAGAAAACTTTCAAAATCTTGTACAATCACGTCCACAATAAATCGTATCTTTCATTCAGACATAAAGATGGTAAAGTGTAAAAAAATTAGAGAACTCAAGATGCGGCCCCAGGTACTGTTAACAAGGTCAGGGAAAGAGCCCATCCTGTACTGCAAGTGGACAGCCGAGTGACCAATATGATCCAGCTGCGGACCAATCCTAAGAAATGACTTTTCTTACATACTTGAAATTTGACTCCAACGGGTGTTTTAGTTCTTTCAATTTTATTTATTTTTTTATTGTTATTTTTTTACTTAGAGAGAGAACGCACGCAAGCTGGGGAAAGGGTCAGAGAGAGAAGGAGAGAGTCTTCATTAAGCAGGCTCCACGTTCAACGCAATGAGCCCAATGAGGGGCTCCATCCCGTACCTGGGCTGAGAGCAAGAGTTGGACGCTCGGGGGGCCTGGGTGGCTCAGTCAGTTAAGTGTCCAGTTTCGGCCCAGGTCATGATCTCACGGGTTGTGAGTTCGAGCCCCACATGGGGTTCTCGGCTGTCAGCACAGAGCCTGCTTCGGATCCTCTCTCCCCTTCTCTCTCTGCCCCTTCCCAGCTCATGTACTTTCTCTCTCTCTCTCAAAAATAAAAAATAAAAATTAAAGAAAAAAAGGGTCAGACACTCACCTAGTGGAGCCACCCAGGGGCTCCCAAAAGTTTTTAATAACAGAATTGAAATAAAAGATTTTAGAATAAATTTCCATAATAATTCTGTAATCCATGACTTAGGCTATTCTAATATACAGAGACACAATGCTGTGGAGTATTTATTTACCTGTTCCTTTTCTACCAAAGTTTTCTTTCTTTAACTCAGGAAGAGATCTGAAGTTGCTTTTTTTGGGCATTTATTTAAGAATTTATATAGTCTGTATCCTTTGATTTCTTAACGTACCCCTGAGGTCTGCACTCCAGACTTAATTGCTACGGGGGATTCTTTAAAAACAAAATTGTCATTACACTTTAAACTTATTTTATTATCATTATTTGTGTGATAGGTTCTTAACTCGCTTTTCTCTGCCGGCTTGTTTGTTACTTGAATCAAGGCTGTCCTAGATTCACAAAATGCTATGGAGGACTTTGTCCTTTTCCGGATCTGGAAGAGTATGAAAACTGTCATCATTTTTAGGAAGGTTTGTTATTGTTATATCAGAAAGTTATTCATAACGTTGGCCAAAGCCCTTCTGCTTCCTTTGAGCCCTCCAGGCATACTGCTTTCCAGGTGCTAATCTTCGGGCTTCCCCTTCCATTATCCACCCTGCTCTCCCTTGCTATGCTGTTCCCTGTTCTGCGGAAGCTTGTGCTTTTCAGGTTATTTCGCGCGTCTGGGTTTGTTTCAGCGTCTACCTGTTACAGTTCTAGTTAACTCTTCAATAGCCAATGCAAATATTCCCTCCCTTAGGAAGCTCTGATATTTCTAGTCTATTGGAGGAACCAGGGAGAAAAAACTGAACTGGATGCTCTTCTTATAACTCTACCCCGCTTCTAGGGAGTTGCGTTCCTAACACCTTCAGGTGACATCATCGTAGAAACTGGAGGCTAGGTCAGCATTTTGCACATCTGAAGTTTATAAATCACCAACACAAAGGAGGAGCTGAGTATCAGCATGATAACCACACAAGAGCAAGGTCAGTGTCCATGGGGCTCACTGCTATATCCTCTGGACATGGAACAAAGTAGCCACTCAGACAATATTTGCTGTATGAAAGAATGGATGAGAAATACACTGATAAATGAATTGCTTCAAGAATGGGCATGGGTCTAAGTAGGCTTTCAGTAGGCCATAGGATTAGAACACGTTTTCACATGTTCATGGAATATATACCAAGGCAGATTATATCCTATACCATAAAGCTTATGGATTTTCTAGTGCATTAGCAGACACACACACAAACACACGCATGCACACACACACTTTTGTTTTGCAGCCTATATTAGCCAATTCTTCTTTCTCCTGTCATTCCTTTTATTACTTTTGTGTTATATATAACACTATAAATTGTTCTTTGGAGTCTATCAAAATATAGGCCTGAGATTATCCTTTGAATTAGGTACTTTTGTTTAGAGTCTAAACACAAATATATTACTTATATAACTAAAGACCATTAAAGTAAAAGTCTTCTAAGTTATTATAAAATGTAAAAGGAAATAGAGGAAAATATGAATAAAGATCTGATCTTAGGTCAGGAATAAGTCTTCAAACATAAAAGCAAAAGAAGAAACCACAGTTTGACTACATTGAAAGGTATACATTTCTTTCTATCTTTCTATACATATATAATGTACATATATTTATAAATATTCATTTATTTATACACACACACACACACACATATATATGCCCACATAGAGTTAAAAATAAATATAAGTAAAAATGATTGCTTGCAATACAATATTATTTCTACCTCTTCCTCTATCTATTTATCTATCATCTCTCATCATAAACCATAGATGCCATAAGGAATTTATACAATATTTTTCAATTGTTAAAAGAATTGTTGATGCCTGTATCCAGGAAAAACATTCTTTAGAATGAAGAGGAAATCAGGACATTCTCACATGAAGAAGAAGTAATAGAATTTGGCTCCTGCAGACTTACTCTAAGAAAGAGGCTAAAGTATATTCTATACACAGAAAAGAAACGATAAAGGAAGACTCTCACAACGTCAGGTAGGAAAAAAGAACATGGCAAATGAAAATATGGGGAAATATAATAGACTTTCATTTTCCTCTTGAGTTGTCCAAATTATGTTTTACGGTTAAAACAAGAAAACACTGTCTGATGTGGCTCTAAATGTATATAGAAGAATTCATTAAGACAACTGAACTTTAGGCAAGAAGAATAAAGAGATATAAAGGGAGATAAGATTTCTGTACTTCACTCAAACTGGTAAAATGAGGACACCGGTAGACAGTGATGAAATAAAACACCTACAGTAATTACTAAACTAGCTGTGTGAAGTGATAACAGGAAAGCAGAGAAAATAAAACAGAGAAACAAAACATAACATGACATACTTACGGCCTAACACATCAATAATTCCATTATATGTAAATTATGTAAATTAAAAGACATAGATTATCAGAAAGGATTTAAAAGTGACCGAACTATAGGCTTCCGCAAGAAGCAAGTAACTTCAAGTATTATGATATCGACAGGCTAAATTAAAAGGATAAGAATGAATATACATAGATTATACATAATATATATATATATATGTGTATTATACATTATATATCTATACATGTATATATATATAAACATTATTCAAAAAAAAGCAGGAATGGCCATATTAATATCAGATAAAGCAGACTTCAAAGCATCAAAAATTGACACAAAGGATATTACGTGTTGATAAAGGGATCAATGCACCGATAGGACACAGCAATCCTAAATGTATGTACCAAACAAAAGACGAAAATACGTGGAAAACCGAGAGAACTGAAGAGACAAATCCACAATTGTAGTTGGAGATGTCAGCTATTGATAGTACAACTGGACAGTCAGCAAGAATATAGAAAAACTGAAGATCATTAACTATCAGAACACATATTCGTAGAACCCACATTTATAGAACATACCACCCTATAACCCAAAAATACACGTTTTCACATGTTCATGGAATGTATACCAAGGCAGATTATATCCTATACCATAAAATGAACCTTACTTACTTTACAAGAAGTGAAATCATGCAGTGACCACAGTGGACTCGAACTAGCAAACAGGAACAGAAAATAAACAAGAAATTCTCAAAATATCTGTCAACAACACATTTCTCAAAAAAACCCCCAAAAAACAAAAAACCAAAAAAGCAAAAAAATCCAAAACAGGGGCACCTGGGTGGCTTAGTTGGTTAAGTATCCAACTTCGGCTCAGGTCATGATCTTGCACTTCCTAAGTTCGAACCCCACATCAGGCTCTGTGCTGACAGGTCAAAGCCTGGAACCTGCTTTGGATTCTGTGTCTCCCTCTCCCTCTGCCCCTTCCCTGTTCACACTCTGTCTCTCCCTCTCTCTCAAAAGTAAATAGACATTAAAAAATTAAAAAAACAAATAAAAATAAAAAAACAAAAACCCCTTAATGAAAAAGGAAGTTCAAGGAAAATTAAAAAAAAAATGATCTGGATGAAAATGAAAATACAACCTATCAAAATTTGGGAAACAGAGTGGGAGCAGTGCTGAAAGGAAAATTTATAGCACTAAATGCATATGTTTATAAAGTCTCCAATTAATAATCTCATTTCTTTTTTTTTATTTATTTAAAAAAAATTTTTTTTTCAACATTTTTTATTTATTTTTGGGACAGAGAGAGACAGAGCATGAACGGGGGAGGGGCAGAGCGAGAGGGAGACACAGAATCGGAAACAGGCTCCAGGCTCCGAGCCATCAGCCCAGAGCCCGACTCGGGGCTCGAACTCACGGACCGCGAGATCGTGACCTGGCTGAAGTCGGACGCTTAACCGACTGCGCCACCCAGGCGCCCCTAATAATCTCATTTCTTGACTCAAGAATTTGTAAAAGGAACAAAACTCCATGACCAAGTGGGATTTATTCCAGGGATACAAGACTGATCCAATATTCAAAAATATGTATTCTATCATATTAGTAGGATAAAGAAAAAAACCCCACATGATCATATCAATCAATGCAGAAAAAATATCTGACAAAATTCAACACCTGTTCGTGATGAAAAACTTTTAGAAAAATAGAAATACAAGGGAATCTTTTCAATTTGATAAAGAGCATCTACAAAAAAAAATATCCTGCAGCCGACATTATACTTGTGTAACAGTGAAAGACTGACTGCTTACCCCGTAAGCCTGAGAAATAGGCCTGGATGTCCTCTCTCATCACTCTTATTCAATGTAGTGCTGAAAATTCTAGCCAACACAATAAGGCAATAAAAAAATAATAATAAAAGGTCATGCAGATTAGAAAGGAAAAGAAATATACTGCCTCTTTTTGTAGGTGACATGAATTATGTACATAGAAAATGACAAAGAGTCTATAGAAAAAAAACAACAACAGAAAACTCCTGGGACTTTAGCTTGGTCACTGTATCCTAGAACTGATTTTATATCTATATAAATATATACAAAATAAATTGTATTTCTACATAAATATGATACCAACAAGTGTGTGGTCACTGAAAGTAAAAATACAATACCATTGGGGTGCCTCAGTGGTTCAGTTGGTTGAGTGTCTGACTTTTGATTTCAGCTCAAGTCATGATCCCAGTGTCATGGGATCGAGCCCCGCATTGGGCTCTGCACTGATTAAGATGCTTTCTCTCTCTCCCTTTGCCCCTCTCTCCTGCTTATGCTCTCTCTCTCTCAAAAAATAAAAATAAAAAATAAAAAAAATACAATACCATTTGTAATCAATGAAATTTAAAAAATTAGATGTGAATGTAACAAAACATTTACATGACTTGTATGCCGCAAACTGCAAACTGCTGATGAAGCAAATTAAAGGATTTCCAGATCAATGACAGAGCATACCCCTGTCCATAAATAAGACTCAACATAGTAAATGTCAGTTCTCCTCAATGTAATGTACCAGCTTAACACAATTCTTATTCAATTACAAGGTTTGTTTTTTTTTTTAACGTTTATTTATTTTTGAGACAGAGAGAGACAGAGCATGAACGGGGGAGGGGCAGAGAGAGAGGGAGACACAGAATCGGAAGCAGGCTCCAGGCTCTGAGCCATCAGCCCAGAGCCCGACGCGGGGCTCGAACTCACGGACCGCAAGATCGTGACCTGAGCTGAAGTCGGACGCTTAACCGACTGAGCCACCCAGGCGCCCGGTTTTTGTTTTTTTTTATATGCACATGATGTTCTTCTAAAATGTCTAGGAGATAGAAGGTGCTAGAGTAACCAAGAAAATTTTGCAAAAGAGGATTAAAAGAAGAAGAAGCAGTCGACCTAATTTTCAGACTTATTTTTTACCTGTGGTAGTCAAAAGAGTATGATACTGCTATAAGATAATGGATAGATTAATGGAACAGAAAACAGACTCACACTAATATGTGCAACCGTTTTTGACAAAGGTGCAGAAGAAACCTAATGGAAGGAAGAGAGCCTATTCAACAAATGGTGCGGGGGTTAGTGGAAAGTCAAAAACAAAAAAGAACACACACACACACCCCAAATGAAAAAAATAAATTTTCCACTTTACACAAAAATGAACTCAAAAGAGATCACAGACTTAAAGATAAAGTATAAAACTATAAACCTTTCAGAAAAGAGAAAAATCTTTGAGATCTGAGGCTAGGCAGAGATCTTATAAATTGGACTTCATTAACACTAAAAAGATTTGCTCTGCCAATTATCTACCTAACAAGATGGAATTGAGAAGTTACAGATTGGGAGCAAATATTTGCAGAGCATATCTCACAATGGATTAGTATCCAAAATATGAAAAGAACTCTTAAAACTCAAGAGTTAAAACCAAACAATCTAGGTAAAATGCGGGCAAAATATATGAAGAGACATTTCACCAAGAGAAGATATAGGATGACAAATGAATATGTGAAAAAATGTTTACTATTAGGGAAATAGAAATTTAAACCACAATGGGCTATCACTACACTTCTATCTGAATGGTTAAAATGAAAAATTGTGATAATAGCAAATTCTTGTAAGAATCGAGATACATCTTATGGGAGTTTATTTAAAAAGTCATAAAATTGAAACCGAGGGAGCAAACTTGAACATAATATTTGAAAGAGGCTCAAGAAATCAGTCTTATTATGAAATTTCCAGATAATGGAGTAACATGTTAATGCATAAACCAACAATTCCGCACACACACACACAAAATCTATAAAATTCAGCCTGTTATTGGCCTATCTATAAGACCTTGGTTGAAACCTACAAAGCTTTTTTTTTTTTTTTTTTTTTTTTTTACAAATAAACAATGGTTTTGAGAATCAAAAAAAAAAAAATAGAGAGACATCGGATCACGAATAATATGGTAGGAACGTAAAATGGTATGGCCGCTTAGGAAAACAGTTGGACACTTGCTTAAAAATCTAAACATGTGGTTATCACATGACCCAGCAATTGCACTCCTAGGCATGCATTCCAGAGGGGGGCAGATTATGTTCATACAAAAACCTGCATATGAATGTTTGTAGTAACTCTTTCATAATACGGTAAATCTGAAATATCCAACTGGCAAGTATTTCCACAAACGGTGATGTGTTCGTACCATGGAATCCCAGGCAGCCATCAAAGGAACATACTGCTAACACATCACAACTAGATAAATCTGCAGGGAATTATGCCCGAGGAAGAAAGCCAGCTCCAAATGGTAACATGCATGTTCCCATTTATAGAACGCTCTTGAAATAACAAAATAATGGACAAAGAAAAGAGATTAGCGGTTTCCAGGGGTCAAGAGGAGGCTTGGTGCAGGAGGAAGTGGGTGTGTCTATAAAAAGGCACCATGAAGGATCTGTTTGGCGACAGATTTGTATCTTGTATCACTATTGATATCCTGGTTGTGACACAGTCTAGTTTTATAAGATGCCAACAATGGGAGACGCTGTGGAAAGTATCCACATAATCTTTACTAATTTCTCACTACTGTGTGTAAACCTACAACTATCCCAAAATAAACTTAAATTAAATAAACGACAACTGATTGTCTAAAACAAAAATAGAAATGTGTTGTACCTAGGGATGATGGAGGGGCTCAGTAGGTTAAGCGCCCCTGTCTTGAGTTCGGCTCAGGTCATGATCTTATGGTTGTGAGATCCAGCCCCACGTCAGGCTCTGTGCTGAGTGGGGAGCCTGCTTAAGATTCTCTCTCTCTCTCTCTCTCTTTCTCTGCCCCTCCCTGTCCCTCTCTCTCTCTCTCAAAAAAAAAATGTCGTATATAAAATAAAGCACATGACACTTTATTTATTGCACAAGGATGGGAAAGAAGAATTGGAAATACTGAGTGATTCTTATGATATGATGTCATTGAAAGGTAAACTGTCATGAATTAAATATGCATATGATAAATCCTAGAGCAACCACTAAAAAGGCAGTAGTGGGAGAAAAATGAAGTAAAAAATATTATTTAAAATAAGGCAGAAAAAGGGGAAAGACAAATGGACGATAAAGAAGCAGAAAACAACTAAAAATATTACATAGATTTCAAACCATGCATTTCATTAATTACGTGAAATAGAAATGGTTTAGACATCCCAATTAAAAGGAAGAGGTTGTGACACTGTATAAAAACACAAGACACAACTTTGTTATGTACAGAAAACCCACTTTAAATAGAGAGACACAAGCAACAAATAGAAGACGGGGGAAATATAGTATACAAACATGAATTAAAAGGAAGCTAAAGTGTCTATGTCAATACCAGACAAAATACATTTTATAGAAGGGGATATTACCAAGGAGAAATGAATAATTTGCATAATAATGGGATCAGTTCAATAAGAAAGCATGACAATCCTAACAACAGACCTTCAAAATACATAAAGCAAAAACTGATAGACCTAAAAGGAGAAATATACCATATGCTGGGCCATAAAACAAACTTCAACAGATTTAAAGTTATTGAACACTGACAAAGTATTTTTTCTGGCCATGATATAATTAAGCTAGAAATCAATAATAGAATGATGTCGGGGCACCTGGGTGGCTCTGTCGGTTAAGCGCCCAGCTTCGGCTTAGGTCATGATCTCATGGTTGGTGAGTCCGAGCTCTGCTTTGGGCTCTGTGCTGACAACTCAGAGGCTGGAGCCTGCTTCGGATTCTGTGTCTCCCTCTTTCTCTGCCCCTCTCCCACTCATGCTCTCTCTCTCTCTCTCTCAAAAATAAACAAACATTTAAAAAAATAAAAAAAATAATAGAATGATGTCAGGAAAAGCTTCAAATGCTAGGAAATTAAACAACATGCTTATAAAAAACGCACAGGTCAAAGAGAAAGTAAGAAGGAAAAAACAGAAAACACTGTGCCTGAAAATGAAAGCACAGGTTCAACAATAAGAAAGCATCCAAGTTTAAGATGGACAAAATATCTGAATAGACACTAAGGAAAATATACAGATGAAAAATGAGCTTAGGAAGTGATGCCCAACATCATAGATCATTAAGGAATTTCAAATTAAAAACGAAACCTATGGGATACCTACCATATACACCTGTTAGAATGGCTACAGCTCAAAACACTGACAATACCAAATGTTGGCAAGGATGTGGGGTGACAGGAACCCTCATTCATTGCTAGTGGGAATGCAAAATGCTACAGACATTCCGGTAGCTTCTTATAGAATTAAACATTCTTTTACCATAGGATCCAGCAATCGTGCCGACATGAGTTGAAACCTCATGTCCACACAAAAATCTGCACGCAGATGTTTATAACTGCCAAAACTTGGAAGCCACCTAGATGTCCTTCGTAGATGGATGGGTAAATATAATCTCTAATACATCCAGGCCGCGGGATGTTATTTGGTGGTGGTAAGAAATGAACCATCAAGTCTTGAAAACACATGGAAACCTAAATGCATATTTTTTTATAATTCCATCTAAAAAAATTTTTTTTTGGATGTTCATTTATTTTTGAAGGAGAGAGAGACAGAGCATGAGTGGGGAGGGGCAGAGAGAGAGAGGGAGACACAGAATCCGAAGCAGGCTCCAGGCTCCGAGCTGTCAGCCCAGAGCCGGATGCGGGGCTCGAACCTGTAAACCACGAGACCATGACCTGAGCCGAAGTCAGAGGCTGAACTGACTTAGCCACCCAGGCGCCCCTTTAAATGCATATTTCTAAGGTAAAGAAGCCAATAGGAAAGTCTATATATTGTATGATTCCAACTATAGGACATTCTGGAAAAGACAAAACTATGGAGCCAGCACAATGATCAGTGGTTGTCAAAGGTTAAGGCTGGGGGTGGGAGGGGAAGGGATGAATAAATGGAGCAGAGGGCAGTTTTAGGGCAGTGAGACTACTCTGTATCATATTATAATGATGGATACAACGCCATCACACTATTGTCCAAACCCATAGAATGTACGAACTTTAACTCATGATAATGTATTACTACTGGCTTCTCAACTATAACAAATGAACCTCGCTTATGCAAGATTTTAAAAACAGGGGAAACTGAGGGGAGGGAGTGAGGATATATAAAAACTTTGTTGCTTTCCTCTCATCTTTCTGTAAACCCCGTATTGCTAAAAAATTGTTTACCAATTTATAAAAGTATGGTAGCGGGATCTGCTGTAACTCAGTGTCCGGGTCTTCTGGAATCCATTCCCGGGTCCGGGACAGGCCATATGCACACAGGCCTAGGGGTCTCTGAAATCAGAGGGCAGGAGGTTCACAGGAAGCAAAGTGTGTAAAAGTGGGACCCCAGAACTTACAGCCAGGTTCTCTGTGACTTGTCCTAGGATCAGGGACGTGTAGGGATAGTTGGGGCCGCAAACAGGGACTTTTGCTGGGGGGGAAAAAAAAGGCAAAAGGGCCCCCAGGGTTCATCCTGTTCCAAAACAGAATTGCCAATTCCCCAGACACCAGATCTCATGCCCTCCTGGAGCTAGATCAGGACCCAGCACCCCTGCTGGGGGATCCATACCACCTGTACCTGTACCCACACCTGCACAAAGCTTAGAGCCAACTCAGGACTCAGCCCTGCTGCAGGGAGACCGAACGCCTGCTCCTACTCCTTCAAGAGACCTGGAGCCTCCTTGGGACCTATCACCCCTGCAGAGAGACCGGCCACCAGCTCACATATCTGCAGGAGTCCCAGAGCCAGCTCAGGACAGCACAGCCCTGCAGGGAGAGCCATCCCCGACTCCTGTTCCTCCAGGAGACCGGGAGCCAGCTCAGAACCCAGCACATTTGTAGGCAAAGCCCATGTCTATACCTGCACCTGAAAATGGCCTGAAGCCACCTCAGGACCCAGCACCCCTGCAGGGACAGCCAGCACCTGACTCTGCTCCAGAACCAGCTCAGGACCTTAGACTTTATTTTTCTGTTTGACATTTTTCATGGCATTATACATCGTAGGTTTTTTTTTTTTTAATTTTTTTAATGTTTATTTTTGAGACAGAGAGAGACAGAGCATGAATGGGGAAGGGTCAGAGAGAGGGAGACACAGAATCTGAAGCAGGCTCCAGGCTCTGAGCTGTCAGCACAGAGCCCGACGTGGGGCTCAAACTCACAGACCGTGAGATCATGACCTGAGCCGAAGTCGGACACTCAACCGACTGAGCCACCTAGGCGCCCCTATACATCGTAGGTTTTAAATACAATTTAGGTTTTATTCTTAAAAAAAGTGTGGTATGCAATGAAATAAATTCTTGCAGGTAGATTTATAGAATTGAATGTTTATATTAGAAAGCGAGAATTCAAATCAATAGTCTAAGCTTTTGTTTTAGCTAGAAAAGTAGAGGCGATTTTGCAATTATTAGCATACAGAATCCAGCAACATATAAAAAGTATAATGCATTGCAACCAAACCAGACCTACGCCAACGATGCATGGTCTACTTGGCATTCAAAAATAGACTCATGTAATTCACTATATCAGTAGATTAAAAGAGAACCATATCGGGGCTCCTGGGTGGCTCAGTCGGTTAAGTGTCTGACTCTTGGTTTCGGTTCAGGTCATGATCTCGAGGTTTCCTGGGTTTGAGCCCCGCACTGGGCTCTGTGCTGACACAGGGCCTGCTTGGAATTCTGTCTCCCTCTCTTTCTGCCCCTCCCCCACTCACGCTGTCTCTGTCTCAAAATAAACTTAAAAAAAAGACAAGCATATAATCATTATTTTTTTTTATTTTTATTTTTATTTTTTTTTAAAATTTTTTTTTTTTCAACGTTTTTTATTTATTTTTGGGACAGAGAGAGACATAGCATGAACGGGGGAGGGGCAGAGAGAGAGGGAGACACAGAACCGGAAACAGGCTCCAGGCTCCGAGCCATCAGCCCAGAGCCTGACGCGGGGCTCGAACTCACAGACCACGAGATCGTGACCTGGCTGAAGTCGGACGCTTAACCGACTGCGCCACCCAGGCGCCCCAATTTTTTTTTTTAATCTTTATTTATCTTTGACAGAGAGAGACAGAGAGAGCAGGAACAAGGAAGGAACAGAGAGAGGGAGACACAGAATCTGAAGCAGGCTCCAGGCTCTGAGCTGTCAGCACAGAGCCCTGTGTGGGCCTTGAACTCAACAACTGCGAGAGCATGACCGCTCGCTTAACCCACTGAGCCACCCAGGTGCCCCAACCAGATAATCATTTTAATACATACATGCAAAAAAAAAAAAAAAAAAAAGCATTTGACAAAGTTCCGCATTCTCTCATTATAAAATCTCTTAGCAAACTAATAATAGAAAGGGGATTCCCTCCACTCTCACCACTATTATTCAACATCGTATTGGAAATCTTAGCCTCTGCAATCAGACAACACATAGAAATAAAAGGCATCCAAATCGGCCAGGAGGAGGTCAAACTTTCACTCTTCGCAGATGACATGATACTCTATATGGGAAACCCAAAAGATTCTACCCCAAAACTGCTAGAACTGACTCATGAATTCAGCAAGTTGCAGGATATAAAATCAATGCACAGAAATCGGTTGCATTCCTGTTCACCAACAATGAAGCAAAACTGCTAGAACTGACTCATGAATTCAGCAAGTTGCAGGATATAAAATCAATGCACAGAAATCGGTTGCATTCCTGTTCACCAACAATGAAGCAACAGAAAAAGAAATCCCATTTACAGTTGTACAAAAAAACCATAAAATACCTAGGAATAAATCTAACCAAAGAAGTGAAAAATCTATACACTGAAAACTATAGAAAGCTTATGAAAGAAATTGAAGAAGACACAAAGAAATGGGAAAAGATTCCATTCTCCTAGATAGGAAGAACAAATTTTGTTAAAATGTCGATACTACCCAAAGCAATCTACATATTCAATGCAATCCTTATCAATGTAACACCAGAATTCTTTACAGAGCTAGAACTAATAATCCTAAAATTTTTATGGAACCAGAAAAAGACCCCAAATAGCCAAAGAGATCTTAAAAAAGAAAACCAAAGCAGGAGGCATCACAATCCGAGACTTCAAGCTATCCTACAAAGCTGTAATCATCAAGACAGTATGGTAATGGCACAAGAACAGACACTCAGATCAATGGAACAGAATAGAGAACCCAGAAATGGACCCACAAACGTATGGCCAACTAATCTTTGACAAAGCAGGAAACAATACCCAATGCAATAAAGACAGTCTCTTCAGCAGGTGGTGCTGGGAAAACTGGACAGCGACATGCGAAAGAATGAACCTGGACCACCTTCTCACACCAGACACAAAAATAAACTCAAAACGGATGAAAGACCTAAATATAAGACAGGAAGTCATCAATATCCTTGAGGAGAAAGCAGGCAAAACCCTCTTTGATCCTGGCCGCAGCAACTTCTTACTCAACACGTCTCCAGAGGCAAGGGAAACAAAAGCAAAGTGAACTACTGGGACCTCATCAAAATAAAAAGCTTCTGCACAGCAAAGGAAACAGTCAGCAACACTAAAAGGCAACTGGCAGAATGGGGGAAGGTATTTGCAACGACATCAGATAAAGGGTCAGTATCCAAAATCTATAAAGAACTTATCAAACTCAACACCCAAAACACAAATCATCCAGTGAAGAAATGGGCAAAAGACATGAGTAGACACTTCTCCAAAGAAGACATCCGGATGGCCAACTGACACATGAAAAACTGCTCCACATCACTCATCATCAGGGAAATACAAATCAAAACCACAATGAGATACCACCTTACACCTGTCAGAATGGCTAAGGTTAACAACCCAGGCAACAACAGATGTTGGCGAGGATGCGGAGAAAGAGGATCTCTTTTGCATTGTTGGTGGGAATGCAAGCTGGTGCAGCCACTCTGGCAAACAGTATGAAGGCTCCTCAAAAAGTTAAAAATAGAACTACGACCCAGCAATTGCACTACTGGGTATCTATTGAAGGGATACAGGAGTGCCGTTTCGAAGGGACACATGCACCCCCATGTTTCTAGCAGCACTATCTACAATAGCCAAAGTATGGAAAGAGCCCAAGTGTCCATCGATAGATGAATGGATAAAGAAGATGTGGTATATATATATATATATATATATATATATATATATATATATACACACACAATGGAGTATTACTCGGCAATCAAAAAGAATGAAATCTTGCCATTTGCATCTACGTGGATGGAACTGGAGGGTATTATGCTCAGTGAAATTAGTCAGAGAAAGACAAAAATCATATGACTTCACTCATATGAGGACTTTAAGAGACAAAACAGATGAACATAAGGGAAGGGAAACAAAAAGAATATCAAAACAGGGAGGGGGACCAAACAGAAGAGCCTCCTAAATATGGAGAACAAACTGAAGGTTACTGGAGGGGGTGTGGGAAGGGGGATGGGCTACATGGGGAAGGGGCACTAAAGAATCTACTCCTGAAATCATTGTTGCACTAGATGCTAACTCATTTGGATATAAATTTTTAAAAATTAAAAAAAAAAATCTTCAAAAAAAAAAAGAAAAGAAAGAAAGGGGACTCCTTCAGCCTGATGAAGGATATCTTCATCAAAACCCCAGCAAGCATTTCTGTAGTAATTGAGAAGTTTATTCTAAAAATTTATATGAGAAACAAAGGCATACTTAGAGCATCAAGGTATTCTTGAAAGAGGAGAATAAAGTTGGGGAGCTCCCACTGCCTGATTTCAAGCTTTCCTAGAAAGTTATAATAATCAAGACAGTGTGGGTGTTACTGAAGGAATTGATGTAACCACCAATGGAACAGAATGGAGAATCCAGTAGTAGAAATACGTATGCCTTTCAGCCAAGGTACTAAGATAATTTAATGGAGAAAGGACAGTCTTTTCAAAAAGGTGCTGGAAAACTGGACACTTGTGTGTAAATATACAAACTTTAATTCACGCTTCACATTGCCCCCCCCCCCCATTAGCTCTAAATGGATCACGTCCTCAACTGTAAAATAAAAAAACTATAAAACCTGAGGCACAAATATGGAATGAAATCTTTGTAATCCATTGGGCAGCATTCTTACGTGTAACACCAAAAGCACAAATCATAAAAGAAGAAAAGGCTAAGTTGCATTTGATCACATTGACAATTTTGTTCTTTGAAATACTCTGTGATGAAAATGGAAAGGCAAGCCACCTGGTGGGAAAATGGATTTGCAAACCACCTATCTGATAAAAGACTTCTATTCAGACTATATATAAAAAAACAAACGACAAAAAACTTAAAATTCAACAATAAGAACAAAATCTCTAATGAAAATTGGATTAAAGATTTGAATGGAGTGGCACCCGGGTAGCTAGTTGGTTGAGCGTCCGGCTTTGGCTCAGGTCATGATCTCACAGTTCTGAGTTCGAGCTCCGCATCGGGCCCTGTGCTGACAGCCCAGAGCCTGGAGTTTGCTTCGGATTCTGTGTCTCTTTCTGTCTCTGCCTCTCCCTTGCTCACGCTCTGTCAATCTCTGTCTCAAAAATAAATACACATTAAAAAATTGTTTTAAAAAGGAATATTTGAATGGACCTGTCATTGATGTCTTTTCTTCACCAAAGAAGAGTTATGGATGGCATACAAACATATGAAAAGTTGTTCAACACCGTTAGTCTCTGAAAGGCAAGTTGAAACCAAGAGAAGCTAACACTACACATCTGTTACAACGACTAACATTGAAACAACAAAAATCCTGACAACACCAAGTGCTGACAAGGAGCTGAATAACGAAACTCAAGAAATAGTTCATTTCTGCTCTATGAGCGATGTGGCTTTGTAAGAGAACGCCTTTTCCACTACCCTCACTTTCTACCGATAATGATGGTGGAAAAGTCAATTCCGCAGAAAGTTAAATACCTGATTAGCAATGCCGCTCATGGGATTTGAGCACGTATCCTGCAGCTAACCATGGCTGTAGCGAATGTATTCGTGGTCGCCAAATCTAGAAACAGCCCCGATACCTGTGAATGAGCGAAAAATCGTGGCGCATACATATATATACATACAGTGGAATACTATTCGTTGATAAGAGAGGAAGAGGTGACTGGTCCATGTATTTATACGGAGCAGTCTCAAACACAGTAGCTTAGGTAAGAATCAGACCGGGAAGGCCAAGTGGCAGTCATAGGAGTGTATCGTTCATGCCTCTTTAGGAGAGTGTGTTGTGGAAGTCCTATTTGATAGGCCTGGTGTAAGCCCCATGCAACCGATCTGAGAAAAATGCTTGAAACTGACATTGGGGTAAATTAATAAGACCAATGGAGATTTATCATCCTGCGTTCAGAAATGCAATGAAATGTACTCAGAATAATTTGAACTCTTAACCTCTCACTGAAGTTAATCACACTTATCTCTTGAGTAAAAATGTTTTTAACATGAAACAATACTCCACTGAGATTCAACAAACTCTATTTTAATTGTAATTGATTTATACCAAAAGATAAAATGAGTTAATTAGGACATGCTATTAGAATTACTGGCAAGGGAATACATTTGATCCAACCAGCAATGAGCGGGGAGAAGGCAGAAGATTATTTTAAAGTCTGAAACAAAATAAATTTTAAAGTCTAGCATTATTCAGTTAAAAAACACATAGGTCTGTGTGGACTAAAATGTCATTCTTTGACAAAATATTTTTTTTTTCGATCCAGAGTACATAAAATAATCCTCTATATAAAGAATACAGTACAGCCTGGTTGGCCAAGACCACCCATGTGTTCATTTTACACAGGCAGTTCTGCCCTGGGCTTAAACCCCCAACACCTCTGCATATACGAAAGATTGTTTATTCACAACCGGTACCCAAGTGCTATGGCGGCAGAGAGAGATCTGCCTTTATATCTGCATTTCTTGGAATCTATTTCTTTCTTTATGTCCTGGAATTTTTCGCTGTTCCCGTGTCCCATAATTGTTTCCTATAAACTCATTTTTATTCCCCGAGGACCATGCGTGACCAGGAGTGGAGGAAATCAGGCCTTCATCAAGGCAGAAAAATTCTGTCACTGCAATCTGGACTGGACTCCCTCTTGCTTCGCCCTCACAGCCATGATAAACACCTAAGAGGCATAAGGGAGTGTGTTATTAGAAACAGGATCCCCGAAAGATAACAACATCCAAGAACCAGGCGGGAATGTTGGTTATAAAAAATAATTTTGTAGATACACATTAATAGTTTGAGTCAAAAACCGATGCAAGACCTGAATGGGTTGGTCAAGGACCTCTCCCCAAGTGCACAGGATGGAGATAAGTGTACAGAAAAAGAAATGTTTAGAGAAAAGGAGGGGAGAAGTAAAAATATCACCAACGAGAAGATGAGAAGAGGAAATGTTTAGAAATAATAAATAACATTTAACTAGAGACAGAGATCTCAGATTACACATGTCCAGATTTACAGATATTAGAAGGAAGGTCAATGACTTCAAAGACAGAGAAAATCGCAAGATCCTTCAAAGACAGAAAATGGAATGCCAGCAAGGGAATAAAGAATGGGTTGTTACTGACACCTCCACAGACATCTCGGAGGCAAGAAGCGTAAGAGAACAATTATCAAAAGACTGAACTCCAATCTTGAAATTCAATTTTCGTGTCCATGTGTGACATTGACACGTGAGGATGAAACGAAGGTCTTTAGAAATAAAAGGTTTCATAAAGTTTGTCGCACGGTAACTTTCTTTGTAAGAATTCTTGCCGATGTAGCCAGTGACAACAGATTCAGAAAGCAGCACTGACTGGGAACGCAGAGTAAGGAATGTGCTACATTATCCTGTTGCCTAAATAACAGACAGAGCAATTCTTCCTTCGCGATACGGAACCAAAACTCCAGAAATTAGCAAATTAGCAGCCTGGAAGATGAGGGTTGAGTGGAGGGTTGAAGGAAGACGAAAATAGAAGAAGACTGCCCTCCCCCCCTCAACCCCCCCCCCCCCGCTTTTTTTCCTTTTCAGTTAATGGAGGAAAACCTATTGATAAGATTTTAAAAATTGATAAGGGAGAAGTGTCAGTGTGGGTTTCAATATCTTAAGGATAAGTAACAGAAGAATAAAGGACCATTTAAAAGTAGGCTTAGACATTTTCAGGGAATAGATAACCTTATCTCATACATGTCCTTAAGAGAAAAGTGAAATATCTGTCTAGCTCATTATTGTGAAGCCAGTAGAGCTAAAACTGGATAAGGTCAGTCCGAGAAAAGGACGTTACAGGCCCAGTGGAGAGCTATCTCCATGCCCTTGAACAGTAGGATTTACCCCAGATGCTTGAGGGTTGTTGAACATAAGATAATCTCACAGTGTAACTCATTATTAATGGCCAAAAGAAGACAAAGCCTGTGATTAACTCAAAAAGATGCAGGACAAATGTCTGTCCTAAGATCTATTTCACAAAAACTTAATAGAAAACTTTGTTATTTGGGAAACCTGAGAAATGGTCCCTGGGTTCCCAACCTCCTCATTAGTTTAAAAAAAAATTTGTTTTTTTAAACATTTATTTTTGAGAGACACGGTGAGCCAGAGCGCGAGTGGGGGGGTGGGGGTGGGGGGATGCAGACTCCGAAGCAGGCTCCAGGCTCCTGAGCTGTCAGCACAGAGGCCGACGCGGGGCTCGAAAATTCACAGTGAGATCATGACTTGAGCCGAAGTCGGATGCTCAACCGACTGAGCCACCCAGGCGTCCTGTCCTCATTACTTTTTACCTTAGTCCTAGAGGTTCTAAACAGGGAAATAAAAACAGAGATGAAGCTATATCAGAGACAAAAGGCAAGAAACAAAACATTTATTTTTACCGTGTACATCACATGTAAAATCTGAAAGAATCAACTGATAAGAGTATCGAAATGAGTGGGCATTTGACCAGATAGCTTGATTCAAGGTCTATATACAGTTGCCGACATTTGTCCATTATCCCAGAAATAATAGACTAGAAGACATAATAGTAAATAAGATACCATTTTAAGTGGCAAAAAATTCACAGATGACTTAGGGATTAATTTTATGAGGCATGCACAAAACTTTCGCAAAGAGAAATTTAAAACTGTGTCAGAGGGCTTTGGGAACAACACACACACGTATATATGTATACATACACATGCATATACATAAATGGAGATATTATTATGTTCTGGGAGAGATGAGAGTGTTATAAAGGTATTAATTTGTCTAAAGTTAACTTATAAATTCATTACAGCCCAGAAAGGAATTTTTTTAGAAAACCTTGATCCTTATACATAGGATTTAAACAAATTTTAAAAATTGTCAACATACAAAACAAATGTGGAAACAGAAAAGCAAGGATAGGAGTGCTGGTATGTGGGATGCAGGCAGCTATACTGGATATTCTACCATAGAACAAAGCCATAGGAATAAAGAAAACGTGAAAAGAATGCAGATATATAAAATTTAGTGGAATAATTTAGAGTAGAAACTAATCCATGCACATGGGAATTTGATATATGAGAGTTTTGTCAGATTTGACGAATCTGTGGAATCAGTGAGGAAATGAAGTACTTTATAAATGATGCTGGGAAGGAAGGGACGCCGGGGTGGCTCAGTCGATTAAGCCTTTGACTCTGGCTTTCCGCTCGGGTGATGATCCCACGGTTCGTGAGTTCGAGCCCTATGTCGGGCTCTGTGCTTTCAGCATGGATCCTGCTTGGGATTCTCTGTCTCCCCCCGCCCTCTCTCCGCCCCTCCCTTTCTCTCTCTCCTAAAAATAAATAAACATTTATAAATGGTGCTGGGAAGATCAGTTTATTGTAGGTAACTACTCTGCATCATGTAAAAGAATGAATCCAGATGGATTGAAGGCCTAAAATGTGAACGTTAAGACTATGTGATCGAGGGGCGCCTGGGTGGCATAGTCGGTTAAGCGTCCGACTTCAGCCAGGTCACGATCTCGCGGTCCGTGAGTTCGAGCCCCGCGTCAGGCTCTGGGCTGATGGCTCGGAGCCTGGAGCCTGTTTCCGATTCTGTGTCTCCCTCTCTCTGCCCCTCCCCCGTTCATGCTCTGTCTCTCTCTGTCCCAAAAATAAAAAAAAATAAAAAAAAAAGACTATGTGATCGAAAGAAACATAGGAAAATATTTTATGACTCCAGCTTTTCACCAAGAATCAAAGTATAAAACTGTAAAAGATACATTAATGGATTTCACTATATCACGACTTTAATTCAGTGAAGGCCATCGCAGACAAAAGTAACAAATAAATGACTAGGAATGACACTCTTCATTTTTACATTTGTTAAATGATGAATATCTATCATATGTAAGCACACATGCTGTACCACAAAGGGAAGTGGAGTCACGGATACAAATGGACAATTTACAAAAATGGAAATCCAGATGATGAGTGTGTGAAGCATATGCGTAAACTCACTAATAACTAGACAAACAGAGTCAAGGCTACTTTGAGATACCGCTTGTTAAAAGTGGATATTGTTGGGGTGCCTTTGTGGCTCAGTTGGTCAAGCGTCCAACTTTTGGTCTCGGTTCAAGTCGTGATCTCACAGTTCTTGGGACGGAGCCCTGCATCGGGCTTTGCGCTGACAGCACGGAGCCTGCTTGGGATTCTCCCTCTCCCTTTCTCTCTGTCCCTTCCCTGCCTATGCTCTCTTTCTCTCAAGATAAATAAACTTAAAAAAAGGTAGATATTGTTAAAAGCTGGATATTCTTCAATGTTGGTGGGGGTGTGTGTGGCTAAACAATGATGCTGATAGGAATATAAATTGATATAGTCATTTTAAAGAACAATCAGCAATATTTAGTGAAATGGAATGTGACTATATTTTATGATTCACTTGCCATTTTGGTTATATTATTTGCTAGGGAACTCTCAAGTGTGCACAGAGTGATGTGTATGGGGAGATCTTCCTAGTATTTGTTTATTTATAAGGAGAAGAGTTAGAAGTAATCCCAGTGTTCATTAATAACAGATAAGTAAAATGTGGGATATGCATATGAGGAAATCATATACTGCGGAAAGGATATTGACACACGTTAGCAACGTGGATGGATTTCAAAAATGTAATTGTGTGAAAAAGTAGGAAATAGAACAAAATAGACACTGAAAGTCTATTCATTTGATTTTACAAGCAAGCAATATATCTTTTCCTCAAGAATGTAAATACAATAAAGGAGGTATGGAAGGTGATCTATTAAATATATTAGGCAGTCTGTTCATGAACGATACTTGACTGGGTTGGAGGGTGCTTGAAAGAGCCCTTGTGTTGTTACCAATCCTCTAAGCACCAAGGTCGTGGATCTAATCATAACTCTTCCTTCCTTTGTGGACTCACACCACTTCCATGTGAAAATTCAGCGTTTTTGGCTCATTCTATGCATGAAATAAGGAAAAGAGGAAAACAGTTTTATCACAAGGAAAAATAGGCAATGAATATTCTTAGCAAGTGGCCTGACTCCGTAATTGTCAAACTTTTATTTTCTTTAGAAGGGGTATGCATATCCATAAGGATAAATGCTGGCTCAGCTATAGCTTTATCTTTTTTAAAAATATTCTTGGACCTCCTTCTTAACCCATAGATACATATACTAAAAAGATCCCACGCGGGGGATCTGGGTGGCTCAGTCGCTTGAGCGTCTGACTTCGGCTCAGGTCATGATCTTGCAGTTTGTGAGTTCGAACCCCACGTTGGGTTTGCTGCTTTCAGCGCTGAGCCCGCTTTGGATCCTCTGTCCCCCTCTCTTTGCCCCTGCCTCACTTGCGCTCTCACCCTCTCTCTCACAAAAATAAACATTAAAAAAAAAAAAAAAAAAAGATCCAGCAAATGAAAATCCACCTTCTAATTCTTGACACAGACAAAATTTAGCACAAATATTTTGACTATGAGGGGAAAACAATTCATCATTGTTTCTGATTCAGATTCTCAAATGAAAGATGCCTCCAAAATTCCTAATTTAAGGCTTCCTTGTCTTTAAGGAAAATTTTTTTCTTTTTACAAAAATAGAGAACTATAAATGTTCATATTTCAATTAATGGAAAAAATTATAGCTACTGATTGCAAATGAAACTTATGTATACAGAGTTTCTTAAGCTTTAGATCTACTATCTACATGTGATAAAGAGTTCAGGGGCCCCTAAGTGGCTCAGTCAGTTGAGAGTCCGACTCATGCTCAGGTCATGATCCCAGGGTTGTGAGATCGAGCCCCTTGTCAGGCTCTGGGCTGAGAGTGGAGCCTGCTTGGGATCCACCCCCCCCCCCCGCCCCCCCCGCCGGCTCTTTCTCTAAATTAGAAAAAAAAAGGAGTCAAACTTATCAATTCAACATCCCCAAAATAAAATCACGAGGGGAAATCTCATTATGAGCTTGCATATTCCTGTACTTAAGGAATAACAGGAGGTTTCCACAAAATTATTTAGTATTTTGTTAAGGATGATTGGGCTCCTTATGCTTTACAGGTTTTATTAGATTTTTCTATTTTGGTGCTACTGTTGCTTTCACCCTATGTGGCACCAACATATGTAAACCTGACCCTGTGTTTAGGAATGCACCAAGCATGGAAATGGGAACAGCAATGTTGTACTTCTGATTAACAAAGGCACAACCTGACCTTGCAATTTAGTGCTCACCCAGTGCCACGGTAAATATAAGCATATTAGCAGAGTGTGATACAACCTTCAGGATACGTACCCAGGTCACTACCTTTCTGGAGGTCTTTGGACCACAATTGTTGCACCCTGGACAGGTGCTGTCCCCACCTGGGGCTCCCAAGTGGAGTCATCGCCAGTCAGTGTATTTATGATTTATAGTGAGTGAGTTTCGAAACGGAACAATTTGAAAGTGTCAACATCGTCACGGGTTTTGTGAGATTCGACTACTCATTGCCTCTCTACGTACATTCGCGTGAAATATCTTGAGCAAGATTTGCCACAGTAAAGATGAAGTTCCTATCTTTACCAGATTGTGAGTATGTGAAGTTTTCACAGCATCCAAAATGTACATCAGTTTTCCCTGATGTTCTTTCTTTTTTTTTTTTTTTTAATTTTTTTTTCAACGTTTTTTATTTATTTTTGGGACAGAGAGAGACAGAGCATGAACGGGGGAGGGGCAGAGAGAGAGGGAGACACAGAATCAGAAACAGGCTCCAGGCTCCGAGCCATCAGCCCAGAGCCCGACGCGGGGCTCGAACTCACGGACCGCGAGATCGTGACCTGGCTGAAGTCGGACGCTTGACCGACTGCGCCACCCAGGCGCCCCTCCCTGATGTTCTTTCTATTTCACCCCCTTTTCTTCAAAGAAGCCAGACAAGAATGCAGAGGAAAGAGTGGGAATTAACATCAGTGAGCATCCCTCCTACTTACAGATGTATTTTAGTATTTTAATTTTAGCCAGAAGGGTGTAGCGCTCTTCCTGTTCTACGAATGATGAAACGGAAGTCCCCCAAATCAACACATGCCGATATCGCGCAGTCACCAAAAGGTAGAGTTGAGAGTTGCTCTAGTTCTGATTTCTGAAGCCCTGCCCGTGTCGCTCTTCCAGTTTGAAAGGAGAGACTGACATGGTCGCAACGTGTTTGAGAGCTTATCAAAGAGAAAACTATATTTCTTACTCGTTTCTGAGCTCATACATTTTTTTCACTCTTAGAGGAAAAAATAGGGTCCGAATCTCCTATGTGCCCAGCATTTCTGGCATTACCCGAGACCCGTGCATTTGTGCGGACAAGCTGCCAGGGAATCACCGCCACATGCATTCGTCTTGGGGATAACTAATATATTAATTAGTTATGTAATCATTAATTAATAATTATAGAATAGTTAATTAATATACAATAGAATGACTTCTACGTTAGATACTTCAGTTTTAAACACATTTTTTCTCTTTCAAAAAATGGGACATATTTCCCACGTGAAATAGAAAATGTTTTATACTCTATAATTTTAGACCGATGCTGAAGAAGCATTAAAAAAATCCATGCTTGACACACACTAAAAATAATAGTTTGAGTGCCTTATATGTGCCAGGTACCTTATAGACATTCCGTCGTTTCATGAGGTGGGTGTTACCATATCTATCTTAGTAATGACATGTCTGAGGCTCCTTTGGTTTGTGTGGCGAAGTGGCGAAGCTGGGCATTTTCATTTATTCCATAAATATTTTTGAATGCCTAGCGCTAGGAGTATGGCTATTTGGACGCTAGGATGTATTGTGGTCCTGTGTCATGAAGGTTTCTATCTACCAAATTCTATGCATTTAATTATGTGTCAAAGTATTTTATCCCGCTGCGTGCATTGGTAGGAAGAACATGTGATTTGGAGCCAGTAATTTACTTAAGCTAATTTGGAAGCCTATTTTTAGTCCCAAATAACAGGTTTATTACAGGGGTTTTTTTGTTTTTTTTGTTTTTTTTGTTTTTTTTTTTTAAATCCATTCTCCTCCTAAGCTCCTTGCCATCATTGACCTCTCTCCAGGACATTCTTCTACTTTTTCTTTGGCTACTTGAGGACTGGCTCCCAGCTACCCCTCCACGTGGTGCCTCCCTTGAGGGTTTGTGTCACATCCGTGCCATTTGCCCGGCTTCATCTCGGAGCCTCAACTTTCTTAACCCTATTGACCTTCAACTGCTCTCTATTGCATCTGTGACTGGTTAGACCCAGCTTTCAAGCTTCCAAGAATGTCCAGCTTCTAGAGCTGAAATCCACCACTTTCCCTTTCTGACATCTTGGTAGGTTACTCTTCCTATTGTCTTCTACCAATGCAGGCTACTCTTCTTTTCTGATATAGCAGCTTAACAGCCACTAGCATTTAATTAATCAGTGCTTCCTATATGCCAGGGACTAGTCGAAGCTCTTTGCAAACTATCTAATGCACCATCCAACAACCCTCTCCTGCCCAGTTCAGACACGGACAGAGCTGGGATTTACGCCCGGTTTCTATAACTCCAAATGCAAATCTTTTATCACTGTTTTAATGCCTCACACCCTCTTAATGCACACTCCCATTTCTTTTTTATGTGCCTCCTTCCCTACGGTCAGGAGCCTCAGTTACATTCTTGCTGGCACTGCTGAGTTCCTTCTTTCTTGGACTTTCCGATGTCTACCCTGCGTTCACCTTCATTTCTGAATAAGACCGATTGCTGATTTCTCCACTTGCAACTGGTAAACATCGCTGTAGAATGGTGATTTACAGATTGCATTTCAAGGCTCTGGTTGTAAGCCAGTCTACTGCCTTGGCAAATACATCTAAAATATCAATGAACGTAGCTTCCGCTGCGCCTAGTAGATAGGGCTGAATGTTCTTTTGGGAGATTTTTGTTATACTTAATTTTTGTTCTACATTTGGGAAACAGATGTATGACAGGGTGGTGACATAAAATGAGATACCACCTTCCACCAGTCAGAATGGTTACCATCAAAAAGACAGTAACAAGTATGGGTGAGGTGGTGAAGGAAGGGGAATCCTTAATCACTGTTGGTGGAGATATAAATGGTGCATCCATTGTGGAAAACAATATGGAGGTTCCTCACGAACTTAAAAATAGAAATACCATATGATCCGTATAATCTGGACATTTACCGAGTGAAAACAAATAGGGATCCTTCTGTTTATTGCAGCATTGTTTACAAAGGGATCCTTTGTTTATTGTTTGTTTATTGCAGTATTGTTTACAATAGCCAGAAAGATACGGAAGCAACCCACGTGTCCATCAATCGGTAAATGAAGAGGGGATCTTGGGTGGCTCAGGTGGTTTAGCAACCAACTCTTGATTTCGGTTGTTGGATCGAGCCATGCCTTGGGCTCCGCACCGAGTGTGGAGCCCGTTTAAGATTCTGTCTCTTTCCTTCTGTCCCTCTCCCCGACTCATGCTCTCTGTCTAAAACAATAATAAAAATTAAAAAAAAATAGATAAATGAAGATGTGGTATGTATGCGTAATGGAATATTACTCCATCATAAAAAAGAATTAAATCTTGCCACGGTGACAAAATGGATGGATCTTGAGGACATTACGCTAAGTGAAATGAAACAGAAAAACAAGTATCACGTGACTTCACTTGTGTCAGGAATCTGAAAAACAAAACAAATGAGTGAACAAACAAAAACAGGAATAGACTCACACATACAGAGAACAAACTGGTAGTTGTCAGGGGGGCAGGGGGGTGGGGGGGGGAAATAGATGAAACGGATTAAGAGGTACAAGCTTCCAATTATAAAATGAATTAAGTCACAGGGACGAAATATAGTCAGGAAGTATTGGAAATATAGGAAGTATAGTCATTAATATTGTAGTAAGTTTGTATGGTACAAATATACAAGTAAGTTCGTATGGTAACTACACTTAACCTGATGAGTATTTCATAACGTTGGATCACTAAGTTGTACACCTGAAATGAATGTAATACTGTATGCAGACTATACTCGAATTAAAAATAATTTACAGGGCACCTGAGTGGCTCAGTTGGTTAAGCGTCCGACTTTGGCTCAGGTCATAATCTCTCTGTTTGTGAGTTCGAGCCCCCCATCAGGCTGTGTGCTGACAGCCCAGAGCCTGGAGCCTGCTTCGGATTCTGTGTCTCCCTCTCTCTCTGCCCCTCCCTCTCCACCCCTTCCGCAGCTCATGCTCTGTCTCTGTCTCTCAAAATGAATAAACATTAAAAAAAATTGTTTTTAATCAAAAAACTAATTTACAAAGTAAATAAAATGTATTTATGTGTTTATGGGCTGAAAATACATTTAAAAAGAAACTGCTGTAGGGTCACCCGGGTAGCTCAGTCCGTGGAGCCACCAACTCGATTTCAGCTCAGGTCACGATCCCAGGGTTGTGGGATCGAGCCCCACGTCGGGCTCCATGCTGAGCACGGAGCCTGCTGAAGATTCTCTTTTTCTCTCCTGGTTCCCCTCCCTCTCCCTGTCTTTCTCTCTCTCCCAAAAAAAAAATAGAATAAAAAAAAATAAAAGGAACTGCCATAGAAAGTCCTTGTGACTAAGATTATGGGTCCCACCATAGGTGACAGCATGGCTTTTTCACTGAACGTCCTTTTTTTTTACGTAGCCCTTGACCAGCTGGTCCTCGCCTTCTCTGTTTGTGTCAAGTCATGTTTGGCCCTCTTACACCTAGCATGGAGCCCTTCTCTTATTAAGATACTGCCACTACTTTCCTGTCTGTCCCATGATTTACTGGCACTTTCTTTCTCCCTGTGTATTTTGGAGAACACAGCTTTACGTTACGAATACAACACAAGCCCTGTGAGTAGCTTGAGAACCCCGCTGACTACGTTCTGCTGTCTCATCCCGTATCCCTTACTCCCTCACTTCCTCCCCATGGCTCCAGTTCATTGGTCTTCTTGCCTGCGCCACCTGCGTTTGGAACGTTTTGCCCCCCCACCCCCACCCCCCATAAGTGTCTCACTCTCACCTGGCTGACGGGCTATCCTGTGAAAGATATCATCTCTTAAGCCGATGCCATTTCTCTCCCTTGTTGTGTCCCCATAGCCCTTTTCTGGTTTGTTTTCACTCTCTAATGACACCTTCTGGTTCGTCATACAGTTGGCTGCGTGCAGGCCATGGTTTTACCCCTAGGCAATAAACATTTAGGTTTGTTCTGAGTCTTCTTGTCCTTAGTATCCTTAGTGTCCTTAGTATCTCCCACCCGTCGGGAGACGCAACACATGGCCGTGGGAAGACGCAACACCCAACTTAGGTCCTTTTGGCCCCACGGGAACAGACCTCTGTGACTACTACAGACTAGACCTGGCTCTCAGAGGGGTGCAGAAAGGGCATAGAGTGCCCATTAAGCAGCATCAGGCATTTCTCTGCAGTGAGAATAGTCCTTCCAGAATCCACACATGTGTCCAAGGGAAATCTCTTTTGGTCCCTCCAGTGAGAGATACTGAGCGAGGGAAGTAGTTAGCCCCACCCAGGCAAGTGCTGGAGCTGCCCCAGCTTAGAAGCCCCAGGTTCCCACAAGGAACCGGCATCTTCTGGAACGGTCTCTAGGTTAGCTGCCAGGTTCCCTGCAAGGGCCATGCCCTGATAGACGAGTCATAACACCTTCATTTATACTTCCCCTTTGTGGGAATGCAATTCCCCAGTTAGCGGTCACTTTAACCATAAACAGTGTTGCCTAGAAACACAACTGACTCCCTGCCTTTTATCAGATATCCCAGCAGAACAGAGATAGAAAGTTAATCTAGTGACAAATGTGCCTGTAGAGAATGAGCAAGGGTTCTGTGAACCCCTTCACCACAGAGGACAGCCAATATCTATTGAGTATCGATTACCGAAATTGTTTTTCAGGGGTTGTATCGTCCTATTCTTGCCATAATTTCGAAAATATTCTCTCTGTATGTTTTACAGATGAGGAAATTGAAGTCCAGAGAGGTTCAGTAACGTCCAAGGTAATTGTTGAGACTAGTAAGCTATAGAACGAAGCTTTACATTCTCATTTGTCTGGCTTCAAAGCTTGTGTTCTTTTTTTTTCTATAACTCGCCGATGAACTTAGTGTTGGGCAAGAGCCATGCAATACATACTGGTTAGCATTAACAAGCTTTCTTTTGGACTATCCTAATACCGGCACCTGCCGTATTTTAAGTAAGCTCTCCCCACTACCCCCCCAAGACACAGATGGGTTTGTCATGTCTAAAATCCAGAGTGATTGAAGTAAAATATGATGTTTGTTTTGAAAACAACCTCATGGCAAACAAGCTGAATGAAACTAAAACTTTCAATCAGTTTCTTTGTGTCAGGACAGTTATTCTTAGCCTCAGTTTCTTTGCAGAATAAAGGGATTGTGTTTCATGATCTCCACAGGCTTTCCCACCTTGACTGTCTGGGAAGAACAAAGTCTCCTTCCTTCCTGCTACCCCTGGCAGGCCTAGATGGCCAAGTAAGAAGCAAAAATGAAATGAGTTGAAATGATTGGTTTTTTTCCCCCCTTTCATTTTTTATCATTTGGTGTTCTCACCAGGAGCGTCATGGGGCGCCTGGGTGATGCAGTCAGTTCAGCGTCAGACTCTTGATCTTGGCCCAGGTCGTGATCTCACAGTTTGTGAGTTCGAGCCCCACATCGGGCTCTGTGCTGATGGTGCAGAGCCTGTTTGGGATTCGGTCTCTCCCTCTCTCTGCCCCTCCCCTGCTTGTGCTCTCTCTCTCTCTCAAAATAAATAAATAGACTTAAAATTAAAACAGCAAAAAGGAGTGTCTTGCTTTCGGATAAGGCTGTGGTATGAACCAAACATTTAACAGGGATGATTTTCAAAGTACGTGGTCTTGTGCCTCTATAAGAAAACAAAGACCATAGTCCAGCGAGTGAGTGCACCATTCAGTGCAACTGTAGAACCTCCCTCTCAAGCACAATCAATGTCTCACGGCGGGTATTTTGGGTGGAACTAGTATTTATTTTGAAAGGTGATTACCCTTACCGTATGTAAGAGCCTGGGCTTTGTAACTGTATTGAGAAAATAAATTTTATAGCATCAGAAACTACTTTTTCAAATTTTCTAAACTGAAACCCCAAAGACTTTTCTGTTCATACAAGGCCTTACCTTCATTGCCAGTAAGAAAGCCAAGCATCTAGTTATTTTAACTTGGTTACAAATACAAATAATGTTAAAAAAAAAAAAAGTCTAGCAACGGGTTTTCTTGAGCATTAAATACTAGTTTTAATTAAAGATTATTATTTCACTCTCCTAAACCTCGGTGAGATTCGTCATTAGGAAATGTACATGCCAGAGGTCATTTACAGGCTCATTCTAAGATAGGATCAGGGATTTAAATATCTTTTTCATAGTTCATCAATTTAAGTTTTTCTTAGTTCATCAATTTAAGATTTTAAGCTCTTATAAATTGCTTACTTCTTTTTTTTTTTTTTTTTAAATCACCTTTGTTCCAATTCCCTCCACAGGACAGTATCGGGAATAGGCAGATTTTTGTTATTTTTTAAAAAATATTAACTTAGTTTTTAGAAGTACTAATATTTTTGTGTAATCAAATTTGCCAAGAATTTTCTTTATGATGTCTTTAATTGCTTCATGCGCGGAAAAGACTCCACCACGCTGGGGCCATATAGCTATCTCTATTTTCTTTGTATTCCATTAAAAAAAAATGAACACTGAATGCTCCTTAAATATTCCATCCAATTAGATACTGGAAGTTTTCCTTTTAAAAACTATTCTGGCTGACGGTTGCACCACAACAATGATCCAAACTTTATTAGCGGCAACTTTCGCGATTTCAGGCATTGATGCCGACATCTGTGGTTGACCTGGGTCTTAATTGATCTGCCTGTGCAATTGACATGCTGCTGTCAATGAGGATGCTGGCAAAGATTATTGGATATGCAAATAACAGGTCAATATCTGACACTGTGGCAAGCTCAGATTTGACTATATGTTAATTCAATACAAACCTACTTAAGTTCCTGCTGGGTGGCTATCCTGAAAACTAAACTTATTAGGTGATGCAGAACCGCCAAAGGTAAATGAAACACAGCGTTTACTCTTAAGACATTCACTATCTAGTGAGGAAGCTAGATATATAACAGATAATGAAAAAAAAAACAAACCCAAAACTTCGACGGTATCCAAAGTTCTTTGGGGACCCAAAGGTTGTAATTAAAGTCAGATCTAAATTCTCTTATCTTCAGTTATTTTCATTGGGGTATAACTTAAACATCACATTCATTGTGCTGTTAGGAAGGATGTCAAAACTGGACATCCTCGTTTCTTCTCTTCAAAGCATTATAGTGTCAATCCAGAGGCGCAACATCTCAGAATTCTGCAGTGAGCCACTGGGTTTTCTAAATGTCTTGCCGTATATCTCTTCTCAAGGTTGGCGTTCCAATGAAACGGCCAACCCGAGTATCTCCAGGCTTTCCCTGCGCCTGGGGACAGCTTGAGTGCATGCAGTCTCTAAGTAGTCTAGCTTAGTGACTGTCAACTGTCTCCTGCGTGGTCCAGTACCATGTTAATGAAGGCCAGGGGGAACACTAAGATGAGCGAAGGGTATTTCGGTTCTTGCCCCGGCCCAAACGTGTTTCCAAAAAGAAGAGCTCAAGAGATACGAAGTCTTCATCACTGATCATGATACATTTGCAATAGCTGAAGCAATTAGAAGCTACTGGCACGGACCCGCATTCAGACCCTCTGGACTTGGCAAGAGGAGACATCAGTTCTGGCGATTGACTCTGTTCCTGGCCCTTTGCTGGGTGCTGGAGAGAGATATTCATCAGACACAAATCTACACTTGAGGAGCTTTCTTGCAACACAGGGAGCAAGGGTTTGAGCATTTCTGGAAAAAAATGAACCCTCTCAGTGTTCACTTAAGGCAGAGAAATACTTAGACTATTTTGAACTAGGGAACTGTATTATTCTGTGAAATTCATCCACCTTGTACCACTTAAGACAACATTTATCCATTAATTAAAGGATGGAGTGATAATCTCATCTAAGTCTGGGTGTCTATATGTTCCTGAGAAAATGGGAAGTGAAATTTGAACAAGATTTTGGAGAATTAAAAGAATCTGACAAATTCAAAATTCAATCATTCCCTTGGAGTTTTATTTAGACTGTTAGTCTTTCTATCGTTTAAATTTTCCAGAAGATAAGTTGACCATTCATATTGGCTGCACTTAGCATCTGTATGGTTTTTTATTGCGTTTATTTGTGAGGTATATGTATCAAATTTTAAATCACTCATGTAAACCATAACTCCTATCAATTTATTTCCTATTTTTTAAAAAAATATATGTGATTTAAGGGTTTGGTAAAGAATAAAACTTTGTCCAAAAATTTATGAAACTTCAGAGAATTGATTACCTCAGGCAGTTTTAAGTACGGTGATGAGAATTTGAAAGATACAAATGTTGGATTTTAATTTGGTTCTCTTTTGCATTTCAGCAACGTAGTGTAAAAAGCCCTCCACCGAACAGCGAGAAGGAGCCACATGCTGTGCTCCTGGCCTGTCTTCTGGGTTCATAGGTTCATAGGAGGAACACCCTGGAAACTGCAATGCAATGAAAGAGAGCTAAAATATTTCATCAAAAGGGTATAATTACTTCTGATCAAATGCAGCCTCCCAACTGGCTAGGCTACAGCTTTGGAAAGCCATTCCAAAGCAGATGAAGAGGGATAATCTCAACACTGTCCAACGCTCTTGGCTCATTTCCCCTCGAATATGTTTGTCACCACCCTTATTTCAGGCCTTGCATATATGGGGCCGCACTCTTGGCTTTGCAATCTTTTGGAAGATTCTATGGAGACCCTTTATTGCTCCTAGTGCCTTACGGGGCTTTGGCTTATGTTGAGTTCACTTAGCGCCTCATAGTTTGGAAGTCTAATAATGGCCATAATTGTTATTGTTTCCTTCGCATGTCATCCGTGAGCCATATTTGGCTTACTTGAAACTTTTTCTGAGCCTACTACATTTCAACTTCAAGGAGATGCTCGCGAACCACTGGACTGCATTCCCGCCCCCCCCCCCCGATAATACACCTACTGAAGCCATCTTTTTATACTGTGTCAGTTGCCCCCTCCACATTTTCATAGCCTGTGTGGTTGTATCTCTGATTTGCTTTCCTCCTACTCAATGTTCCTCCATGGTTCTGACTCACTAACCAGGCACAGAGGATTTTCAACATCCCTGAGTTGGACAGAGCTTTGATTTGTGTTTCATCTCCCCAGTAGAGCTAAAAAGGCGTTTTCTACAACCATTTCGAAAATCCACAGTGCAATTACTAATTACAGATATTACAGGTATGATGGTTCCAGCAGTTAAAATTTTTTTTGCTCTATATAATTATTTAGTTTCAAGTAATGCTACCTCATTGACGACTTCTTTTTTTTCTTGTTTTAATGAAAGCTGCCTTCGAGTTCCCATCTCTTTAACTTAGACACGATGTTCCTCATTTATTTTGGGGCTCTGTCTTTTTTCCTTTGCACCTTATATGAGTGTCCCAGGGACGATTCTTACAAACTTCAGTCTTTGGGTCACAGTGTAAGCAGATATCCTAACAGCTTTTACAGGCATAGTCCCACTGAGGCACAGGGGCTGGCAGCTTGAGCTCCTGGGAGTAGCTTCCTTAAGGTACATCCAGAAGCCATCCCATGAGGTCCAGATACTACCCTGGGGCACTATTAAGGGATGGACTATGACCCTGAGGTTTTATATGAATTATTTCCAAATCTGGGGAAGACCACACAAGCTGGCTTCTGCCCTAGCATCTTTTCAGCCCCTTTTCCTTTCACAAATAACCCACTTCACCTAACGCCAATGGATCTTTAGATACTTAGTGTTGCCTCACATTCTGGAAGAAATTGGAAACACATGCTAAAGCAATGTCTACTTTTTTTTTTTGCTTTTTTTTTTGTTTTTTTTACATAAATCTTGGGGCGCCTGGGTGGCGCAGTCTTGTATAATGGCCCTACTCCAAACAATTTCATGGCAGAGTATGCCAGCTGCCTTCAGACCTACGATTGAGCAATCCGGCCTTTCTTAGCCCCCAGGCCACCACTCCTTGGTGTCTAATTTCCCTCTGCTTTATCTTTACCGCACCTTCAGCAACAAATCTATTTCTTCTCTGTATCCTTTGTCTCCATTTTTAATTTTCTACGTCTTATTCCCTCAAGATAAAGTGACTTTCAAGTCACATACACTAAAAGTGAAATTCTTGCGGTTGCCCAGAAATTAAATATGCATACATTCAACATGTCAAAGTAAAAGGTGGGGGAGTATGGGTGTGAGTGTGTTCATGCATTGATTCAACAAACATTAACTGAGCATCTACAATGTGCCAAGAAGTTCTCCAACCTGTGAAATAAATGAGTCAATAAGACGGAATCCTTGCCCTCAAGGAATTTACAGTGTTTTGGGAGAGACGGAGGACCAATTAACTGGCAATGAGAGCACTGACTTCCGAGTCACAGAGATAAGCAGGGGGTGGAGGGGTGACGGTGGGGTCACTGGGGGGAGCACTTTTTTCCCCGGGAGAAATTCCTGAGACTTTCAGAAAGAAGCCAAGTCTGAGGTGCGCCAGAAGGATCACGCAGTGAGAGGTATGGCGGGAGGGCTGTGTTCCAGCAGAGTCAGGGATATGTGGCAGGATCAAGGAATTAGAGAAAAAAGTATCCTATCCTTCCCCAAAACTCAAAGTGCTTCTCTCTGGCTGAAACATGTCCTGCAAGGTGGGGCATGTTTGAAAGGAAGCCTGTGAAACCAAAGGACAGGGGAAGGAGTGAGGAAAGCTCCTCTGACGCCTTACAAGACCCAAATGCCCCCACCCACAATTCAAGAACAAGTGTCCTCTGAAAATCTGTTCTGTGAAGCTATTCCTTCCCTCCTTTGTTTGAGCGAAAGCGCCGGCTGGTTGCATAATTTTTCCAGAAACCCTCAGGTAACTACCTTCAGTCAATTTTAGTCACAAGGCAGATCCATTTCGGTAACTGAAATACCCAGGCCTGTGTAATAGTCAAAACAGAGAACTTCCGTTAAAGCCTTCTCGCTCTTTCGGTAAGCAGTGGGTGTGGTTGGCTTCTCCACGAGGCTTGAGCTTCGCTTCTGCGCACCCTTCCTGGCCTTGGTTTCCATCCCAGCGTTCAGGAATGGGGTAGTGAGTTGGTTTTCACAGGATCTGGTTGTGCGTGCTCTGGGCTTGGTGCATGTTCCGGGCTGACACTTCTGTAGGGGATGATTGAGTGTCCCTTAGAAACCTCACTGAGCACATTTGACTGTGCTTCCCAGCCATGGGCAAAGCGTGTCTTCAAGTCAGCAATTTCTTCTTCCTTTTCAGTCACATACTCCTCCTCACCACTACCCTATCCCTTCTGGAAACCATCCCGGGCACGATGGGCTCCTGGCCACGTTTCGTCCTGGAGCAACCCATGCGGTTAACGAAACACAGTGAACCATCCCACTCCACGTCCTATCCTTGGTCACGGAGCCACTTCCCAGTGAAGGCTGAGTCTCTGCCCTGTTGCCTCAGCCCTTTCCTTCCGAGCTGCCTTCTGTGGGTCAGTGTGCCGTGATCTGCAAAATCCAAGGAATGCACATCAAGGGCCCTGGGTGATCCCCCTTCGGTTTTCTTTTCCTAGTGAGGGGAGGGGAGGGACAACACCATGTCGCTTCAGGAACTTTCTCCTTTCCTTTCCCAGGCCTCAGACATGTCATACTCTGCACGCGGGACTAAGGCTTGGCATCGATTTTTGACCACCTTCTTTGTAACCCTTAGTTCTTTATTTTAAAACACAGCCAAACTTTTCCACCGATTTTTTTCTCGACCTTTTGGAATCTGGATGAAAACAGGAGCCCTTTTTTGCCGTCTTGTTACACACCACATTTGTATTTATATAAAAGAGTTTTTGCTCTATCTTGGTAAAGTGGGGATCCTTAAATCTGGTCAACAGCGCTAAGCGTGGTAACATGAACCTTGACCTCCGAAAGGCATTTCGTGATGTCATCCAGTTCTCCCCACTCCACAGTCCTGCCCGGCAATCACTCGTACGTAAAAAATTAAAAGGACGGATGGTTTCCAGTTGTCAGATTCCTCAAAGGCTGCCCAAGCATCAGGAGTGGTGCCGTCTGATTCACATTAGACTCCGATAACGCAGGCAGGTGGAGACTGCCACTCGGAACGCCCAAAGCCTGAATCCTCCACTCAATCCAATTTCTTTATTTTCTTTATTCCCTCAGGCTAAACTGGATCAGACACCTGACCCATAGTCGGGGTGAGTCGGTGAATACGGTGGGTAAGTTAGGGAGGAATGGACACTTTTTGGACCCTGAGACTCTTCCATATTCTCGACACAGCTTCCTCGGCTGCTCCCTACATGGTCTCTCGTGGTGTCTCTTCCACAGCTCTTTTATCTTTTCAGGAACCAAAAAATGAAGTCGCCCAGGCCACAGCCCAGTGGGGGAAGAGAGCGCCCCGGTAGCTCCTATGTCTACTATGTCTGTGTCTACTCTCTGTCCTTCCTCTTCCACCTCCTTGCGATTCCCCCTTCTTATGCGTCCCCAGCTGCTCAGATTTCCCTGTAATGCATTTTTCTCCCCTGCTCCATATTTAGTTGCCTTCCTCCACGTCTCGATGTTTCTGCCATTATATCCCTGCATTGCTGTTTTAAAAAATTTATTTGTTTCTCCATTTCTTTCTTTCTAGTCTGCCAAGGTCAGGACGTCAGTGTGCCTCTTTTATCTTGCTCGTCTAATATTTCCTCAGACAAGCAGGGATGGCTGGGGCCTGAATTGGCCACCAGAAGAATAAGGGTATGGAGGGAAACAGACAGGTGACCATGTTACTACCCAAGGAGCAGTTGGTGCAGCCAGATCACCCTGCCCCGGAAAACTGTCTGCATATCCCATTACCACACTCTTTATTAGCTGCCCGGCCTTTCTCTCCCCCTCCCTTGCAATGATTAACTATGAGAAAAATAACAGCTGAAGAGATCAAGCTCCTGGTTCGTCATCCTCACCATCTGACTCTTTATTTTCCAGTTAGGAGATCTCCAGCAGGAAATCACCCACTGTCTTTTGTTGTGTGTGTGTGTGTGTGAGAGCCAGCGTTGTTTGTAAAGTCCCGTAGGAAAGATCCTCAAAGGATACCCTGCCCACCTGGCCCAGCCTCCCTTTCTGCAGTCCAACCGTCCCTTTCTCAATGGGGACTTTCTCAGTGGGGAAAAACCAACTCTCAGTTGACTCTGGATTCCCAACACCACTGGAAGCCTGATTAACGCTCAATAAATGCTTGTTAACCAAAGCGAGAATCTTCAGTGATATTAGATGAGGGCTTCTAAAGGGTTTTTGATGTATCTATTAAGTCAGAGGGAGTGGCCAACCAAAATACAAAGGCAGGAGAAGATTTGAGGGGAAAGAGGAAAAAGAGGGTTGTATGAACCCTAAAACAAGAACAATTTCTCTGAACAGTCTGAGACTGCTGTGGATTCTTGACAACTCTACATCTGCACCAAGAGGACCCCCACCAGGGTGCATGTCTCCTGCAGTAAAGGATCAAGCCTGATCCCAAATCCCAGCTGATGGAGATTCTGAGCCCAGCTTTTAGGTTGGGCTTTTGATTGTTGACCTCAAATGCAATGGGACCATTTTTCAAGCAACGTGAGACCTATTGCGCCTCCCCCTTCCCGTGCCCATAGCTTGCCACAAGGAAATCTGGATCAGGCTGCAGTTGAAAGTTTCTGGAATTGGGTTTAGCCTCACACAACGTTTTGGTAAAATTCTTAAGAAAGCAGACATCCTAGTGTGATTTACTAAGTGTAAAATGGATGTTTACTGCAATGGGTTGAAATGGGTTGAAAAATAGAGAAGAGGGGCGCCTGGGTGGCGCAGTCGGTTAAGCGTCCGACTTCAGCCAGGTCACCATCTCGCGGTCCGTGAGTTCGAGCCCCGCGTCAGGCTCTGGGCTGATGGCTCGGAGCCTGGAGCCTGTTTCCGACTCTGTGTCTCCCTCTCTCTCTGCCCCTCCCCCGTTCATGCTCTGTCTCTCTCTGTCCCAAAAATAAATAAAAAAAAAAAAAAGAAAAATAGAGAAGAAATGGTCCCTAACATTTCAGTGCTGTTGTTTCAAAGACTTCATTAAAACTCAAAGGCATCTACCAGCTTCAACTGACTCCCCTCTCTCCTACTGGCATCAGAGGCTGATCGGATGGAGTGAGCTCAGAGGTCTGGTTCTCGGTACCAACCAGAACACGGGATTGGGAGCCCACGTGAGGTCAAGGCCAGAGATTGCAAATGATGCCATATCCTTCCCTCACCATACCAAAGTGGGACAAGTCCCCTGACTACCCACACAAGAGCACACATATCACAGGGCACTTCCTCTTGCCCTCACATAGGGCAAAGAGGGCCTGGATCTTGGGTAGCATCTAAACACATCAGATAAAGCATCAGGCCTGAGTTTGAATAATTTAATTGAAAAGTAGAAGAGATAAACCAGCTAGGGAGTTTTTGGTGGCCCCAAACTATCTGGCCCTCATCCTACCACATTCCCCCCCCCCCTTTGCTTCCATCTGGCAGCTACCAGGGTCTTGTGGGGGAATGTGATGATTGTGGGGTATGTTTCCAGCCTTTTAGGTATCTTGTGCTTAGCACCAACGGCCAGAATATTTTCTCCCTCCCCCGTGTCTTCAAACACTTCCCGCATCTGCCCTTTATTTCCATTCCCTCTTCTCCTTCTCAGGGCTTTTCTCTGCTTGTAGGCCTTTGAAGCTCTGAATACGTGAGAGAGGTCTAGGGTGCTAGGGGTACTGGCCTTGGTGGGACAGGGTATTATAGATGAGAGCTCAGCTTCTGTTTTGCCCTCCCTGAACCTTGTCAGGTCTCTGAGAGAGATACCTTTACTGCTGCCTTCTGCTGACATTCTTTATCAGTTATTTATTTATTTATTTATTTATTTATTGACTCACCGCTCTTTGCCCTGGATTTTCTCCCAGGGGATGCTTCCAATTTTTCTGCCGTATTTCTTCTGTTAAAACTCTCGTGATTTTATTTCTGCATTTTGTTCTTTTTCTGCATCTCTGTGTATCATCCTGGATAGCTAGCTCTGTACCTCTGAGATTCTCCTTCTCTGATGGGGACATTCTAGCTTATTCATTTGTACTTTCTTTTTTCCCACAGGAATACAGGACACAGGGATGACAGAGGCGGGATTGGAAAGCAGAGGTGGAGTTAGATGCCACCTGACTATTCCTGGGGTGTGCGGCCGCAAACCAGCTTATAAACTAGAAGAGTGAGGAATAACTTCTTGCCTTCAGGAGGGGTTCTATCTCTCCTATTCCCTTTTGGCCTTGCCTTTTCTATGATCGTTCTTCTTTGCTCCAACAGCTATCATTTGGTGAAATGACATCTTCATGAAACCACATCTGACCTTCTCCCTACCTGGTTCTCTGCCTTCCAGCTAAGAATTCTGATGCGGCAGCTTCCTGCTTCAACTATAGATCCCACCTCCAGAAAGGCTAAGTCCTTTGAGACTTCTGTGATTCCTATGAATTTGGACATTCTCTATTTGTCCGCAAGCTACTTCCCAGGGGCTCCTTAAACCCAACCCAGCCATTCATGGATTAGAGTTTTCAAGGGTGTCTTTCATTTGTCATCCAAAGAGACTGAGTCCCTGTGTTAACTTACAAATTCAACTTCACCTTTAGTGTCCTGGAAGGTTTGGAGGTTATTTTACAAGATTAAGTACTTTTAGAGGAAAAGACACTGTTTCTCATTCATTGTTGTATCCCCAAGACTTGCTCGAGTATATGACTAATACTTGAACTTTCATGATGTGTTTTGAATGACATTAGAATATTAATGTCTAATTTCCAACGCGTTTGATGTATATCAGAGATAAGTATGCAGGAGTGTAGGAAGCAGAAATAGCAAAGGAGCCAGGGGGAGAAGGTGGCAATAGGAACCCGTGAGTTTTAAACAGGATTGGATGTCAGCTTGCTGGGTAAGACACAGCTTCTCTGTGTCAGAGTACTTGAAACTGAAGGATCCTAATAGATTCCAGGCAACTTTAAGTCAGTCAGTGACTTAGAGATGGCAGGAGTCCCCAGAAGGTCTTGCTTTCCCACGCAAAAGTAGCCAGAACTACAGATCAAGACAAACCCCTTGTGCCCTTGGTCTAAAAAAATGTATGCATTGCATTCAAAGGCTTCACAAATGACTGTGGAAAAGAACAGAGTCCACAAATGCTCCCTTCAAAATAGACATCCTCTTGCCTTCACGGTACGAGGTGACATCCGGCACAGATATGAGATTCCCAGAGGCCCACGGAGCGGCGGGATGATGCCCCAAGGCTCGGTGGGAGCAAAGTCCTGCCAGAAGACCCAGTCCAAAAGAGTCATCCAGGAATGGCAGAAGCCAAGGACGGGGGGAAGCAATCCTGAGCAGAGAGAAGGATGAGGTGAAAGAAGGGTCAGGGCAATGCATTCTTGCCTTCTCTTTCTGAAAGGAGCTATACCAATCTACCGCATGCAAATAGGATTCCCAAACCACGCGTGGAAAGCCATTCTTTGTCCCACCTGGAGCAGGCAGCTCACCCTACTTCCTGGCTGGATGTATGTCCCTTCCAAGAGTAAAGGGAAATCAAGGCTGGCCCTAATTACTATAGTTCTTTCTCTTGGTGACAGAACCCCAGGCCAAGTCCACTTGTTTCGCGGATGCCTATTTTGAAGGGAGAATCTGTGGTCTCAGTCAGCTTAATTCTCTTCAATACCCTGTCCGAACTATGGCCTGGCTGGGAACCAAGTCAGGATGAAGGACTCGGGGGACACAGTCCAGAGGAAGGAGGCCTAGTAGGGGGATTCACAAGGACTTGAAGTACTCCATTAACTTCTCCCTGACTATATAGTCCTCCCTCTCTGACCCACACCCTGCCCTCCAACCTACACTCTGTCCACAGTGTGGGCAGGGTAAGGGCCAGGCAGCAGTTGGCCCCCAGCTCCATCATTTCGTGAAATTCCTTGTTTCAGTTTCTTCTCTCTCTGGCAAACTTACAAGGCTCATGCTTTATGGACTCCCTTTTCCTCAGAAATTTATGTAGAGGGTCAGAAGGAGGAACGGGCAAGTCGGACAGCAATTTGCTCCCGAGTGCCCGGCCATCACCACCTCTTACTGCCATCAGAGTTCTTTCCAAAGCATGATTGGTACACGTTATGTGTTCACTGTAGGAAGAACCTTGGCTTCCCCTTGCCCCCAGTACCCAACCGGCTCTGCCTTCTCTGGCCGGGCACCCTCGCTTTGTGCCTCCATGTCTAGCCATCACCTCCTGGTTTCTCTCTCCAGGGCTCTGCTCTGTTTCTTGACTCTGAAGATCTATGTTTCCACCCTTTCTGCTGCTCTTCTTTGCTATTTCTTTTCATATTTTGTCTCATTTCACAGTGTATAATTCTGTATCTGTATTGGTCTTAAGTAGACTTTAGTTAAGTACTAAAATAAGAGAGCTGTTTCTAGGGTGACAAAATTTAAGGACTACGAGGCAAGAAAAGGTCATGGACACCCCGAGGGGGACAAAACCACCTTCCTCTCCTGGTGTCCTTCTTGAGTACAGAGATTTATGAGCTAGGCGGTTTGCATTTCCCCTTTCCTTCTTTCTTGGATGCCTCAATTCTCCACTGTCTGGAGACGGGCAGGCCATAAGGGACAAGTCCCTTACCCAATCCCCTCCATTACCTGCTTCAACTGGAAATAGCAAAGAGTTTCTGATCTAACCACTGTACCTCAATCCCATAAGCCCTGACCCTAGGAAAACCTCTCCCACTCCATGAAGTAAGAGCCTGCCTGATTGTCCTTGTGCTAGTCTGAAGACAGGCCAATGACCTCCAAAAATCATTTCCATTGAAGGAATTGCCAGGCCATGCAACCTTTCACTATGGCTGACTCAATGATTTGGGGGTCCTCTGGGTGTTAGAGCCCTCGGGACACTATTTTGCACTTAAAATATGGTCGTAAGATTACACACTTGACTGTCTCCCTCCCCTGCTCCAACTGTGAGCCAACTGAAGGCAGGAAGGTCTCATAAGGCAGGGACTTGGCTCTGTTTCTCGTGTGCAGCAGATATATTGACGGGGTCTATAGAATATTCTAGAAGAACATGTCTCGACATTAGCTGTGTTCAAGGGCCACAGATTAAGAAAAAGCCCATTGGAATCAGTGCCCAAAGCAGTTCCAAGACCTCTGGTCGGGATACCTTGCTTATTTAACTACACTGTAGTTTTGGTCATTTCCTGAACACTCTACAGCTTCCGTCTAGGAAAGGGCGCCAGCAACACTTTGAAGGCTTTGCTGGCTCTTGGCCTCTCAGGGCTGCCTGGGTTTCAAGCGGGGGTAAAATAAAGTTCCTGGGCTGAGCTCTCATGGGAGCCCGAAGAGCAGCTGACTCTTGTGTAACAACCAGACGCTTGCCAGTCCCTGACCTTGTACTCTCCCATTTTGTGGTAAGCTAATAAATGTCTCCGGGGAAGACATGTATCCAAGTAGTATGATTTTTTTCTGCTTCTGAGAAGGAGAGCGCATCACACTGTGCAGGAAATACTGAGATAGGAGTCTGTGGAAGGGAGAAAGAAAACCCTTTGGACAGGACAGTCCATCAGGACAAAGGACATCGGAGCAGCCTGGGCCACAGATGTCGGCAGGGCCCGGAGGGGCCCGTAGGCATGTCCAAGCTGGAAATGAGCTTTGCTAAAGGCCATGCAGAGCCTGGGCTCAGGGCTGTGGGTTTCTGGCCGCCGAGGGGCAGCATCTGAGAGCCACAGCGAGGCCTGGGCTTCCTAATGCCAAAGGGCAACTCTCAGGTACTCTGCCTGCCGCCTCCCTTGGCACACATCCCTGGACCCCTGGAGGTGGGTGCAAGAGGGCCAGCCCATCCACAGACTGATGCATAGCTTGACTCAGAAAGGAAACTGGTAGTTTCCTCCCCAGCCAGCCCCGCGTTGCTTTCCTTCTCTCCTCTTCAACCTTCTTACTGAGGGGCCCTCGACCACCAGGAGGTAGCAGGGCAACTGGTAGCGATGAGATAAATCCCTGCCTGGAAGGCAAGTGCCTTACACATTTCTGAATCATTTAGAATCTTGCCAATTCCGTCCTGGGAACGTTTCCCCCAGCATTTTTCTCTGCGTCTCTGAAAACTTCTGATTTCTCATTGCATATCTTTTTGAACCATAAAATCCAAAAGAATTTTGATTATTCTCCTGGAGAGTTGGTGGCCTGGGGGCAGGACATGGCCAGCTGCTTCCTATCTGCGTGTCTGTCCCTGCCCCTCCTCCCTCTGCGACCGGGGCGCTCTGGCAGTTGGGGGACCATGGTCACACCTGCACGTTCTTGACCCTTGACTCTGATCAGATCTGTCACCCTGTCTTTGTTTCTTCTGTCTCCTCTCTCTGTACGTCTCTGGATGTACAGAGATGTTGCTTTTTGTCTCTGTCTGCAGATGTAATCACAGAATTTCTCTATCTCTCCGGTGTCCTGTGTCCTCTGGGTATTTGAGTTGGATCCAGTCCCCTTCCTTATGCCCTTCTTCTCAGTCATGACCAGAAGAAGTCACTGGAAGCCAGTGAAGTCAGAGGCCGCAATAAGGGCAGGGACACTTCACTCCTGTCCATTCCCCAACCTGGAGTGGGGACATCTTTCTTCTTTCCTCTCAGTGCCCTATTTTTTTTTCTTTCTTTCTTTCTTTTTTAAATTATATTCAAATATACATAGGTTTTTTTTTCCATTAAATCATTTCCCGGGCCCTGTTTCTGATTTTGAGGAATCACCATCTTGGTGATACTCTAACATAAGCCCACCTCTTCCTGACCCACTCTACGAGCCCCCCAGACTTCCTCATTGACCATAATCTGTGTTGTCACCATCTTCTTGGGACCAGTCCCTGGTCCTCTGCCCTTCAACTGGGGCTGCCAAGAAGGGAGCTTCCAGGAACAATCTCAGCCCTTGTGAGCACCCTTGAGTCTGGATCTTGGGGCTCCCTGCTCTCCCTTCCCCAGTCCTGTGCTGGCTTCAGGGAGCATCTGACCCTCAGAACCCCTCACAATCCCGGAGTCTCTAGTATTTTAAAGGTTTCCCACATTGGACATGCAGCCCCCAACAAGACTGTTTCCTGTTCCTTAAAATGTTAGTAGAGCATAAAGGGAGTTTATGGGAATTTGGACACCCAAACAGCAGCTCCTTCAAGACTATGAGATCTCGACGAGCAAAGCCTAAGCTTACTGCTTGCCACTCCCAAAGTGAAAGTGGTTTTCTGGTGACCTTTTAACTATCTTCATCATCTAAAGTGATTTAAGTTCTCTGTGAGGTGTGCCCTAGAAGAAAGACTATGGCGAATTGACATCTGAGGACTAACAAAGGCTGTGGTGAGCCCTTGTGGCCATCACCATTTCCCCCCGATAGCTAGGACCATGGTCTTCCCTGGGAGGTGGTGAGCCACTTGAGAACAGGGACTGTGTGTCCCACTCACTGCTGAATCCGTGACACCAAGTTCAATAGAAATAGAAATAGTGGAGACCCCAACATGGCACATATCCAACCGCTCAAATAGTCAAAGCAGCTGATCCAGAGAAAATCACCTTGGGAACCTTGTTGAAGAGAAATCTTAAACCCAAGCCCCGATCCCAGCTGTTGCTCGCTTCTTGACCTGAATGGTAATTTCACCATTTTCCAAGCCTCCAACCCTTCTCAGGCACCATGCCACAGGGAAGCTTGAGCCTTCTCCCAGCTCTGGTCTCTACTGAGAGCCTTGGGAGTCAGACATCTCTGTGGGATGAGGATCTGGGGAACTCAGTGCCACTTGAAGGGTCTTCTGAGCCTACAACAGGTCTCCTCCTAGGGCGAGTGGACTGGAAAGCCGACAGGGTTGGGCTAGGGCAAGGATGCTGGGCAGGGGCTCCTGGGGCTCCTGGGGCTCCTGGGAACCAGTGTCGAGCGCATACATCACAACTCCTTATTCCATAAAGTTCCTGGGCACACAATCTCCAACGTCTCCCCCAAGGAAGTGTAGCTTCTCTTTCCCAACTGTTTGCCTCAGGCTGTGCCAACCTCCGTTTGAGCCCCCTCAGGTTTTAGATTCTCATGGCAGCCTGTGTTTAAGGGGAGGAGAGAGGGAAACTTCCAGAAGGGTGGAGGGATCAAAGATCCTGCTTCTGTGGAAATCACCGTATGTCCCCCTTTGCTCAGCCCCAAACCTGCCTCTCTAACTGGACTATCCAGTTGTGTACCCCTCAGTGGGAAACAGGCTATCGCTAAGGTGTGATATTTCTTGGTCTAAACAAAAAGTCATTGGGTTGCCAGAGTTGGGTCTGAGAAGATCTGGCCACCATGCCTCAGGCTGGGAGGCTGGGGGCCTCTGACTGTGGGATGTGGGAAGCTCAGATATTCCCACCAAGGACACCTGGACAAGGTTGGGAGGGAGGGAGGCTCTCAGGAAAGACGCTTGTGCTTTCCTCAGGGCAGCCCAGAACCGGGGTCCCAGCAGGTCCCAGAGGTCCTGCCAACTGGCTGGAGATGAGCGTTTCCCCAAGGAATGCCTGCACAATGCCACCTTTGGCTTATAGACTGCTCGCTCCAGCCTCCTCTGCTTTTCTTCATTGGTGTTTACTTCAAGAGAGGCTGGTCCTGGGTTAGGAGCAGAGGGGGTAGACCACATGTCTGCACACACAGCATAGAACATGTTACGTTTCTACTCCCAGTAGGAAAGCTTTTCTTGCCAACTCAGCGTCTGGTACACTCAGCTCCCCCAGCCTCCTCTGAGCCTCTGCCTCTCCCTTGAAGTCTGTGTTCCACAACGGCTGTCTTCCCCAGGCAAGGCCCAGCCAGTTGGTTCCTTGGGCACTTCTCTCCTTGCCCTGATTTCCCTCTGACTCTGGTTCCCCTAAGTCCAACACGCTTTTTGCCCTCTCTGATCCCCTCTTTTGTATGTCATGATATTTCAAGTACGATACTTTTCTCTCTGGTGCCTCTCCTGGCTGTGCTCTTCCTCCCTCCATCTCTCCATCAAAGGAGCAGATTCTAGCTCCTTTTTCCTGCCCACGTTTATCCAAAGTCCCAAGTTCTCCAGGGTTTGAGACTTGTCAAATAGCCCTCTGTTGGGACCTCCTTCCCAGGAGGGATGGATAAGGGCAGGAGTGGTGGGGAGGGAGTGGGGTCACCTGACTCTGGTCTTCCCTCTCAAACTCGCAGCTGGGGAAGGGACAATCTCCTTTCCTACCAGGCCTTGTTTCCGATTGCAAGGACGTGCCATCTTGGTGGTACGCCAACGTCACCGCCCCTTTCCCTGGTCCCTCCCCTGAGTCTCCAAGACTCCTCATTGGCCATCACCTGGGCTGTCACCACCTTCCTGGGACCAACCCCTGGCTTCTGCCTTTTGACACCATTTGGGGCATGTTCAATGGCTTCCTTGGAGTGGTTTCCTTTCCCCCAACCTCGGTGCTGCTCAAGATCAGGACCCCGATAACATGCGTGAACCTGTGGGAGGTTTTTCGTATTTGTTTCTTTTCTTTTTTTAGACTCAGGTCCTGATTGAGCAAAGCGCATGCCAGCTTCCAACTTCCTGGCGGGTCGCAGTGAACACTCAATATTTCCTGATTGATAGGATTTCCCCAGAGCAACTGCCAAGTACTAATTTTCTCTGGCTGCCGTGTATGTGTGTAGGCCACAATGACAGGGAATGCACGCCTGAACCATCAAGTCCGGACCTTGGGCTTCTGTTTCCCTTCTCAGCACATCCGTGTGCCCTCTCTCACTACGGACAACGGTGCTCGACTGCAGGAACTCGGTCTCATTTATCTTTGTATCCCTACTGCCTAGTAGAGCTCAACAAATATTTGATAAAACAATGACCTTATGAATGGGTGAAACCCTGGACAAATGCCAGAAGCTACCAGCCACAGCAAGATCAAAAGGGGAGGGAGAGACACCCCTGGCCAGGACTCTGTCCCCTGCCAGGATGCCTGGCAGATGGGCTGCTGGGAGTTGCTTTACTGGGAAAGTCTTCTGAAGGGACTTTCCCACACAATCCCTGGTCCCGGTCTGCTGGGTGAAGACGTGCGAGTGTGCTCCAAGAGCAAAGCCAGAATTCAAAGACCCTGTGCCCTCGCCCGGAGAGAAATCTGGTTCCGAATTGTCCTGTGTGGCTGCCACTGGCTGACCTATGTGGGGAGCCATTTGTCGTCCTTCAGACCACAACCCTTCTCCAGCCTTCTGATTCCAGTTTCCATTCCTGTTCACCGCCCGTCTCCACCCGGGGCACAGGGCCTTGGGGCCAGCAGAGCTGGGGGGACAGGAGCACCATGCGAGGGGCCCAGAAAGAGCTGTTACACCACCAGGGTGGAGGGAGGAAAAAGTGGTAGTTGCTCTCTCTTGCGGGGGTTTCCTGGAGCGGCCCGGTAGGGGTTTTTGAGGGAGGGGGCCGTGCCTTGACGCCCCTCTCTCTCTCTCGCCTGTCCCTGACATGGCCCGGACCCACAGTTCTCCTGGCAGCCTTCCTGGAGGAGGCAGCTCGACCTCCTCCTCAGGCTAGGAATCATTTGCTGGTCTCTCTCCGACCTGGCTTCCCCTTGCCCTCCCTGGACGGGTCACCCCGGCTGGGGTTTGAGAGGTTCGGAAGGCCTGCAGGCCCGCCCCCTCCCCTCCAGGGCTCCATCCTGGATGCTTCACTGTCCACCATTAGAGGGGTGTTTTCTCGTCACTGAACCGATTACTGGTAAGCTGTAATTTCTTTCTGGGAAGGATTCTCACTTCCCATCCTTCCACCCCACCTTACCCTGTTTCCCTTCCTTTCTCTTGTTTCCGGGGCTGGGCTTCTGAGAGGGAGAGTAGGGAAGAGCGGACACAGGGACAGAGATGAGAGGACACTTCTGGGCTTTCCATCCTCCCCTGTCCTGCCCCAGCTGGCCCTTGTGCCTCTCTCTCAGCCATGACCTAGGAAGGAAGAGGCCACCTGGAAGCTTCCAGGGCTGTGCTCCCAGCCCCGGCCAGCTTGTGGGCCCTTCAGCCCTCCCTACTCCGCCCTACCCTGTGCTGCCCCCCCCCACCCACCCTTGGCCTCTCCCAAGCCCCACCTTTCTCCCTCCCTCTTCCTCCCTCACCCACCCTTTCTCCACCTCCCCTCCCCTCCCCTCCCTCTTAGAGTCCCTGGCCCGTCTCGCCATGGGTTCCCGTTTTAGCTCTGACTTTCTGTGCCTCCATCCACCCTGGACACTTCGCCTTCAAGACTTTTCCCCTCCTCCAGGGTTATTCATCTCTTGAAGGCTCTCTTTCACACGGACTGGGGCTCAGGCGGGTCGGGGGTGGTGGGGTCAGTGGAGGGTGGGGAGGAGGACTTGGTCGACACAGCCCAGATGGCCTTAATGCCCCAGGCCTGCTTCCTTTAAGCTTCTTTAGGTCCAAGGCCCGAGCTCAGTGTTCAGCTGAGGGGCATCTCAGTGGGCCAGGGGCACCTCCGAGTGCCAGAAACCCGTTTCTGGTAGATGACAGCCACCCTGTACAGCGTTTCTCTTTAGCCGTATATACACGTGTATAGGTGTGGTGTTTTTAAGGACCTAATAATTGAGAAGGTGGGTTTTTGCTGGTTCCCCAGCTACCCAGGGGTCTCTCTGAACCCTGGTCCCCCCCCCCCCCCCAGGAAAGGTGGGAACCGTGAGGTCCCTCCCTTCAGGTCAAAGAGCCTCTGCTCCCCTCAGGAGGGCAAGGACAGTGAGTGAGACGGCGGAGGGGACCAGTGGCCTCGCGGGCTTCCGGCCCCTCCCCCACCCTCCAGTGGCAGTTGGCTGTGGTTGGGGTTTCCAGGGCGGCCGTGCAAGGCTCTGAATGTGCTTTGGCAGTTGGCCTGCGGAACATCCCCGTCTCCCGTGCAGTTCCTGGGTGCAGAACGCTCCGGAAGCAGGGGCTTCTAAACGGCTCAACCCAGACCTCCCGCTCAGGCCGGGCTGCTCTGCCCCCAGCGGTCGGAGGCCAGGCAGCCGCGTCTGAAACTCACGGACTTGATGGCTCCCCGTGACAGAAGGAGGGGATCATGGAAAGGGGGTCATGAGGAGTTGCCTTGGCCGGGATTTCAGGGGGCTGGGAAGGCTCCCGCCTTTGCCAAGAAACTCTCCTCTCCTTCCAGGCGCTTTCTCCCCTCTCTCAAATACACGCCGGCCCACCACGAAAGGTTCCTTCCCTGGGTGAAGGGCCGGCCTCTCTCGAACTACCATTTCCTTGTAGCGAAGACGCATGTCACGCTGCCAGCTATTTGTCCTTTACTGCGAGTTGTCAGGACCTCCTCTGGGGTAAAGCCGGAAGGGGGTGGTGAAGGCCAAAGGCCACGCCCGGTGCACTGAGCAGGCCGGAAGGGCGGGAGGAAGCATCTGAAACACAGCCCAGATTTGCTAAATGGGCTTGGAGGGACCCCAGCCCCCAGGTGGCGTCTCCCCAGGCTGGCAAATAGCCTTTTCAGGTGGTGGGAGTCCCGGTGCCAGAGGACGGCCCGCAGGACTCGGGATCCAGGCAGGTTCCTGATCCTGGAGGGATCTCCTGATGGCCCCTGTTCTCTCCCCCACAGACCTTCCAAGAAACAGTTACCAGAAGCCATGACATGTCCCTGCAGCTGGAGGCCTTCCAGGGAGGGCCGAAGAGGCCTCCGGGGTCCAGCGTTACGTGCGGACAAAGGAAGGTAGGTGGCAGAGCTGGGGCAGCACCCCCACATCCAACCCTGAGCTTCTTTCCTCTCTTTCCTCTTCATTTCCTGAATCTGGAAGGCTTCGGTGTGGGGCGGTGGGCGGGACAGAGGCCATCACTGGTTAGGAAGTCCAGAGCGGGGCCTGGACAGAGTGGGGACAGAGGAACGGATTCACTCATTCCTCCCTTTCCCTGCTGCTTTTAGGACCTGAAAACCAGAAGGGACTTTTTGGATGAGGCCACAGGGTATGGTAGGCTCTTTCCTGCTTGACCTTCTCCATCTCTCCAGCCTCTGCCTTCTGGAAGCTTGCCCTGGCCCCCCCACTTGTCCTCAGTGGTCTCCTTCTGTTTCTATTTCTGCCTCTGGATACCACTGCCCCTGTTCCTTCGACCCTTCTGGTGGAAGCCAATCTCTCCACGGCTTTTCAATCACTATGGGTCACAGGTGTGGGAAGATAACGGTGTATGTTGTCCCCAGGACAGCAGGGTGGGCCTTGGCCAAGCATCTCTTGTATCCAAATGTGCCCTTCCCGTAATCTTTTCCATGAGTGATGTGAAATCACAAGGTTTAGAAAGTACTGCCCCACCAACGTATGTTTTCCCCCTCCAACATCCAGGCGTCTTTGTGTACTTTTTCAATTCTTATCACCCTCTCTTTCTTTTGTCCACAGAGAAAGATTGGACCCCAGCTCAAGGAAGGAGGCAAAAAAACTCAAAGGGGAGGCACCATCCAATACCCCACAGGTGCATAGCCCACTGACTCTGAAGGCAAACACCTTGCTTCGCCCCTGCTACTGTCCCTGAGTGTCAGGAATCTCTGACCTGACACCAAAGTTTCCCCCATTGGTCACCACAAAGGAGGCTAACGGTATGGCCCACCAGTGCCCATTTCCTTTCCCCTTTGTCACCCAGGCCTCAGTTGGAAACGACAAGAAGCTTCCAGGTCAGACGCCATCACCTGGTCCCCTGGAGGAGGTTTCAGTCCTGCCGAAGTCACACAGCCTCTTCACCCACTTTTGAGCTAGTCCCAAGAGAGCCCCTCCCTCACCAGACTCTTGGTGTGTGATGCCATGACGCATGCTCATGGCCGACCCCATTCCATATTGACCTGCTTTTCAATCCCAGGCTAAGGCTGCATTCTCGTCGTTGTCTCGATACCTCTTCCTCGTGTGCTCCTAGAGGGCAAGACACTGTTTCTCATGCATTTCTGGATCCCTGGAGATTAGTTTAGTGCTTGGTATACGTGCCCAGCACATCCTTTTTTTGAATAAAATTATTTCAAAATGGCGTCTACAAGTGTTAAATGTCTTCTCTGAAATTAGAGGTGAGAGAGGCAGAAGAGAGCTTGAGCTTGAGATAATCTGATATGCTCAGGAGAAAGATGAATGGGGCGAGGAGAGAGTAAGACAGACATGGTGCATTTAGGTCCGGGCTGAGGGACCCAGTTTGCCTACTGGTGTGGCATTGTTGAAACTCAGCGACATACGAGGCTGATCTTGAAGGCACTTCATAGATTTCAGATTCAGGGTCTATTGTATAGATCCTGAAGCAATGTGCTTACTGCGAGTAACAGTTTTTGCTAAATCACCGGAAGAAGGTACATCCCATCAGACTCTGATCAAACAGGAATTTTTGGCTGCCGAGGTAAGGCTCTAGGAATTGCAGCGGAAACACAACTGGGATTTAAAATATTTATCAACCCGCTTTCTCTATGCACGCTCCTGCTATACTACTCCATTTGGTGAAGAGATCATAACTAGGCTGGGTTTCTAGTTTTGGCTTTAAAAGCTAGAATCTCGGGACACTTGGGTGACTGGGTTAAGTGTCTGACTTCGGCTCAGGTCACGATCTCTCAGTCTGTGAGTTCGAGCCCCACGCCGGGCCCTGTGCTGACAGTTTGAGCCTGGAGCCTGCTTTGGATTCTTTGTCTCCTTCTCTGCCCCTTTCCTGCTTATGCTCTGTCTCTCTGTCTATTATGTCTCTCTCCCTCTCTCAAAAAGTAAATAATTTTTTTTAAATTGGGGTGCTTTGGGGGGCTTGGTCAGTTAAGTGTCCAACTTCAGCTCAGGTCATCATCTCACAGGTACATGAGTTCGAGCCCTGTGTTGGGTTCTGTGCTGATGGCTCAGAGCCCGGAGCCTGCTTTGGATTCTGTCTCTCTCTCTCTCTCTCTCTATGTGCCCTTCTCCTGTTCACGCTCTGTCTCTCTGTCTCTGTCTCTGTCTCTGTCTCTCTCAGAAAGTAAATAAACATTAAACATTTTTAAAATATTGGGGCACCTGGGTGGCTTGGTTGGTTAAGTGTCCGACCGGCTCAGGTCATGATCTCATAGGTTCGTGAGTTCAAGCCCTGCCTCGAGCTCTGTGCTGACTGCTCAGAACCTGGAGCCTGCTTTAGATTCTGTGTCTCCCTCTCTCTCTCTGCTGTTCCCCCACTCATGCTTTGTCTGTCTCTTTCAAGAATGAGTAAAACATTTAAAAACATTTTAATAAATAAAATAAAAAAATAAAAGCTAGAATCTTAAACTGTTTCTGGGCCTCCCCAAGGCGGAAGTTTGCAGGTGAGATTAAAATGTGGGGGAAATTGTGTCTGCAGTGAACGTTCCTGTGTGTGCATGTGCACGTGGACGTGTATGGTTTTCGTTGGCATGTGCCTGTGTGTTGGGTTCAATGTTCTCTAGACGACTAGAGCCACGATGTTCTTGCATCCATTGCCTCCACTACCGGACCTTGCCCAGGGGTCTCCTGTGTTGTTGTGACTCAACAGAGTAGGGTGTTGGCAAAGAGGAGAATAGCATGTCTAAGCAGAGAGGGAAAGCGCACAGTGATGGATGGGTGGTGACCTACCTGTGGGTCCACGAGACCTGTGGACTCACCTCTTCTGTAGCTCCCCAGTCGTGTCCCTCTTCTCTGTCCTCACTGCCTGTGCTGGAATTCAGACCATCATCTGTCCTCTGAACCTATTAAACCTACCCTCCCTACTACCACCATTGTCCATACTGTCCCCAGAATGATCTTTCTAGAACTTGAATATGATTGAGTTACTCATGAGCCACAAGCCCCACCCCCCCACCCCCCACCCCGCTCTTTGGCCTACAAGTCCCCGCTTGCTCTCTGCCCATCGCCCCATCCTTCCTCCTTGATCCCAACCATGTAGGAGCCTCAAGCACACCTTGTGTTTTTCTGCCTCGACGTGCACTCTGCCCTTCCTCCTCCTCTACCCGGTGAGCTTTCAGTCAGCCTCCAGGTCTACTTTTAGCCTCCCCGTTCCCATGTTAGGTTTCTGTTTCAACTTGGCTAAGATACAGTAGCCACTTACTCAATTAAACACTAATCTAGGCACTTCTCTGATGGCATTTTGGAGATGTGGTCAACAGGTGCCATCAGTTGGCTTTAAATAAAGGTTATCTTTGAGGATCTGGAGGTACCTTGCCCAATCAGTTGAGCGGCCTTAGGAGGAAGACTGAGGTCTTGTGGAAGAAGGAGAAATTCTGCCTCAAGTCTGCAGCATCTACTCCTGCTTGAGAGTTTCCAGCCTGAAGACATGCTCGAAAATTTAGGATTTGCCTAGCTAGAATCCACAATCACATAAGCCAATTCCCTGAAATAATTTTTCATCTCTATCTTTATGTATGTATGTATGTATGTATGTATGTATCTGATATCTATCTATCTATCTATCTATCTATCATGTATCTGGTGTCTATCTGTCTGATATCTATCTGATATCTGATATCTCTCTCTCTATCTATCTATCTATCTATCATCTGACATCTATCTATCTATCTGATATCTATCTGATATCTATCTATCTGATATCTGACATCTATCTACTTATGTATCTATCTATCTGATATATATCTATCTAATATCTATCTGTCTGACATCTATCTATCCATCCATCTATCTAATATCTAACTATTCATCTATCTATCATCTCTTATCTATCTATCTATCTATCCATCCATCTATCATCTATATATCACCTATATCTATCTATCTATCTATCTATCTATCTATCTATCTATCTATCTTATTATCTATCTATCATCTAACTTCTATTTATCACCTATCTCTATCTCTATCTATCTATCTATCTATCTATCTATCTACCTATCATCTATCTGTCATTTACCTACCTAAATACTTATCTTATCTAATATACTACTGGTTCTATTCCCCTAGAGAAGCCTAACTGATTGACTGTCATTTGCAATGTTGAGAAAAACATCAGTTGGATTCACTGGAGATATATATATATATATATATATATATATATGTATATATATATATATATATATACAGACAGACACACACAGATATATATATATATCAATATATATATATATATTGATATATATATGATATATATATGATATATATATATATATATATATATATGTAAGTCTTAAGAGGCTTTTTTATCTTTAATGATTTCAATTTATTTTAATTATTTTTTCCACTGACTACAAGAGATCCTGCCTTATCTGTCTTAGCATCCCTTAAAGGTGTCTGCTAGATCGTACTCTCTAGATCGGTGTTTGCCGACATGGCAGAGCTAGGGTGGATTTGGTGGCTCTTAATCCATAAAGACAGGGGTGCCAGAAGTCTCATGCTGTTTTCTTTCCATCTGCCTCCCAGATCCTCTACTGTTAGAATGCAGATTTTTTTTAAAGAATATTTTTTCTCCTTTGTAATAGGGGTTTTCTCCTTTTCAGAGTTGTGCAGGAAGCCCTGGGTCTTAGGGAGCCCCCAGTTGTTGGGAGGACCCCTCAGGTCATGTGTCAGAGGTCATTGGTTCAGGCAAATGCTTTTTTCCATGCCTGTAACCCAGCTCACATGGCCTCACAGTCGTTTGGACGCAAAGGCACTGGTGTTTTTTGGCCATACTTGGGTTGGTCTTGTGTCTGGGGTTCAGCCTCACTGTGAACCCCATAGCTTCCCCTCCCTGAGGGCTCCCCACTTCCACCGCCGTGTCTCACCCCCCTAAGTGGGACCCATCGCTTTTTATCTCTTAACCGTCTAGAAAGAGCCTCTTTCTCCTTTTGATCAGTTAAGATAACCCGTCTCTTTCTTTCGATAGGACAAGGAAATAGCATCTTTTCTATGAGGTCAGGCTTTTAAGAGAGTCAGAAGGGCTGCGGATTTTAAGCAGCTTCCGGCAAGAATCCCTATAGCAAGAAGCCTCAAAGGGTCTGCAAAATCAAACACGACTTGCTTAATAAACTATGCTCACACGGATGATTATCCATCCATCTGCCCGCTGTAACGTCTCTAACTTTCCAGAACGATAGCTGTACAAAAATGGCACTGACATCAAGTGAATGTTTTTGCCCATTTGTGTGCTCCTATTTTCTAAATATTTTATGATAACACGATACCTTTATAAAGGGAGAGACTCTTATTAAGCCAGAAGAAGATAACACAGCCAAGAGCAATTTCTAAAGTCAGAAGACTCTGGCTCAAATTCCAGCTTTGCAGTTTGCTTGGTCAATGACTCCTCCACCCCCCTCAAAGTTTTGTTTTCTGAATCAAAGAAGCCAATGCATGTAAAAATTCTGGGTATGTGCTAGTACCTATTTCTTCAATACAGTATCGGAGCTATCGCCTACACTAGATTGTGAGTTTGGTGGTAAAACTGGGTCTCCCCCTCTTTTTCCTCTGCCATCCAGAAAGTCCTGGTTCTTGGAAGGTAAATCAAAAGTTGCTTGTTGAATGAAAAACCAAATGAAGAGCGTATTTCTCCCCCTTCCCAGTCTCTAGATCTGTCATTCCAAAACTTTGATCATTCCCCGTATCAAACGTCCTCACCTAGAGCCCCGGCTCCCCTGTGAATACGTACATGTTAAACACACTGGTTCTTCCGGATCATGCAATAAACTACATGCAGGGGCTTGAAGCAGCTAGTGGAATTTTCCCACACCACCTGTCACGAGCCCAACCACACACATGCTTCTCTTTCGTTTTTATGTTTTTATGACTTTCTAATTACCTGAACACACACATTTTCCATCATTCTGATTCCGTGGAAAAGTTACTCACACATAAACCATGTGCTTTTCTGCTTGTGATTTGGCATCTGTACCAGTGAGAGCCTGAGATGCCGGGATCAAAAGCTTGGAAGGTGACCGGCGACATAGCAAAACACCACCCAGTATTCCAAAGCACTGTCTGAGTGGCACATTCAGCTTAGCCTAAGCGCAGAATCTGCTTTAGAGATTCTGAAGACGCGTCTTATTTACCGTGTGTCGTGTGTTATCTGCTGCCACATAATGAGTTACTACAACCTGAGCAGATTGAGATGACACACATCTGTTATCTCAGTCTCTGTGGGTCAGGAATCTGAGCGTGGCCGGGGATCTCACAGGACTACGGTGATGGTGTTGGCCACGGCAGGGTTACCGTCAAGATGCTGGCCAGAGCTGGGAGACCTTTTGAGGTTCTCCTCTAAACAGATCCACCTAGTGGCACCTGGTTGGCTCAGTCCGTTGAGCTCTTGATCTTGGCTCGGGTCATGATCTCACATTTTGTGGGATTGAGCCCCACGTCCGGTGCTGGGCTGACAGTGCAAGGCCTGCTTGGGATTCTCTCTCTTTCTCTGCTGCTCTCCCACTCATGCTCACTCTCTTTCAAAATAAACATTTAAAACAACCAGGTTTACCTCCAAGCTCATGGGGAGGATTCAGTTCCTTGCTCAGGGCTGTTGGCTGGAGTCTGTCCTCATCTCTCTGCCCCGTGGGCCTCTCCATGAGAAGACTGACTCCATAAAAACCCGCAAGGGAGAGAGTCAGTAGTCTGCAAGCAGGACGGAAGTTGTAATCCTACGTAGCATTACCAGGAAGTACATATCTCACTGCCTGCACTGTATTCTCTTGGTGAGAAACAAGTCGCAGGTCCTGTCCACACTCAAGGGGCATGCGAGGGAGTTACCGAAAATATTGTTTTTGTCACCGTTTGGTGCTCCTTCCTAAGGTTCTATGGAGCAACTACTTCGACATTTGCTTTTTGGAAAAACCTGACTTCGGTGTGAACTGGAAGTTTTAATTTTTCTTCTAATATTAACGATGGCCAATCCTTTCTCAAATGATCTCCTGGAGACTTACCTGTAATAACGATCTCATATATATATATATATATATATATATATATATATATTTGTTTCCTTACTTTTTTCCTACACATTTTATTTATTTATTTATTTATTTATTTATTTCCCTAGCTACGTCATTCTGTGTGTTCTTATTGGAAGTCACCTACACGAGATGGAATCTGGACAGACAGGGCAGAATTTAGGCACCCTTGGATCTCAAGGCTTGAACTGGTCGACACATGATAGAATTGAATTCCTGTCGTGGAATAAGACCCCTGAATGTTCTGTATTTTATCTATTCTTTTTATAAATGAGATGTCTTAGCAGAAAGACTTTTTACAAATTAATTTATAATATTTTGGGGAAAAAATCATCAAAGCAGGTTCTAAGTTAGGTCGGATTTGTTTAGTTGGTTTGGTCGAGACAGGTTTTGGAGACCAGACAATAGCTGGACTGTTAATTTGAACATGAAATACGGACAAGATTTAAAAAGATAGCCTTCGTCTTCAAAAATGTACAAACGATAAATGAAGGGCCAGACAATAGATGATCTCAAGATGAATAATTACACAGCCAGCCTGACTCTTAGAGCTTTTGGCGAAGGTCGCGAAAATACGCCATGATATTCCATAATAGTCTTCAGCGGTGGACACAGGGCACTAGGGGACCATAGCAACCACTTGATTTGGGGTTTACAGTTAGTGAAATTCTCAGAGTCACAGAAAATAATTATAGGGGGGTCCTAGTACCTCCCACATAGAGCTTGGCGTGGTGTAACTTCTTCCCGGGATTCTTAGCCTGAGGTCTCTCTGTCATTTTAGGCCCTAATGGCTAACTGAAATACAGCATCTCTTTCAATTCTGAATGATTGGAATAAACCAGGATAATATTAGAACCAGCTGTACTTTGTCGTCAATAGGGACCATTGATATTTTTTGCATCACTACATAGATGTCGATATCTCAAACTACAGGTCATGTTCATCATTATTTCAAATCATGGCCATTTTTGAACCCAGTGTTAGCCCTTATTTAACGCATCAGGCAAGGAACGCATATTTGCTCAACCACACGTTAAAAAAAATTTTTTTAGACATTTATTTGTTAGTGAGAGACAGAGAGAGACAGAGCACGAGCCGGGGAGGGGCAGAGAGAGGGGGAGACACAGAATCCGAAGCAGGCTCCAGGCTCCAAGCTGTCGGCACAGAGCCCGACGTGGGGCTGGAACCCACGAATGGTGAGATCATGACCCAAGCCGAGGTCTAACGCTTAACTGACTGAGCCACCCAGGCACCACATCAACCACACTTTAGAATTAGACTTTTGCAACTATATTTGGATATAATTAGTTTCCTCTATATTCTCATATATTATATTATATTATATTATATTATATTATATTATATTAATTTTAGTTTATTATTTTATTTTATTTATTTATTTTTTTGTACTTAGAAAATCATGCAGAGAAAGGTGGCCTTCACCAGATGCCAACAGGGTAAGATCCAGGAATGTTGAGAACAGCTTCAGGCTTAGGCTGAAGTTGCCAAGTCCACAGACGTCTCTCCTGGGCAGGATTGTCCGAGGGAGGGCCTGAAGTCAGAGCAGCCCTGCCTGCAGGCAAGACCGTGTTGTTTTCTTATTGCATCCAAGGAGGGAAAGAGGAGGCTTGGGTAAGTAAAGGAGCTTAGAGAGGTTTACTGCTGGGCAGTTCTGGGGTTGAATACAGGTTCCGCTTTCTGCCAAGCTGACCTCTTGTTTCGTTCAGTAAAAATTCTCCCTTTGGCCCCTGAGTTCTTTTTTTTTTTTTTTTTTTTTTTTTCTGAGTCCTTATTTTAAAAACATTTCAGGAGCGCCTGGGTAGCTCAATTCAGTTAAGTGACCAGCTCACGATTTAGGCTCAGGTCACGATCTCCCAGTTCCGTGAGTTCGCGTCCCTCATCAGGCTCTGCACTGACAGCGCAGGGCCTGCTTGGGATTTTCTCTCTCTCTCTCTCTCTAAAATAAATAAATGAACTTTAAAAATTATTTTAAAAAATTCAAGCCTACAAACAAGTAATAAAATAGAACAACAAAACGCTATACAGGCTTCACTGAGATTTATGGATTATTAATGTTTTACCTGATTTGTGTGGTTCTCTCTGTTTCTACATAAAATCTACTATGTAGTCCCTGCTCTCATGCCCCCAAATGTCCCAATAATGTCATTATTTGGTGTTTGCAGCCTGTCCATCATGTCTGACTTGAGTCTACGTGGACTTGTCTTACTCTGCCCTGTATCCTCGGTGCTGCCCTTCCATCCAGAAGCCCCCGGCCCTTGGGTCACCCACTCTGACGGTCATGAATCCCCTCACATCCCCTCCTCTGCCCCTTCTCTGGACATTTCCAATGGCCTGAACCCTTCCGTTCTGCCTCTGGAACTCACAATTCATCAGCAGTGAAACTTTCTCGGTTGTCACTTTCTTCTCAGCGTGTTTCCTTTGTACTTGAGATCCAGATTCCAATCCAGGATTGTAAATTGCCTGTGTCTTGATTTTTTAGTTCTTGAACACCCATAGTCCCACGTTTTTAAAAATGGGAATTGATGACACTCCATAACTGTTGTACAGGATCGTTAACAAATAGAAAACTCACGCAAGTGTTTTAGACACTACTGTTCCACGAGTAGTGTCTAAAGCAGCTACCGTTTTAGTTTTTATGCAGAGAGTTGAAGGCAAGGTCCAAGTTTCCTCCATCACTTTCTCTTCAGTGCTGAAGTCGCTTTGGTGGCTGAATGATTAGACTCTCATATGAATCTGACAGCAAGAAAATTTCCCACAACAGACTCCAGGATTAGAATTCACATCCTTCAGGGGCGCCTGGGTGACTCAGTCGGTTAAGCGCAGACTTCAGCTCAGGTCATGATCTAGCGGTCCGTGAGTTCAAGCCCCGCATGAGACTCTGTGCCAACAGCTCAGAGCCTGGAGCTGCTTTGGATTCTGTGTCTCCTCCTCTCTCTGCCCCTCCCCTGCTCATGCTCTGTCTCTCTCTCTTTCTCTCTCAAAAATAAACATTAAAAAAAATTAAAGAATTCACGTCCTTCGGTGATGTGTACCGTACTGTGCAGCATCTACCTAATCAAAAAACGGAGATTCCAACTGAGTATTGAAGTTCACTTAGGATTCAGAGGTGAGTACTACTTTTTACAAGTTTTCTGTTGTTGTAAAATCAGATGTGAATCCAGAGCTATAATGAACCATGTTTTGTTTCCATAACTTTTCAAAGGTACTGACCCTACACCAGATCTCTGACGATTTGCATAAATATTCATCGTCAGTTTGTTCTCCCCCCCCCCCCCGCTTCCATCCTCGTCTGTAAATTATAAGTCATCATTATACAACATGTCTAGATATTTTGTAACCTTTGCTCCACACCTATTTACAGTGATCAATTCAGACCAATATTTCATACAAGGCGGTTTTAAGATATACTTCATCTTCGGATGGATATATCCACTATTTGACATCAGAATCTTGATAGTCTAATACTTTGCTAAGGGGGCAGGGAGAGGGAAGGAAATGAACATTTATGAAATGCCTTTCGTGTGCCAACTCCCCCCCCCCCTTTACATTATTCATTGCAAATATCTGGTGCGGCCTGAGCCATTGCCTGTTTTATAGACGAAGAAAGCGAAACAGGGAGATTGGGACACTGGCTGAAAATGACAGGGTGAGAAGCCATGCTGCTTTCCACTGCTCCCTCTGTCCACTCCGCCATGCTGCCTTCTGGAAAATGACCACAGGAGTAGGCTTCCCAGATTCTTTGTAAGCCTGAGAAAATAGTGCTTTGTCCACTTCCCCACTGAACCACGCACATTAATTACATTTACACATACTGTGGGAAGCTTTTGTTCTGATAACACCTTTACTGTAATCCGATAATGTCCAGTGCATGGGTTTTATCCTGACTTTGGTCTCAATTCAGTTCATGGAACAGAACGAGGACCCCAAGAAAATGAGTGATCTCTAGGGAGAAATTCTTAAGACAAAATTAAAAGATGCAAGGAACCTCTTAAACGTTGTAACATTTATCATTTATAATTGCCATGTTTATTCAAAATTGGAAAAGTGCAAAAGGCAACCTTCGCTAACCATTGCGAATTTGACCCCATCTACACCAAATAAACTATATGGTATGGTATAAATTTAAAGAAGAAAAGAAGCAAAAATTTGTTCTCCTTATGTTGTTACCTCCTAAATAATAGGATGAATCAAATTTCCCTGTTTCTTTAGATTTGCATGAGCTTAAAATACTCTTTTATCCACATTAGGTAGAATGTCAAAACTAGCTTTTGGATTATTTTAATGCTTGGTAAGATCACAAGGCTTTCCTGAAAATATGTCCTATCTTGACAATGCATTAAACCTTAAGAAAAGTTTAATTAACAAATGTCAGAATGTGTTTCTTCTAAAAAAAGTGATATATTAACAATTTGTTCCCATCTCCTGGGTCTAACAACATCTTAACCCTTCAGGAAAAAAAAAAGACATATTTTACATCTTCACATGATTTATGCTAACTAAAATTTGATGTCTTTAAATTAAAGTACATATAACCTAATACAAAATAATGGAAGTATTTTACTGCTTCAGTTGACTTTTAGATGTACGTTCTCATTAATTTACAGACCTAGTTTACATAGATTGTATCATCAGACACAGACCAGTTGTGGTTATAAAACTAGTTCAAGACATTGTGTAAAATCTTCTATCTTTGGGAAAACGAAGATAACTTTACTTCCTTATCTACCTGACGTATGTTTTTGGACACAGCACATGGGAAAACATGTGTACTTAGAGCTACCTTGCTTAACTCTAAGGGGCCATATTAAAGGTTTATTTCTATGTGTTTTGTTTGTATTGCTTTTTTTCCCCCAAATACCGTACATGTGCAAAACGCAGAGAATCAAGAAAAAATGAGCTAAAATGCAAATTAGTCGTATCTTAATCTTCTGTCTTGTCTTACGTCACATATCTTTAGAAATTTTTTGCCTCCAGTCATATGGAAATATATTCAGAGGTGTGGTTTTCAATGGTTTATATTTTGCATCTCAAATTTACTTCATTGAAGCCCTATTACGTAGCCAGTTAATTTCACGGTTACAAGTAATGATACAATGATGATCTGTGTAAATATACCTTTAGACACATCTCTGATTATTTCCTCAAGATAGAGTTCTAAAAGTGAAGTTGCGGAGTGAAGGGGTATGTGTGTGTGTGTGTGTGTGTGTGTGTGTATGTGTATATATGTATATGATTTTACTACCTATTTCCAAATTGCCCTCAAGAAAGATTTTTCCAATTTGCGCCATCACCAGCAATGGACGAAGATGCCAACTCCCTCTACACCCTCGTCAACACCAAGTATTTGCATTATTTTCAATCTTAATAAGAGGGTTTTGTTATTATGATACATTTTTCAGCATCCCTCATATCATTCTCTCTCTCTCTCTCTCTCTCTCTCTCTCTTTTTTTGTTCTTTCTCACCTACTTGGTGAGAAAATATAGGTTGTGAAACTGGGAACTGTCCCTCTTTGAGCTAGACTTCCTTTCTCTAGAGGCTCAAAAAGCTATTTCCTAAAGAAACGTTGTTCAAGCTCTATAATTTTAAGCATCCCAATCACCGCCGGCCCCTTGTAGGCCTCAGGCCTACAAGGAAGTCTGGACAGCCTAAGGAGAACATTAATATACGTGGCCTTTGCTTTTTATTCCCTTTGGCGACCTGTGCCTTTGGGATGTCTTTGAGATGTTTGATGCTTTTTTGTAGCTAGAGGTATTGATCAGGAGAGCAGAAGGGAGTGCTGGCAGCGGCCAGGAGAGGTATTTTACCTGAGCTCACAGTCGGGGTGGAAGGGGCCTGTGGCAAACCTGATCTCAAAGAAAACAAAACTCAGCTGGAAAATCAAGACAACCCGGTACCTGATGAATTAAAGGGAAGTATTACAAGACACGTTTGCGGTCATAAAGGAGTGGATTGATTTTGCAGTCCTTCTGCGCTTCTGTTACATTTTTAAGTTCAACAAATGACATTTGGGGGCGCCTATTGGAAACATACATCCTCTAAGACCCCTGTAGTGACCAATCATGCGATCCAGCACATTTACCCAGATCTCCTTGGAAAACGCCGGATTGAGAGTGGGGCCTTGGGGTTGGGTGGGGCTATGTGACTACTTCTGGCCCTTTCCTTGTGAGAAAAAGTGACACAAATCACCTCCAGGCTGGAGCATCTAATTGTCTGGGAGTGACCCTCCAGCTTTCCTCCTCTCTGCCCCAGGGACAAGAAAAACTGCCGGCACCCACGGGAGAAACTACGCGGGGCAGAGATGCAGAGAGCCCTAATCTGACATGCGGCAGAGATCAGAAATCAACTCGTATTGCTTTGAGACACTGAGATTTTTGAGTAATTCTTTCCAATAATGGTTTGTTACTGTAGCATCACCTAGCCCCTCCTGACTGATACATGTTGAAGGATTTCATTTAATGAGGGCTATAAACCTTATGAAAATAAAAATCATCATTGATCACAGGGGGAATTGAATTTTTGATGAAAGACACATGAAAGGCATCTTTAAGAGCTGAAATGGATAAAGCGGTTCCCAGTTTTTGATTGTGTCTAGCAGCTTGTATGCCTAGCTCTCCCTCTACTCAAAATAAAGTTAGGTACGCCAATTAAAGAGTGAGAGAGAAAGAGTGATAACGTATATTGGGTTCCTGGTACGTGCCAGATACAGTGGTAGGTAATTTTATTTTACTTAGGGCATCATAGTAACCGTGGGAGGCGAATGATATTTCTATTTAAGGGAGGAAAACTGAGACATGCAGAGATCGAAGATTTGACTTTGAACCCACGTTGTTCTCAACCTGCTGTTCTTTGCCATTTTCCCTCCTTGCAAATGGTCCTCTGCTCTGATTGCGTATGTATTCATACAAATATATAAAATAGTCCATTACTCACGTACTTGAACAACCTATAAACCTTTTTGTTGTTCTGGAAACAAAAGAGAAACCTGGTTCAATTCAGACCCCGAGTCTCTGTGTGTATTCGGATTGCCAACACCACGAGCTCTTCTGAGACTAAATTACATGGCCCAAAAATAAAATGCTTCCGAGGGTCTTCCCTGTCAATAAACATCTGTATTTTCTCTGACTCCAGGTGATAGCATCTCAAGTTGATATTCAGCCCCTTGTCCAGTGAAGCCCTCTGTTAAAGGTCTCAGGGGCTGACTCTGTCTTTGCAACAGTCGAAACAATGTTCTATTCGCAAGCATGTGGCGGGATACCAGCCTGCATGGGCTCTTGGTAGCAGCACGGTTAGAGCATCCTGCCTTCTCTGAACAGTGTGGATGAACCGTGGTCCTCCAACGTATTTGTGGCCAACGAAGAAGCAGAGGGAGGAGAAGGAGAAAATGAGAATCATTCGTTGTAGCAAAGTGAGGAAAACTCTTTATTGCACCACATGGATTGTTTTTGGTTCTCTTTGCCAAGCAAGTTTGCACCTGCTGTCTCCCCCCCTCCCCCCATGCCTGTGCTCTGCAGGACAGGCATGGCCCATCAAGCCTACCAGCCCTTCCTTCTAAGTGACCTTAGTTTCAAGCAACCAATCTCTTCAACGTTCTTCCAGTACATCTTGGTTAATTCTGTCTCAACCTTTCTCACATTATTCTTTCTCAGATCGGTAATAGTCACGAACACGTGTCTCTTCGCAGTATCTTCCAGATCGAAGAGTCTGTCTTTCCTCCTCATCATGCAAGAGATCATTTTGGCATCTTAGTTAAGAATCACGGAGGATAGGAACTTTGGGATCCCCTGCGGCTCTCTCACCAAAGCGCTTTCCCATCTGCAAGACCCAGCCCCCAGAATCCTCTCTCCGGCTTCTTCCTTTAAATTACGCTTTTGCTACTCCCAGCTTGCAGCGTTTGGTATCTTTTTCACCCATTGCTGCCCCCCTCCCCCCCCCCCACGTGCGTTGGGGCATTTGGAAGAGTGCAAGCTAGCGGAAAGAGACAGACTCGGGAGCCAGACGGAAGCTGAGTTGAAAGCCCTGGTCTGCCACTCAACTGTGTGGCTTTGGACAAAGCGTTTCACCCTCCCATACTGTGGCGGCTTCATCTACAAACGGAAATAATAGAGGCTACCTTGGATGGTTGTTACACAGAGAAGCCCCGTGAAGCCCGAAGCCCGACTCAAAAACAGTGGGGGTCTCTCCCCCCCCCACAGTCCCATGGAGACAGAGACCTCACCCTACATGCCTTTTTCATCTCTCCTTTCCCCCAACATCCACAGAATGCTGATCACATAGGGAGTGCACGATCAATAGTCTTTGAATTGAATCATATAGAGGCCAGTCCACAGACACTGCCCTGGAGAAAAACTCCTCCATGGGGCAGTTAGCATCCATACCTTGCTTGTCAATCAGAAGTGTCCTTTGAAGTCCAGAGGCACCTTTGATAGAGAGGAGTTAGAATTCTGCCAATACGCACGGATGCGTCTCCATCATACCAGATTCCAACAGCGTGGGGAAAGTCTTGGGGGGAGGGGAGGACCTGCAACCTGGGGCTTTCTTGGTGTCTGTCACTCCATGTGTGAAAAACACCATAGGTAATTTTTTTCTGGGGGAGGGGGAATATCCATCTTGTGGGCTGTGCCAGTTGGTTAGGAAAGGGCTGGTTGAAAGGGAGAATATCCACTTATAATTAAGAAGCAAAATATGTTTTCTGCTGCTGCCTTGAGTTGTTGTTGGGTTTTTTTCCCCCTTTCCTTTTGTTTTTGTGTTTTCCATTTCCCTATTGGTTTTAATTAATTCTGCCCTAGATTCATGAGCTTTGTGAACCTGGAGATTTTTTTTTTTAATTTAAATAAATAAAAAGAGGCTGCAAGTTTTCCCCAGATCACCAGGCTTTAATATTAAATTACTGTTTTCTGGCAGGATCATCTGCAAAACTCTGATTTTGTTTCTTTCTCTGTTCCCATCCTGATAATTGTGGCTGAATTCCCTTGTCTTTAATATGCCATATATTCTCCACCTGGCAAAGGATTCAGACAGATACAGATAATAAATACCCCGTAGACATACAGACAGAGAAACTGCTGTAATTGCTTTCATAATGACTCTGAGACATCAAAGGAAGGCAAATAATGGTATTTAACACTGTTTCCATTCTTTCGCTGAAATGTAATTTTATAGAGTTCTTGTCAGGCGGTACGGTGAACGTACAAGCATAACTGTCAAATTCAGCTCATATTAATTAGCTGCCCACGAGAGGGCCAGGCGAGGAATGGCAAAGTTCTCCTCATTTCAGATGGTCTGATATTCAGACAGAACCATAAGTACAATAGCTTGATTAACATAGTTGCTTAGATCAGGTTTTCCCTGGGAGTGTGTCAATTGGCATTTTGAAGAATCAATTAATTAGCACTCCAAATAATCCATTCTTGGGTTAATGAAAGTGTTTTGTACAGCTGCAAAAAATTACACGAAGAAAAACTAAACCTTTCCAAAGTGGCAATGAAAAAGATTTCTCTGGGAAAAGCGTAGTGTCCCTTTCGAAATGCCACCGCAAATGCGTGTTTCCTTGGAAAGCCAATGGAATTGACATGGAGGGTTTCCAGCCACAGTGGGTACGTTTGGGCTTAGACTAAGGCAAGCGGTGGCTGCTACAGTGGCAAGGAAATTAGAACTTTTATTTTCACTTCTTTGCCTTGTAATCGTGTTGCTTAATTAGGGTAAGTCACGGCCAACGTTTTGCATACCATTATCTACTATTTTAAACAATTACTCTTTGACGGCAATATGCTTATTAACATTTTTTAAATGCCAGTATCGCACAGACACTCCTGCTTTCTAAAGTTTGGGGTTGAATTCTCAGACAAATGAGAATTACAAACTAAAGAAGCAAATTTACTTTGAATGAAAGCTGTTTAACTTAGGGATACAGTACATTCTTTACAATGAGGTTTAAATTATCGGAAAACCAAACTGTGAAAATCTCAGACACCTTTGCCATCATTACGGTGTTACTTGTGGCACACCTTGTCAATTCCCCTTTTGTTTAAAGAAAGTGTTAATTCTCTCTTCTTCTCTTCGGCTCTCTGGGGATCCGAATTTAAAGTTCTTACTTTGGGGAAGCCCTTTCTCATCTCTGAAGTTATCTTGATCAAACTTATAAATGGATAAAATAGGTTCTTTGGTTGATGTAGTTCGCTCCAGCTCCCCAAACTTGGCATAAGGTATCGACAGTATTTATGTAACATTTCCTCCTTCAGGACATTCTACCTTTCATCCACACCCCTGACGTAAGTCACTTTTAAATCATAATCAAAACCCTTGAAATGAAATGTGTAAAATAAATGGTTGCCGAGTCAAGTAAGGTGAGTTGTAACAGCAACTGAACGTTATTCGGAATTAACGTATGAATTTGATTATTTTTATGTGTCTTTTTTTTTGTTTGTTTTACAGTGTGTAAAATGCGATTTCTTATGACTACGTAATTAGTAACTCTCCAATTCAGTCTCATTCTTAGGGTGTGATTATTGGTTTAGGTAGAAAGCAGCATGTTTAAAACAGACCAAGACAGGTATTTTACAAATAGCAGACACGGACTGCTTTCCTTTATCTTATCTTAGTTACTACTTAGTGACGTGTTGGACTTACATGACGTTGGAGAACATTTTCCTGATTATGTGGATGCGTGGTAGGGCCAGTTACACGATAACAGTAGGTCTTAAAAGCTGATGTATCTAGCATGCCTCAAAATGAAGAATATTTAGGGGGGGAGTAAACACACACACACACAGACACACACACACACACAGACACACACACATCGAGTATGGTAGAATCAAGCTGCTGTGTCTTCCTATTAGGATGAATAATTTCCCTGAATGTAACTGCTGGCTTTCAAGGTTTAATGAGGCCAGCGATGTGGAGGAGAAAGCATCTTCCTCTCCCTAGGTGTTGAGGGACACACCCCACACCCTCCTCTTCCTCTTCCTCCAGGGTGGCAGAAGGATGGGCAACGGCTTGTTTCTCAGACATCTGAGCGGATGCTCGTGAGATTCGGCATCGCCTGTTTATTGCTTATTCTTTATTTTCAGCTGCTCCCAGAAATGTACGGTGGCAAAGTTTCGTTGTCACCGCTCACCGTGGACTTCAGCCAGAAACGAGATCTATTGCTTATTTTGCTAATCAGCTCCTTCCATATCTGCATGCTCATTTTCTGATAGCTGATGAGGCGACAAGGTCATTGGACGTACAAGTACTTATTTAAAAACAGACATGAGAGTGAGATAGAGGTTAGTTGGGTCTCTCAGAGCTGTCAATCAATTAATGAAAATTATTGAGCAAGGACACTGTGGGGGAAGCGAACAGAAGGAAGGAAAAGGACCATGGAGACACAACATAGGGAAAACGACAGAATTGACTAAATGTGTTCACGTGAGCGCTGGAAACAGACATGCTCACATCCCAAGTGAGAGACAGCTCTGAGAGCACGGTGACTGTGGTCTGTGCCGCTCCAAAGGCGGAAGGGCTGACAGCACAGGGCTTTTGCCCAGAGGTATACCCGGAACAATGCCTTTCCTTAGACGTGGAGGAGCCGGGCGCCACGCCTGATGAATATTTTATTAACGTGCCAAAGACCTGTGGCCAAGATTTCGAGTAATTTAAAGATGCTATTATGCAGCCCCAAATTTCGGGTAAACAGGGGCCAACAGGGGACAGACAGCCCCCTTATTCAAGGAGGGCAAATAGCAGATGCTTACCTGTATGACAGGCACAGAGAGCAAGAGGGAGTGATGCAAGAGGGGGGCTTCCAGAAGCCCTCCAAATAGCCCCTCTGTCACTCCTGTGCTGGCCGTTGCCGGACAAGCGCACCCCATTTCTCAGCCCAGAGAGGAAATAATTTACAACTCGATCCTCGGGGCGGGAGGCGGGGGGGTGAATGGAGGAAGAGGAAAATACATAACCGTGAGGAATGAGGGGAGAAACGTTGCCAATACGGTTGTGCGAATGAAAGATAGTGAGGGAGAAAAAGAAAAGGGCTGCAGAGTCAAAAACGGGGAGATACTGACACCAAATCTCTCTGCAAAGCGTTCAAAATTCTCCAGCTGCCACGCTTTTAATTTGCTACCATTCTAATTAAAATGCAAATTAAATTTATAATTAGCATCAGCGCTTTCTAAAGAAACCTTCTTGTGCTCTGCACAAACATATGGGACGGGGCTGTGGTGTAAAGTTTGTAAAACAGAAGTAATGGCGCAGAGTGGGGGGCGGGGGCGGGGGGGGGGCGCGGGTTCTTTTCCCGGGGAAGTAAAGTTTCATGCAGAGGCAGGGCTGGCTTGGATGGTTTCTCAGAGGCCGATACAAGTGGGTGAAAGTGTCCCGTTGTCACAAAAGGATTGCTGAATATGGAAGATCGGCCGGCCAGGGTGTGACTTTGCAGTTGGATCAGGAGTCAAGGGTTACCCTGCGTGTCATTAGGATTGTATAGGAGACGCCAAAAAGGCAAAAGGGGTCAGAGCTTCTAATCAAAAACTCTATGGCCAAAATTAACCGCTGCTCGCTTCCAGATAATTAATTTAAGAATTGATGGGGAAACAAAGTACCAACATTACCTCATGATTCACACATGTATCATGTTTTCAAAGTAAACTCTCTCCCCACCCGCTCTTGGAAGCTGAGGGGTGGGTGGCGAGCTGAGACACAGGGCCACCAAACCGGGCATTTGTGCGGCAATCAATTTGCTTCCCCGGGCGGGCGTCATCGCTGTCGTCCCTTTGAACACCAATGCACACATCTGGTATTTTTGCCATGTTTCTTCAGCAACGTGGCTGTGTTCGGTGAAGCTCATGGAACAGACACACGCAGCTTGTGCCTCCAGCAGAAGGAAAAATTAAAACACAAAACAAAACAAAACATAACAAAACAAAAAACCCTCCCCCCAAATCGTCCTTACCTTCCCCGCAACTCTGGGTCGAAGGAATCTTTAGGAATGAAAAACATACATAAAAATCTGCTCTCCGCGTGGCCATTGCGATTTACTTCTCAGTCGAGGACGCTACCCGCACACCTAAGTGTCTTTAATATTCTAGGGGCTCTCCTTTATCTATTAACCAGGCTCTCCATCAGATATTTTAAAATTTGAATGTAACGGGAATGAATATTTCATAGATGTGTGTTAAGCTGTTATTAAACTATAATGTAAAGCAGGATTGTAGGAATATTTTTATATGTCAAAAAGTCAATTAAAATGATAAGCCTGTAATATCACTATTGTGGTGCCCTACAAAATGGCATTTCATATGCACGGGAGGTCCTCAACCCCCTAGCATTTGGGTGGGAGGCAGGACTGTTCCATATTCAGAGGTCTGTGTACTTCAATTACATTAGTAACACTTAGGTCCATTTTCGGCAGAGATTAAATGGAGAGCTATGGGGGATAAATCTTACCTGACTTGATTTTTATTTGGTATTACAAAAACGGCATTGGGCATTCTTAAAGGTAGGTGCTCACCTAAATACACGGCCGATTCACTCGGAAATAAATGTCAATTTCTAGGAGAGTGAGGTGGCTGTAATGTAAAATCTCTAACGAGGATGCCTTGACTTGAATAAGAGTGAGGTGAGGTCTGCCGGAGAAAAATAGCACAGAAATACGAAGATGGGGAAGGAAGTTCAAGCTAATGTAGACCGTAATAAAACAGTGTTTGTTTTTTTTTTTTAAACAGATCCGTATTTGCATGCTTTAAAATAAAACACAAACTTTGCACGGGGAGATGTTCTTGGGTGTTGCTTGCCTACCTAGCAAGAGATATTTAGAAGGACAGTTGGTAGAATTATGCTAGAATGCCTCACCAAAAGTTAAACGCTTTCCCAAACTCTCTTTGACCACTGATTTTTCCCTGGGCTATGGCCATTGTCAAAAACGGGATGTTAAAAGATGATCTAGCTGACAGGTTTGACATAGCTCAATTAATCAAGACTTCACGGAAGAAAGAAAAATAACTCTACCCATACGGCGATGAAAAGTGTCTTCTTACATTCACAAAGTAGAAGTTCCTTATTTTTTCCTGGTGCCTAAGAGGAATGCAGGGCCCCCTAAATAAGTCTTCTGTGTGTCGGACAAAGGGCTGAAAAACTGTGGCATAAAAGCATTTCTTTGTTTAATTTCTAATTGTTGTCCTTCTCTTATTCAGAAAATGAAGTCACCTTTGTGGTGGCTTCATGAACCGCTGGGTAATCAAAATTATTATGCCGCCACCTGTTGTCTGTTAATTATTCTGAGAAGATACTCATAAATCATAACACCGGACAATAAATCAAACTGTCAGTTCCCAGGTCAAAGGTTACCCATGAAAAGTTATAGGTCACCCACAGGGTGTGAAAGAGCAGGGTTTTAGAGCATCACTCATTGTCAAGCACTGTTGGGAGAAGGGCCATTGGAACAAAGGGAGGACTGAAAAACAGAAGAATTCCAGTCAGGGGCTGGCCTCCGGCTGCCAGCATCAGTAGAGTCGAATTTATGTTAGACGTGGAATGACCGGCAAGAGTCCCTCCATGGCCTCTCTCAGCCTTGCCGTCCCTTTGGGACCTTGTCGCAAACAGTATCCCTTTGGGGCAAAGTCTGAAGAGCTGTGGGTTTCGAACCTCCCCTTCTCTTCGTTTCCTATTCGCTGGAGAACGTGGCAGAGAAGCTGACATCCCGCGGCATTATTCATCCAGACCATCGCAATACGTCAACCTGCCGTTGATTGGAGGAGGCTTCAGAATGTCTTGCTTCCTAAATTAATTCGGTGTGGGATATGTTTTCCTTGTGGTGTGACAAGAACTTGAACCACGTGTAACATTTTCAACTCATTTCTTTGCAGTCCCCTGTATTTAAAATAACATCGCCGTTGGAGAACCAGCATGCGTTGATGGATATCCTCGATTTAAAACTTGGCCAGGGGTAAATTATTTCCGATGTGATGGAAGCAACTTGAGGATGAGGCATAATAGAGACATGACGATAAGGCAGCGGGGACACAGAACTAATGTTCCAGTTGGGAAATGTAGAGCCTGACGTTTGAATTAAATTCTGTAAAATGGACGCCATGCCTTCATTAAAAATTTCTCTCTAAAATATTCATTTCCCCCCCCTTTGTGATCATTTGTTATTTTCTGCTCAGGTAACTGTGGCTTTCCTCATGAGGAGGAGTAAGACTACCCCCAGGGTGTCAGATGGGCTCTGATTTTCCTTTTTTTTTTTTTTTTGAAAGGCCACACCACAGTTTCCTTTCAAACCATCCATCCCAGAACCAACACTCAACAAGACCACACTCCAGCATATAATCCACCACACCTTCCTCCTTCAATCTGACAAATCACTGTCACCCTCCTTGTAACTGAGGCAAGTGAGTCTCAGAACGTAACGAGTTGTCAGGTAGCACTGGAGGTCAAAGCCTGCGCGCTGACTCAACCTTAACCGTGTCCCTCCCACCCGTGGGACAAAATACATGTTCTTTTAGGTTGCCGAAACAAATTAGGAGCACCAACTTTCCCAGTTTCCTCTCTGGATAGAGTTGAGAGCTTCCTTTCATTTGACACAGAGGCACTGAGGACTGGCTAGGAGTCCGGCGATGCATTCAGGACAGAGTAAAGAGCCAGGAGAACACGAATTCCTCCGGGAGTGTACAATGCAGCAAATGGCTCTGGTCAGCGGATCCCCTTGGTCGTTTCCTTTGGGAAAAGCGTAGGTTGATCGACTTCCTTGGAAGGAGGCTGGATGCCCTTTGGTCCACATGCTGCCGATGGGATTCTGTGCCAGGTGTGTGGGAAATCAGGGGTTCTGGTCGTCCTCCTCACGGCCACGGTGTATCCCATCATCAGAAAAGAGCAGCCAAGCTCTACTCTAGAAACTTTGCATCCTGGACCATTAAGCCCCTGCACCAGGCTGAACTGAGTCCTTTCGAAATTAATATGGTGAAGCCCTAATCTCCAGTGTCTCAGAATGGGCCTGTATTTGGAGGTCAGGCCTTTACAGAAGTGATTGAGTTAAAATGTGGCTGTTGGGGTGGGGGCGGCGCTCTAACTCAATTTGACTGGTGTTATAAGAGGAAAGTTGGGCACACAGAGGGAGGCCAAGGGTGTGCACGTACAGTGGGAAGACCACGTGGGGATGCAGTGAGAAAATGGCTACCTGCAAGCCAAGGGAAGAGGCCTCAGGAGAAACCAATCCTGCCAATGCCTTGGCCTTGGACTTCCCTTTCTGGAAGCAAATAGATATCTTGTTTTAGCCACCTTCTGTGGTACTTGCTGTGGTGGCCGAGCGGATCAGGAGAACCCCCTTCCTGATACAAGGAGAAATATCTCCATGGACGGATATCCAGAGAAGGAGGTTCTAAAGGTGATGGAGAGTGGTCTTCTATGAGAACCCAGGAAGGCTGTATTCCTTGGGGGGAAACTCTACCGCGACGGATGAGCCACCAAGCAGAGACAACAGCCAATGTGGAGAGAGAGACTCTGGCCAGGAAAACTGCTGCCAGGAGTGGGAGAGACCACAGCCAAGTGCAGCTCAGACAGGGGACACTCCACCGTCCCAGTGTGGGCGGAGTCTGAGCCTCGTTTGCTCTCCCTGGTCTCAAGCATCCTGCCCTTTCTGTGATTCCTCACACATGCCAAGCATCCCCTAACCTAGGGTCTCTGCACATGGTCCTCCCACTGCCTGGAAGGCGCTTCTCCAGGAGTGCTGCCAGCTTGCTGGCCTACTTCATTCAGACTTCTGCTTGAAGGAGACAGATTTCTTTTTTTTTTTTTAATTTTTTTTAATGTTTATTTTTGAGAGAGAGAGAGAGAGCATGAGTGGGGCGGTGAGGGGTGGACAGAGAGAGAAGGAGACACAGAATCCGAAGCAGGCTCCAGGCTCCCAGCTGTCAGCACAGAGTCTGACATGGGGCTCGAACTCGTGAACCCGAGGTCTTGCCCTGAGCTGAAGTCGGACGCATAACCGACTGAGCCACCCCGGTGCTCCGAAGGAGGCAGCTTTCTTGGTCATCCTCCCAAAGATCCTCCCAGCATTCTCTGTCTTCTTACCTTACTTTATTTTTCTTAATAATACTTATCAGCACCCAGAATTCTACGCGTTGTGTAAGAAGGTAATACCCAAGAGTGGGGACTTTGTCGTGACTTTTCCCTGCTGCAACCTGGTGCTTAGGAGAGGGTTTACGGCCTGAAAGCCTGAATGGAGACCTCCAGCTGTGCTGTGAGCATTAAGTGAGCTTATGGGCATGACGTTCTTACCATGGTGCTTGGCACACAACAGGGCTTCAGAAACCTCAGGCATCATGGATGAAGATATCATGCAAGGGGGTTCCATCTGGAGCCACTGGGTTTGTCAACAAACCTGTCCAGCAAATTTTGAATTCTGACATTTGTCTGTGGCATGGCCCCCCTGAATTTTAGTCCTTTTATTCTCATGTAACTTCCGTTTGCTATTTTCTGGCTAAAATATGTAAAGATATGGCAGCTAGTAGCTGTCAACAAAACATACAAATACTGTCCCGGGATCTCTCTTCCCTTTTCATTAAGGCACTGGGGGTCCAAGTACCACTGATTGAGGTTTCCATGAACAAGCACACTCATACGTGTACATTCCTATCTCTTGATTGGGATAAGAATCACGTGGGTTTGGTTTGTCCCTACGGAAATGCCACATCAGTACTCTATGCCAAGAGCACTAGCTGTGCACTCATTGAGAATTTCCGCCGGGCCAAATACTGTATGAGAGGCAAATTATGTTCTATTATTACCATTATTTTCCTTTTTCGGTGAAGAAATTGAAGATGAGAGAGCTCTTCTTGAAGTTAGTTACATTGTTCAACCATGAAAAAATTCCTCTAATGAGGAGTGGGTATGGGAGAAGCTTGGTGATCGGGCGTTCTTGGACAAGTCATGATGGTTTTGGGGCTCAGCTTTGTTGTATGTTCAGTGAGGAGTCTGAACTAGATCAGGGATCGGCAAACAAGGAGGCGCATCCCATATGCTGCTGCCCAATGTTCGTTTTTGTTGGATTTTTTTTTTGGATTTTAAATTTTATTGGACTATAGCCATGCTCCTTCTCTTGCAAGTTGGCGGTTGCTTTTGTGCCAGAACGGTAGAGTTTAGGGATCATGACCGAGCTTACAAAGCCCAAAACATTTATGTTTTGGCCCTTTGCATCAAAAGTTTGCAGAGTTGTAGACAGATAAATATTAAGGTCTTTCATGGCATCATATTGCCGTATTGTAGAAAGTTCGGCTATATGGTAGGAAGTTAGTCATGCACTAATTTTACTGGTCAGACTTAACAAATGCTGTTACAGGTTTTAAAAGGCTTTGACTAGTGATAAGTTAGGTGGTTCAGGTAACGGAAGTATTTTCTCCTGTCGGTATTGTTATTGTCGACTGAATAAGAAAATAGCTAACATGCCTGATCATATTAGGATAAAGCATTGTAGGGCACCGAACTCCCCGCGTTGTGAAAGAATATCTTTGGTGTCTCTTTGGAACTGGGTTGGGACCTTTAAAATATTTTAAACCTTGTTTTACTTAAGATGCACTGAGAATCGGATCCATTTTGATGCAGTTTTTCGCCAAGATAATTTCACGTTCAGAATACAATTTTGAAAACACAGTTTGAAACCTTTTACCTTAATCTGTTATTTCCACTTGCAATTTAGTTGGTAGTCAATACATTCAAACAACAATAAGCCTTCATGTGGGAAGTTCAGTACTGCAGTATTCACACAAACACGAAAGCACGAAGACAATGGACTTCCATTGCTGGAGTTCTTTAGAAAATTCCTGCTAATGTAGGTCCCAATTAGTTTTCTTGTGGCTGCTCTTCCGTGGGCTAAATGCTGCACACTACCTCCCCAGGCAGCAGTGCTCAGAGGCCTCTGTGTGTAACGAGGTACCACGGTGGCCTGGGAGGGGCCAGTCACAAGTCATTCTTACTTTGAGTAGGGGAGGATGTAATCAGCTCGTCCTGGAGAAGGAAATGCTTGTTTATTCTTGTCCGTCCCTCCTTAGCTGTTTGGGGATGGTCAATTTCTATCTGGCAAAGCTCCTGTGCCAATCCCAGTAGGTTTACCATTGTCTTTGCAGGTTCCCAGTTATAGTTTTCTACGGTTCTAGAATCACAAGAGAAGTGATGAAAGACATCATTTCTATTTGATTCAAATGAGTCAAAGATTTATATGGGAATATTTGGGTAACTACTAGAGGGGAATAAAATAATGTATAGTTAATAAGCTAAGAGAGGTGAAGGAAGAGAATAATAATAATAACGTGATTAATCCCCCCAAAAAAAGACAGAGAAAAGAACTAGGTCAAATAAAAAATAAGCAGTAGGTTGATAGATAGAACTCCAAGTACAACAGTAATTACATTAAATGTAAATGGATTACATACTCCAGTCAAAACAGATAACAAACCAAAGGCCACATAAATGCAACTTATAAGAAAACCATATGAAATATAAGGACATAGAAAAGTTGAAAGCCAAGGAATGGATAAAAGATATGCCATACGGACATTAATTGAAAAATATTGTTATGCTACCACCGGATCAAGTAGATTCTAAGGCAGGAAGCATTACTAGGAAAAAAGAGGAAGTTTTTGAAATGAAAACAGAGCCAAAAAATATAATAATTCAAAATACATGTATAAACAATCACATAGCTTCAATGTACACAAAACAAACTTGGCAATTATGAGAACTAGACCAATCCATGGTAATAGTAGACTTTCATACACTTCAATATCTGATAGAAAAAGCACATAAAACCATAGAACATCTAAAGTACAGTTAACAAACGTAGCCAACTTACATGTTTATTATGAATTAATATAACATATGTACAATATGGTATATAATCATAACCATTGAATCCAACAGCTACATAGAACATTAAACCTAAGGTCTTGTCTTTTTCAAGGCACATTCTATGACCTTGTATTTCTCATTTTGGTAATGTAAGCCTACCTCTCTTTATGTAGAAGATATTGTGCCCTCTGGGTGGCTTTTCCTTGTCTACTCCTTCCCTTGGCCACTTCTAAAGTAGGTGTGAGGAAATATTTCCTTCTTGGGGACTGAGCACCTTTGTAAGTCTCGTTCCTGGCTACTGAATTCCTGTCCCAGGACTGAGTCTCAAACGGCCACAGGCTCCTTGATTCCAGACCTGTAGCTTCTCAAGCAACACAACTCAAAAGTAGCTCTTGTCTATTTGGTTACAGACAAAGTTCTCTAATTTGACATATTGATCTGCTTTCTTACTCTTACCCTGCCCGCACACTAATGATATAAAAAGGGAGGCATGATTGGTCTCAGGACAGATGAGAATTCTATCCCTGTTGTACCACAGAATGGCAGGTACATGGAGATGACAAAAAGGCAGACTGATTGGGGGTTGGTTTCAGAACTGTTTTTAAAGTCTGTATTGACAATGTACCCCTTTATTGCCCAGACATAGAGACTACTGATCCCACCAAAAAATCCCTTAGTGGCTGCGCCCCATCACCTCTCACGTCCATGTTACACGGGGCTTCTGTCGGAAAGCCACACCCTTGATCTCATCTCTGTCCTGAGTTATTACAGTCAACTGGGAAATTTTGACATGATGTAAATTTTTTTTTCTTTTTCATCTGCCTTTGTCCCTCAAATTCTTTTAAAATTTCATCTCTTACTCTTTGGTGTCTAAATATAAATGACTTTTCAATACTGAAAAATCCCTACATCTCTAGGATCTCTCTATTCTTATTACTGCTAGCAAACTTGCCAATTCGTTTCTAAGCTCATCTCTTTCTTGTAATATCTTGCCAGACGTAGCTATTTGCCACTAACACCTACAAGGAAGGTGTGCCTTCCCATTTCTTCCAGAGTGACAAGATCCTTAGGCAAGGAGTCTGTTTTCCAGGTATCCATTGGTTTACTGTCTATTTGGCTGCTGTCTAACATGGACAGTCAGTTCACGTTGGTTTCCTCACCACCCTCACTTTCCGGCATCCAACATAATTCCTTCGCCCTATATTAGTCAGGCCAGGCTAGGCTTGTGCTGTGTGACAAACGATTTCAAGCTTTTGGAGACTTAGAAAGGAAATTTATCACTCACGTGAAGTCCACCACAGTTTAGGCAAAAACCCATGTTGTAAATCTGAGATACTGGCTTCTCCCGTCTCGTGTCTTGCCCCATCAATAAGGGTTTGAGTTCTTTACGTGAAAGAAAGACACTTAGAAGGTTGCGGGTGGGGCGTGTCTCTGCCTCAGCACAGGTGTGACCTGCGCCCATGAACCAGACCAGTCACATGGCCCATCTCACTATGAAGAGAAAGAAAGAAACACAGGTCCCATGGGTTCTGGAATGAAAACAAGAATCAGATACCGGGAACCCTAGTGATGTTTCTCACGGATAGGAGTTACAGTCTCCACTTTACGGATGGGAAAACAGGCTCAAACACATGCAAGGGATTTGCCCGAAATTCCGGGTTGGTAAGTGACAAAGCCCCAAAGCAATCCTGGTATTGGTAAATCTGGTATTCTACCAAGTGACACTCCTCTCCCAGTTTGTTTTCTCATTTCAGACATTTAGGCATCAGATTATTGTCCTAGGAAACTCACTTGGAACATTAAAAGTCACATTTTTCTCTGTGATACTAGAATGGCTCCCCGTTGTATGTGTTTTTCCTAAATATGTGAAATAATTCCCCTTAGAATACATACATTTTCTCTTTTTTATTTTTACTAATTTTTCAGTATTTATTTTTGAAAGAGGGAGAGAGACAAAGTGTGAATGGGGAGGGGCAGAGAGAGAGAGGGAGACACAGAATCTGAAGCAGGGTCCAGGCTCTGACCTGACAGCACAGAGCCCGACATGGGGCTTGAACCCACGATCCAAGAGATCATGAACTAAGCCGAGTTCAGATGCCCGATCGACTGAGCCGCCGAGGCACCCCTAGAATACGTACGTTTTCAACGACTACTAAAGCATAAGCGTGTATCTTGAGAAGCGTGTGTTCACCTGGAACTTGCTGCCGATGAGCGAACTTACCCAGTACCATAAAGGGTAAGATCGCCTTGCAGACATCATTGGTACATTGTATACCTTGGTGGTTACAGCAAAAGCATTTAGGAAGAACCAATGCTTGGAACAAAAAGCAGGACTTAGCTGGTGAGGGTAACTGTTGCAAGACACCTAGCCAAGAAGCGGCCAAGGTAAGGAATAACGAGGTGTGGAAGTCATGGAGAAGCAGCGAGTTAGACGACAGAACAATGGTGGAGAAAAGGGAGATTACCAGCCGATATCAAGATGCCGGAAAACAAAGAGGTGGGGGGATTTTAATACAAGGAAGAAGCACACACGTGAGAAACTAATGGCAGGGTTTTATTTTGACAGCTAAAATCTGTCCTTTTTTGCTGTGTGATCATGTCTGAGAAAACAGTGGTTGCTGCCTAAAAGTTTCTCTACCAAATATTATCCCTTTGAGGCTGTATGAAAAGAACTCGCAGCTTGGGATATTTGAATATGCTGTATCTGAAATTCAGGTTAAAAAAAAACAACAACTCTAAATACCAACAGCCTAAAGGCATAATGCAAAAGCCCAAAAACTTTTGCCTTGATTCTTATTTTATGTTATTTCGTTGCATTTTTAAAAGTGCAACGCAAGCTCATTTTAGTGATTTAAGTAATATTTCGAAGTAACAAAAAAGTTAAAAAAAAGAAAAGGGAGAAAATTACTTCAAAGCACGTGTTAGAAATTTCCATAATTTGATGAATATTATTTCACATATAATTGTGTCAGTGCTCAAATACAATAGCATAAAGAGAGAAATCATTTTATAAAAACGGATTCATGTTACTTATACAAAATTATGATAAAATATTTAATAGAATAAGGAAACTAGAGGGGCACCTGGGTGGCTCAGTCAGTTAAGCGTCCGACTCTTGATTTGGGTTCAGGTCATGATCTCACAGTTCGTGGGATCGAGCCTCACGTCCGGCTCTGGGCAGACAGCGGGGAACATGCTTGGGATTCTCTCTTTCTCCCCCTCTGTGCCCTTCCCCTTCTCTGTCTTTGTCAAAATAAATAATAAATAGAACTTAAAAAAAAGAAAAAAAAAACTTGAGAAATTGCTGGACTTTGTATGCATATAAGTATTCCATTTTTCATTACTTTCTATATGACATCTCTAAGGAGAAAAAAAAATAAAAAGGAAATCATAAAGAGGTTGAAGCCCTCTTTTGAAGGCATGTTTCAATTTTAGATGAAGGCAACTGACCCCTGGCTTTGAAAAAAAGAAAAAAAAATGTACTGTTAACATTTAAAGAGAAATCCTCATTGTTCATCTCCCACTTTGACCAGCTATCGAATTGTTCCTCTCTTTTCAGGATGTATACCATTTAGATTCTGTACCCTAGCCATGCTATTCACAGTTGTTTAATCTTAATTCTATCCACGAATGGGTTCAAGTCCACTTAGGATCGCCAATTTCATGTCGTGCTTCCCTGGATTTTACCACCACGTAGGTTTGGTTTTGGTGTTATTAAAAGCTCATGGGGGCTGCTTACTTGAGCTTTTACATAATTGCACATGTCCTTATGCTCAGAAGGCAAATCGTCTGGATACACTTTTTTAAAGGTAATTTTCCTTCCATCACCATTTAAGCATTGTTTATCTCTGGGGGTGAGAGTGGCATTGACCCTTTGATCACAACTCCCAGGGCTTTTTCATTTGTTCCTTGTTTTTCACTGTCAAGTAACTTTTTTTTTGTTTAAATACGAAATTTATTGTCAAACTGGTTTCCATGCAACACCCAGTGCTCCTCCCAACAGGTGCCCTCCTCAATGCCCATCGCCCACTTTCCCCTCCCTCCCACCCCCCATCAACCCTCAGTTTGTTCTCAGTTTTTAAGAGTCTCTTATGTTTTCAAGTAACTTTTTAAAGAAGAGTGAATGGTGTGATGTTTCTGTAGCTCGTTCACCTGACTGATACTTTTACTTTTAAAGGACAATTGTATTCACATTTTATATTTGAAAGCCAAATTCGTTCTTGGGTATAAAATCTGGCAGCCAAACTTTCTCTCCCTCAAGACTTTCTGTTGTTGTTGTTTATGTGTTTATTTTGAGAGACAGAGCAAGTGAGCAGGGGAGGGGCAGAGAGAGAGAGAGGGAGAGAGAGAGAATCCCAAGCAGGCTCCGCACCGTCAGCACAGAGGCCGATGTGTGGTTCGAACTCAGGAACCATGAGATCATGACCTGAGCTGAAACCAAGAGTCAGACCCTTCACCACCTGAGCCACCCAGGTGCCTCCCTCCTTCAAGACTTTGTAGACATTGCCTCATTATCAGCTGGCATAGAGTATATGCCTATAGCCACATGTATGTGTATGTATACATATGTCATATATGCATATAAAGTCACATACATGTATACATATGTTGAGGAATGTATGTGTATAAAATGTATGAAGCCATTCTGATCTTTTTTGCTCTTCTTCTGTAAGTGATTTGCTTTATTTGCCCGGGTGTTTGAATATATCATTCTGTATCCTTCAAGTTCAATATTTAACCAGGCTCCGTCTCCAAGCTAATTATTTTGTGCCATTCAAATGGGCGACTAAGTTTTTCCTTAGGTTCACAGAATCTTATTCTATGTCAAGAGTCATACCCTTCAAGGTTTAGAAAGGGCTGGTGCATCACAAGCATATATAAAGTAGGCTGGGTAACTTCAAGAGTGATGGTGTCCCTGGGGGATCCAGAACATGAATGCCCTGTATTGAAACAGCTAGATAAAAATTTTAAAGCAAGAGAATACACGGGTCAAAAGATACATGCTCCCGGTGTGTTATTCTTGGATTATGACTCTGTATAATTTGTATGTTCCATCTTATTGTTTTTCTTTTCCAATGTTGGGGACCATGATCAACCTATACTAGACTGCATTTTCCCCATCCTCCATAATTATTATCTTCTTTCTTTGTATCTTTGTACCTTCTGCTTTCATTATTGTTTCTTCCTCCTTTCCATTATGCCTGTCATTCAGCATCGTCTGTGCTCCACCATTGTTTCTCAAATTTATTTATTAATTCATTAAGGGCGTGATTTTAGTCCTCAGTGACTTTCAGTTAATGTTTATTATTATTATTATTAAGATTTGAGCTCTAATTTGATTGAATTTTTATTATTGTCGTCCTTCTACTGCCTTAAGCAGTAATGGAGGCCTGTCCATGGTGCCTTTTACCAACTTTTTTTTTTTAATTTTTTTTAACGTTTTTTTTAATTTATTTTTGAGACAGAGAGAGACAGAGCATGAACGAGAGAGAGGGAGACACAGAATCGGAAACAGGCTCCAGGGTCTGAGCTGTCAGCACAGAGCCCGACGCGGGGCTCGAACTCACAGACCGCGAGATCATGACCTGAGCCGAAGTCCGATGCTCAACTGACTGAGCCACCCAGGTGCCCCTGCCAACTTTTTTTTATAGATTAGGTTCTTCACTTGTCTGGTAAGTATAACTTTTCTTGTCTTTTTTGTAGCTAGGAAGCATGCACATTTTCCATGGCATTTCTTTTTATCATATTTTCGGATGACTCTGTGTCTGGATTTCTGATTGCTCTGATATGGTGTGGGTGAACTTCTCCTTGAGTCACACCTAATCTTCTCTGAGTCATGTTTATTTTCTCTGAGCTAATATTCCAATGGACTATGGGCTCAGGGAGAGGGAGAAGCTACGCCCCTTAACTAAAGTGGAATCCTGGCTTTACTTTTGGAAAGACGCTCTGCAGCCCCCTCTGAATTTTCTTGCTTTTCCTGTGCCAGGGGGATGTGGCAAGGTGGGCTGGGTTCAGTCAGGACCCAGGACCCTCCCTCAGTGCAGTGTGGCGCCCCACATCTATGGATGCGTCAGAATTGGTCCCGGCTGTTCTCTTGCTCCCATTCGCTCATTTCTTCCAAGAACTGTTTCCTTTCTGCAGGCAGATGGAATGGATGGGGAAGGACACGCCCACAGTGCAGAATCTCTGATTTTAACCTGAGTCCAAAATTGCAAAAGAGGTAGGTTGGAGGTGGGCCCCACACCCATCTTGCTCAAATTGCGCTAGAATCTTGTGCTCCTTTTCATCATTTCACCTTTTGAGATTTTGATATCAACATATGTTCTATTCCTGGTTTGGTTGCTTTTGATAAATAATAATAATAATAGTAATAATAATTATTTTTAGATAGTAAGAGGAAAAAAAGACAGTCATCCCTCTTCATGTTGCTAGCGGTTCTTAGAAATTCTGTCTCTGTATTTACTCTATGGAAAGGAAATCGATCTCATTGAGGGCGTGTTTCAACATGTCTCAGAGCTGGAGACCACAGAAGCATTTGTGATTACTGTAAAATGGTTCCTTGGTTAGTAATTTGCAGATACCACACAAATGGATGGATAAAACTGAAGAATGAAGTACAGACTAGCCCAACAGTTCTGGGGTAATATACTGGCTTCTCTGGGAAAATGATCTGAAGAGAATATACCCTGGGAAAAGACTCAACACCCAAGAGACCGTCGTGACTTACCATGAATAGGCTGGAGATTGATGAGCACCGGGGCCAGTATTCAGGTCTGGGACATCAGAAAGGAGACCTGAGAATGGGGAAGGGGGGGCAGGCACTTTAAAGGGCAAGATGGGATAATTATGAGACCAAAATGTTTCCGGTTGTTTATCTCCCTCTGAAATCACTAGCAGTTGGGCAAGCACTATAAAGTGAAAAGCTTAGAGGACACAACTATTAGGAAGACTGATTGGTGCAAATTCTACCAGGTTGGGAGACATCACATTAAAGCTCCAAACACTAATGCGTTGGTTGGTCGGTGGATGTTTAATAAGCCCGGCTGTGGTGAGACTTTTTCCAATTTTGTTCTGATTTCTAACGTATCTTTATCTATCTATATCTATATCTATCTATCTATATCTATATCTATATCATCTATATCTATATCTCCATCTATATCTATATCTATCTAGATAGATCTATCTATCTATCTACCTATCTATATTTTTCTTTTTGCTAGTTGAGTGTTTGTAAACAGGCTCAGATCCTTACTGGCAGAAGTGAGGTATAAATGAACACGCATGGTACTGTCTTAATTATGTTATTATTTATAATATACTTTTAAGAACCAAATCCTCTTACTTTGGGTTGGTACCAGTGCATCTGAATTAGCTAGCTAGGTAACGAGACACATCACCACCGCTTCCGATGGTTAATCGTTTGAACATACACTGTGTTGCTTCTGGAGATCTTTCTGAAAAGATGAAATTTGGACTCAACTTGGAAAAAGTTGTTAGGAAAATGTCATTTAATCGTGGTGGTGGGGCAATGAGGCAGAGCGTTTTGCATGTTTGCAAAATAAGCTTCATTTTGATGCATTTGGCTTTACTGATTATATTAATTAACTTAACAGCAAATGTGAAGATTATTTATGATGCATTAAAAATGATTGGTCCTTAATTGCTTCTCTGGTAGAACAAGGGATCGGAATTTCAGTGTAAGGTTTGTAAAATTTTAGCTTGCTGGTATGCAAATTCAAATTTTAGAAATGGTCCTTTGAAAAGAAATGAAATCTCATGATGAGATATAATTATGCATAATATTTCCCTCAGAAAGCAGAATTGAAAGGTTTTCTCTAAACCAGCGCCCCCCCCTTATTTTACAGCTTATGTGAAGACTATTTCTATTTTGTTTCTTTTTAAAGATAGTTGTTTATGTATCTTAAGGTATTCTTTCATTATTTAGTAAAAATATACCCAAGCGTATATTTTTATTTTAATATCTAAGACCCAAGCATCATGGGAAATAAAAAAAAAAATAGTCACATGTTACATTATTGGCTTCTAAGATTTTTTATTTAGAATATCGTCAATTTTATTTCAGAACCTTAACAGCTTCCTCATATTTTCAATTTCAATTTGATTCTAATGTCTTTGCCCTCTTTTCTCTACTTCTATGCAAACAGAGGCCTGAGCCCTTTTCTGTGAATTTTTTTTTTTCCTGTTTGGGTCTTCATGTGCCATGGGCAAGAGTGAATTTCAGGATAAAAGTTTATGTGGATTCTCCAAGTTCGCTAACCCCATGGAAGTTGCTTTACCTGTTACCAACGGTAAATGTATCTCACAGGCAAATGCGCAAAACTCTAGCAAGGAGTAAGAAGAGTGTGTAATATTGAGTTATGAGTTATGTGTAATATTGAGTGTGTAATATTGAGTCAAACGTAGTTGACTGGTAAAGACCAGATGAATAATTTGGAGTAGTCTTTTAAACCTTGCACGTAATGTGTCTTGTTTTATTTTCTTCTCTTCTGAAGATTTTACTTCTCTGGGTAGGAGGCAGGTGCATAGTAGATCAAAAGTTAGTGGGAGTAGTGGGGCAATCTACTTATCTTAACCAATATATGTACTTCAGGCCATAATTATGATAGCTCCCAGAACAGGTTCGCACCTATGTTTTTTGGTCCTTAATGCATCTAAAATGGAGTCTGAGCTGCAGAGTTTCTATGAATGCATGTGTAATGTCTGTTTGATAAGTGTCTTCTCGCACCCTGAGGACTTTTATAAGCAATTTGCATTTCACAATGAGAGAAATCAGCTGGAGAGGGTTTATTGTTTTGTATAATAGAGAGGAGTGTGAAAATATTCCAGGTCTACAGATGGCACTTCTCGTTAGCCTTGAACATATACATGTGCAAGGATTGTTTTATCTTAACTAATATAGCCACCAAAAAGGCTATTTTTAGAGGTGAATTCACAGTTTGGTTGGATTGCAATAATTAGGCGGATTTCTTTAAAGACAGATGAAGTACTTTTTTGAACTCTTGGCTGTAGAGTGACTCCATGATACTGGGAAGGAAATTTCCCACTGCGTAGATATCTTTTAAAGAGAGGGTTGTAATAAGTCTATACTGCCATCAGCCTGATTTTTAAATAACTCAAAAGGCAGATCAAGGAGTGGAGAGCCAGTGCCACTATGGACAATCTTCTCATTTGTGGCGGTGACACCCAGATGAAAGCATGTGGGTATGTGAGCCAAAAAAGCAGGTAATAAAACAGAAGGCTCTAAAAAGAATCTCAGAAAGGAAAGCACATGCACTTAAAAATGCATACCAATGAGTAATAAAATCTTGTCAGGAAACATCAAGATCCTCACAATTCGTAAACTTCGCTTGAGTCCTATATATGGCTCTGCCTCCCAAGTAGGGTATCGACTTCTCAACTAGGCACGGGGATGAACGAAAAAATGATTCCTGTTGATTGGTGGTACTACTGCCCAATTTAAAGAAGTATCTATATTTATATTTTCATGGAAAATGACATATCTCAGCAATTCTCAAACTTTGGGTCTCCTCGTCCCTTTCCTTCTTAAAATTTATAGAGGCTTCTAGATGGCTTTTGTTTCTAAGGATTGTGTTTATTCATATCTACCATAGTAGAAATTAAAACCCAATATTATTTTGCAGTTCTTAGTATATATTTTAAAAATGACTATCACAAACCCATTACATGGTAACATACATGACATTTTGTTAATGTTTATCTTTGAGAGAGATGGGGAGAGGGAGACAGAGAGTGTGAGTGGGATAGGGGCAGAGAGAGAGAGAGAGAGGGAGACACGGAATCTGAAGCAGGCTCAAGGCTCTGAGTTGCCAGCACAGAGTCCGACACAGGGCTCGAACCTGTGAACCACAAGATCATGACCTGAGCTGAAGTTGGACGCTTAGTGGACTGAGCCACCCAGGCGCCCCTACATAACATTTTTTTAAATTCATTTTACTTTATTTTTTATTTGAGAGAGAGAGAAAGGCTGAGAGTGGGGAAGAGGGGCAAAAGGAGTGAGAGAAAGAGGAGAGAGAGAGACAGAGAGACAGAGAGAGGGAGAGAGAGAATCGTAAGCAGGCTCCACGCTCAGGCAGAGCCTGATGTGGGGCTCAATCCCACGACACTGGGATCATAACCTGAGCTGAAATCAAGAGTTGGATGCTCAACCAACTGAGCCACCCAGGTGCCTTGCTAACATATGCAAAATTTTTGGTGGCAAAACAAAAAAATAGTGAAAAGGGTATGAGTGATTTTCATTTTTGCTAATCTTTTTAATGTCTGGCTTAATAAAAGACAACTGGATATCATATCTGGTTTTGAAATCAATCTGTTGTAATATATTCTTTTGGTTGAAGTATACAAAGAACAATTAGCTTTCATATTGACCTTTAGCTGCAAGAAGAAGAAGTGTTTTAATAGACCTTTAAGACAATTGTGAATACTCTTCTTTGACATTACACCCAAACTCAACAAATGGTAGTTTTAAAAATATTAATTGAAAGTGGAATCTTAAAGATCAAAACTCTGTTACATTAAAGTGATTTGTTATGTCTTGTATGTTGATTGGATGTTTTAGCCACACATGATTTTATTTTTCTTTAATGTTTTTTTATTTATTTTTGAGGCAGAGAGAGAGACAGAGCATGAGCAGGGGAGGGGCAGAGACAGAGGGAGACACAGAATCCGAAGCAGGCTCCAGGCTCTGAGCTGTCAGCACAGAGCCCGACGCGGGGCTCGAACCAACGGACTGTGAGATCATGACCTGAGCCGAAGTCGGAGGCTGAACTGACTGAGCCACCCAGGCGCCCCAGCCACACATGATTTTATATCATCACGTATTGGCCGTTTGTAAACTGCTACCTTGCTAAATTATATAGGTATTCCAAACGTGGACACAATTTATCATACAATATATATTTAAAAAAAACCCACATGCTCATTAAAATTACCATTGCTATCAGAAATGTCTTTAAGTTTTGGGAGGCTATCATAGCTATAGAGGTGGACACAAAGTTTCCATGATTTTTATGTTTGCTTGAGAGCGCGAGTTGGCCTTTGCTAACACACATGGTCAATGGTTTTCTTGAAGGGATACATTCAACCAGTTAATTTTTGAAGCATTTTCTGCCAAATAATCTAAAACTAAATAACTATATTTTATCTATCCATATTTCTTTTAATTAAAAATAACGTTCCATGGGGGGGGGGGGGGAGAAGTGGCCAGTTAAGCTCACACCTCAAACACTAGTGCTTTTCTTGGAGACAACCGTGTGATATTCGTAAGAAGTACTTTGTGTAAGCTCCCATTTGGTCAAACAGAATATTTAAAAAGCAACATAAAGACCTGTACTCAAGGGGCAGAATTTAATAACATCCGTTATTTTTCCTGCCTTATCAAGGACCTTCTTAAATGAAATTGATGTTTTTTTTTTTTTACCAGGGGGTGTGTGGGGTGGTAAAGAGCACAATATAACGCAGTCTAGCGTCATTTGCCTTGCTTCAAGCACTGGTATCAGCACTTTTATCGCTGTGTCTTTTCCACCACCAGGTTGAATGTTAACACTGTGAAAAGAATAAATAATATCGTACTACTAACATGAAACTAGTTTTGAAGCCATGGACCCCCTGCAAATGTCTTAGGGATTACTGGGAGTTCACAGACCAAAGCTTAAAAACCAACCACATGCCATAAAAAGTTCCATTTGGGTCTACTGGAAGAACATCTTCTTACTTTAAGTGTTCTAAATTGTATCACCTACCCAATTTGAGTCTATGACTTTGAACTTAAGCATTTATTATGAGTGATTGGGTTGAGAAAAGACCTTCTAAAGGTAACTTAAAAATGGAATACTTTTAAAAGCAATCCCCAAATCCAAATAATAACATGTTTTATTGGTTATTTTATGACTCAGGATTGGATCAGAAAGACAGAAACCACCCTAGGCATTCTAACAAATGTAATTTAATGTAGGGGATTGGTTTCATGTCAGGAGGTATTGGAGGGTTGAAAGAGAAAAAAAAAAGGTGATATTTTAGTATATCAGAAATGATAACTGCAGAGCCAAAGAACTTAGAAGTTGACCCAGGAAGAGGGTGCTCAAAACTCTGAAAGGTTCATGACCCTACTTCTGCTGAAAAAGTCTCTTTCCTTCTTCTCTCACTTTCCATTCTCCTTCTAGAGATTCTGGTTGTCAGAAACAGAGGCAGTTAGTTTCAGGAAAGTCTGTAAAATGTCATATCCTCAGTCGAAGCTCTAGAATCACAAAGTGGAATATGAAAGAGTAGATTTGTAGCCGAGTGACAGAGACAGATAATTAGCATGTTCACCCTTTGGGAATCTCAGAATTCATGTGCACTCTCCTACAGGTGTGTGTATTGCCATGTAATAATGATGGTTTCATGCCTTGGTCTGGTCCCTCATGCAAACAAAGGTACTCCCAACCTCTATCTTCAAAGCAGAGGCTCAAGTTCCCAATAGTCATGGTACCCACCCCATGGAAGAAGTTACTGAACTCATATCTGAGAAAGGTTTATTCTTTTTCTGGGGTGCTTTCAATCCCCCATTTGAATAATTTATAAACTAAATACAAATGGGGAGACACAAGTCATAAAAGGACAAGAGGGTGGAGGACAGTAAAATTAGTCGATCCATGTTAATGTTGTATGGATACTGTTAATATTTATATTATATATATTTTACGTATATGTAAAATCATGCAAGGAACAGTTTGCTACAGTCTTTGCTGCTGTAATTGGTCACAAAGCTATAGCTGGCATTCGTAGTATCCTTTTTCCACTACCCACTTCGTGTCCAGCTTCTCCTACGTCAGCACTGAATCTCTGTGGTTCTGAATTTAATTGGTTGCTGTCGTTACCAGTGAACTTTTACTACTGGACATGGACGTACTAAGAGGCATGCCACAGAATATCCTGGGGTCCAGACAATAACTTCCTTCCCCCATTGCCTCACAACAACCCAATTGCTCCTTGACAGTCTACTGAAGCCAGTAGAATCACACTCTTTGTTGCCCATTGATGCAGTGATGTGAGAAATCCACACTGGCCAGGTGGCAGCCGTAAATTCCAACGCAAGGAAATGATGTTGTATCTCCTAATGGAAGCATACCTCTTTGGGGGAATGGATACTTCTAAGCCAGCAAAATTCAAAACACAATTTCTGTGAGTGGATTATTTAGTGCTAATAGAGGGAGAAATTATTTCCATTTCCTCTTGGTGATTTTTGTAACTCATGGATTTAGGCTTTGGGAGAAACCACATCTTATATGGCTTACTGCCCAAAAAACATACTGTATCTTACAAATGAGATCCCCAATCTTTCAGCATATTGTCTCCCAACTGACATTATAAGCCTGAAATTTCAGTAGGTTACTCCACCATTTTATCAGGCCAGGTGTTTCTGAGTCATGGGGTACATGGGAAGAGGAGTTACCTCTTTTTTTTTTATTTCAAGTTTTTATTTAAATTCTAGTTGGTTAACACATATGGTAAAATTAGTTAATTCTATGTCCATAAATCCACTACAGCTATTTTTGTTGTTGACAACTGTGTTTCTTGCTCAGAAACGATGCTAGGTGGGATGTCCTGAGAGTTAATCCGCATTCCTGGTGTGAAAAGTTGGCCCTAATCCATGGACTTTGTAATCTTTGCTGTTTGATGAGTGGACACGTGAGAGAGTACAATGGATGTTATTCGACGAACATTCACCTAAGACAAAAATATCCAGTCTCTATGTCTATCTGGAGAGTTTCATCTGTAAACATTTTCCTAGAGCTCCTTATCGCCAGTCTTTTTCCTTCCAAGTCTCTGTTTAGTTACGTTGATGAATCAATGTATACCGATATCCTTGGCCATTTTTCAGTCCAGCTAAAATGGACCACCAAATGCATTGTTTAAAATTCTCTGCACGGGGGCGCCTGGGTCGCTCACTCGGTTGAGCGTCCAACTTCGGCCCAAGTCATGATCTCACAGTTTGTGGGTTCAAGCCCCGCATCGGGCTCTGTGCTGACGGCTCGGAGCCTGGAGCTTGCTTCGGATTCTGTGTCTTCCTGTCTCTCTGGCCCTCCCCAGCTCATGCTCACACTCTATCTCTGTCAAAAATAAATAAACTTAAAATTCTCTGCACGGTGAAGATTTTCCTTCACTACTACCTTTCAGGAACTTTCCTATTTGTGGCTGTCATACAGTCGTCCCTCCCTTATCCACGGTTTTGCTTTCCCTGGTTTCAATTCCCTGAAGTCAGCCACTGTCCACAGCAGATGATCTTCCTTCTGACAATATGTCAGAAGGTCAATAATAGCCTAATGCTACATCACAATGTCTCCATCATTCACCTCCCTTCATCTCCTCATGTAGGCACTGTGTCATCTCACATCATCGCACAAAGTGACTACAGGGCCATAGATGCTTTGAGAGGGAGAGAGAGGGAACCATATTCACATAACATGTTTTTTACAGCATGTTATGATTGAAGTTCTATTTTATTATCAGTTATTATTGATGATCTTATACTGTGCCCAATTTGTTAATTAAACTTTATCATCGGTGTGGATGTCTGGGAAAAGACAGTACATACAGGGTTCCACACCATCTGGAGTTTTAGATATCCACCGGGGGTCTTGGAAATTAGTCGCTGTGGCTAAGGAAGGGAGGAAAATGGTACTAAAAATACTTGTAGTCCGTACCAATGTATTGTGGAGGAACATTTGTAATCAAGGTCAAAGTTTGTCTTCCTCCTCAGTAATGCTGAATGTCCAGTGAGATCACAGTGAATGCTCTAGATTGAGCAAGAGGAGACAATGAAACACGTGTAGGTGATACATGAGTCTCAGATATGTACACGTGACTTCAAAATCTGCTCAAAGATGATAGCTTATGTGCCATTCTCATTGGATGGTGGAGTAACTCTTGTGCACAACCAACTTTATGGTTTAGTGAAGCCCCTAACATCCATTTTATGACAGAGAGCTCAGGTTGTATAAGCACTGAGGTCTCATGATTAGGCTTTCCGACACTATCAGAACCCAGGGACAAAATGTGGAACTTCTCCAAAAAAAGTTATCTTCCCAGGAAGGCATGGCTTTTTTCTTTTCTTCTTCTTCTTTGTATTTTTTTTTTTTAACAAACCTCTCTGGGTCTGCACTGCGATTCCTCTCTTGTGGCTTATAGATGCTCCATAAAACATGTCTATTTGCCTCAAATACGTAGACTACTGGAGACTCTTGTAAGTCACAAGGATGAACTAACAGGGTGAACTGTATTATAGAGTAGGTCACAAAGTGCTTACTTTTTCCTTAAAACCAGCCACTTTGTAGGTTGTTCTCACTTTCATAGACTACTCGCTACCTTAAAGATTTTTCTCTAAAAGCAGGCCACTTTATAGGTTACTTAATAACCTATTAGCACACTCACGGTGGCCTACCTCGCCTCCAAAGTCCAAAGAGACCTGCCGTGTAAGCATGAAATATAGCAACTGTTTTTCGCCTGGAGGGACAGTCCATCGTACTCCAAATCACTGGGTGTCCAGAAATTTCACGAAGGGGGCAGGCTCACCAATGTTCATGAGATATGTCTTTTGTATTCTCCGGCATGCACGTGTCTGAATAAGTTATCTAGAATACTTGCTTCCACCTGCTCATTAGATTCAATCAGCAATGCTGCCATCAATGAAGAGGAGAAGTGTGACATTTTGTGGGATGTGCTTACAATCACGACCTCTGTGAACTAGGTTGTGTCAGAGAGCATGGGACCTGATATACCCCTGGGGCAAGACAGTGAAGATTCCTGACAGATGAACCTGGACAAGGAGTGCTGTGGTTCCTGACACGTGAAAACAAACAGCTAGTGGTCCTTGCAAATCAGTATAGACAGGAAAAAAATGTGCTAGATAAATAGCTGTATGTCAGACTCTAGGAGACATGTTGATTTGCTCCAGTAAATAATTTATATCTAGAACAGCTTCTGTAATTGGATTACCTTATACATTTTATGAAAACCTATAGTTATTCTCCAAGACCCACTGTCTTTTGCACCAGCCCAATGGTGGAGTTAGGAAGGGACGTGATAGGAATTTGCCTGCATTTTCCCAATCTTTGATGATAATACAGGCTCCTGGAATTCCGTTGATGGTGATACTTTTGCTTTACCATTCTGATGAAGAAAGGGATTCCAGGGGTTTCCTCTTGGTTATTGTTACTATAATAACCCTGCTGATTGGCTCATACCTGAGTTGGTAGTTCACTGTGCGGAGCTCGAGGTTGCTTTCTGTAAACAGTTCTGTGCATTCGAAAGCGGCCAAATCAACACACAATCCTTGGGGTCATCGTGATTTCAGTAACACTAGGTGTATGAGCTACTTAGTTCTCCATAGCACCTGCTTTGAAAGCTACCTCATTCCAAACAACTGAAGTTGATAAATTGTATTATCTTGATGTCCCCGTGTGATGTGGGTTACCAGATTCCATGTTGCATTGGCAATTAACTCAGCTCTGTGCTCCCAGCCAAAGGCATGGCCAAGTCAATCCTAGAATACCTCCTCTGGGAGTCCCAAGTACAACATCTTGTCAAGAAAAGAGAGACCATACCATGTTATTTTAACAAAGCTGAACTAAATTGGCTACACAGGTATTGGGGTAGTGAGAGACAAAAAAAAAGAAAAGGAGGAGAGGAAGGAAAGGAAGAAAAGGAAGGAAAGGAAGGAAGGAAAGAAGGGAGGGAGGGAGAAGGGAGAGAGGGAGGGAGGAAGAGAGGAGAGAAACAAAAGCAAAATCACTAACAATACTTCTATTCTGGCGAGCAAACCTTTATTTACCTACCTTATAGTGATATTATGAAAATAATATAATATAGGTAAAGATAAACTGCTATATACAAGTAATGTAGTATGAAATTAAAATATCTGAATTCTCATCGTCAGTATATTTTACTTCTACCTAAACAAGAGTCATGTTTTACTAAAGCTCATCTAGATTTATTTGGTGGCCAGAAAATTACATTAATATATTTTTTTTGATGCATAGTGTCTGGTCCATTGCCCTGGGGACTCGGGGGCCTCCTGACCTTGCTGAGGGATCTGGGACAGAGAGCCTTACAGGAATCCCTGAACTTACCCACCCGACTCAACAAAATTCAGAAACTTTTTGAATCACCTTTCCTGTGGGTGAAGAGGGCCATGCAAACTATCCTATTATTGCAACTCAAACCTGTAGTGTTTTAAGGTTCACAAACCCCTGGGCATATACATTATCTACATTTCTGTACCCAGAGTTTGGATGCGTGCTAATAACTTTCTCTCCAAAGATCAACTATTGTAGAAGAAGGATGAAGAGAATCACGCTAAACATGAACTCTTCCTACCTAATAGGATATATTTACATAAATGTGTATCCATGTATAGAAGGGCGTGGGTTAAATGTTGTTTTTAATTCCCAAAACATCCTATTGAATAATCCCAAACTATATGACTGCTAAGGGGTCTGTCTTTTTTGTTTGTTTCTGTAATACTTTTCTGTGTGGAAATGACTATTGCACCCTAACCCGTTTGAATCTATTAATATCCATTAACTCAGTGAAAGGTTGTCACTTACTTTTATGCCAGGCAGTGGACAAACCAACAAGGTCATCAACACTGAGGAGTTCCAGTGAGCCCACATTTTCCTTATCAAGATGGCGGCTGGCAGGGATGTTCCTCAGAGAAGCATCCTAAGATTATCTCATCTTTCTCCGGACTTTTGTCACTTTCTCTACATTCCCAATGCTGTCAAAGGGAAACTGTATCTATATGCAAAGGAAGAGGTGGAAAGTGATCCAAACAAGAACCAATTGGAAAGTGCAGTTTCCGCCTGAAAAGAAGTGCGTCCAATTCTTTAAGTCTTTCCTCGGTTTAATTTTTCCATAAAGTGGAATGATTAAAAAATATCATCAGGCATATTGGGAGACAGGGAGGTTATCCATAAAGTCCTTACCATGTCATTTGCCTTTACCCCATGCAAAATTTCCTGACCTATAGGAACTTCCTTCTCTACATCTTATGTATGAATATTTCTCCATTAGCTCTGCCTCCTCCATTCTTTTAGGACAATTCTTCTGCAGCCTTCCACCTTGGAGTTAACCTTTTGCCGGTCTGTTCAGACTTTCCATCTCTTCCATGGAAAATCCCCACAGGTAGGGCTGTTGCACCTTCAGTGGACAGGAATCCGGATTCCATCCTTATTTTAGCTTATCTGATGGTGGGTCCTTCTTGATTCTCGTCTGGTGGAATAATTCAGATATGTCTCAATAAATGCTACTATTGTATTTTCTTGCTTTGCTTAAGAAAAAACTGGAAACCCACAAAGGACTAATACTCTTCCTTTTTAAAAAAAAATTAAAAAAATTTTTTTACATTTATTTATTTTTGAGAAACAGAGTGAGACAAAGCATGAGCAGGGGAGGGGCAGAGAAGGAGACACAGAATCTGAAGCAGGCTCCAGGCTCTGAGCAAGTGGTCAGCACAGAGCCCTATGCAGGGCTTGAACCCACAAACTGGGAGATCATGACCTGAGCCGAAGTTGGATGTTCAACAGACTGAGCCACCCAGGCGCCCCTTTAAAAATTTTTTTTTTAATGTTTATTCATCTTTGAGAGACAGAGAGAGAGAGACAGAGCATGAGCGGAGAAGGGGTAGAGAGAGGGAGACACAGAATCCGAAGCAAGCTCCAGGCTCTGAGCTGTCAGCACGGAGCCCAACGCGGGGCTTGAACTCCCAACCACGAACCGAAGTCGGATGCTTAACCGACTGAAACCCCCCAGGTGCCCCAATACTCTTTCTTTCAATTTGAGTAATTAAAGGGAAACATCAATGTATATTTCTTTTTTTTTTTAATGTTGATTTATTTATTTTGAGAGAGAGAGAGAGAGAGAGAGAGCCCGTGAGCAGGGAAGGGCAGAGAGAGAGGAAGAGAGAGAGAATCCCAAGCAGGCTCCATGCTATCAACAACTCCATCCCACATACTGTGAGATCATGATCTGGGCTGAAATCAGGAGTCGGATGTTCAGCCGACTGAGCCACCCAGGTGCCCCTGTACCATTTCTTGAAGACACCAGACCCAACCCTTGCGTCAAGGCTTTTTGGACGTGGTGTCCTCACGACCTTTAGCCCTTCTTACACGTATTACCTCAATCGCCACGAACCAATCTCTCCCCTTCCCTCTTACCTTCAAAGCACTTATCCTGTTCCAATAGAGGCATAATCTATTAATTAATTAATTAATTAATTGGGTTTATTGTGCCTCCACTGGATTACACAAGCCACCCCTCACACACTCTTTTCTTGTAAGTTTTGTGTTAACGGTGCGTCCCCAAGTGCCTAGAACAGCGTTGGAGTCAACACAGCAAATGTTAACACCATGGACAAGGAGAGTGAAACGGGTACGTACATTCCTCTGCAGCCCTATGCTTGCCGTCTCACCCTGTCTCTGGCATGCCTATCTCAGGCAGCACAGAAAGAATTAGGCATTGCCAAGCTGTGCCCCCGATCGGTCACTTTCCCGTGCTGCCTACGTTAAAAATCAATGGCACTTTGCCTAACGGTCTATCGAATGCCTGTTTCATACAAAGGCTGTGGAGTCCTGTGCAGGAAAAGCACAGAGACACGTGTGAGCATCGTCTCCTCTTTCAAGGAGTGTAGAAAGTGCTCGACAGACATTGGGAGGGGGCTGGGGCACAGCCCTGGCCATCATGTCCCTCAGCTCCCAGAATATCCGATGAAATGGAAATTGAATGCAAAGGTAAAACAGCTCTGGAGCCCATTCAGCCAGAAGGTTCTAATTCATCTAATGCTGATTCACCCTCGTGTCATGGATTAGAAGCACTGTTAATAGCTTTTTTTTTTTTAACCTTACTCTTCTTTTTTGTCTCTAATTTAAAAATGTTATTTATGTATTTATTTTAATTAAGTGGCCCCCATGCCCAACTTGGGGCTCGAACTCGGGACCCTGAGATCAAGACTTGCATGCTCTGCTGACCGACCCATCCAGGCATCCCTAAAAATTTATTTCTTGAGTGTAATGTTTTCTCCGGGTATTTCCCGGCTGTTCCGTCTTTACAAACTGTGTGTTTCTCCCATTAGACTTTTCCTGTATGTCAATTCCTAGACTTTATGTCCCAGAGTCAGAGACATCAGTTAAAATGATATGCTTTTTAGTGTTGCACTAACTCAATTCGTAGTAGGTGTGCACCCACAACGTGTCACTCTGGGAGGTGATGATAATTTTTTGGCATTGTATGCTTTTAAAATATGTCATCAGGTTTTCTTTTTTTTTAATGTTTATTTATTTTTGAGAGAGAGACAGAGAGAGAAAGAGAGAGAGAGAGAGAGAGAGAGAGAGAGAGAGGAAGAGAACACAAGTGGGGGAGGGGCAGAGAGCGAGGGAGACACAGAGTCTGAAGCAGGCTTCAGGCTCTGAGCTGTCTGCACAGAGCCCAACGCGGGGCTCGAACCCACGAAGTCCAAGATCATGACCTGAGCTGAAGTCGGACGCTCAACCGACTGAGCCCCCCAGGTGCCCCTGTTATGAGATTTTCTAAGCATAGGCATGGATTCACTGTTGGTTAAGCATTATGGCTATTTCTGTATTAAAGTCAGCATATTTGAGTTGTCCCATTTCTTTTTGAATTGTGTGTGTCCCATTTACATTCACAGTTTATAGAGCTATAATAAAGTTCAGCAAAATGAAGATTTGTGTTCGTATTACTTTCACGTAGAAAGCATGCATGGTTTTCTAAACTATTTATTTTCCTACCTCAGCTAGTTTCCTGTCTTGACCAAATGGAGTACATTACGCGGCCAGTCATCGAAATTGCATGACCTTTTCCTTTGGAAAACTGTCTAAGAAAATATGTACACGTATATTTTGGGCAAGTTATTAAACCCGACAGAAAAAAAAAGCATATTATTTCTAAACAAATACCTTAGCCCACTAGCATCTATATGCCCCTCCAAGGCGCACCTATTTGTAAGACTTTCTATTTTCCATGCTTCAAATTACTCTGAAATTATAGTCTACACAACCGATTATCAGATGGAAACACTGAAACAGAGACAAAATATCTCTCAAACTCCTCCGAACCTGATGAACCAAGAGTTTTTCCCTCTGCTCTTAAATCTGTCATTTCTCTCAGATTAAACAGCTAAATGGAGGCCCCGGTGAAGAAAACAATGTGATTTAGTTCCAGTAAAGGTAATTCCCATTCTGATAACCTCAACCTGAAAGCAGAAGCCTCTCAAAGCACTTTCTTTGGCTAAACAATTTCTGAGTGACTCTATTTTCAGAACTGCCCCTCACCTCTCAGCGTTGGGGAGCAGCAGCGAACATTGAGGGTTGCCCGGATGTTGTGTTTCAGTTGTTGTTAAATTTCAATTAAACAGACAAGACTCCTTCCTACTAGACATTTTCTATCCCTGGTGTGCTAGCCGCCTAATGGTTGATTTCCATGTTTCATCCACCGTGTGGTACAGAGGAAAATAATGGTGGATTGATAGAGTCCGTGGAGAAGGGAGAAATTTAAAAATTCGGTCCTCCGAACCATGAATAAAAGGGCTGAAATACCTTTAAAAAAAAACACACACACACACACCCTATTTGCAGACCCTGGCGGGAAGACACATCCACAGTCAGACGGAGGTTTGAATAAGGCAATTTTATGAAGCAATAAAATTATTTGTTAAAAATCATGATGTAAAGATAACTTATTAAATTTATGAAATCTGAGTCATCAGAACATTTGTGATAACTCGTTTTTTAATTTAACTAAAGGACGGTACTTGAATTATTCGATTTTTTTCTGCGTTTCATAAACCAGCTGACTGTCACTTGGATTTGTTTTCTTCAGATTGTGAATAATATGTCACATTATTAGTGTGCAGTATGGAGAATGGTTTAGAAATGTCTAAATCGAAAGACCGACAGTATAGTTTTATATAATCAACAATACACAGGTGTGGGCATCTACATACGCCCAATTTAATTCGTAGAGTTAGGATTCTCATATCCTTCCAGTATTTCAGAAAGAGAAGGACGTAAACCAACATTTGCAGGAAAGAAACAAGGTCTATGACAATTTGGTCATGTCTACTTGGTGTAATGCACTTTGATCCCTTATTTCAATCCATTATTACTCACTTTTCTCTTATTATATCAATATTAAAACAAAATTATATTATTTATCCTCAAATTTCAGGATGCACAAAAGTGCACGGTAGCTACTTTTTACAAATACTATCTTATCATCCTCAAAATAGTGCTGTTGGGTGGGCATTAATTCTCTTCGCTTCACAGTATTTAAGGAAAAAACAGAAACCATTTCTAGAGGATTCACGTACAAGGTGTTTTGTTCAATATTGGAAACAATTCCAGTGTCCGACAACGGAAGAATGTTTAATAAACTGTAAGGGAACTTGTGCAGCTCTTAAAAATGAGGTTTGCAGCTGCTCATCAACAGGAGACAGTACGTTGTTTCCTTAATAAAGAAATATATGAAAATATATATTGACCACTGTCTCAATCAGGTCAGAAGGGATTCCCAGAATACAAACGGATCACCCTTAACTGTTTGTTGTGGTCACTTCCATATAGTTTCTGATATGTCTCAGCCATCTTTGTGTTTTCGAAACATTTCCCATAATTATCCTTTACTTTTAAATAAAACTTGTAAAAAAACAGGATTTGGGGTTTTTTTTCCCCATAAACAACTGCTGAACTGCCGAGTTTCCAAAGATTTTGTACCATACAGATCCCTAGGGACAGTGATGAGGCACAGGACGGGGACAGTGCTCTCCCATTATTCTTAGATCCCTCTGACAACATCCGCCTGTTCCGTGATGGTTTCTAGCTGACACTTCAGCAGCATATTGATTTTAAAGTTTGATCGACTAAGACACTGCTAGGCAAGCTGTAAGCTCTTTTTCTGTAAGCCACTGTTCCTTTGCTCTTCAGTCCCCAGCTTTGATCGAGCTATTGAAAATTTCTTATGTGGGTGCACATGGGTGGCTCAGTCAGTTGAGCATCGGACTTCTGCTCAGGTCATGATCTCACCATTCGTGAGTTCAAGCCCCGCGTCGGGCTCTGTGCCGACAGCTTGAAGCCTGGAGCCTGCTTCGGATTCTGTGTCTCCCTCTTTCTCTGCCCCTCCCCCACTCATGCTCTGTCTCTCTCTCTCTCTCTCTCTCTCTCTCTCTCTCTCTCTACCAAAAATAAATAAACATTAAAAAATTTTTTTAAAAGAAAATTTCTTATGTGAAGACGGGTCCCATTGGGGGAGATTTCTAGCCTCTGAAAAATTCAAAGGTCCAGCTGTGTGTGGTTCCTTAAACTTTTGCAAAGCCCCGTTACTTCTGTGAAAACGTAAATTCGACTTTCTAATACAGAGTCAGACTTATGCTCTTCCTGGCAGCAAAGCTCTCTCCCTCTAGTCACCAGAAGAAGACATATCTGGGAGCTCCAAATACGCATCAGGCCCGGGGCTCACTGCTGAGGTTGCAAGCACGATGAAGCCAGTCTTCAAAGAGGTCACAATCTGCCGGGGACCACGACTCAGTCCCGATCTCAGTCAAATAGAATAAATGCTATGGAAAATAGAAGTGAGGGTCATTTAAAGAAGTTGGATCAGGACCGGGTGTGGGGGGGGAGTGGAGAGGATCTGCAATCAGCCCTGAAGACAGGATAAGATTTCGACCAGTGGAAGGAAAGAGAAAAGCATCCCAGGCCAAGAAAACTGGGTACAAAGCGCAACGGGTGAGGAAGTGGAGAGCGTGAAATACGAAAGGAACTCCATCTGGAATCCCAGAAAACATGGTACCTGTGAAGGAACAGAAAAGGTTAAGCTACCCCTCAAAGCTGGAGAGCTTGGCGTGCCTGCTCAGGGCCATACGTCTCAATCTCAGAGAAAATGGAGGGATGCTGGTAATTCTTAGAGCATCATTTCAATGGGCAACATAAAAGTGTCCCCATACGTGAAAAGACACTCGCCGTCACCAAGCGTCAAGGGACCGAAAATCAAACACACCAGGAGATATCAACTCATCTTCATTAGGGCAACTACTGTAAGAAATAAACAAAGCCCACAAAAAGTAGCAAGCGTTGGAGAGGAGGTGCCTAAATCGGCATCCTGGTGCACCGTTGGCGGGAAAGTAAAATGGCACGCCATTGTGAAAAACAGTATGGCGGTTGTTTTTTGTTTTTGTTTTTTTAATTAAAAACTGAATTACAATATAACCCAGCAAGTTCATTTCCGGATACACATCCAGAAGCATTGGAAGAGGTGACTTGAACGGACATTTATACGCTCGTGCTCACCGCGGCAATATTCACAGAGCCACGAGGTGAAAGCAATCCAAATGCCCACCGATGGCCTGATGGAACATCAGAATGTAGTTTATACATATCATAAGATACTATTCAGCTTTAAAAAGGAAGGAAAATCAAACACATACTATAACTTGGATGAACCTTGAAGACATTATGCCAAGTGAAATAAGATAGCGACGAATACTGCACAGTTCCATTTATTTGAGGTACCTAGAGGTGTCACATTCATGGAGACAGAAAGGGGAAGCGTGGTCGCCAGGGCTTGTGGGGGAGGGGTGGGGAATCGTGGTTCAACGGGGACAGAGTTTGCTTTGCAAGATGAAAAGCGTTCCGGAGATAGATGTACTCAACACTCCCGAACCACACGTGCAGAAAAGGTCTGTGAGTTTGAGCCCCACGTCAGGCTCTGCGCTGACCTCGCGGAGCCTGCTTCGGATCCTCTGTCTCCCTCTCTCTCCCCCGCACCCTGCCCTGCTTGCTCTCTCTCAAAATAAATAAACACTAAAAAAAATGTTTTTTAATGTCCCCTATTTAAACAAACACGGACACATTACGTGATAAAATGACAACCTGGCTTCAACTTAGAGCACAAACCTTGAAAATACTGAGAAATCTTGTCCAGCATCTCTCTGTGTGTCCCCCAAACCTTTAAAGGCATTAATATAATCCTGTCGACTGATAGTTTTTATCAGTCAGTAGCTTTGAGAAATCCTAAATGGGGACTTGGACTTGATTCTGTGTCAATTTGGTACCAAGGAGGGATCTCTACAAAGAGTTTTAATATCTTTATTTTCATCTATGTTTCTGTGTTAGATTTTGACACACACTTCCTAGCCAAACTTCTTTTCGTTCTCTTTTTAGAGATTTAATTTGATTATGTGAAGGACACAACATGAGCTGTACCCTCTTAAAAGTTTCTAATGAATTACTGTTGACTGTAGGGTTAGGGTTAGGGTTACAGCAGATCTCTGGCGCTTATTCGGGAAACAACATGACCAGATTTGTGTTCTGGGTTCTGACGGAAGGGGAATGCATAGGAGGAAGATATGGCTGGAGACCCGTCAGGAATGGGGCGAAGAACCAGAGACGGGAACTTATCCCTTGTGCTTCATGGACAGCAAGGAAGCCACAGCGGTGGATACGCAGAGTGGACGAGAAAGATAGAAAATCAGGTTGAGGATTCTGTCAGGAGCTGGCACACAGAACGGGTGGAAGGCCCATGCTAGGGATTTGAGATTTTCCTGTAGGCGTAATGGAAGATATTTCCAAAGGGAAGAGGGGGCGGGGAGAAACTTCACTTTAAACCAGGACTCTGAGCTTCGGCTTTGCTCTCTCCATTTGCTGTCCCTCCGTGCCTCGCCACGACTCCTGTTTGATTGGACTGAACACCTCTCACATGTACACTGAGTACATCAGTGTATCTCCAGCAACTGTCATCTCTTGCCAGGAGCATCGTAGCAGCCTAACTGTAACAACCTTTTAATCCACCGTTCCCCCTGCAGTCAAAAACCATCTAGGTTTAAAATGTGCCAGTAAGGGGCGCCTGGGTGGCGCAGTCGGTTAAGCGTCCGACTTCAGCCAGGTCACGATCTCGCGGTCCGTGAGTTCGAGCCCCGCGTCAGGCTCTGGGCTGATGGCTCAGAGCCTGGAGCCTGTTTCCGATTCTGTGTCTCCCTCTCTCTCTGCCCCTCCCCCGTTCATGCTATGTCTCTCTCTGTCCCAAAAATAAATAAATAAAAAAAAAATGTGCCAGTGGTTTCCCGCGGCTGTCCCACTGAAGGCTGCATCTTAACTGGGGCCTCAAAACTCTGCCTGGCGCGGCCTTTGCCGGTCTCTTCCGCTTTGTCTGTCTTTTCTATCTTCCCCCGCGGCAGCGACAGCCGCGTGGACCTTATTTCCAACTTTTGAAGGAGAAACATTCCTCCTTGTACCAAGGCCTTTTCCCCTCGACTTCTTCCTACAGCGCTGCTTCACGGCATTTTTCAAATCTCGGCCTGAACGTCTCTGCCGCGGGAAGGGTGGCCTGGGCCCTCCGGACAGAGCTAGACCCCTGTCCTCTCTACTTCTGACACCCAGCATTGCTTCTGCGTGGAATCCACCGGATGTAATTAATTAGATAATGTGCTTCCCGGCGGTCTCTCCTGCCCCCCGCTTTAAGTTTCCTGACTGCAGAGACCGTGTCCCTCCTCGCTGCTGGATTTCCCACCACCGCCCCCCAGCTTCCCACGGGGCCCGGCAAGGAGCGGGACACTTGGCAAGCGATGACCCCGCGTTGATGAATGAAGGAAACAACATTCCACGAAGTCTGCTGCTGAACTCTGACAGAGATTTCACATTCTCTTTCGTGAATATGAAAACGCGAAAATACGAAAACGAAGCCGCGTTTTTGAGCTATCAGAGGAAAAAGCCCTCGCGTTCTCCCCTGCACCTAGCCCTATGATAGTAGGTATGAAGCTTGGACCGGGCGGTACGTGGAGGGAATCAAATCACCATTAGCCGAGGTCGAATTTGGTTAGTACTCATAACACAATGGATAACTGAGGACCAGTGAGTTACCCTTTTTAAAACGGACTTCAGCATTTGACTCGTGCCCTCTGATCCTCCGTTTCAAAACATCCCTGCCCAGGGGGCGCCTGGGTGGCTCAGTCGGTTGAGCGTCCGACTTCAGCTCAGGTCATGATCTCACGGTCCGTAGGTTCGAGCCCTGTGTCGGGCTCTGGGCTGACGGCTCGGAGCCTGGAGCCTGCTTCGGATTCTGTGTCTCCCTCTCTCTCGGACCCTCCCCCCGTTCATGCTCTGTCTCTCTCTGTCTCAAAAAGAAATAAAACATTAAAAACACGTGCCATCTGCCTGTTGGTTCTCCATTGTCTCCCTCTTCCTGCATCCTAAGCTGGCGCAGTGCCCTAGGGTTTCTCTTCGGGTCTCTCTTTTCTCCACTTCTCAGGTTTTGGAACACTAGCTCCAAATAGGTGGTGGTCGGCGGGGCGGGGGGGGGGGACCCAAAGTCGTGTGTCAAGTCACAGTCTCTTTACCTAGACTGGCAAGGTTTCTGCTTAAACGTTCTGTGTGCTGGAGCAGGTTCTCCTTACAGCACCGGATCCCGAAATGTAAAACGTAGTAACAACCGGTTAGGAGTCATCCTTGACTATTCTTGTCCTTCTCTGCCTGTTTCCCTGACTTCTCTCCCATCTGTCTCTCCTCTGTCAGTTCCGGGCGCCCCCAAAGAGAAGTCCTTTCCGTATGTCTTCGGAGACAGTCTCCAAACAGATTTGCCTGTGTCCTGTGCCTCCTCACCCCAAATAGTCTTTGGAGCCTCCCACAATTTTAAGTTTGCTAAAGTGCCCTTCTAATTCCAGACTTGCCCTGGAAATAGCAATGAGAGTCGTTGTTGGCTTTATTGGCGGCTTACGATTACCAGGCCCGATTCTGAAAGATTTACATGATTCACAGCAACTCTGTGAAGCAGATAGCCTTACCATCCACAATTAAAAATGAGGACACTAAGGCCCATGTCGCTTACTTGTCCAAGGCCGCGTTCAAGGTCATATAGCTTTTAAGTGACAGAACTCGGGTTCAAGCCTATGCGTTCTGGTTTTGACATCAGGCCCTAGCCATTAAGCAGCCTGACCGCACTGTTCTGGGACACCCCTGAGGGTGTTTGGGATTTCTCGGTGATCCACAGGTTAGGATGGACCAATGTGACCTGTGTGATCCATTACGGAGCCATTTGAGAACTCCACGACAGCCTGCCAGAGCTAGACCCCTGAGCTAGAATGGCTCTCATAAATCACCCGATTTATGTATTTCATTTCATACTCCTTGGTTCATTTGTTGGAGAAAGACTTATTGAACATCTCTGTGCACAGAGTAGCCAGAGGGAGCTACTGGGAGACAAAGATCAGGAAGACCCAATCACTGCTATCCCCACTAATCAGGGCACCAAAGCAATGCGGGGTGTGGTAGCCATCTTGGTGCCCTGTGGGACCACAAAAACACATTTGCCCCCTTCCTTCTGTGGGTTCTGGAAAGGCTCGCGAGGGTAAATTGCCTCACCGAGTCCTAGAGGGAAGCAGAGGTCAAATCTAAGGTATTACTACAAAATAATTGATTCACATGACATTTCAGTAATACAATTAATTATCATAGCATTTTCATACCTCAGTGTAGATTTCTCCTCGCCTCGATCTGCCATAGTGACCTGCGTGAACTCACAGACAAGGCTGCCAAAGACACGGGCCTAGGTTTTGCCTCATTCATATTTATTTAACACCTATTTGTTTTACGAGGCATACGAAAACGCAAATGCCGTGATCCCTAAACTCAGGATTGTCACAACTTAATGCCACGCTCTTTTAGAGGTAGCTCGTTGTCGCTCAGTTTCTCCTTTGGAAAACCAGAGTAGGCACAACCAACCACAGGGAATTTCAAGGAATAAATCAGCAGTGGAATGCTCTGACCCTCTAACCTTCTAATTTCTTCGGTCCGTTAGCCACTGTTGGGTTCTCTTCCTTCCCAGCCCAGCTAGGACCCCATGATAGCTATCTAAATCATTCGTTCACCAGCCCCTTTCATTTTTCAGCAATGCTGACCTTCAAACCAAGCCTCCTGGCCAACTGCCGACCTCACTCGTGCTAAGTTCTGCCCTCGCTGCACCTATAGCCACATGCCTAAGGTTGTGAACAACCACTCAGCCAGCCTCTCAGCACTTTCCACCAATTCTTCCACTTGTTTTGGACCAATTACGACCCCTCCCCCATATCGACCAGCACAGACCTTTCCTAGTATCACTGGGTCCCCAGCTTCACGGAGGACAATCAGACCTCCCGTGTCAACCATTTTTGAACTCCTGTCCTGCCTACAAACACACCTATAGCTTCATCCACCTTTGTTCTGTCTCAGAGGCAGCCATAGGGGGCCGGTCTTTTAAAACCCAAGGTCAAACGTGGGCCTTGGACCTCGACCCTTTCTGTCTCTTCTAGGACGAAGTGTGTGGGAAACCACTTCCTGGCTCCTACTCTTCTTCCTAAAGACTCTCTTAAGCATTAGCCTGGTCAAAAATAAGTACATTTTAGAAGATCTCCGTGGGCCCTGGGCCCCTTTTCAGCTGCTGTCAAATTCTTTTCTCCCCCTTCGCCAATGAACTTCCTTCAAGCTCTCTGCTACCCACCTCCCGATGCTCTATGGCTTGCCTTCTAACACCTAATGACTTCTTTCCTGCCCAAACCTGGAGACTCACCTTAGTTGTCCTCTGGCCAGAACTCTGCCATCCTGGACGCTGTTAATCAGCCTCCTCTGAGGGGTGGCTCTTGGCCCCTTCTTGCGTGGGGCGACACGCCCTCTCATCTCAGGACCTCAGAAACCTCCAGCGTGTGACTGGGCCTCCACTTGCAGCCCAAGACGGGCGCCCCATCTGGAGACTGAAATATCCGTTCCGCTAATTGGCTCAACCAATCTGTCTGTCCACAGACAGCGCACGCTCAGCGGAGAACTGAGCTCATATTCTTTCTCCTAAGCCTCCTTTCCCCTCATCCCACCGCGACCTCAGGAGTTCAAGCCAGCTGTTCCTGTGTGGATTCCCGCATCCCGTCCACGGTTGGTTTCTGCTGATCTCACTCTGCAGCTCTGCCTTGGATCTGGGGCCTCTTTGTAATTCTTTGCCATTCCTCCCGTGGACTGTTGCCAGAGGCTTTATGAGTCTCTCTGTCCGGTCTGTCCACCTCCAGCTCTTCTGCCTTTTATCCCCTCGTCAGAGTGATGGTCCTAAATGCAGGTCTGACCACGTCTCCTTGCTTACCACCTGTCAGTAGTTTCTCCTGGACTACAGGATAAAGGGCTACTTCCTACACATAGCATTCAGACCCAGAACTTCCCAAGAGGAAAGCCTTTCTGATCCTCCAGCTCTGTTCCCTACCCTTCCCTTTACCCCAGGCTCACAATCCCTGTACACCCCAGGCCGCCTTCTTCCCTGCACATCTCTCCCGGAGCTGTGCTTCTAATCGGCGTGGCTCTCCTTCCACACTGCTCTCCATCCAGCTCCCAGCTCTCTCCCCAGGACTACAAAGTAAAAAAAAAAAAAAAGGAAAAGAAAAAAAACACGCGCACAAACAAACAAACAAAAACCCCCAAGAAACAAAACCCAAACAAATTCTTAAGATGGGGATTTGACTTCTTGCCTTGGCAATACTCTCAACCAGAAAACCCCTGATTTCTCTCCGGCTTTGTGCTCTCAACCTCCAGAAGGCTTGGCTTCCCATGTTCTGGCCCCATAATGCCCTGTACATTGCTTTTTCCTTTTCTGTGCCACATGGCACTGCCTCTCTCTCCTTCTCCCTCTTTCTCTTTCTCCGCAGCTGGAATGTAGCCCCCGGAGAGCGGCTGTCCCATCTGTGTACCCCTGCCACCTAACATCTGCTCAATAAATGTCAGGAGAACACAACGTTCCCATAGTTTCCGACGGCAGTGAAAGATGGTATAAACGTGTTTACACACTTGGGCGCCTGGGTGGCTCAGTTGATTGGGCGGCCGCCTACGGCTCAGGTCATGATCTCGCGGTCTGTGAGTTCGAGCCCCGCATCAGGCTCGGTGCTGACAGCTCGGAGCCTGGAACCTGCTTCCGATTCTGTGCCTCCCTCTCTCTCTGCCCCTTTTCTGCTTGGTCTCTGTCTGTCTGTCTGTCTCTCTCTCTCTCTCTCTCTCAAAAATAATAAACATTAAAAAAATTTAATAAAAATGTTTACACAGTCTACAGGGTCGCCACAGTTAATAAGTGCCTCTATGAGAGAGTGATGCGTGGAATTTTCCATCAAATCAGCATCCTTTATCCTCTATTACGTCACATCTCGAATTGAACCCGTCCCTTTTCCCAGTGTGTCTCATGCAAGGATTATAATGCTTAGGGCCGTTACCAAAACGGCACGGGACAGTATATACAAAACACAGGCACCTAACACACAAAGGTGCCCTAAATGTCAATTCATTTCTCCCGGCCTCTGATACCGATATTGAAAGGTAATGTTCCCCCCGTGACGTTATTTTCCCCCTGGTGAAAAATTACTGAGAAGGAAGCTGTCTACGGGATTTGGAAACTGGGGAAAACGGAAATATATGGTTAAGATGGTCATCTGTGCTGCGTTTGCCGTGAATTGAACCAAGAAGAATAGAATACAAAGCAATGCAGATCACCATGATCCCGCCTAAATTCCTGGCGTCGGTGGAGAAGAAGAGCTATTTGAAATACTGCACGCCTAGTAAGGCCTACTCCATCGGGAGGATCCAGGCCTCAGACCTGATGTGTCTGGCTGCATAGACGTCTCCCGAGACTCGCTCCTTTCATGTTGAAGGCGTAAGGGACGGCAAAGCCTCCGAGTAAAATTTAAGTCACATAACAAATGTTTTCTTCCCACAAATCTTGTTTTCCTTGTAGTGAGGAAGCCAGGGCTTTAGCTCGAACCACAAATTGTAACCCAAGGTGGGGAAAATGTCCACGAAGAAAAGTGGAAGATCTCAAATAGGTTGGAACAAAGAGGGGCCGGAAGGGGTGGGGGGTGGGGGGTGGGGGGTGGGGGGGTGGAGATTAATCTTATTAGGATCGTATATCATGAGGGTGTCAGGTGTGAAAGCAAACGAATGGCCTGTGTTTATCTGAGCTAAACCGTGTGGCTCACCCAAACATTCACTTCCCAGAGCGTTTTTTTTACCCGTAATAAATTGGCCGAGTCCTTGTAGGGCGTTGATAATAAAGTACGTTGAGGTGCAGTTAGAGATTTCTTGCCAGGTTTTCAATGCTACCCCCCTCTCCCCCTAGCTTTTTTTCTCTCCTTCTCCCTCTCCCTCTCCTTTTTTATCACAGCTGATTCGCAAAGCCCTTTGGAAAGATGAAGTAGGTAGAAATCAAAATAAATGGATTCTATTAAAACCGGCAATGCATCAACTCCTTGATAAAGTGATTAATAAACAGCTTAGGATGGTGATTGATTAAACTCTTTAATCAAAGTGCTAAACTGACTTAATATGGAGAGTTTCAACATGTTCAAAGGGTACATTTCCCCTGCCTAGGGTTCACAGTTGTTTATGTAACTTTTCTGAAGTGTATCCCTTAGGTGTGACCTCCAGAGAGCCGGGGCTCTGGAATGTGTAAGGATTATAGAGTATCACCGACTGCATTAGCTGCTGAAATGTGTTCGTGAATTATAGGACCTTTCCAGCGGGCAACAAGTCATTTTTCAGAATTTTGGACCCTTTCCTCAAGCAGGCTCTTTGCGCACATCATTTCATCACTCTTCAGACCCTTGATGTGTCCAGCAAGGTGGTGCAAGTTTTAAAAGGCCCTGTCACCCGCCTTTCATTCTCTCTGCTCAGCGCCGACGGCTCTATTGCGCAAAAGCAAGATTCGGGTGGTGAGGGAGGAGGCTGAGGTCTCCCCTGAAAGTAGTTTTGTGTTCATTAGAGACGGGCATATTTCACCCAATGCGTGGAACTCTCGGAATCGGGCAGCCTTTGTGATACAATTAATCATCTGCTCACCCACTTACCAGGCCATTTTGGCTCCTGAGAGTTTGTGAGGCTGAAATTGACTTTTTTCGAAACATGGTCCTGGAAGGCTAAACGCAAACGTTTTAAGAGTGGAGCTTGGGGAGAAGGCGGGGAGGGGAGAACTCTGACCGTGTGTTCATGGGAGAGCACGCGTGATCCCCGTTGCGTCTGTGTTGATGGGGCCAATTCAACGAATTGATTTCCTTCAGAACACAGTTCCCTGTGCAATGCACTGTGCCGGGCATGGCGTGGGTAACAGAACCAAAAGTAACACCGCTCCAATGTGAGGATATTAGTACATAACGAAGGAGATTACACAAAATGGAAAAAGTGTTTTCTGGAATAATTTAGAAAGACAGATCCTGCTATGAAGCTTGAATGAAGGCAAAGAAGGTAGGGGGCATTGGGAATGCTTCCAAGATACCATTGCAGATGAATTGGCTTTGAAAGGTGAATAGAATTCACATGGGAAGCTAGAAGCCTGGGAGTGTAACTCTTAGGAGGTGCCATGATCATTACTCAGAGGCGGGTGTGCATTTCTAGGGGTCACTAAGGAGCCCGGATTGCCTAGAGTGCAGCGTTCATGAAAAGAAAACGCGGGACATCAGCGGGGAGGGGTAGGTGACATCGTTTTACAAAAAGTGTCTTGAAGCATCACTCTCTCTCCCCCCTGCATTTTGGGGTAAGCATCTAGCCCGTCTCTTTGACGACGCATCTCTGGTTGACCACGTTTTCTCTTCCTTCCCTACGTAGATCAAGCTCACCCTCCTGCCAGGAGCGACAATCCCCAGTCTCACCCTGTTGTGCATCCTGTTCAAAGTTCAAGATAAACCTGTGGTACGCAGCCCTCTCTGTCAAGTCTGGAAAAGACTCCCATGGTCCAGAGACATAGGCATTAAAAAGAAATGTGACCTGCTCCCTTCCCCCATGCATCCGTTATAAAATACAGAGCAGAGAAAGGATGGTTAGAAACCACTAGTCTAGAGCACCTCTGAAATCCCACTGGGAAGACATTGGGAGAACCCCCTACCCCGGGGCAGGGGGCTTCCTTGCCTCTGCCTGACCCTGCTGTCTGTGAGGCACTCCCTTATGTACTGACCTCTGTGGTCCTGATCTGCCCTATGAGAATTTTCTCCTGGTCTGTTCTCGTCGGCCATATCTGAAACCGGTTTTTCCTAAGCCAGGCTTGGGGTTTCCTTGGTGAGACATTTCCTGCAAAAACTTAGTAGGTGCTGATGCATGTGTTCCGTGCATCGGCAACCACATCTGACGTTCCTTCTAAATTGCGCCTCTCGAGTGTTTTCTTTCTTGACACTAGATTTCAAATGTCTTTCTTAATTTACTGGTGGTTGCCCTGATTGGGAAGAACACACTCTTCATCAGATATGTCCTTCATGGCTGAGACACTGTCACCTGGGAAATCTCACTGGGACCCCGTCCCTGTCAGCCTTTCTTAATCCCAGAATTTAGACTTCAGGGTCTGGAAACAATTGGCCTTCCTGACCCCACAAGTCGCCTTATATTTGGATTCTACCCCTCTTCACTTACGCTTGCAAAGCATCAACACTTTCCAGAATTCACATTTTCCATCAACTACCTTGCCAAATGTGGCCATACCAAGCAGCAAAGAGCATTAACATTGTGTTTTCTGGCTTCTTCCGTTAGCGTCGTAAACTCAGTAAAAACGTGATCTGCCTTTCAAGTTACAGAGCCTAAAGTTTCACACCTAACGTGGATTTCTAGCCATCTAGCCAGTTATATCCCTTACTGTTTAACCAATGAAATAATTTTTTTTTTAACATTTTTATTTTTGAGAGAGAGAGAGAGAGTGAGCGAGCATGAGCAGGGGAGGGGCAGAGAGAGAGGGAGACAGAATCTGAGGCAGGCTCCAGCCTCCGAGCCGTCAGCACAGAGCCTGACACGGGGCTTGAACTCACAGACCGTGAGATCATGACCTGAGCTGAAGTCAGACGTTTAACCGACTGAGCCACCCAGGCGCCCCTAACCAATGAAATAAAATTGATTTTTTTTTTTTAATTTGGAAGCTCTGTAGTTCAAAGTACCATGTACCAAAAAATATATTTTTGAAGGCTCCATAGACTAATATACAGTAAATGATGATTGCTTTCTCATATCAGAGTCCAATGTTGTTGGTGGAGAGGGGAAAAAATCTTCCTCATGTAAGTTATTTGGAAACCCAAATCTCTTTCATCTTGTAATTCTGCCATTGTTAACTCGTGGCTTCCAAGAACCCCATGGAAGAGGGAAATTCATGATCGGGGATCTCAGGTAAGTGAAATCAGGCCTGGAAGTGATGCACATCACTTCGGCTCTCATTTCATTGGCCGGAACTCTGGCATCGTCTCCACGTAACCCCAGGGGAGCCTGAAATATATAGTTCAACCTGTTGCCCAGGAAAGAGAAATGAGCTTCCTAGTCAGTCTTTGCCACGCATAGGATTAACCAAATCACTGATTTCCTTTAAACCGACTGTAATGGCCACTAGAAGTAAAAATTCCATATTGTTTCCCTTTTATAAGGTACCAAATCACTTGCTTTTTTCCTTTAAACTAAATTAACTCAGTCATTGTTTCATTAGCTCAGGGACTCACCAAGCTTGCACCAGTGACATTGTTGGGCTAAGAGCTGAAGATTTCTTTTTAATTTGTTTGTTTGTTTTTTTTTTTTTTTGAGAGAGATCTAGAGACAGAGCGTAAGTGGAGGGAGGAACAGAGAGAGAGGGAAACACAGAATCCGAAGCAAGCATCAGGCTCTCAGCCATCAGCACAGAGTCCGACACGGGGCTTGAACCCATGAACCGTGAGATCATGACCTGAGTCAAAGTTAGACAATCAACTGACTGAGCCACCGAGGTGCCCCAAGAGTTGAAAAATTTTCATTGTTGACCACTACTCTAATTTTGCAGTTGGGTAGTATTTTTTTTTTTTTTAATTTGAAATGCTGGTTTGCAGAAGATGAAAATCTCATTGTTACAGGTACTAAATATTCTCTCATTATTCACGTATTTATTCACTCTCTCATTTAAGATACGTTTGTCAAGTCCTTAACTGTACAAGGCTTTGTGCTCAATGTATATGCTATTGCATAATATAATATTCTCATTTCTATTTTTCGATTTGAGTTACTCAGTCTACAGATGTTTATTGAGAACTAGGCTGTGCTGGGGACTGGGGAAGCAAAGATAAATGTCACATTCCAGTCCTAGCTTAGGCAGGCGGCTGGCAGGTAAGCCAGGGTTCTCAATGGCACACAAGTGCTGTGACAGGGCCATATCTTGGGGGCAGAGCTTAGAAAGGGTGTGGACGCATCCTCAAGTTGGAAGCTGGTGACAAGCAAGCAGTTTTAACAGGCAAATCGGTGTTCACTGAGGAAAGAAAGCGAGGAAAAGAATTTCGGACAGAGGGACCTACATGTGAGGGCACTGGACTGAAGCAGAGACTGGCTAGGAGCAGCAGGTGAGTGAGGCACCAAGAGTCCCCCAAAAGATGTCCAAAATATGAGGCTGCCAACGGGCATGAAAACCGAGTCATGAAGAACCACAGGTGTCTCCTTCAGGCACTCAGACTTGAGTCTGAAGGGAAGGGGGTTTTGACACATTTAATTTTTTTTAATTTTTTAAAATTTTTTTTAACGTTTTTATTTCTTTTTGAGACAGAGAGAGACAGAGCATGAACGGGGGAGGGTCAGAGAGAGGGAGACACAGAATCCGAAACAGGCTCCAGGCTCTGAGCTGTCAGCACAGAGCCCGACGCGGGGCTCGAACCCACGGACCGCGAGATCATGACCTGAGCCGAAGTCGGACGCTTAACAGACTGAGCCACCCAGGCGCCCCTGACACATTTTAAATATGCAAGTGATGAGGTCAGAATTCTATTATAGGCAACTTTGCTTCGGAAACGATATTAACAAGGATACCAAAGTAGCAGACATTTACGGAGAGCTCGCTCTGTGTCCGGCACTGTTATGGCTCATTTGGGTTGCGTAAGGGATACCTGCTGCACAGTAACTTTGGGAGGATAGCGACTCTCTTGTATTTGTTTTACAGTTGTGGGACTGAAGCCCAAAGAGGTTTCATAATTCAACCAAGGTCACACAGCTCACAAGCACTGGAGGTAGTAACGGTAATGATGCATATAAGAATAGCAGCAAGTAATTATGACAGCTCTCAGTTATGGATCTCTCTCTCTCTCTCTCTCTCTCTCATATATACATATATATATCATGTACGTATATATATCATATATATGATATATATGGGATATATATGTTTGTATAATGTATATATCAAATATATGTATAATATATATTATACATACATATACACATCATATGTATATTATATATATCGTATATATGTATGTATAATATATATATTATATTGCATATTATAATTAGTATAGTATAATATATATTATAATTAGTATAGTGTAATATATATATTATAATTAGTATAGTATAATATATTACAATATATTATAGTAATATATTATATACTTATATATATATACTATATACATATATATAGCATATATATAGTATTAGTATATATACTATATCTATATATATATACTATATCTATATATATATTAGTCCCCTTCCCCCAAAGATTTCCTAAATGGTACAGAAGGGATTCCCTCTCCAGCCTGAGTCCCTGCAAAGCTGTCACACACATCCGTCTCCTCTGTGACCCCAACACTGCATGACGGAAGACTATGTGAGGGACTAAAGTTTAAGAGAACCTCCCCCTTCAAGTCCACCTGGATGGCCACCCACTAGCCTAAACTCAACTATTGGGCTTCTCTGGCCCTCCTTCTGTGTTTTTCTGTAAGTCAAGGTTGCTAAGCCAAATTGTTTGCAAGGTCCTTCTACTTGTACACTATTCCGTGCTCTCTCGACGGGAGCTCTAGCGTAGGAGAGGGAAAGCTGGTGCTCAGTGTGTGGATATGGCCAGGGAGGAAAGGCAAAGACCCGGGGGAAATGCCAGCGGCCATCTTACCCTCACGCCTTCGGCAGCCTTAGGCCGTGATGGTTGGAGCCAGGAGCTGAAAGCAAGGCCCCTCCTCTCCTTTCTGAGCCTTCTCTTCTCCGTCACTCTCACCTTACAGGTCCTGGAGGATCGGTGCCTTTAAAGGCTCTTGTCACCCAGGCCCAGGGGCTGCACAGCTGGGTCACTCATTTTCCAACAATAAAACCTCTTCCAACCGGCTTGCCACGGGTGCAGCACAGTTACAGGGGCCTCCAAGTGGCAGTTCCAGAAATATTAATTATGGCTGAACAAGGCTGCTGAGCAGCCCAATTCCAGGCTCCCTGGGTGAGGGCTCTGTGGCCCAGCTGTGAGAGCCATTTTCAGGCGACTATCAGTTGTAACAGGATGCCCATCCAGCTGAACTGCAGTGGATCCAAAAATGCTAATTAAGCACGGGACACGGCTGCAAAGCAGCATCTTGCAGCCTCTCTAGAAACTAACAGCAGAAGGCTCCAGGAACTGGAATGGAGCTTCTGTTGCAATGTTTTTTTTTTTTTTTTTTTTTTTTTTTTTTTTTTTTTATCTCACATTTGGCATTCAGAGTAAGTAAAGCACTTCGGATGCCTTCCTTCCTTCCTTCCTTCCTTCCTTCCTTCCTTCCTTCCTTTTCTTCCTCCTCCATTTCGCCCTCCAATCCTCCCTCTAGTCTGCCTTTCTCCTTACTTCTTTTCTTTCATTTTGTTTCAAGCCATCTGGGAAAGATGGCGCTCTGGCGGTATATATGGAGAGTGTCAGACGTTCTTTCAGATTTCTTGGGAAAAGTTGGAGGCACGATGAGGCTTCTGTCAAAATCCACCAGAGGCAGTGTTCTGCAGATCCGGGATCAAATTCGCTTTCTGAAGTTGGTCACTCTTGGATCTAGTGTCATCTTTGAACACGAAACCGACCATGCCGGCTTAAGCAGAGGGAAATAGATTGCAGAATTTCTCTAAGCAATCTTTGAGTAGATAATAGTTCCATTTTTGGCCCCATGAGGACTGCAGTGTGGTGCACTGGGCCCCTCGATGCTCTCCTGAGGTGCTGCAGCACCTTTTGGGCCTACGTTCCCCAGTCTCTGCTCCATTCTCTTGTTTCTCTATATAGACAGGCCCATCCGCTCCCCCTAAGAGTGGTTGGCATGGAGCTTTGGGTGACCACATCTTTTCTTCCCATCCAAGCACCCCTTCTGTCCAGGCTGGTTTAGTGGTTAAGAGCCTAGGCTCTAGAGGCAAGCCACCTGTGTTTCAGACTTCCTTCTGTCACTTAGCAGCTGTGTGACCTTGAGTGAAGTTCCTTAACTTCTATAAGCCTCGCTTTGCTTCCTTGTAAAAGGGGGATGTTAATAGTACCTAATTCCTAGGTTTGAATGAGATAATTTCTATAAAGACCTGGCGTGCAGCAAGTGATATTCAAAGGTTGGCCATTGGTGGCAAGTGCTCACTTGTATTCAACTCACGTAGGCTCTGTGTGCTTAGCTTCACCTCTTGATGGAGCAAAGGTGATTGGTTCACTTGGCCTAGGGATTGGTTCTTCCTTGGGTCACTTGTGCACAAGGTCCCTTTGGGAAATCAGGGAAGTGCGTAGGACATGTTCTCCGAGAAGATGGTAGGGGTCGGGGCATTGATTGACAATTGACGTCAATATTATTGTTTTTCGTTTTTCCTACCTTTTTTGACTTCATGATCCCTTGACTCGTTTACTTGAGCCAGTATATTCTGAGGAAGGGCAGGAACATAAAAGATTCCAAAAAAGGTGAGGAAACCAAGGTTCTGTTTCACTGTTAGTCACTGATACAGTTACACCACTTGTTTAAATATTGTGTTAGATTTTTTTTGTTGGTTCAATACACTTACTTCCTGAGTAAATGATTTTTCTCGCCTCTGCCATCCCGGGACACCCCACACCCAGGACCCCCAGAACCTGTCATAATCTAAAACCAAAGGAGTCACATTTTACAGAGTAGGACAGGTTTGCAAGACGGTTCCCCAAAGTTATGGCCAGCATCCTATCCTCTGCTATAGCTTTCATTCTCCTTCCTTCTATTCCCTACTCATCCAATGGTTCTCATTGTCCTCGCACTATTGGTGGTGGGGAAAATCACTTGATAGAAGAAGAGGAAGAGGTCCATATAGTGTTTTCGATGACCAGACCTGGGGTGTTGTAGTGGCAGAGGGACGATGGCTTGTGAAGTACTCGTGCCCAGTTCTAGGTTCTTGAGTTGTCACCTCTTATGTGTGCAAGTGTTTATTTCCTGTCTACCTAGAAACAGTGGCTGTCATTGACCTTTAACATTTTTTTCTGGCCATCTGGTGGGCAGATATATGGCATCTCACTGCTTCCAGTTGCAATTAGCATTTTTTGAAAATGTAAGTTATAATCCAGTTTTTTTCTACACATTTTCTGTTAATATCTCATACTCACTTTCCTTTAGAGTTGTGCCAAAGAGTTGATGAGGGCAGAAGAAAACATTGCAACAGTTAGTCAATAGGGTGGAGGAGGTTGGGCTTTGGAAAAACTATAGAAGGAAAAGGGGGGCGCCTGGGTGGCTCAGTCGGTTGAGCGTCCGACTTGGGCTCAGGTCACGATCTTGCGGTCCGTGAGTTCGAGCCCCGCGTCAGGCTCTGGGCTGACAGCTCAGAGCCTGGAGCCTGCTTCCGGTTCTGTGTCTCCCTCTCTCTCTGTCCCTCCCCCGTTCATGCTCTGTCTCTCTCTGTCTCAAAAATAAATAAACGTTAAAAAAAAAAGAAAGAAAAGAAAAGGGAGAAAACGGAAGGAAAACTGTGTTAGGACCCTTCTAAAGTAACTCAGAAAAAAAAAAAATTGTTGCTGTTGGAGAACCAAGATTGCCTATAACTATGTAAATGTAGGATCTGGGAAGCTTAAACAAATAGAAGTCAACCTGTCCCATATTAAGACCAGAGTTAGATGGTGGCCTTGGTGTTGTTTCAGTGGCTAAATGATATCAAGCCCAGCATAACTGCAGTGCCATTGGCCTTCTGCTCTTGCTTATTGCCTCACGACCACAAGTTTGTTGCTGCAAGTCCAGCCATCACATCTTCATTCTAGCAGGAGAAAGGACAAAGAGAAGCCTATAGATAGAATACAGGGAATTTCCTAGGATTCAAAAGATTGTGTCCTCCAGCTATGCCTGGTAGAAAGGTTGCTAGGGAAAGTGAGTGCTGGGTCAGCGTAGGATTCATAGGGAAGAAAAATGGACACCTCTAAGACAAACAAGTTTTCTAGCATCGGAAATCGGGTGCATTTGGTCATTTAAGGAAATGTAAGCGGAGAAATAGGTTGAGGTATTTCAAGGCCTCCACATGGGAGGCAGATAAAAGTCTGAGATAGAGATAGAGATAGAGATAGAGATAGAGATAGAGATAGAGATATAAATCTGAGTTTGGGGGAGAGATTGAGATTGAAATAATAGAAATGGGAGTCATTAGGTTGGAGATCGGAGAGTAGGGTGAAGAGAAAGGGCAGGGGGTCAAGGACAACACGTGAAGGAAGTTTTGGACACTGTTTCATACCTCTCAAGTTTCTTGAATTAAATTCTCGGAATTGGATACCAGATTTGAAACTGTACCACTACATTTTTTTCCCCCAGCGTCGCATTGCTTTTCACAGCTTATTAATTTGCAAATAATAGACTCAGGCACTTTTGCACCGAGGATAAAACTTTCAGAGCTTATGAAGCAGCTCTTAGATCAACAGAAGGCTCCACTCTCTAGAACTATTTTTTTTTTCTCTCTCTCTCTCTCTCACCAGCTCTTCCCTGGTAACTATTCTGATTATGCATTTAAATAAAAGGATAATAAAAAAGAATTCCCTGACACATTTAACTGCCTTGAGGGATAAGAATATGCAGCAGTAAGTGATATGTAAAGTGTCTGTTCCTGTGTGGCCACATGTGTGAAGGTATATTCGGTCGCCCTCTGCCAAGCCTTTGTACTGGGCTTCAAAGTCCTAATGCGGGAGCTCAAAGGCCTGGGGGAGTGGTGGCATCTTCCTCCTTTTGACTGAAACTCGAGTGTGAAAGTACTTTGATAGTTGAGTTGGTGTTTCAAAATGTTGGTTCTGGTAATGCGGTCTTCTGAATGGGTTTTCCATTTCATAATCTCATATTCAGAATGTAAATGGAAAACTCTATTTGCATGAATATTAAAATGGGAGACTTGCTTTTGCTGAGTCCTGGATGCTGTGGAGGAGAGGTTGAGATTGTCAGCTACGATGGGACCTTAATAATATAAATAGCTTACGGTATTGAGTGTCTACTTTTGGGCTAAGCACTTTATATGAATGACTTCCGGAAGCCCCACCCCCCACCCCCCACCTCCCTCCCCCGGCCAGGTACCCTACGTAGCAGATATTCTTATAATGCCCATTTAACATGTGAGGAGACTGACTCATAGATACATTACCTGTTGTATGATGCGTGTGAAACCAGTGGTAAATAACTGTCTACTTTGATTTGATAGGTAGGTGTTGACAGAGAGCTTCCAAAGATCATAATGAGAGAAATGAGATGTCGCTGACAGGATGGGTAAACGGCAGCTTGACACGGACACCAAGACCCATCAGCTGGGTAGCAATGGCCTAGGTTGCATTTCTGGAATCTCTTTGGGCCATGGTTGGCTCCAGCTTTCTATGAGGAAACGCTGATAAAAAGATTTGGGGTTGAGGGTTGGAAGTGGAAAAAAGTCATTGTAAATTCCGAAGATTTTGTGGGTTTTTTTTTACGTAATTTCTAACATTTCCAGTTTTGTCACCGAGTTCCAGTGGGGGCAAGCGATAATTATTGAAAACGAACAAAGCTCCGCGTACGTGGCGCAATTCAAAAATTGTTGCATAGAGCTTGTGGAACTTCTCAGCAAATCTACAGTAATTATATTTTAAGGGGTGTTTGTAAACGCTCGCGATTACCTACACAAAGACAAATAAAAGACACATGAGCTATTTTGTGGTAGAAAAACAGGTGTGCCATTGCAATAAGGAATCTACCTGGAAAGTGCTTTAACATCCTTGGAGGAATTCTCTGCACAGAGGTTTCTGCTTCAACTCAAGGCAATGGTTTAGCTTTGGCATTTTGTGCAATTTTCCTAAACAAATAGAATTTCCAGAATGGATTTACAGTTTTGGTTTCCCCTAGGGTAAGTTAGAGGGGATCAAGGTCTAGAGTGGAAGGTGGCACAGGAGTGAAGGAGAGCGGAAAAGCGTGAGGAGGCAGAGGCGGATAAATGGGTCTAAAGTAGGACCAACAAGGAAGGTGTCATCCATTCTACCTGACGACATGGCGGAATGCAGATTTCCCATACTGCTCTCTGGCCTTGGTCTGAAACACCCTGGATGAAATTGCCTTCTGTTTGCTTTCCCTGTAAGATTCCTTTCATCTTCAGAGCTCTAGCGACACATTTCAAGTGCTGGCTAATCAGGTTTCTAATCATGTCAGCAAACTCCCTTAAATCTTGTTTAAAATGAGGGGGTCCAGGCTAATGGAGTGAATGAGCGAAAGCTGATTGAAGCTAACACTCTCTGTTCTTGCATTCTTTTTACTGGTGTTCAATAATCATCGACAACTCACAAAGCCAAACTTCACTTTGTATTTTAACTACCTCAGGCACATCTTTCCTATCCTTGGGGAAGATGATACGGGACGATTCCTCACTAGAATGTGTGGGGAGGAAACTGGATGCAGAAATTGCCAATAGGCAGGAATTGCCAACATTCATGCAGCATCATTCATCCATAGAATAACTACTTATGTGCCAAGCCCCGGGCTGACCACTGGGAATGTACTTAGGACCAAAATGAACTTTGCTTTTCCCTCATGAAGTTAGTACTTGTCTTTCATAATTTCTCAACTGTTTTGGGTTTGCTTGAGGCAAACTCAAATTGCATTTTGTCCTCACAACACTTAGAATGTTTCCCAAGACGATACAGCCCATCCTTTACATCCCATGAGAGAAACATGGAGCTTTCAACAGCTTGTTGACAACCAGGCACCATCAAGGATGCTTCTACAACATCTGCTGTTCACCATAAGTAGATTAAAACCTATCTGCCACAAGTTTTTGGCAGAGAAAAAAAAAAGAAGACGAATTAAAAGGGAGGAAAGAAAAACATCAGCCTTATGACTTCTTGGTTTCACCTGGAGTTGAAGTCCTTGTGGGTTGGCCTTTCCCACATGGAACAAGGTGGGTCCTATGCCCCACCAACATTAATGCTTTTTTTGTGTTCTGTTAATTCACTGACTTACAATACAGAGGAATTAAGGGGACAACATAGATCTAGATTCTACTTCTAAAACTCACTTGTCGTGTCCTCAGAGAAGTTGTTTTGGGACACACTTTTCCTCCTCTGGAAAATAAGAGATTTGAATTAGATGACTTAACTCTGGGAGTCATGGATGTCTTTGGGAATCTATTGAAAGATACTGATCCCCTACTCAGGAAAATGAACAAGGTAAACACACACACACACACACACACACACACACTCACACACACAACTTTGCACACAACTGTAGGAACTCATGGAGTTCTAAACCCATTCATAGGAAACCTGCTTAGAGGTTCTTTGACGTCCAGTGTCGCCTGGGGTATTCACTATTTTTGCATACAAAATTGCTTTCCCATCTTTTCCAGATTTCAAATTGATTCTCAGATGATGAAAATGTGGTTCCCTAGGTGACAGTAAAAACGATTTAATGTAATTAGAAATACTTTCGCCCAGAGGAAACCTGCAATATTTTGATCAATAAAATGATTTGGATAAAATCATCCATCAAAGATTTTTAATAAAAATCATCAAAGTAAATTGTATTATCTGACCAAAAGCAACACTGGTGAGAAAGGTGTTGGTTGTGTTGCAGATGTTCATATGTTCTTATGAAGAAGAAGTCATATTAGGCACACCTGGGTGTCTCAGTCAGTTAAGCATCTGACTCATGATTCTGGCTCAGGTTATGATCTCATAGTTGTAGGATCAAGCCTTGCATCAGGCTCCATGCTAGGCATGGAGCCTGCTTAGGATTCTCTCTCTCTCCCTCTCTTTCTCTGACCCTCCCCTGCTCTTGTACTCTCTCTCTCAAAAAAAGAAAAAGAAGAAATCATGTTATCATAGATCACAAAGAGAACAAGTTCATGAAAGGTGTAAAGAGGTATAGAGAGATGTGCATTTGGGATGGAGAAAGAGTGGACCTTTCTCAGAAGAAGGAGGGGAGAGAGGTGCCTGGGTGGCTCAGTCGGTTAAGCATCCAACTCTTAATTTCAGCTCAAGTCATGGTCTCGTGGTTCTTGAGTTCAAGCCCCACATTGGGCTCTGTGCTGACAGCATGGAGCCTGCTTGGTATTCTCTCTCTCTCTCCTGCTCTCTCTGTCTCTCTCTCTTTCTCCCCCCCCCCCCAAATAAATAAATAAACTTTAAAAACAAGAAGAGGAAGGAGAGAAGAGGCTGAACAAGGCAGATGCCATGTATTGGATGATATTAAAACTATCTTTAGAAGTGTGTTAATTAAATACTAGACCTTTGGGACAGCGAGGAGAATAAAAGTACTCCATGCTAAAATAATTTGGGAAATGTTGCAAATGTATTATATACTTGTAGAACACATTTACGATGAGCAAACTAAAGACTGGAAGTCACTGAAGGAGAAAAATCTACTCATTTTGCTCTCTCTCTGCCCCCTCCTGCCACTCTATCTGTCTCTTTCTCAAGATAAATAAAATAAACTTTTTTTTAAAAAAAATGCTTGCTCGAGACCAACAGCACTGTTGTGGGAGAGCCCAAAGTGAACCCAATCTAACTCTTGCTTTGCATTGGACTGGGGAGTTCTGAGGATGGTGATTGTGAATTTATCTCGTTCACCCTGGAGCCCTCTGCTTGCAATGGGATGCCACTCTAACCTCAGCGTATAGCATGCACTTTATCTCCTTGAAGGAAAGCTAATGCTAACAATTGCCATGAGGCCAACTCGTAGGTGAAGAAATTGGTCCTTAGGGATGAGCCTGAAAACATGCTGATTCTAGAAATGTTGCGCAGCATTTCGACATATGCTAAATCAGTGAGGCAAATAGGCTCAAGGAGACATCTCGCTAATAGATTAGGTACCTTCAGAACATTGATACCTTAAGTATTTCAGAGAAAATGAAGAAGCCGCATCATCTGCTGGGAAAGGAACATTGGAGTCAAGTTTGCGTTCGTCCTCTTTGTAGATTTTTGGAGGTTGTGGAGCTAGACATCCACAAGACCTCCACAATCTCACGAGGGATTTGACCCATGGCGTAGGTGGGAGCTAACAGACTTTTGGTTCCAATGAGCCATCTTCTGTGCTGGAGTCTGGAGTTGGTGTGAAGGGTTTTAGCTTTTTCTTCTTCTCTGACACTAGATGGGACCCTGCACAGCAGCAGAAGGAGAGAGCAAGACGTGTTTTGACAATTTAGACACAAACATGCAATTCATCTAAGTTCTTAGGGATGATACCTGGGATGAAAGGATGCTGTGTTGAATCCTCGACTTGGGCTTTTTACAAGGCCTCAGATAAGAACGTGCATTGCACAACCCTAAGGGTGCCATTTATAATCCATTTGCTCTACAAGGTGGCCCTGGTACTGACATGTTCACAGCACCATTCCAGAATGGAACGGGACAAAGGAAAGGGGAATCATCTCCCTCCTCTTCGCATGGCTCTTATCTGGTCACAGAAAGGACTGGGTAGCCGTTGCCAAGTAACTTCCAAAATTCTGCAACATCGCAAATGATTTTGAAAGCCTTCTTGGGGTGAGGTGAGCGGGGGAGAACCAACATTTCATTGCTTACTGTCCTTTTGTATTTTTGATTATATGGCGTAATGGGATGGGAAAAATCTCAGCCTCAATAGCACGACACGTGTTTAGATCATTATATGTTACAAATGTCCCCACTGGAAACCACAACATTGGGGGGCAAAAAAAAAGAGCCTCTCCGGGAGAACTTGGATATTAATTATGTTTTAGATAAAACCTGTACGTTTAGGAAAGAAAGCGTCAGAAAATCGGAGAGCTCCAATCTCCGTTGGCAAAGTTTTACACAGTACACACTCTATTTGAGAAGCTGTTGCTCAGAGGAAAACCAGAACTCTTTGAGAAACATTTAAAAGACAACTCGATTCGAGTCCGCTTCGGTCCTTTTTCCCAGATTGATACATGTGGCCTCCTACATTTAAAATGAAAAGTACTCAGACAATCCTAATCACATTGTCAGGCAGCCCGTCATCTGCTGAAAGGGGCTCCTTCACCTTTAAGGATGCATGTACAATAGTGATATGTAAGCAGCTCAAAGACTCAATACCCCTTTTTTCTGCAAAGCAAGGCTGGGTTAGGAAAAAATCAATATGTTGGAAGTAAAGGTCAGACTAGGAAAAGTGACATGAAACAGAACTAAGGGAACAATATCCTTCACGAGGACTGTTTGAAGTTTCCTTTACCCTTGTGCTAGCTTCAGTGCAAATGTATTTTATCCTGCAACAGAAGGCTGTATTCTTGAGGAAAAGTCATATTTTAAATATTTATCTAGTTGACAGCATCCTTATTGCATATTATCTTTGTCCTATTGACTCATCCTCAGAAAGAATCAGCTATACTTGAAAATGCACCTCGCACGTGAACGGGGCTTCCCAGATTTTTTTTTCCCCCTCGCAGGCAATGGGATTCGAACACACATATGCATTTGCCTACCGTTTTGAACAGTTCTCAATTTACTTTTTCAAGTGGGCCAGATGTACGACTATAGTCCTTAAAAGGGTCAAGACCATCTCCTTATTTCCCCACTCTCTATACTTATTGCTTGGGTATAGCTTTAAAGTAGCCCATGAACCCTTTTCACTCTGGCAACACATTTACCCACAATTAACAATCAAGCCGCCTTCCCTTCATTCAGGCATCCATTCTCCCTGGCCTCATTTTCCCTGCCTCTCTCTTGATCTACCATTGTGCCGAGGGCTGTTTGTGCCATCTCAATCTGCCCCCCTCACCAGCCGCACAAGGATTGTGGGGGGAAGAAAGCGTCCAGCATTCAGATGCTGAATAGCAAATTGCTCTTGAGTGTCCTTGCTTCCCCCGGCTCCCCCCCTTCCAAGGGAAGGACACAGGGGGCGCTGAAAGCAACCATACATTTTGTTCAGGGCTCTTGAAAACAAGCGTTTCACACCTGAAGCCTTTCACAGCAGCCCAGAAGCACCCCTTCAAACCACTTAATTGCCAATTGCTTCAGAGCTCCTTGTAAAAGTCCATTATGTCAGCCAGCTCCATGGCGGAGACAAAGTATGCGAAATGAGAGTCCTCCTTTTTCCAGAGCCCATGCGGCATTAAACATCCCCAGATCACTGGTTTTCTTGTTGTTAACAGGCCGTGATTGGCTCCCCTTGGAAGCATGCACAGAAACCTTGTAGCATTATTTGAAAATGAGAGGCACAATTTTCCTTGCGTTCTTTTTCGACATAAGATAAAAATAAAGAGGTACCAGACCTACCCAAGAAAAAGGATCTTCACGTAGTCATGTGTAACGCTGGGAGATGGGCCGTGGTGGGGGACACGGATGGGACAGGATGAGAAACACCTAGACTTGTGCACCTGTCAAAACTGAGTAGCCCTCTGGTTTGGGTTCGGGTTTTTCCTTAGGCTGAAAAAAAAAATTACAGTGTGTGCAAATTCTCAAAGTTAAGAGGCTCTATCCTTGAAGTCCAAAGAAACTCACAAGGAGATATTCCGCAAGAAAAGAATGCTCACCTTGAATACAATGGAGGTGAATGCTTATTCACCGGAGAGCTGTTGCAAAGGTGCAGCTGTGGAAATTGATTTTTCCGATGACTTGGTTCTTTTGGAGGCCTCCCCGTGCCTTCTACCCCAAGCCTTTCCCACAATTAGCAATCGATTTGATGAGGAACCACGCCTGGCAAGCACCTGCGAAATGAATGAAATGTTTCTGGAGAAATACATTTCTCGCTGTCCATACTTCTGACTCTGAGGGGAGGGGGGCTGTCCACGTGAGGGAGACCTATTAATAAAATACGATCCAGTCAGAGAGCCACCGAGGTGATGGTAGAGGCAGGGGGTCGGTTTGTCAGGAGAGTTCAAGGTATGTTCTTTGGAGTAGACATTCCAGGTTCCTGGACTCCTATTGTTCTCCACGCGCTTTCAAAAGCAGGGGCCTGATGCTGGAGGAGGTCTGAGTAACATGGAAACATGTCTTCCAGTGTCCAGGATGGTGTGTGTGTGTGTGTGTGTGTGTGTGTGTGTGTGTGTGTGTTTAAATGCAGTTGTGTTCCTCTGCTTCCAAAAAGGGGGCCATTTAATCTGATCCTTTTGATCTGAGGTTCCTTGTAGAATTCAGCGCTTTCCTTCCTGTAAAGAGCCAAGGGGAGAGTGAAGTTGAAGAGGAGGAGGAAATGGGACTTTATTCTAATAAAACCTGTAAGAGTGGGCTTCTAGGCTGTCTTTCTTATCACATGTGCACTTCCTTTGAATGAATGAACTTCATTCTGCTGAAGGAACCTTCCCCAGATGGCTCCGTTCTTCTGTTGTCTTTACTGGTCCCGAACTCGGCGTTGGGATGGCCCTGAGAATTGTCCCTGCCACCTCTTGTCAAAGAATTTGGTCCAAGCTGGCTTCTGGGACTTCTGAGGCTAACTCACCAGGCTTTCCCCCTTCCTGTCATGACAAGCCTTTAATTGGGCTGGCCGTGGCTGGCATTATGCAGTAAGCATTCCATAATTCAGTCTCCAGGGCTGTAGAACCCAGAGCAACGAAAGATACATTTTTTGAAGCGGGGGATGCATCCTTGTTGTTCTGTCCATATCCAAGGTACTTTAAAAATTAGTTTTAAATCAATCAATTAATTAATTGACAGTGTTATATTAGTTTCAGACGTCCAGTATAGTGATTCGGGAATTCTATGCATTCCTCAGTGCTCATCATGGTCAGTGTACTTAATCCTCTTTATCTAGTTCACCCACTCCGCTACCCTCCTCCCCTCCGGTGACCACCAGTTTGTTCTCTCTATTTAAGTCTGTTGTTCGGGTTGTCTGTCTTTTTCTTCATTTTGTTCCTTAAATTCTACCTATGAGTGAAATCTTGTGGTATTTCTTTCTCTGTCTGACTTATTTCACTTAGCACTGTACTCCCTGGGTCCATCCATGTTGTTGCAAATGGCAAGATCTCATTCTTTCACATGGCTGAGTAATAGTCCATTGTGTATATATACCGCATCTCCTTTGTCCATCCATTATGGATGGACACTTGGATTTCTTCAACAAATAATCTGATTAAAAATTGGTAGAGGGTTCCATAAGCATTCTTCCAAAGAAGACATGAAGATGGCCAACAGACACATGAAGGGATGCTTAACATCAGTCACTATCAGGGAAACGTAAATCGAAACCACGGTGAGATATCACCTTACACCTGTCAGACCGGCTAGAATCCAAGAGACAAAAAATAGCAAGTACTGGCCAAGATGCGGAGAAGAAGGAACTCTTGCGCACTGTTAGTGGGGATGTAGATCGATGAAGCCGTCATGGGAAACAGTATGGAGTTTCCGCAGAATATTAAAAATAGAAATATCGTATGATCTAAGCACTCCACTTTCAGGTATTTACCTAAAGAAAATGCAAACACTAATTCAAAAAGATATATGCACCCTTATGTTTATTGCAGCGTTACCTACACAAGCCAAGATACGGAAGTATATCCAAGGATCTTTAAAGCAGCAAGCTCCTAGACCAGAGCTCCTAGACCTCATTTTCCAAGAAAGATGGCCGCACTGTTGCGTTTGATCAAGGGCCATATCTACAACCTATACAAGGTAAGAGTGATTTTCACCCGAAGTATTTCTTTGCTTTTCTTTCTGTCTGTTCTTCCTTTAGGCTTCCCTTTTTGTTATGATTTGCTTGTTTGGCTTGCTTCGATTCTCCATTACTCACCAGGTCCTTCTGCAGAAAAGTTTCCAAAGGTTACTTTATTCTGTTAACCATCCTTATGTTGTAGGAGGTACGATGTGCTTTGTTAGGTCTTGTGATCATTGCAATGCCAGTACGAATTTCTTCTACACTCAAGTAGTGAGCAGGAGGGAAGCAACACTGGTGACCTCTTGTTGCCCGGTGTCCCCCTCTCCGACCAAAGCCTGTAAAATAGGGGAATGTGGATAATGATACTGAGGTGGAAAGCTAGCCAATGCCGTCTTGTAAAAGACTCCATTTTAGCACAGTAAGCCTCAGGACAATCCCTAAGCGTAGCAAGGTCAAGAGACTGTGGCCAATTCACCAAACCTGGGCTGCTATTTATTTTTGGAAAATACCACAGGAATGTGGCCACACCCATAAGTATATATATATAGTCTCTGGCTGCGTTCACTTTGGAGTTGAAGAGTTGCAACAGAGACCATCTGGCCCCCAAATCCTAAAATACGCACTATCTGGCCTTTTTACAGTGAGTGTTTGCTAACCCTTACAATAAAGAAAAGGCATTGCCAAGATCTCCTTTAATACGTTTCACACAGGAGAATGTGAAACATTTGCTGAAGACTTAATCAGATAGACTTGTGTTGGGAGCCTGATCTGTATGGGCCAGGAGGAAAACACTGAGATAAACCACATAAGCATGGAGGCATGTTTAATTAAATTTTATTTAATTAAGGACTGTTTGCACGTCTGTCTCTCCTGGTAGATTGCGATCCTTGAAGACAAGCACGCCGTCTCGTTTGTAACCTGTGGCCACGGCTAGCAAACAGTTGCCATCAGTATGTGTCGGTCACATGGGCAGTTTTTTGAATGATTGTTCTGTGAAGACCCACCATTTCATAAACCTCTCGGTCTTCAGGCCCAGCTCGTTGGAAATGCAGACCGTGGGGCAGTGAGACGATTCACCCGTGGCTATTTTCGAGACGCGCCCGTCAGATCACTCGAACTCCGGACGTTGCCGAGGGCTTCGTATTTCTGAGTGAACGATTGCGTGCTTTCGAAGTGCCTTTTTTTTTTTTTCCCCTCCCGTTGTCTTCCTTTTGTTCCACTTACTCCAACTTTCTGGCGTTGTTGAAAAGAAGTTGAGGATTTCTCTGAAGGAATGGGTTTCGTATAATTGCTTTCGCAACAAAAACACCTTTTATTATTCCACAAACAATCTATTTCCCAGGATACAGCCTTGCTTCCTCTTACTCAGCATATTCAATAAGGCAGCTGCTTTTTCTGCGGTCCCTTGGCACAGGTGTGCCAAACTCCTTTGCCACTCACCTGGTAACATTTGTTGAGACAAATCGCGGCATATTTCATCAAGCCTTTCCAATACCTCCCCGTGCCAGATTTGAAATCTTGCATTATATGGGACTTCTCTGGCCATTTCCAAAAGGAGACAGTAAAGAAGTTTCCTTTTTCTTGGAAGAACAACCGTTTGTTGGCAGAAAGAGGGTGGCTGAATTAACTCCCCCTGGAAGAATGGAGTTCACACCTCCGGGAAATTTTAAACCAAAGAAGTATAAATCTGCCTAACAATGTCTGATCGTCTTTCTGCAGCCCAGAGAGCCCGCTCACATATGTCTAGGTTACAATATGCTTTCACACACAGTGTCGGGTTTTGTTTTTCTTTGTAAATTTTTTTTTAATTTATTTTTGAGACAGAGAGAGAGAGAGAGACAGAGTGCGAGGAGGGGGAGGGACACAGAGAGAGAGGGAGACGCAGAATCTGAAGCGGGCTCCAGGTTCTGAGCTGTCAGCACAGAGCCCGACGCCAGGCTCGAACTCACGAACCACGAGATCACGACCTGACTCAAAGTCAGACGCTTCACCCACGGAGCCACCCAGGCGCCCTGTGTCAGTTCTGATCAATGCTTGGAGTTTAGCTATTGGAAAGAAGAGGACCTAATAATTCTGAATGTTCATTCTGAGTTCCGCACTCTACATGTGTTATCTAATTTAATACTCACCTATGTGCGTTATTTAATTTACTATTAACGATTGCCCCAATGGAAAGCTGTTATCGTCCAAAATTTATAGATGAGGAAAACTGGAGCACACCGAGGTTAATCACATTTACAGAACTAGAAAGAATAGAATCTGTCAGAAGGATTGATTATATATTCTAGCTAGTTTGCATTTAATAAAATCCAGGTTGGTATTGAACTTCAACGTGTGGTCACTACTTGTGCTTCAACTATTGATGTCATAGACTCCACTCTGTTCTCTGATCACCATGATTATAATAATGCAATAACAACAACAATAATAATAACGGTTAACATCCGTGGACCGCTTACTATGCGCTGATATGTTACGTGGATCAGTTTGTGTGTTTCGCGCAGAACCCTATTAGTATATGATATTATTATATATCCTGTAGATAGGAACACTGAATCTCAGGAATGTCAAATGACTGCTTATGGTTCTGCAGCAAACAAACATCAGAGGAGATATGTAAACATAAACCCTTGGTTGTCGGATGCTGAGTCGATATCCCTTACCCCCATATCCATAGTATGTTCTATATAGGATCCCTGGGTGAGCTTATCATCCACACCCTGGCTTCAGCCGTCCCTCAACAGTCCTGATGACAAGCCATCTATGCCACTCCCTAGGATTGTTCTGCTAAGGACAATCCTATTATCTACACACATGGGTAGGAATCTCTACTCAGGCTCAAGTTTGAGGTTGTAATCGTTTCCCCAAACATCCTTCTTTATTTTATTAAAATGATAAATGGTGGCTTCCATCCAACTGCCTGAGTGTGAAGCCGAGAAAGAGTTCCAGTCATCCTACTCCCCCTGAGGATCTCTGACTGTACCATTAAGCCTCCCTCCTCACTTCTTCTCAAATCCGCCCCTTCCCTTCCTTTTCACTGTCCACAACTTAAGTCACAGATCCTCCATGCTCAGTGCCCGCCATCGTCTTTGACAGGGCTCCTGTCTCCAGCCTGGGGATCAGGAAACCCACGGCCTGTGCTGGAAGTGAAGTGATTTATCTAAAGGTGATTTGGACTACATTCTGTGCTGCTGAAATGTGTCCAGGGGTTCCTATAGTCTTAAGATCTGCCGACCCACTCAGAAGGCACTTCTGATTCGGGTCCTCTTCCATGGAATGATGACCTTCCTACGTCTCCCCCACGCTAGACAGCACACAGTCGATTCTCCATAAGTGGTTGTTGAATAAGTGAGCTCGCTCTTAGTCAAAAGATTCCATCAGAAATGGTTGGGACTTCATATTTAAGGTCTGTAGTAGGAAAAAGATACTGAACTAATTTGGTTTCAAGGGACAAATAGAAAATTTTTGCAAGCCCATTATTTCCCTCCCTCCCTCCCTTCCTTCTTTCCCTTCCTTTCCCTTCCCTTCATTTCCCTCCCCTTCCCTCCCCTTCCTTCCACTTCCCTCCCCTCCCCTCCCCTCCCCACCCTACCCCTCCCCTCCCCTTACTTTCCCTTCCTTTCCTCTCCCTTTCCCTCCCTTTTTCTTTCTTTCTTTCTTTCTTTCTTTCTTTCTTTCTTTCTTTCTTTCTTTCTTTCTTTCTTTCCTTCTTTTCAACAGCTTACATTTCCTGCATACTTGTGGCTGGTTGCTGGAAGATGAAGAGTAGGAACATGGAATACAGAATGAGATAATATATGTGAAAATCTTTTGAAAAGTATAAAGTACCATAGAAATGACAGAGTTGGTGATGATGATGACAGTGCAATCATAGCCTCTTGGTTGCAGGCCCATTATTTTCCAAAACTGTTTAAGTTAGCAATTAAGCTATTAATGTAAATCTTCATGTCATTGCTTATTCTCCACTGAACCATTCTTCTCAAACTTGAGTAAGTGATCACTTACAGAACATTACCCTAAACTCATTGTAAGGCACATGCCTGATTTTGAAGTGAATTATCTTTTTTTTTTAATTATTTCAACCAAAGCCAAGTTGTTTTTGTTGTTGTTTGTTAAAGCAGTTGCATATTACCCTGCTCTGCGGATAGGAGGCTTGCTTATTCACAGGCAGGATTTGGCAGTAAGTGTAGGGAATGGCTTTGGCAGACTTAGCTGAAGGGACTAAAACTTGAGGACTGGCTGCTCCTCGCATAGAAATCCCCGAAGCTGTTCTTAACAGGCCTCACAAATCGAACAGTAAAATGATTTGTTGATGAGAAACAGCTGCCTTAGGGTCTAGTGAAGATTCCATAGGAACTTCTACTTCCCACCCCGCAACCTTGTAAGGATTTCCCCTGCTAATCTTTATCACGGGGAAAACCCATGATTTCATGATGGGCTTTTTGCATACCTTCTCTCCTTGGCAGAACCAATTATATTGTCTTGTTGTTAGAAAGAATAGAGAGGCTATTGAAGATAATTGAGTTAGCCCCTACCCCATTGTTGCTGTAGGGTCTCAAACTTTGGGTCTCTTTAAGAGCGAATATAGAAAATGCGGAAAAAGAGGACCTGTATTCATCGTAAGACTATTGAAACAGTTACAAAAATATATTTAAAGAAATATGACTGTAGTCTGATAATTTTAGAATTTTTTTCTGGTTTGCATAGGAAAGAGATTTTTTAAGTATAGTCGACAGGCGATGTTATATTACTTTCCAGCGTGCGATGTGGTAATTGGACAATTCGGTACATTACGCAATGCCCACCATGACGAGTGTGGTTACCATCTGCCACCATACAAAGTTGTTACAATATTATCGGCTATATTCTCTACGCTGTACTTTTCATCCCCGTGACTTACTTTTTGAATGAAAGAAACTCAGCTCACATACACTCTGCAGTATATCCAGTCCAACCCCAGACCCCACATATTGGCATTCAAGACAATCAACAGAATCAACCAACGTAAAAACCATCCAGTGCTAGAGAGGGAAAAAAAAAATCATGGCCATGTTCTTCATGAGTGTTCAATTCAAGTGTCAGATTGAAATTTAGGATCCGCATTTTCTAACTAAAATGGAGGAGTTAGATTTCCCAAGGAATGAAGAATGAGGAGCTATTAATGAAGAAAGACAAATTATGCAGTGAAGGGAGCCTGAGTTATATTTCTAACACCTACTGAAGAAGCCCCATGTTATACTACATCTTGCAGAAAGGAGTGCTTTTTTCTGGTGATGCATATTTCTACACCCCCGCTCCCTTGGTAGGAAAAATCTAATTTTAATGTGTGCTTAGGCATGTGGTGTTTATGGGAAAAGTTGTGTGTGTGGGCGTGCACTTAACTACTCAGGAGGGAGCTGAAGCATGATTCAAAATTCAGAAGGTTTTCCTACTTCCGAATATCAAGAAACCAAAACAGGCAAGTAGATGAATCTACTTCTAAGCCAAGAAAAGGAACGAGGCATTTTATATCACAAAAAGTAGGGCAAAGTTTTGCCATGAATTATTTAAGACATACTTTCCATACCCTGAACAGGTGATCTAGTTCCCGTCCTGAATTGGCAGTTTCCTTTTAAAGAAGAACCGACGTGTCTTTTGATCCAGGACAAATGAAAACCAATCAGTAAGTTTTCAACCCGACAGATCTTCCATCTTTAAGGTCAGAGAGAGAGAGGAGTACAATGTTCAATAAATTATACTGTGCAGGTATTGTACAAGATCTGGTCAACATTATAAAAGCTAGGTTTTAGAGCTGAATCTCGATTTTCTAAAAATATACAAAAAGTGTATAAATATAAATTTTCATAGCCATTTTATAATCATTTACCATTTACACAGTCCTGGTTTCTGTGGAATTTTGGAAAATTCAAGATCTCCATTTGCTAAGGAGTCAGAGTCCAAAGTGACTGCAGGGACAGCATCCATTAGAGGCCAATTTCATGATCCTTCCCGGCCTCTGAATGTTGACCTGTTGCCCCGAGATGAATATGTTAACAGGAGAAAGAGGAGAAAGAAAGACTCCAGCTCTGTACACAGTCATGGCCTCAATTCCTGGTTCTGCCGGTTGGCGTAGTGAATGAGAATTTCTTCCGTGCCTTGATGTTTGTAATAGAAATCCCTGGGGTAGAATATAGATGTGCAAAAGCTCAGATAGCCTTGATGAGGGTTGCTTCATAAGTTTTGGCGCCCACTGGTACTTTTTTCCCAGTCCAGGGAAAAGGATAATTATCTTGGTTCGTGGTAGGTGGTATCTCACTGCCAAATTGTTCTCCTGAGAGTGGAACTGCCTCAGGTTTTGCAGTTAGTGGTCTGAAAGTTTTGGACTAATTGATTTTGATTTGTAATACTCTTTTGTTTTATGTAAAAACTATTGGTCTTAACACTGAAGGACCATTGTAGCCTTGCAGCTTTAAATTTGTGGTCTCATCGAATTAGATGTGTAATACTTCTTTGTTTGATGTGGAAACCATTGTTATTACCACTGAAAGACCACTGTAGCTTTGCAATGTCTCCCAGAGAAACTAACGTCTTTGTTTTGGAAAGCGTCTCAGAAGATAGGAAGCTTTAGGAGGGTAGGAAGCAAGTGTTTTGTTCTGCCCCTATGATCCACCACAGTATCTGTGCCAGAAAAATTCAGTAAGGCTTTGTTGAACTGAATCCTGTATGTGTGTCCTTGCTTCTGGTGGTGATTATACACGGGAAGCTGTCTGTACCAGTGGAAAAGAGAAGTAGTCTGGAAGCCATTGTTGAGGTTCTGTCTTTGCTGCTTACTAGTGATGTGATCTCGAGTCAGTAAATCACTTAAACCTACCTTTGGCTTCATCCTTTTTACCTATAAAACTGGAGTATTAGAAGATACTGATACAGAAGGAGTTATCCTGTCAATCAAGGGAGAAAATGTATGTGAAAAAAAGTCTCCTTTATAAAAATATTGTAGTGTAGAAATCCAAAGTATAATTAGACCTGTTATCGTGGGAAAGTATTGACTTTCAGTTTTCTAGCTGATTCTCCGACTGGGATTTGAGATACCGAGTCAGGTACCTCCCCTGACCCCCCTGTGCCCCAGGACTCATTTGTCTTACTTACGCTTATTTTGCTTCCCTCCAGGATTTCTTCCAGATTTAAATATATGATCTCAAGCCCCAATTTCCTGACTCGTATGAACGAGAGACCATCCACTATCCATTGAATTACCTATTCATGTTATTAAATATTTTAAGTTATACAAAAAATAAAGGAGGGGATACGTAGAAAGTAAACAAGATGCCAACTTGTAACTGAAATTCTGGGCATTTTTGTTTTATTCCAGTGAGTGCTCTGTTTCCTGTACTCGTCCTGCAGAGATTCTTATCTATAGGGTGAAAACTCCACAACATCCAAATAATGAAGCCATCAGGGGGGATGTTGTAGTGGTATGGAGTGGGGGTCAACTTCAATCAAGACGTTTCTTAGGGAGATAGTTTTTATGATTGTTTTCTTGTCAAGGTGGGAGAGATCTGCCTACCTGTCAACGTTCAGCTCAAGTGACCCATTCTCCAAGAAGTCTCCCCCGACCCTCCCTTCCATAGACAGTTGAAGGGACCACTGCCCACTTTGTGTGCCCATCCTGTGCGATGCAGAGATGTTTCTCATCCCTCACCCAAAGATTCATGGCACCGCTTGGCTTCCATACCTCCCTCCCTCTACCTGACTTGCCCTTTGGGACACCATTGCATCGGTGTGTAGCATTTGGTAGGCTGAAGGAGGATAACTGGTTAAAGGACTGAAGGAAACAAAAACAAAATGAAGAATCCAGAGTAAGAAGGATGAGCCAAGGAGAAATAACTGGGCTAAACTAGCTGAAGAGAGTTCTAAAAGCAAGTTTCGGAAACATTATAGAAAAAGCTGTGTATTGTGTGACCCCATGATAGCTGGGCTGGGTATGAGTAGGGGTTGGCAGGTCAAAATGGCCAAGTCAATACCAAACAGCCTTTCAATGCCAATTTGAAATTCTGATATGAGACGGTTAGAAGGACAAGATGATTTAAGTTGTTTAATGAACGTTCCTATCCCGGGTGATGACGGCAGTCACAAGTGTGATGTGGAACATTATGAGGCTAAGCGAGGCGATAAATGTGGCTTCAGAGATCGGTTCACCCCACGAGTTAAGCAGCAGGACCGTGGGTTGGGACAGATCTCATCTGGGCCCTGATCCTCTCTAGCTGTGTGGCTTAAGACAGCTTTCGTACCTAAACTTCCTCAGCTTCATGTTTGCTAATTTTAAAATGGGGTTGGCAATAAAGGTACCTCCCTCAAAGCATTCTGAAGTTTGAATAAAATGATCCATTTAAAGCACGTAGCAGAAAAGAACAAATGCTTAAATTTTGTGCATTTGAAACATTGAAAACTTTGCAAAAACAGGATGAAGTAATTATGCCTTGAGCCCTTGGACACCTGCTCGTGGGAACTTGAATCATTCAAAGTTGCCTTTCTTTCTCTGTTTATTCAAAATATTTATTGAACGTTGCAAAGCACCGGGCTAGTTTCCCTGAGACACGTAAACACATTATGCATAAGACGCCATCCCTGGGTTTCGTGTCTTGAGAATGAATGAAGGAGGATAAGACATGGATATAATACAGTGAAATTTAAAAAAAAAACACAACAAACAAACAAGCAAACAAACAAAAAACACCTGCATATAATAAACTGAGAAGCAGGAGAAAAGGGCACTGATGGGAGAGATCAGAGAACCAGGCTTAAGTTCTAGACTCTTGTTTGTTTTCTGGCCATGGGTTGGTCTTAGGACCTTCCTTGCCTTCATCTTCATCACCTGGAGTGTGAGAATGTTCGTTTCTCCGATCTCAAGGTCCCAGCTGGGCCCGAGGATTCTAAGCTCAGTAGGGTTATTGCTGCCATTCAGACCAATGGCAGAGGTCATCGCCTCTTCAGGAATGTGGGGAATGATTTATATAGAGTGAACACGTTTTGGCCTGGTCCTGAAAGGTGAGTAAGATTTCTCTGAGCAGAGAAAGAAGGAGGGTGGTCTTAGAAAATGTAGGAGCAAAAATCCCAAGGTGCACAGTGGCAAGCCGTTTTTTGAATTTATCTATAAAACTAGATTCAGCGGATGGGTGTGTAGTCAAGTGATTCAGTCTCAGATTTAACTAAGGTTTACTGAGAATATCTCCTTATCAGGCACCAGCCTGAATCTTTCATGTAGGTTACCTCGTGTAAAGCTCCATCAATATGGTGTGATACTGGGTGTCGTTACCCATCCTGTGCAGATGCTTCACGGGTGCACATGCAGATGGCTGCAGACCCATACAGATCATCCACAAGAGTGAAGTTCATTGTCCGGAGCGAAAGGCATGTCTGGGTTCACATCTGGCCCATAGAGCACTGTGGTCAGCTTTTGGTGTGTGGAAACTGAAGTTCAGACAGGGTAAGCAACTCACTCAATGAAACACGGTGGCTATATAATAAGCTTGGATTCAAATTTCAGTATCTTGAATCTAAGCCTGGTGGGTTTTTTTTTTTTCACCATATGATCTTCCTGCTGGAAACATGGGGAAAGAAACCCGGAATGCCAGGTAGCACCCACATTTTAAATAGACGTAAAACATCAGCCCAAGGATTCGGACGGTATTCAGTGACCAGCCGAAGACCGTAAAAGAATCGAAGTGGTAGTTTGTGCCAGAGATGGAGGGATGTGGCTAAGAGAATACAATTTAGGCGAGGTGTTCTAAGGGTAGAAGTACCAAGGTAGAATGGAATCCAACAGAAACGGAGTGCGAAACATGGGTGGCTGGATAGTGATAGAGCCAAGGAGAGAAACCACTAGTGAGGTCTTTCTTAGGCCATCCTCTCTGGCCTAGTTGAAGAAACTGACAGACAGAGAGTAGTTGAAACCGTGTGAATGGTTCAAGGATCCTACGATGGAATCTATGTTCATGTAGCACAGTTCACCAGATCACAAACCGGCTCTAGAGTTTTCTGGGCCCGTCTCGATTACTGAAGCAGAGACATGTTGCTGATTCAGAAATGTATCAGCTATTCAGATGGCGTGAAGCTTCAAATTTTAATACAAAACAACAACAACAACAACAAAAAATTAGCTCGGATGCAGAGAATATTTTGGTTTGGTAAGTTGAGCTTAACTTTGTGTAAAGGACTTAGCTAGATTCTATTCTTTTTGTGTGTGTGATCTCATCCGTTTCTCTGTTTTAATGGGCTCTTTGCAATTGCTTATCTGCCAATACCCTGATTATACAGTTGCCCTTATAACCACAAATGGATACTTTTTTTTTTTCTGCAGTAGAATTTCACAAATGCTGCTTTGAATTTGAAGCTGGGAGATCTGATGGAAAGACGAGTAGTAAATGTTTAAGGTACACCTCATACGTACCTCTGATATGGCTAATTTGAAACGTTACAAATCTTAGTAATGAAATAAAACATGGTGAACGTCAGTAAATCACCACCAATTAAAATGTTTACATTTGAGTATAGTTTGTATACAATGTTACATTGGTTAAAGGTGTACTGTTTTCACCCACGGTGTAAATTTCTTTTAATTTTAAAAATCTACTGAATACAGAGGTAAATCAATTACTATTAATTAAAAAAAAAAACTATTGAATACAGAGGTAAATTGAGAATATAAAGTGGCCAACCTTTTCTATTACCACCGACAGTGTCAATTCAAACCCAATGTTGGGCAAAAATGGAAAACGTTGAAATGACCAGTATAGCTTTTAGCCCAATTTGAAAACTATTTATCTAAGTGTCCATCTTACTTAAGGAGAAAAACCCTTAGAGCATGTTTGAAAGAAGGTGATTGTTCTCTTACATAATGGATCCATAATTAAGAATGGGTCATATATGATCAGATTAGAATATAGAAAAGCAAAACTGAAGGTAATGTAATCTAGTATAAAGTGCAAATGTATCTAGTCTATTCCATTCTTCAAAAGTAATCTGAGCTGGAATCCTGTTCAGTGTATCACAGACCTCTCTTATCCCTCTCAGTTCCAGAAAGTCCAGACTACATGTGGAAACATATTAGAATGTGGAAAAGTATAGCTGGTATTAAATTAAATATGTTACAAATCAGTGCACATCAGTTTGCCTAAATACTAACAAAAATCATTTTTTATTGAGTAGTTACTCTAAAATTAAAAATTGTTTGGTATTCTTTTCCAAAGTGATTTTCTTTCTTTTTCTTTCTTTCTTTCTTTCTTTCTTTCTTTCTTTCTTTCTTTCTTTCTTTCTTTCTTTCTATACTGAGCTTGCACTGCATGAAGCCCTTTGACTTGAAGCAATAGTGATCTAAGACAAGGTTCTGCCATCCAGAAGGATCGTGGGCATAAGAGAGATTGAAATTGGTGTGTAATGTTAATGCTTTTTTCATTTCATAACTGCAAAGCCATATGCTAATCGAGCAAGTCTGTGTGTGCACATGAGCTCCCGGTCTAGGTACTAGGCCTGATGGGTCCCAGATCCCCTGGCTTTCCAGGTGGATAACAGCCCAAGAGTCAGTCTGTCATGCTCTATACCTTGATTCGGTAATACTGTGAGAAAAAGGTGAAAGTCACAGTAATATTTTTACAGCCAGAGTGAAATCAGAAAATCTAGCTTTTCATGTGAAGGTTTCTCCACTGACTTGATTGCATATACAGTATTTCTTTTTCTGAAGAGTGCCAAGAATCCTTCCAAACCTTATACGATGTATCTCATCTGTATTTTTTGTTTCCTATGTGAGGTAACACAAATATATTACATGGACCTCAGACCGTCTTTATCGGAGTAAGAAACACAGACTTTGGCAGCGATTTCAATATGATGCGTGTGGGAACAAGGTCCCACCGTGACTCCTTAGGACCATCTCTTATTTATGTATTTATGTATGTATGTATTTATTTATGCTTGGGATCCTGGATGGGCTGGGCCGTTTCTTCCCGGGTTGCACCCATTCACCTTTTTTTCCTTTCTTTAAAATTGCCGAAGCTTGGCCGTGGCTCTTTGGTATGGCTCGACCCTTCTGGTCAGCCAGGACTCCCGAGGGTGGAGAAGAGCTTCCTAAAGTTGCGAAGGAGAAAATGTAATCAGCAAAGTAATCATTTCTGTTGTGATGGAAAAGAGAGGGAAAAAAAAAAAAAAGGAGGCCAGTGTGAATGACAAAACAGCTGTGGACCACCAAAAAAGTCAACTGGAATTGGAAGGAGGTAGACCTTAAAAAAAAAAAAAAATTGCTCCAAAGACATAGCTTTAAAGGGAAAATGAATCAGAAAAGAGTTCTGAAGTGTAGAATGCAATGCCTAATAACTTTAAATAGTACATTGAGTCTTCCGGAATTTTTTTTGTTCTTCTTCAAGAATAATCTGCTTACATCGTTAAGACCTCAGCTAAGCTCAGTAACACAAATTACCAGATGTTGTATCCCCTAGTTTTTCCATCAAAAGACCAACCACCAAGCTTGTTGAAAGAGAGAGGTCATCGTCCCTCCCTGGCTATAAAACTATTTTTGCAACTCCTAACAAATGAAATGAGAATACCTTTCAGCTGTCGAAGGAAACTATCTCCCGCTCCTTCCAAGTCTCCCTGTTTCGCTTTGTTATTTTCTAATAATGCACTCATGTGTAAGCTAATAATGTGAACAGAGGGAAAATGAAGAGACTTAAGGAAAAAAAAAGGAAAAAAGCAGAATGAATTAGGGCAATTGAGGTCGCTCTGTTTCATTTTTTGCTGGAAGGATTTTAGCCCTAGTTTTTACCTTATCGCTTATTACACAATTTACGATAAAATGAGATGTGATTCCATTCTTATTGTTGTGCTATCGCCTATTGAACATGCATATATAGAATTCATTTCAGATTTAAACACTATCTTAATTATAAACTGAATAAAATGGACAACCTATCGGGTTCTCTAAATTGCATTCGAACAAATAGTTTCATTTTTTATCACATTTCTACCGATGACACATTGGGTATAATGATGTTCAGGGAATATTCCGTTTTTATGCAGTGCCTTAATTGGGCCAAAGTATTTCCCATGTGACAACTAATAGTTTGTTTCTGACTTACAAGTTTGAGAACTTGAACCACATGTCATGACTAACAATATTTCTCATGATGTTCTGCCTAAGTAACATTGCCAGGCAATCTTCATGTTTTAAAGTCACCTACAAATGATACAAGTGTTGCATGATGGAAACAGGGTGATTATATTACACACAACTTTCTAGTTTTGTTTTAAACAATGTGATTGTTGTTTGTATTTAGGATTCATGAATGGAAACTTTTCCAGCAAAAGCCGGGCACCATTGGAAATATTGCAATAAATATTGTGATTGGTTTTAAAATGAAATATACATTTAATAAATTATCCACTGTAATTTTTAAGGAAAGCACATAATGTAATTATCCAATGTAATTTTTAAGGAAAGCATGAACCTAAGTTTAGTTTTACATGTATCCTTACTTGCTACAAACTCTGAAAATTGCTATCAAGAAAAGTTACGTACGTGATTAAACTTATAGTTATTTGGTATAGTCCTTCCAAGTATAATCGGAGTCAACATAATAAGATAGGTCCTAATTGTCAAAAGAGGATACTGTGTATTCTATAAAAACATTGATTTATATTCATGGGATATTTTACAATATAGAATAATCATGTTTAGAAGAACTCAGACATTGTAGGCAACACATAACCTTGTCATTAAATGTATACCTTAATATGGGTAGCATTTGTTGAATAATTTCCAACTCAAAAGGACTTAAATGCAATTTTACATATCAAGTAAGCATTTCAGTGGCAACAGGGGAAAGGGAAAGGGCTAGCGCTTGGAGGTTAATTGTTTATTAATGTGTTACATTTTCCAAACTGCCCCATTTACTTAACTAGATAATTTTGTGTCATATCAAAGAAACTTTTGTATGTGTGTAAACAAACGCACACACCCACATACTTTAGATGTTTGTCTTCTTTTTAAAGTTCCCCTGCAACATCTAAAAAACAAAAACAAAAAACAAAAACCAAGAAAAACAAAAACAAAAACAAAAAACAAAACAACAACAACCAAAAAACCTGGCCGGCTGGGCTAATCATTTAGAATAGAGCCTGCGATTTTCCGAACTTTGCACCTAGACCACAAAATAAAGCAGTTGTCCTGGCAGAGCTGCGAACCACTCTGTCCCCCAGTGTCGTCTTGCAGATACTTTTTTTCAACGGTCCAAATGAAAGTCGATTCATTTCTCTCTTTTACTTTAAGCAGGGGGGTTGTCCCCCCCCCCCCACACACACACACGCGTGTGCGCGGGCGGGCGCGCGCACGCGCACGCACAAATACAATTTTTACTCATTTTTTTCAATTTAAATGATTTGCTATCACAGTTAGTCCATCTTTTATCTCTAAAATAGTTTCAACCCTGTTAATGTGTGCATGTACTTTTTTCTTATCAGTCTCTCAGCAGCATTTGTGATTCATAGCAGCCATCAAAGTGATAATAAACTCATTCACAATACTAACAAACACGGGGCTCCCGGTTATTTACGAGGCAAATTCACTGCAAGGCTGGGCTGCGGAACAGGGGAGAATCAAGATGGTGTTGATTGATAAATTGACAGGTTAATTTACAAGTGGATAATAGGAGTTAGACCCAGAGGGAAAGACGGAAGGTCTGGATTCTAGCTTGCTTGCACTGCCATCTGTCTTATACTCAGAAATCTGCAGGGCTGCTGGCTGTCAGGATCAAATACATCCGCATTCTTCATAACTTAAAGACAAAGACCTCCATTTACTGCTGTTTGATGGGCTCATTGCCTTGGTTCTTCACACAACTGACCCTCAATGTGTCAAAAACAGTGCCGCGTCCCAGTGAGTTTCAGAAGCACCACTTAGAGCTCGATTTAGACTGTTATTCTGTCCGTTTCACAAAATAAACAACGCGCGAGATTGTTTTCAAGACGATTATTTCACGAGTATTAATTGTTTGAGCGTTGATGGTTGAAATGTAGTCTTTCAAGGCTTGGGGGGGGCTCCCCATGTCACCGATTTAGGGTGTCCCCTCTCCCCCATCCCCCCAAACGTCCACCTTTTCTTATCTCCGGTCTGAGATGCTAGCTGGTCTAGCTGTTTACAACGTATGATAAAACGAATTGTGCGAGTCTCATGATCAACCTCCCCTAGCATCCTTTTTCTTCTAGAGTTGGGTTATTCTACATTGTGAACATATTTGAGAGTTGGTTGTTTTTTTTTTTTTTAATAGGTTTACAAAGTACTTAGGAAAATAGAGTATGAATATCTCTGTTTGTTTTTCTCTTCCAAGGAAACATTTTATCTTATAGGTCAGCCATGTATCTTATTAGTTTGGGAGGAAAAAAAAAATCTTCAACAGCCAGTTTTGTTTGCCTCCCATCGGTCTGCTAGAACAGGAAAATTTCATCCTCAGTTTCAGGACAGTGTGCCTCTTTATTGGGCTAAGGCCCCTGCGAGGTAGATAGCAAATCTGTAACTATTGCCACTTTCGAGAGAGCCTCGTCTTTGGTCTTTTAAAATCAGCTGGTTGGAGACTGTTAGAAGCCCTGGCCGTGCCCCGTGCCTCCCAGACAGCGGGCGCTTCGTCCTCATTTGCCAGCACCTATAATCAAGGGGGCTGAAATTCTCCGCTCTTGACCCGAACTCTTCCTCCCCATATCGCCACATTGTAAGCGAACACCCTTCTCCGACTTGAAAATTCATGTAATGCTTAGCTAATGTGAAAACTTGGGGTCGATTTGAACAAATAACTGCTCAAACAGGTTTTGAAAGGAAATTCGAAAAGGCAAAAAAAGCATGTCTGTTCAGCTTCTGTAATTCATTACCAAGTGCCAACACTAATATTTTTAAACAGATTGTCTCCTACTGATCAAGGTATTCAAATGAACTATTGAAACTATGCCTTTAAGTTGAATAACACGAGAAAGCCCGTGGAAAATATCTGATCAAGAATGAATGTCAGAAAAATAAAAACAAATAACTTTGCATGCATGGAATTTTATGGGGTCACAAGGTTAAAAATGTCTCCTTAAAGGGTAAATATCCTTTGAAAAGAAAATGCATTTATGTGTGAATGGGAGCTTGAATGGCTTTTATTGCTTTGTTTAAAAGGAGACAATCATCTCTGTAATTTTTTTTGGCAAGTTGTATATTTTTCAAAAAAGACTCATAAAAGATCATGATATGTTTATATCTAAGAATGCTAATTTTTCTTGATGTGCTGATTGTTTCATTAAAAGGATATATTTTATTTAGATAAGTGTTTAAGTAGTTTTTAAACTTCATAATATATTAAGTAAACCTGAATTCTTTCTTTCGACTGAAGCAAGGTATTTTATTTTCTGAGGACTAGTAAATATTGCATTACATAATAGTTTTCTATTTAGAGACTTAATGACAAGGACACTCTTATGTAAAATAGAGACATAAATTGATAGCCGGTTTACAGAAATGTGTGATTTTATACCATATTTCTACAGGGACTCTCCTAGAAGATAGATATGTTCAAAATTCAGCCTAATGTCAGGTTTTCCGTGTTTCTAAATTCTGATGGTAACACTACCAGAGTTACTGAGACATAATGTCCAATATGTTATACTTTTATAACTTAAAATAAATATATAAGTTAATTTTCGAGAGATTTATTTTTAGTTACTATTTTTAAAAAGCCCTTGATCCCCACTAGAACGTGGCCAGGCTCATTTCAGTCAGAAGCACGTTGATGTAGAAAAGAATAAAAACCCAATGCAAAATGGGCAGGCACCGATCATTTTATGTGCTTGCAATTTTGAATTCTTTTTAATAAGACACACTCTTTTCTGTGGAAGCTAAGGAGAGATTTTCTGCCTTTTTCTCTCTGAGGGTAGTAAAAGCAAAAAAAAAAAAAAAAAAAGGGAGAGAGATATCAGGTCTAATATCCCACCCAATTTCTGAGTTAAGCCAGTGACAGGTATGTTTCGAAGCAAGACTATTTAGACACATTGATTTTTGTTGTCACTTTCTTCTTACTTCATATGTCACATCAAGGCTTGGAAATTAGATGAATGTAAGTAGGGTCCGCTGATCATTGTTCCTCAGGAGGAATTTTCAAAGTCAGCTAGCTGTGCTTGATAAAAGTGTCCCCGCTCAGAGCCCCACTCTGCCTACAGGGAAGTTTAGGCAAACTCCAACTTTACAGCTTCTCTCATGTTACTGAGATTCCTGGTTGTCAAGTAGGCATCTACGTAACTGAAGTCTGGTAAATCTCAAAAGTGAAGCGTGAAGGGGGTGGGGAGCTTAAATCATCTTTATCCCTCTTACTTCAAAGCCCTTTGAAATGAACGTGGAACTCCAATTCTGGTAAACAAATTTTATGAAGGAAGTCATGCTTTCTTCAATTGTATGCTTCCAGGATAACACGTTGACATCCAATCTTTGTGTTTTGAACGGTTTGTAATAATAAATCGAAATCAGTGCTGGAGACTGAGAGGTGCATCAATTACGTTTCTTTTATTTCACAGATTCTATGTGGTGTCTATCTGTCCCTGTGAATTTTTTTTTCGCGTTTTAAAGCGTGCTGTTGTTAATTGGTAACATAGATTCTGAGTGCTGATTGAGCCTAAATTATATTTGACAGAAAGGTAAAAAAAAATGACTTTATTTTATGTGCTAGATAAAATATTATGGTGCTTGAGTTTAGAACAGGGAGATGATTTTTTTTGGTGTATCATACTGAAAAAGAAATTTCAGAACAGGTATGAAAAATGAAAAAAAAAAAAACAACAATAAGAAAACTCCCATGGAGTCATTTGGCCCAGGAAAAAAGGGGGGAGGGGGAAGTGACCAAAATAGTTGAAATCTAATAAGTGCAGGGGATAAATATCAAAACGTTTAAAACTGAAAATATTTAGGGGAAAAGGGGGGTTAATTTCATTCCACTAGAAATATGTTCCTTCCCTATATCCCTTATGCACTGTAGACGGGGGAAGTTCAAAGCGGGCCGGTGAAGTTTCAGAAAGAAACTTGGTTTGCAACTCTGCGGGTAGGCACTCTGTGTAGTTCTCAAGCAGATGGGATTCAGAGCTCCTGGGCAGACGGTGCGTATGTCATGGCCAGGGTCTCAATTATGAAATGTGGCATGGAGACTTGAGGAAGAGGAAAGGATCATGCATACCACCCTAGCATAACAGAAGGATGGATCTCCTTTTCAGAGCACTTAGAATTCCTTTCCCACGTGTGGTCAATCTAGAGTCTTTAGGAAATTTTATTTGAGCCCATGGGGAGAGAGCGCTGGCTAAGCTCTAATTTCCTATGATTTGAAATATGGCATCTGCAGGCCTCCCGTGTAGGATCACTCGGCAAAAAATAAAAACAAAAACAAAACCCCAAGCAAACAAACAAACGAAAGGTTTATCTTTTAAACTTGGCTGAATACCCAGGCATTTTGAACTCAAATTCCCCTTAATGCATTTTCCTTTAGAAATATGTCCACGTAATTGTGGGGACATTTTTGGACGGTGGCATATTGGACGATGTTAATTTTTTTATTAACACGATATTTTTAGCCTAAATGAAATGTTTCTCCTAGTCACATGATTGCAAATAGTGAATTAAATTAATGAATAGAAAAGGGTGTTAATGTATGAATATAAATGAGCATTTACAAAAACTACGATTGAGGTCAGAATGCTAAATCAGAGAACAAATTTAAAAAATTGTGAATTTCCTGGAGTAAAAACTCATAACTTTGAAGTTCTAAACCCGGGTGATGATACGGTCCTATCTTTGCCATAAATGTTACAGCAGAGGAAGCTAAAACCCAGGAAATAAGGTCCCAAGTTCTCGTGGGTAGTTCATGCCAAATCAGTGGCCCGGATCCAGATCTGTGGATACCCAGATTGGGTTGGTTCCCACAACAGCATGCTAGAGACAGTGCCTGCGGCTGTACAATTTTAGGGGCTACAGCGAGCAAAGAAAGTCAGCTTGCCATCGAGCCTCAGTTTTTACCATCGCTAAAATGGAACCAATCGCACTGTCTTCAATTTGTAAATATTAAAAGTAAGCCTTTAAAATTTTTACTGGCCATTGAATGAATGGCGAAAAACCAAGAGGAAAATACACGTGGTATCATTTATGATATATATTGATTCTTTCATCCATCAGTAGGGAATATGAGGTGGGAATACAGGTTGACCATGGCAATGATCATCCTAGAGTATGCCTTTGTAGAGTTATGAAGCACCTCTCCCATGAATAAACACACACACACACAAACGCACATGCACACTCCCACATGCACACAGATTCTTTCTCAGGGAAATCCTTCTGCCATGTTAACTATTTTAAGTGTCATGGAATGGGACCAGAATTTGGGGCCTAAAGATCAGTCTCCTCTTGGGAATAAATTAAAGCCTATACTTCCCCACTCAACCCCTGAATTGTAGTGACCCAGAACTGTCCTCGGTGAATTCTCAAGATATTTCAATCTCTCCAGAGAATCAGGCAGTGTGTGTGGGACGCATGCATGTGAATGCATGTGCAAGCGAATGTGGGTGCATTTTGGGAGGGGAGGGTGGCTCAGGTGGTTACTGGGACTTGAGAAAGGAGTCAGCAAGGAGACGGCACACAATGGGAGGAGATGCAGGGTAGTTTGAGGCAGCTTTTTAAAATAAAGTTGAACCTTGGGGCGCCTGGGTGGGTCAGTAGGTTAAGCTTCCAACTTTGGCTCAGGTCATGATCTCATGGTTCCTGAGTTTGAGCTCCACATGGGGCTCTGAGCCTACAGCTCGGAGCCTGGAGCCTGCTTCGGATTCTGTGTCTCCTTCTCTCTCTACCCCTCCCCTGCTCGCACTCTGCCTCTCTCTCTCTCAAAAATAAATAAACATTAACAAAATTTTGTTTTTGAAAAGTTGAACCCTGAACAACACAGGTTTGAACTCCCTGGGGCTGCCTATATGCAGGTGTTTTTCAATAGATAAGTACAATACTGTAATGTATTTTCTCTTTCTTATGATTTTTAAAAAGCTTTTTAAGTTTATTTGTTTATTTTGAGAGAATGAGAGAGAGAGAGAGAGAGAGAGAGAGAAGGAGAGAGAGAGCGTCCCAAGTAGGCTCCACACTGTCAGCACAGAGCCTGATGTGGGGCTCGAACTCACCAACCGCAAGATCACGACCTCAGGCGAAATCAAGAATCGGACGCTTAACCAACTGAATCACCCAGGCGCCCCCTTATGATTTTTCTTCATCCCATTTTCTTTTCTCTGGCTCACTTTATTGTAAGAATACAGTATACACATGTGTTAACTGTTTATGTTATTGATAAGGCTTCTTGTCAACAGTAGACTATTAGCAGTTAAGTTTCTGGGGGGTCAAAAGTTTTACGTAAATTTTCAATTGCGCAGAGGTTTGGCATGCCTAACCCCCACCTCGTTCAAGAGTTCACTGAACTTCTTAAATTGGTGTAGGGTCAGTCTTAGATAGGGATCCTGGGCAAAATACCTGGGAAGTTAGGATTGAGTTGAAGTCACGTGTAGTCCCCAGAGCAATTGGAAGACTGAAACTTCGTGCATGTGGGGGCTGCTTTGGCAAGACTAGGCGGCCTCATGATTCAGAAAACAAATGAATTTCACTACAATGTCACCACCTGGCAGTCAAATTTACATATTGATGCTTATGGTGTTTCTCCATACCTCTGTTTGGTGACGGTGGTGTTGATGATGATGATATACAGGGCTTGTTACGTTCTGGGCACTTTATAATTTGTATTAGACAGGCTACTTCAGAGAAAAAGAACCAGTAGGAGATAAAAGGAGGTTTATTATGCGGAATTGGCTCATGTGATTATGGATGCAGAGAAGTCCCACGAGTTACCGTCTGCAAGCTGAAGACCCAGCTGGTGGTGTAATTCAGCAGAAGTCCAAAGGGTCAGAGAAAATGAGATGAGATGTCCCAGCTCAGGCATGCAGCAGGAAGCGAAAAGGGGCAAATCCCTCCTGCCTCTGCTTTTGTTTTACTCAAGCCCTCAAGAGATATGATGGTGTCCACCCACACTGGGGAGGGCAAACTACTTTATGGAGCCTCCCAATTCAAATGCTAATCTCATCTGAAAACACTCTCAAGGACATACCCCCAAATAATGTTTAATCTGGGCACCCCACGGCCAGTCAAGTTGACACATTAAATTAACCCTCACAGATTTCAACCTCATCACCACTTGTGATAGAGTCTATGACTATTGCTATGTTATAAATGAGGGCATACAAGTTGGAGATGTTGGATAAGTTTACTCAATGTCACCAAATGAGTAAATGACGGTGGTGGGATTCAAACCCAGGGAGTCTGATCTAAAGACAGATGCTTAATCACTGCACGGTACTCTATCAGGGACACAGAGATGAACTTTCATGGCAGATGCTTAGCAAAGAGAACTATGTATTCAGTAAATTGCCAGGAAATTTGTTGAATTGGCATGAGGTCAATTCAAATAGATGATGTTCCCAGAACTGTTCACCTGACATCCTCTTCCTTCCCTATATCCTGCATTCATTCAATAGGTTTTATTCACATTTTCACATTGTCTCCCCTCCCCCACCCCACCCTCTCCATGTAAAGTCAGGGTAAGAAACAATTCACGTTTCTTTGAATCCATACTTTTCTTGACACAAGGTAAGAGTTTTCTAGCACATCTCATTTCTCTATTTGTTGTGGCTGTTAGAAAACTAGGTCTAAGTTTTGTGCCCATTTCTTTTTTTTTAATTTTTAATTTTATTTGCTATTATTCTTTAAATTTACATCCAAGTTAGTTAGCATATAGTGCAACAATGATTTCAGGAGTAGATTCCTTAGTTCACCTTACCCATTTAGCCCATCCCCCCCCACACACACACCCACCTCCTGTAACCCTCTGTATGTTCTCCATATTTATGAGTCTCTTATGTTTTGTCCCTCTCCCTGTTTTTATATTATTTTTGTTTCCCTTCCCTTATGTTCATCTGTTTTATCTATTAAAGTCCTCATATGAGTGAAGTCATATGATTTTTGTCTTTCTCTGAATGACTAATTTCACTTAGCATAATACCCTCCAGTTCCATCCACATAGTTGCAAATGGCAAGATTTCACTCTTTTTGATGGCCGAGTAATACTCCATTGTATATATATTCTTTATCCATTCATCCATCGATGGACATGTGGGCTCTTTCCATACTTTGGCTATTGTTGAGAGTGCTGCTATAAATATGGGGGTGCATGTGTCCCTTCGAAACAGCACACCTGCATCCCGTGGATAAATGCCTAGTAGTGCAATTGCTGGGTCGTAGGGTAGTTCTATTTTTAGTTTTTTGAGGGACCTCCATACTGTTTTCCAGAGTGGCTGCACCAGTTTGCATTCCCACCAACGATGCAAAAGAGATCCTCTTTCTCTGCATCCTCGCCAACATCTGTTGCCTGAGTTGTGAATGTTAGCCATTCTGACAGGTGTCACGTGTTATCTCACCGTGGTTTTGATTTGTATTTCCCAGATGACGAGTGATGTTGAGCATTTTTTCATGTGTCAGTTGGCCTGTCTGGATGTCTTCTTTGGAGAAGTGTCTGTTTATGTCTTTTGCCCACTTATTCACTGGTTTATTTGTTTTTTGGGTGTTGAGTTTGATAAGTTCTTTATAGATTTTGGATACTAACCCTCTATCTGATATGTCGTTTGCAAATATCTTCTCCCATTCTGTCGGTTGCCTTTTAGTTTTGCTGATTGTTTCCTTCGCTGTGCAGAAGCTTTTTATTTTGATGAGGTCCCAGGGGTTCATTTTTGGCTTTGCTCTTATTTTCAAAAACTCTTCCTATTTTTCAATTTTCAGATTATTAACCCAGCTGTCCCAATGGTTTGCTAAGTTGGTGTTTAGTCTTTATATGTTTTAGGTACATTACAGTAACCCAAAGACAGTGGTTCCCAAATATAGTTGTATATCAAAATTACCAGAGGGAGGGTGGAATATGTAGCATTGAAGTCATTAGGCCCCTTTCTAGTCATAGTGATCTTGAATTTCCAGGGATAGTTTCGAGAAGCGTATACTCTTAAAAAGCGTCTCAGAGAATTATGATAGAGTAAATCCTTGGATTGGCTACCTGTCTGGATCAATGAATGGCTAGCTGAATGGATAGATGGGTGGGTGGGTGGGTAGATGGGTGGATGGATGGATTTGTAGTTGTCCATTAATTTAGCAAGTTTCACATTCTTCTGTGCAAACACATGTATAAAGGTTGATTCTAGTCTGTGCCATGACTTACCAAATACCCTTAATTGCTCACTTTCTTCTCTTAAATGTCTTCCTAAAAGTAATAACAGAATTCCATAGATCAGGGTTTAGGAATTCCTGACTTAGACACCAACAAACCACATTTACTTGGATAGTTTAATTGTTCTTTGCTCTTCATTGTCTATATAGTATTGATGCCTAGGCACAAGCTATAATAACCCACTCATTACATCATTACAAATATGTTTTCGTATCCCATCCCTTTCTTTCCTAAGGGGTGAAGGTGTCTCTAAGTAAGGTGGACACTTTCCTGAAAAACATGGGAATTGATCTCAAGAAGAAAAAAGCCAGGAACCGAAGAACCTCCTACCAACTGATGGTGAGAATTTTAAGTGTCAATATACTCTTTAGCCAAACTTTGGACTTGAGGCTAGTAACAGGCCTGGACTACCTACCTGAAGATATGATTTATGTGAACAGAAAAAGAAAGAGTGAGGCCTTTCACATAGCTACCAAACTAAGCCCAATGGCTCTCAATTGGGAAGTATCACCAAGAATGGTCCCCAGTATAGATTGTGACCATTTCTCGTATACTTTTTTTCTTTGATAGCTATTAATAAATGATGATGTGTATTGGTGGGATTTTAATGCTTATATGGGTCATTTTTTTTCTATCTCCAGTCCTGTGCGGAAGGATGATATGGTTGAAGGTATATTTGCATCAATGAACTTCAAATATCCAGAAAAATCTTCCAAGAAGTGAATGGAGGAAATATTTTTTTTTCCTAATGTGTATTTATTTATTTTGAGAGAGAGAGAGAGAGAGAGAGAGAGAGAAAGAGAGAGAGAGAGAGTCGAAGGGGCAGAGAGGGAAGGGAGAGAATCCCAAGCAGGCTCTGAGCTGTCAGAGCAGAGCCCAACACGAGGCTCAAACCCACAAACCACAACATCCTGACCTGAGCTGAAATCAAGAGTCAGACACTTACTTGACTGAGTCACCAGATACTGTGGGAAACTATTTTTAAACCACTTGTTTCTGAGGATAGCCAGGTAATGAACCTATAAAATAGAAATGCCATATTATGTTTTCTCATTCTAATAGTATGTATCTGTGATAGAGAATCTTACATACAGAGAGAACGACGACTAGTAAGTTTATCCTGTCATGAATCTATAGCTAATAAATGTCAATAACTGTGTATAATTGTGTGTGTGTGTGTGTGTGTGTGTGTGAGTGCGTGTGTGTGTGTCCCCACTCCCTGCATTTTGGCAAATTTGTGATCATGCTATGGTGTTGTTTCATAACTTGTTTTTCCCATGTGACAATATATTTTAAGTATTCCCCACATCATTATGTATTCTCCAGATTGTTTTCAAATAATCTCACAACAGGATTCACTTCGCTGCTGACCTCCTATAAGTAAGAGTTCATATTGTACATTTAAATGTTTATTTACGTGTAGCACCATAATCCATGCAATCTTGCATAAATCCTCCTATGTAATTAAGTTCATGGGCTATTACTGAGGGGATTGTTTCTCTTTTCCAACAAATCTAAGCACATCTTGAATATGGAACATGCATTCTTACAACAAAATTACATCAGCAATTTTGAATTCAGTTTGCAAAACTCCTTATCCTTTTTTTATGTTTATTTTTATTTATTTTGAGAGAGAGAGAACATGAGCAGGGGAGGGGCAGAGAGAGAGAGAGAGATTCCCAAGCAGGCTCTGCACCATCCATGCATAGTCAGACATGGGGCTCAATCTTACGAACAGCGAGATCGTGACCTGAGCCGAAATCAAGAGCCAGACACTCAACTGACGAAGCCACCCAGGCACCCCTTCCTAATCTGTATCCGAAGTTATTGTCACACCTTTGGCCATTGAGGCACCTGAGACAAGAGTTATGATTTCTTTTAGGCTTTTCACTCCAAAAGAAATTGAATCTCAGAGATGAGGAAAACTATTTATCTGAACTGTGGTCTAACCCCTTTTTCTTCCTGCCCTAGGCTGCCAGTTCTGAAGGCACACACTTCAATGTTCTCACTTCTCAATCTTCAGAGAACAGGTGCTACATTCATAGCAGCGGTGACTTACCCACTCTCCCCTCCCAACCAAGACCTACAACCATCTTAGGAGCCTACTCTTATGTCCCTGGCCACGAGGACCTTTATTCACTTTACTATCCACCAACTTTAGGCCTCCGTTCTCTTTTCAGGTCTTCCTATATTTTCTAGAACATCGCTTCCTATTACCATTGAGGTTTCCAATGGTCTCTTAGCCCACTCAGATCTCCTATACCACTCCTCTCTACATTAAATTCTTGTTTTACACTCTCCTTACTTTTCAATAATAATCCTTGATTAGGAAGTACTTATGTTGGGAAAATAGGTTGACAGAGTTACTTCAACACCAGTCAGCTGGAGAAGAATCAGAGTTAAAGCCAGTGCATCCTTGAAATTTTCCTGAGAACAATTGAGAGCTATGATTAATGTAAAATGATTGGTCCACAATATTTCTGAACACAGCTATTATCTTAGACTGTTTACATTGGCCTGATACAGCCAACAATTTTCCAGGAAGCTTAAAGTACGTATGATGGCATTTTTTGAGAGCATTGGATGTAATGAGAAGTGTGTGGGAAAATCCATTTTGACTTGGAAAGGAATCTTGACATTGGGAAGAAGGACACAGCCTCATAAAAACTTAAATAAGAAATTGGAATGCTACAATGATTGTCATTATAAGGAAAAAATATCCTGTTGAGTATATTTAACACTTACTTCACAGCCTGAGTCTTTAAAAAGCTTTGCCGTCTTACATCATTTATTCCTTGGTCTCTTCCATTTCAGGTTAACATCTGTCAACACCGAAAGGTAGTTTCGATGCCTGTGCTTGCTCTCGTGGTTCTGTTTCTCACAGATCTTTTTGATAATTGACTTTGTTCTCGAAGAGCAGGACTGTGATTCAATTTTTATAATCATGTCTACGGCTTGTGCCTATACCCTAAAAATATTGAGACCATAGGGGTTTTGTCCTTAAATATCATCTAATTTAGGGTAACGCCTATTTTTAGTGCCGGAATCCAGTTTTCGAATGGAATCTGACACTGAACCTCAACATAGATACTGACGAAAAGGTCAACGAGGGATTTTTCAACCCACGCTTATTCAGGCTCCCTCTTGACCCATTCCCTTCTTTTCGACAAACCTGGCAGGACAGGGATAGACCCATATATATGGTTTTGTTGATAACAGTATGAGAATGGCTGGTCTCATATAACCTCCTAATTTTTCTTGGGAAACTGAGGGTTCAAGAGATTAAGCCACAGAGCCAGGGTAAAACAACAAGTATTAGATAAAGCTGAGTCTAGAGGTCAGATCTCCTGATACTGCCCACTATGCCTTTCCTTTTAGCAGGGGCAAAAGAGAGAGAGAGAGAGAGAGAGAGAAGGAGGGAGAGAGAAAACATTGCTGCAGGATGCAACTTTGGGAAAAGTCTATATTTTTAAAGTCCATGTAGACATGGGAATGTTTGGTGCTGACGTCCTATACACGTGTCTGCATTTCTTCATGTATCTATTTTCTTTATACTCCTGGAATGTACCGGTGAATCATATTAGTGGTATTTGACATCCATAGGCAGATGGCTCTGTTGGATATGAAATACTATTCATGTTCATTCAAGACTCTGTTGTTAATATCATTGTGATGATAGACACAAGCTTGATAAAGATGTGGAACAAATGCATTTTTTTTAAAAAAAAAAGCATTCTGAAAATGAGAATGGCCTCAAATCTCAAAGTGTTGCCAGATGTTGTTGTGGACTGTGTGGTGTCTCTTCTCCAAATCCCTCTTCTCATGGCAGAGGGAGTCAAACAGAAGAAGGGCATCCTTCTTCTGAAAGACTCTCTGAAGTACCGAGAGGAGCATTTGAAGTGGAAGGGGGCTGAAAAACAGCAGCTTGTTACAGCTAAATGCTTTTACCCTGTGGGTAAAACTGTGGTGTTACGATTTCTGGAGTTTCTCATCATGGTGCTTTGTGCCTTTTGCAAGGTGGATGACTAATAGTGTGTAGCAGAACGCGGGTAGTTCCTCTGCTTTCCAGAAGACACTTTGACGTTCAACGTGGTCCCACTTGTTGATCTCTGCTTTCGTGGCTTGTGCTTTTGGTGTTGGATTTGAAAAAAAAAAATCATTACCCACAGCAATGTCCAGGAGCTTTCTCCCTGTGTTTTCTTCAAAGGGTTTCATGGTTTCAGATCTTACTTTTAAGTCCCTGATCCATTTTGAGCTAACTTTTGTGAGTGGTGTATGATGGGAGATGGGTTTTAGTCTTCCAGTTTTCCTAGCGCCATTTACCAAAGAGGCCATCCTTTCCCTGTTAGTATTCTTAGCTCTTTTGTCAAATATTAGTGCTTGATTTTGTTTCACCGACCCGTGTGTCTGTTTTTATCCCGATACCATATTGTTTTGAAAACTATAGCTTTGTAATGTAGCTTGAAATTAGGAAGTGCGATGCCTCCAGCTTTATTCTTTCTCCAGACTGTTTTGTCCATTCAGGGTCTTTTGTGGTTCCATGGAGATTTTAGGATTTTTTTTTTTTCTAAATCGGTAAAAAATTCCATCAGTATTTGCATTGAATCTATAGTTGGCTTTGGATAGTATGGTCATTTTAACAATTAACTCATATTAACTCTTCCAATCCATGAATATAGGGTATCTTTCCATTTGGTTATCTGTGTCTTCGATTTCTTTCCTCAATGTCTCATAGGTTTGGGGTGGATAGATCTTTTACTTCTTTGTTTAAGTTTATTCCTAAGTACTTTATTGTTTTTGAAGCTATTGTAAATGGAATTGTTTTCTTTATTTGTCTAGTCATAATTAATGAATTCCCTCAATTTATCTCCCCTTCATTGATGAAGGCCAATGTTGCTGGATAAAGTATTCTTGGTTGGCAGTCTTTTCTCTCAACACTTTGAATATATCTTATTTTCTCCTGCTCTGCAAGGTTTCTGCTAAGAAATCTGCTGATAGCCCTATGAGGGTCTGCCTGTAGGAGGCACACTTTTTTAAAAAAATTGCTGCATTTAAAATTCTCTGGTTTTTGATTATTATTATTTTATTTTAGGCGACCTTATTTTAATGTGTCTTGGAGAAGATTGTTTTTGATTGAAATTTTGGAGTAACCTGTTAGCTCCATGAACTTGGATAGCCAAATCTCTCCCCAGATTTGGGTATTTCTTAGCCATTATGTCTTTAAATAAGCTTTCTACTCCCCCCTTCTCCCCGCCTTCTCTTTCTGGAACTTCAGTGATATATAGATTGTTTCTTTTAATGGTGTCTCAGGAGTACTGTAAGCTTTTTCATTCCTTCTCTCTTTTTTTCTTTTTTGCTTTTCTCACTGGATAATTTCAAATTATCTGCCTTTGAGCTTGTTAATTCTTTCTTCTGCTTGCTTCAGCCAGCTTCTGAAGGTCCTTAGTGAATTCTTCAGTATAGCCATTGTATTCTGCAGCAGCAAAATTTGTTTGGTTCTTTTGTGTGTTTTCTCTCTCTTGCTGAACTTCTCCTTTTGTTTTTGCACTGTTTTCCTGCTTTCATTAAATTGTCTCATGTGTTCTTTCCTAGCTCTCTGAGACTTACTTGAAATTCTTTGTTGAGCAGTGTCTATCTCTCCATTCTCTTGGGTCCATTTCTGGAGGTCTGCTGCGTTCTTTTGGCGGAATCATGCCATGTCTCCCTGCTTCTTCATGAAGGTCTCTTCTCTAGGTGTCTTCATGAAGGCTTCTTTTGTGGGTGTCTGTGCATGTTAAGAAGTTGTCATCTCTTCCAGACATTATGGATTGACTTCAGTAAGGCAGGGTCTTCACCTGCACATAGGGGCGTGGTAAAGGATGCTGCCACCTCAAGTCCAGTGGTTCAGGTGCTGATGGGGGTGTGGCAGCTCTAGATCCAGGGGGTACGGTGACTCACTGGCTCATGCCACAGAGGCACACAGCACCAACAACTGCATGGCCCTTGGGGAGCCCTGTGGGGGCTCTGCAGGGACTGCAAAGACTGTTGGGATCCTCAGCGGCATCTCCAGGTCTAGTGGCTAAGGACCAGGGTAGGCAGGGTAGGCCGTGGTATCAGTGGTACGCACACGCTTGGCTGGGGGGTCAGCTGAAAGTGTCTGTGTAATGGCAGGGGCCAGTTGCAAACACACACAGTGACGGGGGCCAAAGGAAGCAGTAAGGCCTGATGCTAACGGTAAGCACCCTGCAACTGTGAGGTCCCTGCCTGTTGGTACTCACAGCTGTGATGGGTGTTCCCCGCCATGGCCATACAGCAGTGGAGACTGGTACTGGGAGTCAAGTTGACGGCCACGCAGGTGCACAACCGGAGGGGTGTAGCTGCTGGTGATCTCAGTGGTGGAAACCAATGGCAGCAAATACAGCTGCATCCACTCACAGGAGCAGTTGTGTGGGCCCTGGCTGTCCGCGTACCCTCCTGTGCCTTCTGAGGGTACGCTCCTCATGAGTCTCCTCTCCTATGTGTGCATTGCAGCGGAGGCCAGTTTTGGTGGGCAGGCTGCGGGCATGCTATCGGATAGCTGGGAGAAGCTGGTTGCAAGTGAGTCCAGGGGTCCAGGCCAGCGACAGGAGACAGGGTTAAATGTGGGCCCATAAACAGCTGTGAGAGCCTTAGTGTCTTGTAGTTAGTTGCAAAGCTGCCTGGGCTGGCTGCTGGTACAGGTCACAGGTTCCTGCAGGGATGAAGGGAGAGAGGAGAGAAGGACTCAGGCAGCTGGTATCAGGGAAAGCAAATACCTGTGGGATACAAGCTAGTGAAATCTACGCACGGTCCATAACAGTTGTCCTGGCCATTGATTTCTTCAGTGGTGAAAGCTGCGGGGCAGGGGTCGCTGGGAACTGCGGTCACTCCCACTGCACGTCTGATACGGTGGCCCCTGATTTCCTTCATTGCTCCTAGCCATCTCTATGGGGCTCTGCTTTGTGATTTTTTGTGGAACCAAAAGTGAGAACTTTGTGTTGTCCCCCCAACGATGGGGGAAGCAGCTGTTCACCCCTTTCAAGTGCCTCGTTCGACTACATTGTTGAAGTTTTGAAGTGGACCCCAGAGCTCCCCAAGAGCTGTGTGTGTTTGTGTATAATGGTCTAATTGCCGATTTTACTGAGAAGACCGAGTCTGGGGTCTCTTATTCCGCCAACTTGGTGATGTCGCCCTTATCAGTAACGTTTTATCATGGCATCCAAACTATGGGTTATTTCTAGCCTGCACAAACCACCAAAAGAATAAAGTGGAGAAGCTACAATAATTATTTTATGAAGCTAATAGAAAAAATTTCCCAAGTAGTGCATAAGAAAAAAATCATAAACCAATCTCTTATATGATCATAAAAGTAAAAACTTTAAAGACTAACCAATGGAATTCATCTGTGTGTATATTTACAAATATACATCTATCTATCATCTATCTATCTATCTATCTATCTATCAAAACATCATCAGGGTATTTGGGTAACATAATTCTAAACTACTGTAAGGAAAAACAAAACAAAATAAGGGTCTTAAACTTTAGGGGCACCTGAGTGGTTCAGTTAGTTGAGCTTCTGACTCTTGATTTCCACTCAGGTCATGATCCCAGGGTTGTGGGACTGAGACCCACATCAGACTCTGTGCTGACCATGGAGCCTGCTTAAGAGTTTCTTTCTCTCCCTCCCTCTCTCTCTCTCTGTCTGCCCCTCTCCCCTACTTGCATGCACTGTCTCCCTCTCTCTCTGTCTCTCTCTCTCCATCTGCAAAGATGGAAGTTTATATGCCTTATAAGAAAAAGTGGGAGCAATCTTTTTGGTCAAGTAGGTAAAATCCATCCATCATTTAGGGAACCAGGTTCTTCCCTTCTTGTTGTTTAACCATCCCGCAGGCTAGTGTTCTCAAACTGTGGTCAAGCCAGATAGTAAATATCTCGGTCTTTGTGAGATAGGCGTTCTTTGTTGCAGCTATTCAACTCTGCCGTTGTAGAATGAAAATAGACATGTGCAAATGAAAATTGTTGTATTCCAATACATACATTTTTATTCATAAAAATAGTTGGAGGGCCAAATTTGTCCCTCACCATAGTTTACTGAATCTATTCTAAGGCATTACCCTCAGCAACGTGGTCAAAAGTGAGATTTGTTCCTGCTTGTTGAAAGGGATAAGAAAGGAACTTCAAAAAAAAATGGTTTGGCTTTTAAGATGATTTGCATGTCGCACATATCCCTTATGCTTCCCTTTTGTTGCCCTGAACTTAGTTACATAGACGTATCTAGCTGCAACTGAGACTGGGGAATGAATTTTCTAACGTGATAGTGTTTATAAGCTTACATCCTATTGCTACACAAGAAAGGGCAAACAGGATTTCTTGGAAAAGTAGCCAAGTTTGCTCCCCACCCCAGGAGTTCAATGATGGTTACATCTTAGACAATCTAGGGGTGCCCAGATGGATCAGTTTGTTAAGCATCGGGCTCTTGATTTCAGCTCAGATCATGATCTCCTGGTTCCTGAGGTCTAGCCCCATGTGCTCTCTCTCTCTTCATCTCAAATGAAGTAGACATTTATAAATATAAATATATTTATATTTTATATAAATTTATATATTTTATATTTATATAAAATTATATATTTATTATATTAAAAATTAAATTAAAAGTTATATTAAAATTATATTAAATTAAAAATTATATTAAAATTATATATTTATTATATTAAAATTATATATTTATATTTATATTTATACATATATATTTATATATATTTTATATAAATTTATATATTTTATATTTATATAAATATAAATAAGTACACATTTATAAAAATCTGTGAATATACCCTTCCATGAGACATGACAAATGACAAAACTCAAGATAATCCATCCACACTGTAGTTTATAGGGATGTTGCTTATGGGGATGATGCCACGTTAAATTTGAGTAGAGCATGGTTTGCATAGCCAAATATGGCAGCAGTGATCTTGGATTAACAGCTTGCATGTGAATCTCCATGGGATCAAATCAATAAATGAAGAAGAGTCATTTGATAGAGTTCAACACTCATTAATGATAAAAAACTGACACTAGATTTCACAGACAAGGTAATTTCCGCCATCTGATAAAGGTTATAGTTCAGAAATTTACAGAAAATATTAGATTTGGTGGTGGAGATTTCAAAGCACTACCATTAAATTCAGTAATGACACAAGACTGTCCATTATCGATATGCCTATTAAAACTGGAAATTGGATGCTTTAACCAATGATAAGAAAAAAAGAGATGAAAATCAGAAAGAAAGAGATAAAACTACATTTATTTCTAGAATACATAAATTGACTTAATAGAAAAACCAACAGTCTCTACAAATTATTAGAATAAGTATAAAATCTCACTAAGTTCACTAGATAGAATGTAATTACAAATAATAAATTCCTAATCACTAGACATACCTTCCTGTATAATGCAATATAAAAACATCCCATTTATAATTGGTATCTCTCTGGAAAAAAATATAAAATATTAGTGTGGATATAAAAGAAAAAAAAATAAATGGAGACATATAACATATCCACATAGAATGTCAACATCCTAAAGATTTCTAGTTTCCTCAACTAATCAACAAATGTATTTCTCATAAGAGTCCCATTTGATTTTTTTGGTCAGATTGAACAAACCGATTCTCAAGTTTACATGGAGTAGTTATGGCAATTTTTTTTTTTTTTTTTTTTTTTTTTTTTAACATTTTTTATTTATTTTTGGGACCGAGAGAGACAGAGCACGAACGGGGGAGGGGCAGAGAGAGAGGGAGACACAGAATCGGAAACAGGCTCCAGGCTCCGAGCCGTCGGCCCAGAGCCTGACGCGGGGCTCGAACTCACGGACCGCGAGATCGTGACCTGGCTGAAGTCGGACGCTTAACCGACTGCGCCACCCAGGCGCCCCAGTTATGGCAATTTTTAAGAGCCAATAGGAAACTTTCTTGACAAGATTTTATCTCGTATTATAATTATTTCAAAAATAAAACATCGTTACAAAAATAGTACACAGAATAAAGGAGTAGAATAGTGAACACAGAAACAGATTCACCCTTATATGGAAATGCAATCAATGATACAGGTGATATTATAGACATATGGTAAAATGATGGCAACAAATCAATTACTTTAGGATGTCAGGACACCCATAAAATATAATATCCCCTTTATAATCCATGTATGTTGATTCCAAAAGCAAATGTAAGAAGCAAAAACTTTATTTTTTTTTCAACGTTTTTTTTTTTTTTTATTTATTGTTGGGACAGAGAGAGACAGAGCATGAACGGGGGAGGGGCAGAGAGAGAGGGAGACACAGAATCGGAAACAGGCTCCAGGCTCCGAGCCATCAGCCCAGAGCCCGACGCAGGGCTCGAACTCACGGACCGGGAGATGGTGACCTGGCTGAAGTCGGACGCTTAACCGACTGCGCCACCCAGGCGCCCCAAGAAGCAAAAACTTTAAAAGGCTAGAAAAAAGAGTCTAACTTTATGATATTGGAATGTGAGAATTTTTTTTAATACGGTAAAAATATACAAATCATAAATATGACTATAATAAAATACAAGAAACCCTCCTACCTGTGTGGGCATTGTTTTGTTTTGTTTTGTTTTGTTTTAGAGAGAACAGAGAGTGAGTGGGGAAGGAGCAGAAAGAGGGGAGAGAAAGAAGCCTCATCAGGCTTAGGGGCTCAGGGTGGAGCCTGATACCGAGTTCCATCTTAGGCCCCACCCAGATCATGACCTGAGCTGAAATCAAGAGTTAGGTGCTTAACTGACTGAGTCACCCAAGTGCCCCCAAATCCTCTACCTGTTGACAAAAACATTTTATACAAAGTAAAAAGGCACAGTTCACAGCGCAGGAGGGCTCATTTAGTCATTAGCACCCAGAATTGACAAAGAACTTCTAAAGCTTAACAAGGAAAAGATAAGCAACTGACCACACACTTGATCAAAAGGCACGAATATACAATTCACATAAAATGACACATATGTAACCAATGATCAGCAGAATAGATTTTTAAACCTACTAACAAGGAGGGAAATACAAGGAGAAATCATTAGATACTGTTTCACAGATTGGAAATATTTCAAAGTCTGATAATAAGAATTGGTGGGCATGTGGGGAAGTAAACTCATAGATTTCCAGCAGGTGAGTGGATTGGTAGCACCCCATTCGAGAGCAATCTTACAATATCTAGTGAACTTGAAGATGTCCATATACACCTTAATTCATGGCTTCCATTTCTGCTGGAAATTTGTGTATTTATGCGCAAGGAAACATATATAAGATTGCTCCCTACAACATGGTTGTACAAAGGAAAATTGCAAAGTACCTAAATGTTCCTCAAAAGCAAGTAGATGAGAATATCTGCAAGAGAGAATACAATAGCAGTTATAATTAGTAATTTAGAACTACATTGATCAATATAGATTTTTTTAAAGAAATGATAATGTTAAGCCAAAAAAAATTATATAATGTTTGGATACTAATGTGCCACCTCTACAAAAGTTAATTGTCACACAATAAAGTAGTGTATATGTATATATACATGTATATATTATAGTTGGTATCTCTCTGGAAGTATATACTATATATAAATATATATACATATCTACCACTTATATTTACATATGTAAATATGTAAAGCAGGCAGGGTAAAAGAACTTTTCCAAGGTTATAAATACACAATTCAGGATAGGAGCTAACAACCCAGGTAAGGAATAAAAGGATAATGCGGTTAGAAAGAGGACATACAGTTTCAACTTTATACATACAGTTGCAACGTTTTATAACTTACGATCAGAAAGAAATACAGCAAAATGTTAGTAAGTGTTAAAATCTGAGAGGTGCGTACCGAGATATTCGTTATATTCATCTTTATAACATTCTAATGAAGTATTTTCTTATACAAATATTTAAAGGTTTTCTTATTTTAAGGTTTTGTTTAAATTCCAGTTAGTTAACATTCAATGTAATATTAGTTTCAGGTGTACAATATAGTGATTCAACATTTCCATACCTCACCCGGTGCTCATCCCAAGGCCATGACTTACTGGCCATCACCTATTTAACCCATTACCCCACTACCTTCCCCTCTGGTAACCAGAAGTTTGTTCTCTGTAGTTAAGAGCCTATTTCTGTTTGCCTCTGTCCCTGTGTATTTTTTTTCCCTTTGTTCGTTTGTTTTGTTTCTTAAATTACACATGTGAGAACGTGGTATTTGTTTTCTCTCTAACTTATGCTTAGCATAATACTATCTAGCTCCATCCATATCATTGCAAATGGCAAAATTTCATTCTTCTTTATGGCTGAATAATCTATTATATATATATATGAATAAATATATGATGGATATATACAAACATAAATACAAAAATATAATGGATACGTGTGTGTGTGTATCACGTCTGTATCCGTTCGTCAGTCTCAGAACACGGATGTTTATAGCAGCGTTACCTACAATAGCCAAATGAAAGCTTCTCTTAAGAGTTCTGTTAAATTTGAGGAACTGCTATACTGTTTTCCAGAGTGGCTGTATCAGTTTGTGTTCCCACCAGCAGGGTAGAAGTGTTCCCCTTTCTTCACATCCTCGCCAATAACTGTTGTTGGCTGAGTTGTTAATTTTAGCCACTCTGACAGGTGTGAGGTGATATCTCATTGTGGTTTTGATTATATTTCCCTGATGATGAATGATGTTGAGGTCTACCCCCATGACCCTGTGATTGCATTACTAGGTGTTTATCCAAAGGATAAAAAATGCTGATTCGAAGGGGCACATGCACCCCCATGTTTACAGCAAAGCTATCAACAATAACCAAAGTATGGAAAAAGCCAAAATGTCCATCGACTGATGAATGGGTAAATAAGATGTGGTATACCTGTGTACAATGGAGTATTACTCGGCAATCAAAAATAATGAAACCTTGCCATTTGCAACCACATGGATGGAACTAGAGTGTACTATGCTAAGTGAAATAAGTCATTCAGAGAAAGACACATATCATATGATTTCACTCATTCGTGGAATTTAAGAAACCAAACAAATGATCATAAGGGAAGGCAAGGAAAAATAAGATAAAAACAGAGAGGAAGGTAAACCATAAAAGACTCTTAAATACAGAGAACAAACTGAGGGTTGTTGGGGGGGGCTGGGAAGGGGGATGGGCTAAATGGGTGATGGGCATTCAGGAGGGCATTTGTTGGGATGAGCACTGGGTGTCATATGTAGGTGACAAATCACTAAATTCTATTCCCGAAACCATTATTACACTCTATGCCAACTGATGTGGATTTAAACTTTAAAAAATGAAAGAAAAGGAAAAGGAAAAGAAGAGAAAAGAAAAGAAAAGAAGAGGAGAAGAGAAGAGAAGAGAAGAGAAGAGAAGAGAAGAGAAGAGAAGAGAAGAGAAAAAGGATTAGATTGCAGAAAATCTTACCCTGCATGGGTAAGTGAGAACAGTCAATCCCACTGAATAATTCCACTCCCTGGAAAACATCTTTAACAAACACAGCACCATATTTCATTAACAAGACTATTGGGGGAAAATGCAAATAGACATTGCTACAGGGACAAATAATATCTTACGAGCAGGGTAGTGCTCATCTTTCATTCTGTCCCACCATTGTCTAGCTCTATGATCTGTCTCTAATATCAATTTTTTCCCCAGGAAAATACTTTAGTACCTTAAACTGTCCAAAACCCATTTGATGTCTAGACATTCTTTTTCAATCATCAAATAACGAGTCTCTGGGGAAAGACTTTTCCTACTGATGTGCTCAATAGGTTGTTCCTGACTGGCTGGTTTCTGTCCTGGCACTGAACCCCAGCTCACCTGCACGCACTTTAAAAGACTTCTCAAAGTCACATCTAATTAACACTGGTTCTGGGTATAAAAAGGCTTTGTGATGACTTCTTATACTCAAATGCAGGCAATTTCTTTAGATCTTTCCAATCTCTTAAATACATTGTAAAAATGACAAAGCCTAATATCAACAATACACACGTTACTTAAACCCCTTAAGTGTCTCTTTGTCTTGTGTTGTTGTTGTTTGGTATTTTTCACCCCCTCCTTGCAGTCCGCACTCTCCGTAACCACCTCTCCCCTCTTCAAAAATCATAGGTACAGAGAACAGTGATTGCTAGGACAGGGGAAGATTGGGGATGTGTGTGTGGACAAATGGGTGAAGGGGGTCGGCAAGCAAACTTCCATTCATAAAATAAATAAATTATGAAACATAATGTAGAGCGTGGTGACTATAATCAGTAATATTATAGTACATACTTGAAACTTGCCAGGAGAATAAATTCTAGAAGTTCTCAGTAGAAGAACAAAAAAATATTTGTAACTTTCTATGGTGATAGTCGGAAACTAGACTTCATTGCAGAGATCACCTTGCATGTATACAAATATCAAATCATTATGTTGTGTCCCCCAAACTAATATAATGTTCTATGTCAATTATACCCCAATAAAAAAAATCAAATACTTATTACAATGTAAATTTTTATCACAAGGAGCATATTTTTAAGTCCCTCGAAATCCAATATTAGGAAACCAGATTATATCAGTTTAATATCTTCCTCAGAGTTCTTGTTGAAATGTTGTCTTTATGTATCTGAAAATGTCATTATACTTCTGAAGAAAACTCTACGGATGTTTGAATTTGAATAGGTTTCTGAGCAAAACTTGGTGAAATGAAATGAGAAAAAACAATTTAAAAGCTTCCTAGGAGGAGCTCCTTATCCGATCGATCGCATGAATAAACCTGGATTCCTTAAGTATCTTATTAACTATTCCTCATTAACCAGATCTCCAAATCTGTCATTCACATGGCTGCCCTAGTTATCTTTCTAAAACCTAAGTAAGTTGACCTTTCTCCTGTTCATCACAGTCTACAGGGGCTGGCCGCCTGAAGAATAAGGTTGAAATGCTTTAAAATGACATTTGAGCCCGTCTGCAATCTAGTCCCAGGCTTCCGTGGCCGCATCTCCCACCAAATTTTATCAAAGCGCACCACTTAACTCTATTTCCACTCGATAGCATGCACACTCATGACTCCGTGCCTGTCCTCGCGGTGTTCATAGAATTCCCATATGCAAATGTCTCTCTGGTTTATAGCCTTCTTCCTGCTGGGGTTACAATCCTTACTCTGCTTCCACTGTTGAGACGTGCGATCTCTTTGAAGACAAATTTTATTTTGCCTCCTGTTTGAGTTATTGGCTGGTGGTGCCCTCATTGCAAGGTAAATGCTGTGAGAGAAATTAGTTTCCTACTCAGCTTTGTATTCTCCCAGTAGCTGGGACAGATAATAGGTCCTCAATGCACGTTTGTTGCATCATTCGAGACCCCTTACTCAGTTGGAGGGCTTGATCAACATCGTTTCTTAAAGTGATATTTTATGTTCAAGTTTACGATTTTTCTTCCTTTGTGGTGAAGAATTTGGAATAATGAACTGTCCAGTTATCAGGAGAGGTATTGGAAAGTTACTGGACCTGACCCAAACTCAAGTGGCATTGACACGATGCATTTGTAAATTGATACAATTTACATTTACTATGGTTGCTGATTATTTACATTTATTTTATGCTTTATATTTGTCTCACCTTTTCAGAGTTCCACTTTTTTCTTCTTTTTATGATTTTCTGAATCAATACACATTCTCTTATTGTATCCCTCCTTCCACTGGTTTAAATACTATAAATGCTTTTTTTTTTTTTTTTTTTTTTTTTTTACTGGTCCTACTTTAATTTTTAACCTGCAGATGTCATTAACAAGGCCAAGTAAGTATCATCAGCCTCCTTGACAAACGCCTGGGAATATTTTAAATTCAATAAACCTCTCTTCTTATAATAGCCATTCATAAGTTTTGTTGTTTCTTTTAATACACACGTTGGGAATTATTACCATTATTAGTTAAATACCAATTTTTTAAATTCACACATGTTACTTGCTATGCTGCTCCCTTTTACATCTCGGAATGTCCTTTGGGGCGTATGGATTTCGAGGGACTTAAAAATATGCTCCTTGTGATAAAAATTTACATTGTAATAAGTATTTGATTTTTTTTTATTGGGGTATAATTGACATAGAACATTATATTAGTTTGGGGGACACAACATAATGATTTGATATTTGTATACATGCAAGGTGATCTCTGCAATGAAGTCTAGTTTCCGACTATCACCATAGAAAGTTACAAATATTTTTTTGTTCTTCTACTGAGAACTTCTAGAATTTATTCTCCTGGCAAGTTTCAAGTATGTACTATAATATTACTGATTATAGTCACCACGCTCTACATTATGTTTCATAATTTATTTATTTTATGAATGGAAGTTTGCTTGCCGACCCCCTTCACCCATTTGTCCACACACACATCCCCAATCTTCCCCTGTCCTAGCAATCACTGTTCTCTGTACCTATGATTTTTGAAGAGGGGAGAGGTGGTTACGGAGAGTGCGGACTGCAAGGAGGGGGTGAAAAATACCAAACAACAACAACACAAGACAAAGAGACACTTAAGGGGTTTAAGTAACGTGTGTATTGTTGATATTAGCCTTTGCCACATCTTTGGTGGCAAACACTTCCTGTTTTTGTTTGTTTTTTTGTCTTTTTGGAGGATTATTTCACTAGATTGAACAATTCCAAATTACCATTATTTACTCTCAACTCTCTAACATGTAATTCTACATTCTCCAGTCCTTCATTTTTACTGCTGGAAAGTTGCCAGCAAAAATGTCACTCTTAAAAGTAATCCTTTTTTTTTAAATCTCTGACAGATATTTAATTCACTCCTTTTTCTGAGGGCTTCTGCAGTACAATGTCTCTGGGTGTGGAATTTTATTTATCTTGCGTGGGACTCACCAAGATTCAACAATCTGAGGATACATATGTTTAATCTGTTGTGGAAAACCCACATCCATAATATCTTCAATTATTTCCTCTGCTCGTTCTCTATACTTTCTCCTTCTAGAACTATATTAGACACATACTTGCTTGGACTCTATCCAATATCGCCCTTTAGCATCACTTTAATATTTTCTGTCTCTTTGAGAAGCATTACTGGTAATTTCTTCAGATCAACCTTTCAGTCTTTATTCTCTCCTTTATTGTATCTAAACTAATAACACAAACCAATCATTGATTTTCTAATTTCAAAAATTATATTTGTCACTTCTGGAAATTTTCTTCCTTTCTTCCTGCGTGGTCATGCTTTGATAGTTATCTGCTCCAAACTCATGTTTTGGTATAGTTTATTTTTCCCCCTTGCTTTTCAAATGTGTTAGATCTGATAATTCCAACAATTGAAGTCATTACAGATCTCATTTTGTTCTTAGTTGTTTCTGCTGACTCCCACTAATTGTAGCTTATAGTCTTTTGTATATTGGGATTTTATTATGAGTTGGTGTTCAGTTGAACCCACTCTAAATTTTTTGACCCCTGCTTTGAAGATGAGTTCTTCCAGGGAAGATTTATATTTATTTCTGCCATGTATGCAAGGGCACTGGAGACGTGGTTCATTTTAAATTATAGCTCGTTGTTTGCAATTTTAAAGCCATGAAAAAAAATTGTAAACCCAGTCTCCAATCCTACATGAAGGCAAGTCATGTTGCTGATGTTGCTGTTCTTTTAATATTCCAACCAGAGGGAAGACACATTGCTTTGTGGATGGTTCTAAATGGTTGTTTTCTCTGCTTTAATCTTTTTCTGAGGGTGAGACCTATCTGGAAATTCCACCTTTATGTAGAATCTTTCAATCAGTAATTTCAGGATATTATCTACAGTTACCCCTTACCACTGGTGTTCCAACATCTCTGTATATCCTCTGGTTAACAAGCTGCTTTATTACTAGTTTTTTTTTTCCTTGCCTTATCTTCCTTTTTCACTCATGACCTCAGATTTCCCATACTTTCTTTTAGGTACATCCAATCATCTTTTTTTTTTTTAAGTTTCAAATATTTTATTAAGCCTGTAATGGATTTTTTTAAGTAAGGAGTGATTTATATCTGCATTTCTACTGATACCATTCCTTATGAAAACAGAAGTCTGTGTTTTTGTTTGTTTGCTTGTTTGTTTGTATGTTCGTTTTATTTTGTTTTCCAAAAGTAATAGGAGTAGTACCCAACCTGGAAGATTCCCTTTGGTCTTTTGAGGAGGAAAAGATTTTAAAGAGTTTAGTTAAGAAGAAGAAACTGTTTCATTAGGTCTCAGAATTGTCAAAATTAAACGGTACAGTACAATGCATTCCTCAGATGAACTGGAAAGTCTAAAATTTCAATAGTTGTCATCGAAAGAGAATTCATCTGTAGGTTGTGTAGACCCTTAGAGCTGGGTAAAATGTCAAGTGACATAAGAAAGTCTACATTTGGAGATAAAAGGAAAAGAGAGCTGGCAGAGTTAGTTCACTTGGTCACATACTACTTGGAGAGAGAGAAACATGGCTGAAAGGGCAGGAATGGATTTTGTGTATCTGGACTTGGAGGTGAATGATGCACTACCAGACAATTGCATGTACCAGTCAATTCATTTAACCCAAGACCCTGTTTTGTCAATATACTGAGGACAATAATAAGTTGGTTATAAACTTTAAGAGAACCCGTCTATGTGAAGTGGCAAGTGGGGTATCTGGCACAAAATGGGTCCCTAACAATTATTATCTGCTATAGTATTCTGGCCAAGAATGCTCTGCCTACGAGGGGCTGGAGATGCACACTGGAGTTACACTGGGGCTTTTTGTATATTTTTGTTTAAATTCATTACTATTATTACGATGAACTATGTTGCGTTGGAACCATAGTTAAGCTGCTCTCAACAATCTTTGTTTTTAAAATTAGAGTAGACAGAATTCACATACGTGAAATCCACCACATTAAAGTGAACAGTTCAGTGGCTTTTAGTACATTTCCAAATAGCATGTTACTATCTAATCCCAATATCTGCATCAACTCGGAGAGAAATTCTGTACCGCTTAAGAGCCATTTCTCTTTTTCCCCTCCTCCCCAACCCTCATCAATCACTAGTCCATTTTTTTCTGTCTTTATGAATTTACCTGTTACGGTAATTTTGTATAAATGCATACAAATATAATCAGGCATTATTTGGCCTTCTGTGCCTCCTTTCACTTCATATAATGTTTTCAAGATTCATCCATGTTGTAGCATGTATCAGTACATCATTCCCTTTTAGGGCTGAAGAATTTTCCATTGTATTGATAGACTACATTTTGTTTAACCCTTCATCTGTTGGTCAGCATTTGAGTTCTTGCTCTTTGGCCATTATGAATGATGTTGCTTTGATGTGCAAATGTTTTGTAGGAACACCTGTTTTCAATTCTTTTTTGGTCATTGATTGGGAATAGAATTTCTGATCCATATGGTGATTTCATGTTTGACTCTTTGAGACACTGACAAATTATTTACTATGGCAGCTGCATCATTTTTACATTCACATTAACAGTATTCAAGGATTCCAACTTTCCACATTCTCGCCACCACTTGTTATTTTCCTTTTGAGTTAATTTTTGTATATGGTGTGAGGTAAGGAACCAACTTCATTCTTTTGCATGAGGATGTCTAGCATCTAAGCTCCATTTGGTGAAAAGCTTTTTTTTCTCCATTCAGTTTTAATAGTTTAGATACCCTTGTTGGAAATGAGTTAACAACAGATGTAGGAGTTTATTTGTGGACTCTCAATTCTATTTTATGGATCAATATGTTTATCCTTATATCAGTACTATACTGTCTTGACTACTGTGGCCTTCATGCTAATTTTTGAAATTGGAAAGTGTGAGTCCTCCAATTTTCTCTTTTTCAAGAGGGTGTCAGGTATTTTAGAGTCCTGTGAAATTCTAGATCAAGTTTAGGAACAACAGACTTATTTTTTTAGAAAGGCATTTGGAAATTTGGTAGAAATTGCCTTGAATCTATAGATCACTTTGGGGAGTACTCTTACCTTAACAATATTGTGTCTTTCAACCTATGAACATGGAATGTCTTTTCTTTTATTTAGGCCTTCTTTTACTTCTTTCAGAAATGTTTTGAGGTTTCTAAGGTAAAAGGCTTCCATACCCTCGGCTCAATTTATTCCCAAGTATTTTATTTTCTTGATATTATTATAAATTATTTTTTTAATTCCTCTCAGGTGATTCATTGTCATTATATTGAAACACAACTGATTTTTGTGTGTTGATCTTGCACCCTGAGACATTGCTCAATTCACTTATCTGTTCAAGTTTGTGTATTTTTTGAGATAATCTATATATAATATCATGTCATCTGCAAATAAAGGCAGTTTTAGTTTCTTTCCAATATGGGCATTTACATTTTTTTTTTCTCATCTAGTTGTTCAGGGAAAACTTACAGTGCAATGTTGAATAGAAGTGGTGAAAGCAGACATTCTTGTCTTGATCCAAACTTTAGATGGAAATGTTTCATTGTGTCTCCATAAAGTATAATGTTAGCTGTCAGTTTTTCACAGATAACATTTTGCTGGTATTTAATTGACAATTTTCGCATCTATATTGATAAGAGATGTTGGTATGCCATTTCTTTTCTTACAGTATATTTTCTTGGCTTCATTATCAGAGTAATATTCGCCTCATAGGATGAGTTATGAAATATTTCCTTCTCTTGTATGTTTTAGAAGAGTTTGGGGAGTAAATATGTAAATTATTTTTAAGATATATGGTAGAATTCACTAGTGGAAACATATGGTTTTGGACTTTTCTTTGTTGGTTATTTTGATTTTGGCTCAATGCTTTTGCTTGTAATTCCATTCAGATTTTCTATTTCTTTAAAGTCAGTTTTGGTAGATTATATTTAGGAACTTGGAAATTTTATATAGTTTTTTTGGTGTATATTTGTTGATAGTGCTTTCTTTCAATACTTTCTATTTCTGTAAGGTTGTTAGTCATGTCTCCACTTTTACTCCTTATTTTAATAATTTGAATCTCTTCTACCTTTATCAGTTAATCTAGCTAAAGATTTGTCAATTTGTTGATCTTTTCAAAGAACCAATTTTTGGTTTCACTGATTCTCTCTATTATCTTTCGATTCTCTACTTCATTTTTCTCCATTCTAATATTTATTATTTCCTTCCTTCAACTTGATTTGTATTTAATTTGCTATTATTTTGCTCATTTCTTAAGCAAGGTTAGTTATTGATATGATAACTTGCTTTCTTTACTGTGTTTACAGGTATAAAATTTCCTCTGAACACTGATTTCATGGCATCTTCTAAGTTTTGATATGCTGTCTTTCTTTTTTATTCACCTCAAAGTATTTTCTCATTTCCTTTGTGATTTATTTCTGACCCATTGCCTGTTTAAGAGTGTGTTATTTAACGTCCATACATTTGTGAATTTTTGTTTTTAGTTTTCCTCTTGTTATTGATTTCTAACTTTATCCCATCGTGGCTGGAGAAGATACTTTGTATTATTTCGATCATTTTAAGTTAATCAGGACTTATTTTGTGGCCTAAATATGGCTATCTTGGAGATCATTCCATGCACACTTAAGAAGAATCTATATACTGTTGTTATTGGGTGGATTGTTCTGTACATGTCTGTATATGTCTGTTAGGTCTTCTTGGTTTATAGGATCGTCCAATTCTTCTATTGCCTTGTTGATTTGCTATTGGGTTGCTGTACCCATTATTGAAAACCAGTTAATAAAATCGTCAGCCATTATTGTTGAATTGTATCTCCCTTCAATTATCACTTTTTGCTTCATATATTTGGGACTTTATTGTTATGTGCATGTAAACTTGTAATTGTTGTATATTCTTGATGGATTGATCCTTTTACGTAACGACCTTCTTTTTCTCTTGTAACAGTGTTTATGTTGAAGATTATTTTTCTGATATTAGTACAGCTGCTCTAGTTCTCTTTCATCTGTTTGTACAGAATATCTTGTTTTACTCTTTTGCTGTCCATCTGCCTTTTTGTCTTTGTGGTGTTGAATCCAAAGTGAGTTTCTTAAAGACAACACATAGTTAGACTATGTTCCAAAATTCTATTCTGCTAATCTCTGCCGTTTAATTGAAAAGTTTTATCCACTTTCATTTAATAAACAGATAAGGAAAAACTTACTTCCACCATTTTGATAGAACCTCATTCCCATGGTTTCCTTTAATTCTTTGCTTATGATTTATTTTAGCTCTTTGAGTACATTGTAAATTGTTGAGTTGAAGTCTTTGTCCAGTAAATCCAATGACTGGGCTTTCTTAGGGATGGGAATTGCTTTTCTCCTTGATGTGGATGAAACATATTTTCCTCTTTCTTTCCATGCCTCATCATCTTTTGTTGTTGAAAATTAGACACTTGGAGGGGCTCCTGAGTGACTCAGTCAGGTAACTATACAACTCTTGGTTTTGGCTCAGGTCATAATCTCATGGTTCGTGAGTTTGAGCCCTGCATTGGGCTCTGAGCTTGCCGTGCAGAGACTGATTGGGATTCTCTTTCTCTCTCTCTCTCTGTCCCTGCCCTGCACATGCCATAAATAAATAAATAAATAAATAAATAAAACTTAAAAAAAAAGAAAATTAGACATTTGGAAAGTTATACTGTGGCAACTCTGGAAAGTATTTTTCTCCTCCCAGGGTTGGTTGTTGCTGTTTGTTTAGCTGTTATTTGTTTAGTGATTTTTTTGAAAAAATTTTGTGAAGTCTATATTTCTTCTTGTGCCACTGATACCTCTGTTTAGTGGTCAGCTAGTAATTTGAGAGATTTCCTTAACATCTGGAATCAAAAAAATCTTACAAGTAAAACTAAACAGACAAAAGCTCTCAGTCTCTGCAGTTCATCTGTGTGTGTGTTAGAGTATCCTTCAGTGCTCAGCCAGGGAGTGTACCTCAGCCTTCACTTCCTACTCACGGAAAGTCCAAAGGTCAGCCAGAAATGAGAGTTTAGAGCCCCCTGACATGTTTTCAGAACCTGCACACAGCCTCAAGTATGCACAAAACCACTTGAATTGCTAGGAATATGTGAAGGCTTTTCAAAGTCATTATTCTCCAAAGCATCTCATTCCCTAGTCTTCCTTCCCAATCCCTTTGGTTTGTCCACTGTTTGCCCAACTGTTGTCCCTCTTCCAGGTGGTAGTGGTTCATGTATTTGCCTTCAGTTTTTCTTCAACATATGATCCATGGATAATTGCCCTAGCTCTGAGAGAGTTCTGAGGTAGGCATAATGGAGGGAAGCCCTTTGACCTGGTTCTTCAGGGAGCAAACAGACAGGTCAAAACAGCCACAATTCTTTGAGAATAAGATCAATACTGCTTTCTCACATACTAGGAATCTCTATCAAGAAATTCTGAATTGAGGCATACTCAATGCCACTGAGGCATGGCTCAGTAGGTTAAATGTCTACCTCTTGACTTCAGCTCAGGTCATGATCTCACAGTTCATGAGTTTAAGCCCCACATTGGGCTCTGTGCTGACAACATGGAGCATGGTTGGGATTCTCTCCCCCACCCCTAACCCCTGCTCCTCTTTCTCTCGCTCAAAAATAAATAAATAGATTTTTAAACATGTGTATTATTGTCTTCAAGGCTGACACTGAACTGTGTACTGGAGGCTGGTACTGAGGTAAAGGAAGATGTCAAAAAACTCTAAGAACAAGACTTGACTGATTTTCTTTCTTCTTTCTTTCTTTCTTTCTTTCTTTCTTTCTTTCTTTCTTTCCTTCTTTCTTTCTTTCTCTTGATGAAATATTTCCTTGGTTGTTTTATGCTTTTGATTGGATTCCAAAGCCCGCCCCTCCCCAATGGATTCTGACAGTTGTTACCAGGTTATTTGTTGCTTTCGTGGGGGTATACACTTTTACACTTCCCTGTTCAACTGTTTTTTTGTTTTTGTTTTTGTTTTTTGCTGATATCTCAATGAATGCTTTATTAATTTTTGGCTGTTTTAAAAAAATGCCTGAGTGAAAGAATTGTTTCAGGGTTATTTTTTAAATAAGAAAGGCTTACATCAGACATTTGACAAGGTCCAGTGGCATGGAGTGAATAAAGTAGGCAAGGACTGCTCCTGACAGAAAAAGGGAATCTACAACACATAGAAGTAAGCTTAGAAGCCCTCCAAACTGTCTCTGTTTTCCACCGGAAAGACAGACATCAACTATATGATTTTTATTAACCAAGTATAATTACCCTAATAAACAGTGTTTTTATATTTGTTGTACTTTGAATAACTTACGAGTAGCTGTTTAAGTCAGTGCACTTGATGAGAATTTTCTGCCAAAGAAATTACAATGTGTTGTAATAATTATTTTCTAGAGAGCATTACAATTTCATCATGTGTTTATGCAGTGTTAAGTCAATAGTAAATGTAGAAGGACCATTAAATGTTTGTTTCAGGCATTTATTTTTCTTTAGGATACATTTAAGTGATGAATTATTTATTGTGAATGGATATTTGGGGGGCTATATGCTAATTAGGAAAAGTTTTGCAGATTGTTTCTTAATTAGTTGGTTAACATTAATAGAAGTATATTTGATATAAATGTAATGGCTTAATTTCAATAATGCGGTTAAAATAATAAATGTTAAAATAACAATTCAAACAGTAAAAGGAATTTGCTTTCAGTGATGGGCATTATTTCATTGGTGGAAGGGACACTCAGTATTGAGCCCACTTGTTTCTTTGATTGACAAATTGATTGTATCAGAGTAAATAAAAGAGAAGTCCTCACCTCTGTCTACAGAGTTTCACACTGCTAGATTCTGTTTCTGTTCATATCATGGAAGATAATGTTAAATAAGGCATGTGAGGTGTTGTTTTACCAGGTTCAATGCTCTGATGAGGGTTTTGTACCTTAACGGAAGTGTGGTTGGCAGGGCTCCAAAGATGTTCTTCAAGATTCCTATCCCATGATTATTTAATCAAACACCAATCTAGATACTACTGTGAGAGATGTCACAGATGAAATTAAGGTTACTAGTCAGCTGACCTTGAAGGACAGAGATTATCCTGGATTATAGATTAAATCCATGTAATCACATGAATCTTTAAAACAGAAGAAGGCTGAAAAGTTAGAGAGGCGAGGTTCAAAAAAGAGACAGAGGAAAGGTGAGATAGAAGGTGAGATCCTGAGAGATTCTAAGCATAAGGGCTCTACTTGCCATTATTGACTTGAACTATGGAAAAAGAGGGCCATGAACTAGATAATGGGGGTGGTCTCTAAGAAACTGAGAATGAGCCATGTCACTGGCCAACACGAAAATGGGAACTTTAGTTCTATAATTAAATGGAGCTGAATTCTGCCAACAACCTGAATGAACCTGTAAGCAGATCCATCCATAAAACCTCCAGAAATGAATTCAGGCCTACCAACATCTTGAAATCCATCTTGTGAAACCCAGAGCACAGCTCAGCCATGCTGTGCCTGGATTTCTGACCTACCGATTGTGAGATAATTAATCTGTGTTGTTTTAAACTTCTGAGCTTGTGATCATTTATTACGACAGCAAGAGAAACCAATACAAAAAACAACGTAAACCATAGACCTCATTTAGAAAATATTCATGGCAAGAGGCAATGGTATTGAAAGTGGTAATGGGATCACATGCCCTGATGCAGTAGTATCCAGGAGTGGTTCGCTACAGAGATCACTCTTGTGCTCTAACTCTGTATGTATTCCTGCTCCATAATCTGCTTTGGTCTCTAGCCATTTTCTACTACTAGTTTTACCACAATCTCAGTCCCTAGAAATTCCTATTCTGCTTAAGTTGGACAGAGTTGGTTTCTGTTGCTTGCGATCAAGAAACGGGAAGTGTATAGACATTGAAAATAGTGAGTGGCATGTAAGCAATGGAACTCAATGTTAATACAGGTATTTGGAATGGTTTATCTTAGGAATTAATATAGTCTTTTAGGTTGGGTGTATGGGAATCCATGGCATATAATGGAATACCTCTAGTGATCGCCTATAGTTACCTAGAATGAGGTGTTTTCTGAAGCAAGTTTTTGAACGACCATTTTGCTGAATGAAAGACAGGAGGAAATCAAGATGGCTGCTGAAACAGAAGGACAACCTCAACTCCTGAAGTACTGTTCAAGGCACTAATTAAAGTCCAATACTTTCTTGATCTCAATTTATGTTTCAATGAAGTGGAAGCAGCCAGAGTCTGAGCTTAATGTTTGACTTAAATTACGATAGGCATTGAATTCGAAACTTCTCCCTATCTTTTATGTCAAAGTTATAAAAAGTAATTGGGAAGCATTAGAACCTTAACAATTAGATTGAGGATATATTGGAAGATTCAGAGATCTTAAACTTCTCTTGGGGGTAGGAAGAACGCCCACCAAATGGTAGTATCAGTTAAATTCAGAGCTTCACCATATCTTAGATCAATAGGACAATGATTAGGAAACCATAGAGTTTGAAGAAGGATGTATAGGGGAAATTCAGAGGTCTTATCATTCCCTTGGAAGCTAGAGTGACCCTCTTTCCTTGTTGATAAGACTCTCTCACTGTTGCATGAAAGTGTTTTAAGTAACATTCTTTCTTGAGCTATTTACTCTAAAATCAGATCATTCTTGACCATCTATTCTGAGCATTCCTAAACCCTGATTACCTCCCCAAGTGTAATAAGCACTATATTCCAGAATACTTCTGGAGAAAATTAAAAAATCAAACCTTCACAAGAGTGCTTTTGTATTAAAAAATATATATGTCTTTACTAATTCATGTTGACCAAAATCCGGGAAATGTGTATAAGAATGGATCTGAGCTTGCTTTTCAAATGAGAGATCATTACTTTTGATTTGATCAAATTAATTGATATGATTCTAGTATGCTCGTCAGATTCTCTGAAAGTGATTTTAATTGTTTTCTTGGATGGATGCCTAAAATCTGAAATCTGACAATCAAAGGCGATGAAAAAGCAGAAAAGCCTTGTCATAATACATAGAGGAAGGCCCTAAGACTTTGGGATAGGAATATTGCAATGCATTTGTTGTGTGTTACTCCAGATCATTTCTTAGCTTTATTCCTCAAGAAATACCAAAAGGCACTCTCTTTCTTCCCTTTTTTAAACGTTTTTAATGTTTTATTTATTTTGAGAGAGAGAGACACAGAACATGAGTGAAACAGGGGCAGAGAAAGAGGGAGATACAGAATCTGAAGCAGGCTCTAGGCTGTGAGTGTCAACACAGAGCCCGGTGCGGCGCTCAAACTCACGAGCTGTGAGATCATGACCTGAGCCAAAGTCGGACACTAAACTGACTGAGCCACCAAGTTGCCCTGAGACACTCTCTTTCTAATATTTTGAGAAAAATATTGTGTCACAAGAACACCAACATCTATGAAATATACTTATTAGTTATTTGCTTAAGATTCAAGATGCTTATAAAGACTGTACTTGAAATAGGTTTCTGGTGTTGGTGAGTAGGAGGATAGTAGAGGAACAGAAGTCATATGGTTGCGTTTAATCTCCAGAACAGAAAGGCCAGCATGGGAGACAGACTTTCCAGAGTCTTTGACCATGGTTAATATTATGAGATCCCAGGGATGCCCAGGGGGCTTAGTTGGTTAAACGTCCTACTCTTGATTTCAGCTCGGGTCATGATCTCATGGTTCATGAGTTTGAGCCCCACACTGGGGTCTGTAATGACAGCGCGGAGCCTGCTTGGGATTCTGTCTCTCTCCCTCTCTCTCTGGCCCTCCCCTGCTTGCTCTCTCTCTCAAAATAGATAAAAATAAACTTTAAAAAATTTATGAGATCCTCTAAGACAAAGCAGACTCAGAGTTACTAAAAGTTTTCCAAATTTCTAAATATAACAATAGGTTGTATATGTTGGAAGAGGATAGAGCTTCATGTCTGGTAAACTTAGGCCAGTTCTGAGAAATCATGATATAAATATGCCATCCTAAACCTAATCCCAACCTAGACCCAGTTACCCTCAAATGAAATGGAGGCAGACAACATTACGACTGGACCTTGTAATGATATCAAAGTATGTATCACGATTCTTTCTCCAAGTCTTTCTCAAAGGGTGTGGAGCTATTTACCACTAAGAAAGGGGTAGATATCTACACTTTTTATGGATACTAAGTCAATGCTAGAACTATTGCTCACAAAACCCTAAAATACCACTGTGCTCCATTAGAGTGGTGCTTATGGATATCAGATGATAAGCAGAAATTTGGCTTAGGACTCCAAAGTCATTGTGTGTCCCTTTCCTAGTTATATAGCATATATTTGACACTAAAAATTCTATATTCGAAATATATCACACACATACACACACACACACACACACACACACACAGAAAACCCTCACAAATTTTTGTGACCCATAAATAAAGGTTATTACGGTTATGTACTTGGAATTTCTTCCTCTAAATGAAATAGTGAATTAAAGGAATATCCCAACCCTAAGGGAATATTTTCCTCCAGAAAGGGATCGCTGCTGCCATCAAAGACTTGAGACAGACAGAAAGGATGGTTCATTTAAAAAAAATTTTTTTAATGTTTATTTATTTTTGAGACAGAGACAGAGTGTGAGCAGGGGAGGGGCAGAGAGACAGAGGGAGAGATGTGATTTCTCTGCTAGCAAAACTCAGCACACTCACTGGCACTTGGACTGCATGTAGATTTGGGGATGCTTTTCCTCTCTCTCCTAATAAATAGAAAATATCAGCATAAGTTTGCCTGAATAAACAAGAACAGCAACATGCCCTCTCCGTCTTGTCTCATGGTTTCAGCCATATCCATATTCGTTTCCAGGACCCTCATCATTCCAAAAGACATTTTGCTTCTGTGCTACATGGATCATACCATATTGATGGTGCAAGGAGAGAAAGAATGAACAGGCATTTGGGACACCTCTGTGGCTCAGTTGGTTGAGCCCCTGACTTCAGCCTAGGTCATGATCTCCCTGTTCCCGAGTTCAAGCCCCACATCAGGCTCTGACAACTCAGAGCCTGGAGTCTGTTTTGGATTCTGTGTCTGCCTCTCTTTCTCTGCCCCTCCCCAACTCTCTCTCTTCCTCTCAAAAATAAATTAAGCATTCAAAAAAATTTTAAAAAGAATTAACAGGCACTTAAATGCCTTAGCAGGACACATGCAGGCCCTTGACTGGGAGGTAATACCGATAAAAATACAAGGTCTTACCACCTCAGCGAATTTTATTGGGATCCACTGATTTGGTAATTTGTTTGTTCATGTGGTTGGGAGATTGGAGGGGCAAGTTTGGAAAACAGTAACAAAGAGATTTACAGAGGAGGCCTGTGTCTTTCCAAAAACCCACAGACTGTGAGGTTATCGAGGGACGCTTACCAAAGGATCACACCCACTGTGGGTGAGGCTCTTAATAATCAGTAATGATTTTCCTGAAGCATCTTTCCTTTGTGCTAGTTACAGATTTCAAGTGGCCATGGACAAGGTTAAATGCTCCGCGTGTCTTCTCCTAGACCAAGACCATTTAGGCTACTGTCACTAATGGAAGTCCAATTTGTCATCCATGTAAGTGACAGTAAAATACAGATATATATTACATCTTAGGAGGATTAGCCAGATGTTTTGTAACAAGATAATAACATTGAAACCAAAACTTTCCAAGACAGGTTGCCACTGTTCCTCACTGGAATACATATTTAATACGAATTTGGATTTTAAAGGGACTTGCTTATAGCTTTAACATTGTTATAGATTTCCACATAACATCACTTCTAATGGGGGAAAAAAACTTGAGAGGAAGTAAGAAAGGCAAAGGATTGTGATGTTTTGATTCATTAGCCTGACCATATTTGCCATAACCCAGAAGGATCTGTTATGATGAGACCTTTGAATGGTCTACTGAAGTCTCAGTTACAGTGCTACCTTAAAAAAAACGTTGGCTTCTTGTGTCCGTAAGTTTGGGGTCTGTTGTTTAGAGATATTAGTCCGTCAGGGAAGAATAGTTCTAACAGGACTATTTTTCCATTGTATTGGAAGCTAAGAATGCCACCCGGCCATTTTCAGCATCTTAGGACTCTAGGGACAAACGGAAATAATAGACATTTTAGCATTGGCTGGTGTGGTTGATCCTGACTGGAAAGGAAAAATAAGATCATCTCTTCATAACGGAGAAGGAAGATTATGGGTGGACCCACGTGGTCTCTTGGGGCACCTTTTTATCTTACTACTTATAGCAGTAGAATCCGATGAAAAAAATAAATAAAACCACACGCTGAAAAGACCGTGAAGGGCACGGCTCCAACAACAATCAAGGTTGGTCTGTTAGGTTCAAAACAGCAACAACCTCCCTGGTCAGCGGGGGTGCTGGTTGAAGGCAGATGCCGAATTAGCAATGAACGAGAAAAGTCATAAATGGCAGCTCGGCTTTCGTGCACAGGTGTCCAAGTGAAATAATAACGCCTATGCATGTCTGTCTTTGTTGTGTGATGACAACATTTATACACTTCAATTCCCGATTTATTTTCCTTTTCCTTCCGCATTGTATTTGGGGTGTGCGACTTAACATTTTCTTCAGGAAAGCTGAACCTCAACATGGGATGGTGTCTGTATATGAGGGATGAGTATCACCCAGTAATTCTGGACTTTGCACAGGCTCCAATTCATTGACAAGACTTCTAGTTACCCCGCTCTGGGGAAACAGTAAACGTGTTTATTGTGGCATGGCTGTCTGATGTGATGAGTGCCCCTTTTCTGTTTCCCCTCTGGAGGTGTGAGCAGAGGAAGAAGTATTTATACAGATGACAAACAGAGGTGGTCTTTTCCCGTAGTCTTGCCTTGTCAGAATCAGTATGCCTTTTGCAGTTTCGGCAAGGGCCCCGCTGTGTTGCTTTGGTGGGACTCCATTTCAGAAATGAGAAAGACTATGCCTCCTCTCTTCTCCCTTTGTAGGAGCTGGAATGAGATTTTCTGTCCTAGGCTCAGCTCATTGGGACTTTGAGTCGAAGGAGGGATGCCAAGATACAGGGGTATTGTAGAAATAATGTAATTTGGTCGAGACTCGTGGTGGGGATGTTGCAGCTCCAGAAGCTGAGCTGTCAGAGAGGAGAGGGGCAGTGGAGCTAGCTTGGGTTCCTGTTCAGAGCCTTCCTGTGCCTGGTCCTTGCTTATGGTTCCCACTTGCCAGCAGCCCTTGCATGACACCAAGACCCCGAGCTCTCTGATGTCCTTTGTGGTCATGTTAATAGAATTGGTGTGTGACTTCCGACTCCAGCTAATACAATGCTACCTATATTTCGTCAATACTTGCTTGGCTTTATTTTATTTATTTATTTTTTGTTTCTCTTCTGTTTTCTTTAAGGTTTTACTTTGAAGTATTTTCTACACTCAACGTGGGGTTTGAACCTACCACCCTGAGATCAAGGGTCACATGCTCTACTGAGTGAACCACGTGCCGCACTTGTATAGTTTTATATGTGTGTGTGTGTGTGTGTGTGTGTTTGTATGTATGTGTAGTTACATATATGTATAGTTATATGTACATACATATATAATATACATAACAAAATATCAAGTTATTGCTAAGTCAGCATAATATTTTTTCATCTTTCTTTCCATTCGTTAACATGGCATCCACTATTGATATTCATGAGAAGATAATGGAAAAAGATATTTGTCCTGTAACAGTATTCTTCCCCTGAATGAGGAGCTGCTGTTTATTTCACTTAAACGAGTATAGAACTCATTTTAATTTTACCTTTTACAATTAGATTCCTGATACTGATCGCAAAGCACCTTTCCACACGTGACACCATGTTAAGGACGATGTAGAATGAATGGACAGCCATGGGCACCTCCTTCCCAAGGCAGCTCGCAGCCCAAGAGAACCAGTGTGATTATAAATAAACATGAACATTCATAGACCAGGACAGACATGGGGGAAATTAATATTTTTATCTATTTCTTTGATATGGAGTACAATGGTTGGGTGTCAGGAGGAAGCTTTGGAAGAGAAATAATGTTTTTATATGAGAAAGAAACATGAAAAATTTGAGGACGTCCACCCCCCCCCCCCAATAGTCAGTGTAATTATTCAACTTGGTGGTAAACTTTCCAGATTCAAAATGAGTTCTTCCTCTATTCATTAAGATAGCATCATGGATGCTTGGCATAGACAGCCTATGTCTGTGCAGGACAATGTGCTATGTCTGACTGCTAATAAGTCCCTCATGAAGTTGAGTCTCCTGTTTTTATGACATTTGAGCTCCTGGCATACTAATTTTATCTGACACAATACAGTCAGATCCTCCGGATGTGTCTTTGTATTGATCAGTTTCATAGAAATAGTTGGTCTTTGTTCCTTTTAAGACGTGATCCTAGAAATAGCTGTTGGGCGAGTGATGACAAAAAACTCCATTTATTCCCACATTGTTTAACAGATACGGTTTGGGTTGGTATTAGAAAATGTTTAGCAATTGAATGTATTGTACCAGCAATTTAAGTCTTCCAAAGGAAGTTGAAATATTACCACTCCAGCTTTGTGGATTTGAATTCTGTAAAGTGGATTTGAAATTTGAAAAAGTAAAAAAATAATTAATATTATGTCTGTTAAATGCCAGTTAGGCAATTACCTGATGTTTCTAAAAAAAAATACCTAAAGTAAACATGGCAAACCCGCTTCATTGCCCACAGACGTTAACTTCTTCACACTTGCCTTTCCTCCCAGTAGCCATCTACTTCGGAAGAAGCCGGACCCTTCTCCAAAGCAAAGAAGAAAATGTTGATCAGCCTAGGTTCCCCGTGGTGATCCAATGACCCTTTTGTCTGTCAGCAATGAGTTCAGAGATGAGCTTGTGACACGGCTCTGGCCAGTGAGACTCAAGCAGAGATTCTAAGAAAGTTTCTCTTGCCATTAAAATAGGAAGAAATCGCTCCCCTTTACCACCTTTGGAAGTATCTGTGTGAGAACACAGCGCCTGGAACTGCTGCAACCCTTTTACAACCAACAAAAATAAGCCATGAGGGTCTCAAAAGCCAGCGTCTAGGTTTGCAAAGCAGGGAGACAAAAAGAACCTGGCTCATGGATTACGTTATTGAGCCAGTGAATTATCGCTCCAACTGCCCTACCCTTGGGCTTATTATTATGTGACATTTGAAAGTCATCATCATGTAGACCACTTTCTGTTAGGTTGTCTCTGCTTGCCAGTAATGAATCCTAACGGATTTAATAAATACCTTTATTATCAGAAGAAGACTAAAATTGTTATTCGAGTATATGCAAGTTAGAGTGACACGGTTATAAGGATAGCATTGATTAGATTCTATTAGGACAGCAAATCTTCCACCAGCTTGAGTACTTTATTATTGGTGTGTGGTTACAGCGTTGCTGAGAATCACGGAGAACATGCTGGAATGGATAAGGGAAATTGCATGTCGTGGTATAGTCTGCCATGGACGGAGATGGGTTGGATATTGTCATTATTATTATCATCATCATTAATATAAGCTCTAGTAAGAATCACTGGTGCTCCCTGGACCTCAGTTTTCTTATCAGCAAGGTGAAGTGATTATATAATTTCGTTTCTTAAAACATCCCTTCCAGTTCTAAATTTTTATCTATGTTTATTTTTTTGAAAATCAGATTATGTTTCTTGTAAGAAGTAATTTATAAAAGTGTTCCTTGGAACGCTGAGGTTTTTTGGGTTTTTTTTTCTTTTTTCCCCACTGATTTATTTTCCTTTCTAGGAGATGAAAAGTTACGTACTTTGACACAGGCACTGCACAGGCACTGGTAATCAAACACTAGATGTGATCCGTGCCCTTACTGATCAATGGAAGAGAATCATTTAAAAATAATTACAAATATGAATATTCATTGTAATCCAGGGAGTCTGAGAATATATGCCCAGAGAGGTGAATGTGAAGCTGGGGATATGGAAGATTTATGCATTTGAGGGGTCCGAGGATTTAGAGACAGGAACAGCATGGGGGAATGTACAACGCAGAGTGAAAGCTGAATACATCTGAGAAACAGAAGGGATCCCCATGGAGTTGGGGTCGTGGGGAGAGATGTGTAAGGTGAAGCTGGGTAAGAAGGCAGGCACCCAGTCTTAGAACACTGTTAAAGATTGTGTAACTTCATCACAAAGACAATAGTCATTGTCATTTGGGGTGTAAAAGGCAAAGTTGGGGGGATCCATGCTTTCATTTTTCCAGACTTGCCTGCTTTCTGCTCTACTCCAACCATGATTCAACTACTGTCTGGGACATAACCCTGTCTATCTCTGTGAAATCTGCACTCTCAAGACCTTCACTTTCAGTGTTAGGTGGCATTACATATGAGGTTCACCATTTTGGCAGGAGAAATCAAAGTGGAATGAAAAGGAATAGCCTAGATAAATATTTTCTGGGCAATTGAGTGCCCATCATCTGCTTTTGGCGTGGTAATGACTAGACGACCAGATGGAACAAGCAAAGTTGATCTGAGAAGGGAGCAATATACTAATGTACAGGCTTTTAACACACTTGAAGACCATTAAAATGTCTAAATAACTACTCACACCCATACTAAGCAGCCATTGCTTGGCTTAGGGATTGGAATCAGTACCATCAATAAGAACATTCAAATGCCTTCTTATACTAATCATGTTGACTTATTTTTATCCCAGATGACTTCTCATTGAATTTGAATATAGACCTATTTATTAAAATAATGTGTTAGGGCGCCTGGGTGGCTCAGCCGGTTGTACGACCTACTTCGGCTCAGGTCATGATCTTGCGGTTCATGAGTTCGAGCTCCACGTCGGGCTCTGTGCTGACAGCTCAGAGCCTGGAGCCTACTTCAGATTCTGTCTCCCTCTCTCTCTGCCCCTCCCCTACTCATGCTCTGTCTCTCTCTCTGTCTCTCTTTCTCAAAAAATAAATAAACATTAAAAAAATGTGTTGACTTTTTTATGGATCAAAGATAATTTTTCACATTTTATAGCATTCAGCTATCAAGTCTTAATACGGCTCCAATATTCTTTTCTTATTTAGAGGTATTTCCTACACACAATGTATTTTTATTTTAGAGATTATTTTTGATTTTTATTTTTTTCTTGAGATTTTCTTTAGGAGTTCTGGATATTAGCATTTATATTCTTAATATAAAGCATCTATGATTCAAACCTTTCAATTCTCTTATTTTCATTTGGCTGCTGATTTATTGAGTGAGGTATCTTTGTCTTAAATGTAAGGGTGTGTGTTGATAAATTACGGTTCTGTGGCGTGTACTCTGATATCGGTGTATTTTACCACCAAGGCATCCATGTTTTTCAAAGAAAAATGAGGAGCATGACAATTTTTCAAGCTGTAAAAACTGATGTAAGCAATACCTGTGACTTTCCAAAACACAGTGTACAATTTTTGCTTTACTAACCATGACCATTTAACAACTCAGCAGCATAGATGAAAAAAATCGGGACGTGGTGGAGCTTTACCTTCATACACACCAAACCTGATACCAAATGTAACCGGAAGAGTCGAACAAAATACAACCCAAAATTTAACCTGCTTTTCCGCTTAGGTCATATGACACCTGGTAAGTGGCACAAGATTCAAAATGTAGTCCAAGAAACTACAAAATGAAGTGGCCCGTGGCAAGAAGCAGCAAGGGATCTGAGAGAAGATTTGGTAGTCGTGTAGGATACGGGAGGGAGAACCTTGAAGTTCCGTGCTACCCAAGCGGCCAGGACTCGAGACACCAAGATGGCGGAAAGAACTACGTACCGTTAGGTGAGCTTTTTCTTCTGTTCCACGTTTCCCATGAAGGCATTTTGCCGAACTAGGGACAAGTCCAGTAAAAAGGAGCTGTTAACAGTCTAGGAATCCAAACAGAGATGAAGGAAGTGTCATTAAGTGGAGAAGATACAATGGCAAGTTAGGAATCTTTGGGAAAAGGGGCCATGATAGATACCCCAGAGTTCTGCTTAGGAACACGAGAGGGCTGCAGCTTAGGAGTAAGAGGGTCACTGTCTACTACAGTAACCACAAGCCGCAATGTGACGATGGGGCATGTAAAGTGAACCAGTCCAAATACAGATCTACTATAAATGTAAAATACACACCAAATATTGTAACCTGATTACAAAAAAGAAGAAGGTTAAATATCGCATTACTGAAAGTCACGTTTCAGTTAAATTACTGCTAGGCAGATTTAAGATAATCTCCACCCTCACTCGCTGCCTACCAGAAAACAAAAGAAAATATTCTCTGGAGAGAGATGACTACAGCCAGGATCTTTGATAACTGTTTTATATATATATATATTTTAATTTGACACTCAATCAACAAGTATCAGGCGTACTAGAAGGTAAGACTAAATAATTATAAAGCAACAGAAAATGAAAAAAAACCCAACAATAAATGTAGACACATAGGGGGTTCAGATATTGACATTATCAGACATAGACTTTATTTTCTTTCTAATACTTTAAAATAAACTTGATTACTATGTTCAGGGAAATAGAGGCCAAAATGGGTAATTTCATCCAGCAACCTACAATGAAAATATCAAAGGGAAAGCCGAGCTTTGAAAATAAAATAACCAAAATTAAGAAATGAATAAATGGGCTTAGGAGCATATCCAGTGCAGAAAAAGATAAAAACAGTTAACTGAAAGAAAATTTCCTAGAAGAGATCCATACTAAAGCAGAGACAGAAAAAGTGCAAAATATGTAAAAGAACATAAGCATCTTCGTAATGAAATGAAAAGTTAGGAAATTCACACAATTTAAATATGTTAAAGAGAAGAGACAGAGAATGTCCAGGTGTGATAGTTGACCTGGTATTGACAAGAATTTTCTTTTTTTTTTCTTCTTCTTTTTTTAAAATATAATTTATTGTTGGGGCGCCTGGGTGGCGCAGTCGGTTAAGCGTCCGACTTCAGCCAGGTCACGATCTCGTGGTCCGTGAGTTCGAGCCCCGCGTCGGGCTCTGGGCTGATGGCTCAGAGCCTGGAGCCTGTTTCCGATTCTGTGTCTCCCTCTCTCTCTGCCCCTCCCCCGTTCATGCTCTGTCTCTCTCTGTCCCAAAAATAAATAAAAAACGTTGAAAAAAAAATTAAAAAAAAAAAATAAAATATAATTTATTGTCAAATTTGCTTCATACAACTCCCAGTGTTGATCCCAACAAGAATTTTCTAGAAATGGTGAGAAGTATCAAGCTCCAGATTTTAAGATTTATAAACATAGATCAGGATAAATGAAAACAAAGCTGCATGTAAGCACTTCACAGGTAAAATACTAACAATCAAAAACTTGGAGGAAAGTCTCAAAAGCAGCTGAAGAACAGGGACATAGTACTTCAGAATACGAGCAGTAAGGTTGACAATTGATTTTACAACAGAAATTATGGGAGAGAGAAGAAAATGGAATGGCATATTTAAAGGGTTTAAAATATTAACCCAGAACTCCATCCACCAAAAATAGTCTTCATAAATGAAGGTGACAGATATCTTGTCACGCACACCCACCAGAGAGAATTTATTTCCAGCCGCACACACTGAAAAAAATACTAAAGAGAGTAATTTACGTTAAAAAAATAGATTAAGACAAGAAAATGAAAAAAGGAATAAAGAGCAATAAAAAAGATATTAATAGTACAATTATCTACATATCTTTAAATATACCTTGAATACATCATCATCATCATCATAATGTATTCTTTAAAAATGTTTTAATGTTGATTTATTCTTGAGAGAGAGAGAGACAGAGCCAGAGACAGAGCATGAGCAGGGGAGGGGCAGAGAGAGAGGGAGACGCAGAATCCGAAGCGGGCTCCAGGCTCCGAGCTGTCAGCACAGAGCCCTACGTGGGACTCAAGCTCATGAACTGTGAGATCATGACCTGAGCCAAAGTCAGATGCCCAACTGACTGAGGCACCCAGGTGCCCCAATGCATTCTTTAAAGTAGACAAGGATGTTGAACTCTCCAGGAAGTGATGAGGATTAACTTATATTAGACAGTAAAATCAAGGACGGATGTAGTTATCTCTATGGTAAAAAATGAAAGGAGAAGAATATGTAACAAACCAATAGAGAAGAATAGAATGATAAAAATGTTTGCTCCATCCAAATAAAGACAGAAAGAAACCAAATAAGTTGACAGAAAAAAACAAGATTATAGGGGCACCTGGGTGGCTCAGTCAGTTAAGCATCTGACTCTTGATTTCAGCTCAGGTCATGATCTCATGGTTCGTGGGTTTGAGCCCTGCACTTGCTGTCAGCACAGAGCCTGCTTGAGATTCTCTCTCTCCCTCTCTCTCTGACCCTCCCCCTCTCTTCCTCTTTCTCTCTCAGAATAAATAAACTTAAAAAATATATAAGAATAGAAACTTAAATTCAAATATGTCAGTAGTAAAGAACTACGTTAAATATAAGCAGATTAGATGCTCTAATGAAAAGACTGGATAAATCTTAAAAGGCTGGTTGAATTTCTGGCAGATTATTAGACTGTATAAAACAAGTAGGAAATTAGATATACATATATACATATAGATATAAAAGTATAGATGATGTGTATGGCTATATGTCATATATTTAGAAGATGTAATATATGTATATATATATATATATATATATATATATATATATATATTAGAAAGTTTAGGAAATTAAAATGGAAAACCGAAGCTGTATAAAAACTAAACACAAGAATACAAATATAGCAATTAGAATAGCAGACAATGTAGACTTTAAGGCAAAAATGTTTTATAAAGATGAGTGGTTCAATCTAAGAGGATGATATAAAAATTCTAAATGTATATGCACGTAAAACTATAGCCTTAATAGAAAGAGAAAGAGAGATTGATAAGACCAAAAAGAGAAACAGATAATTTACCATTAGTGTGTGATTTTAATCCCCCTGCTTAGCACCTGAAAGAAGAAATAGACAAAATGTAGTAAGAGTATAGATGGTTTCAATCACATGATTATCAAACTTGACCTTATTTACATACATAGAAATCTGCACTCAATAACTTAAGACCATATGCTGAGCCATATGGTCGTGACAAATTTCTAAGGATTGAAATCACAGAAAGTATATTCTCTAACCACAGTGTAATTACAGTAACGATCAATGGAAACAGAAAACAGAAAAGCTCTGATACTTGCAATTTATCAATACATTTCTAAAGAACTCATAATGGATATTAGAAAATATTGTCTGCTGAGTGACAATGAAAATGCAACTTTTCATGACACATGGGATGCAAAATAAGCAGTGTGTACAGGGAAGTGATAGTCTTGAAAGCATATATTAGAAAAGGAAAATGGCTGAAAAATCAATGACCTAAGTATCTTCAGAAGAATTTAGAAACAGAAGTGCAAATTAAACTTTCAAAAAAGTAAAACGAGGGCAATGAGTAACAGCAGGTTTATATTCACAAAATTTAAAAAAAATACACCAAAGAGAGAATAGCAAAGTTAAAAGCTCACTTTTCCAAAGACTGCTACAATAAAAAGTAAGCACAAATTGCTAACATCAGGCATGTGGGGAGAGAAAAGAGAAAAAATGCTAGTGTGATAACAGGGTATTATGAATAGCTTTATGCGAAAGATTTTGAAAAGTTGTATTAAATGGACCAATTTCTAGTAAAACATCGCATTGCAACTCTGATATAAGAGTTCCAAGCAATGATTATTTCTATATTTATTGAACACATCAAATATATTATTGAAAGCTCTTCTCCAAAGAATACTCTAGAACCAGATGGTTTCAGTGTTTATTTTTTCAAACATTAAAGGAAGAAATAACATTGAACACAAACCCCTCCAAAGAACAGAAAGTCAAGAAGAGGAATAATTTTCATTTTACAAGACCAGCATAATCATGATACCAAAACAGTGTAAGAAAAAATAAATTAATAGTAGTCATGGCTGGGGCGCCTGGGGGAGCTCAGTCGGTTAAGCATCGGACTTCTGTTCGCGGTTGGTGAGTTCGAGCCCCGCATTGGGCTCTGTGCTGACAGCTCAGAGCCTGGAGCCTGCTTCGGATTCTGTGTCTCCCTCTCTGTCTGCTTCTTCCTCTCTCTCTCTCTCTCTCTCTCTCTCTCTCAAATTAAAAAAAAAAACTTAAAAAAATAGGAGTCGTGCTATATTCATGCTATGGAATATTATACAGCATTAGAAATAAATTAATTATTATAGAAAATACCACCAACATAATACTGAATTAATGGGAGCCAAACAAATTAGAATATATATTTTATAGTATGCAAAAGAGTGCGTTGAGTACAATTCCATTTATATAAAATTTAAAACTCAGCAGTATGAATCTGGTGTTAGTCATTAGGATATTGGTTATCTTCAACTGGGCGGGGGGGAGTATGTTAGTAACTGGCTGGGAACATGAGGGGAACCTCTGGTTTATCAATGAAGCTTCGTTTTTTGATCTGGATGGTGGCTGCATGGGTGCCCTTCGTTTGTGAAAAGCCATTGAATTGCATCCTATGATTTGCTTACTTTTATGTAGCCTGCTCTTCAATAAAAAGATTTACTTAAAAATTACATGATGGCAAGTTATAAAGCTGAAAGATACTTGTCCAAACTGTCAGTAAGTACAAAAAAGAAACAAAAAGAAAACTTCTATCAACCATGTCAGAAGAAAGACAGGGGAGCTTGGGTGGCTCAGTCTGTTGAGGATCCAACTCTTGGTTTGGCTCAGATCATGATCTTGCAGTTGTGGGTTCAAGCCCCGTGTCAGGCTCTACACTGACAGTGTGGAGTCTGCTTGGGATTCTGTCTCTGCCTCTCTTTCTGTCCCTCCCCTGCTCATGCTTCCTCGTTCTCTCTCAAAATAAATAAATGTTAAAAAAATTAAAAAAGGAAGAAAGACAAATTAACCTTCTATCATCTCAACAGAAAATTGTTTGACAAAGGTGTTGGCACATGAAAAGTCAACCAAAGAGATATGAATGCCACCCCCCCCCCCAAAAAAAATACAGGGATGCTGTCCTAGAGGAGTGCGTCAGTTTCCTGAATGATAAAAGCATAATGTTATTTTTTCCTAGAAAAGTTCAACATGCATCAATTATGATGCTTTTAGTTACACATAACAGAAAGACAACTTACATTGGTTGAAACTCACCTAAGTTGAAGCTCCCCTAAGAGGTGGTTCATGGTGAAGAGACTTAGGGTTAGCTAGAGCCAGACACATCTCTTCTCTCTGCTTTGTTCTACCCTGAGTTTAATTTCACCCCGAATCTAGATACTGTGGTGGCTTGCAACGGGAGTTAGCAGGCTTCATGATTTTTTGTGCGCGTTTAGTGATGGCGAGAAATGAATGGGCTCCTTCTTCTTTTTTTTTTTTCCCTTAATGGTTCTACATATTTTTATTTAAATCCAAGTTAGTTAACATACAGTGTAATAGTGATTTCAGGAATAGAATTTACTGACTCTTCACTTACATATAATACCCAGTGCTCATCCCAATAAGTGCCCTCCCTAAAGCCCATTACCCATTTCGCCCATCACCCCATCCAACACCCTGCCAGTAACCCCTGCCAGTAACCCTCAGTTTGTTCTCTGCATTTAAAAGTCTTTTATGGTTTGTCTCCCTTTCTGTTCTTATTTTATTTTTCCTTCCCTTCCACTATGTTCATCTGTTTTGTTTCTTAAATTCCACAGTGAGTGAAATCATATATTTGTCTTTCTCTGACTGATTTATTTCACTTAGCCTAATACTCCCTAGTTCCATCCATGTTGTTGCAAATGGCAAGATTTCAGTCTTTTTGATTGCTGAGTACTATTCCTTTATCTATCTATCTATCTATCTATCTATCTATCTATCCATGTATCTATCTATGTATCTACCTAGGGATTTTCACCCATGCAGCCGCCATCCAAGATCAAACAATGAAGTTTCTTTCATACACCACATTAATACACCAGAGGTTCCCCTCATGTTCCCCTCAAGTTCCCTCCCATTATATATATGTGTGTATATATATATATATATATATACACACACACACACACATATATATATATATATATATATATATATATATCACATCTTATTTATCCATTTGTCAGTCAATGGACACTTGGGCTTTTTCCATACTTTGGCTATTGTCGATAGTGCTGCTATAAACATAGGGGTGCATGTGGCCCTTCGAATCAACAATTTTGTATCCTTTGGATAAATACCTAGTAACACAATTGCTTGGTCGTAGGGTAGTTCTATTTTTAATTTTTTGAGGAACCTCCATACCGTTTTCCAGAGTGGCCACACCAGTTTGCATTCCCACCAAAGGTGCAAAAGAGATCCTCTTTCTCCACATCCTCGCCAACATCTGTTGTTACCTAAGTTGTTAATTTTAGCCATTATGACAGGTGTGGGGTGGTATCTCATTGTGGTTTTGATTTGTATTTCCCTGATGATGAGTGACGTTGAGCATTTTCTCATGTGTCAGTAGCCATCTGGATGTCTTCTTTGGAGAAGTGTCTATTCATGTTTTTTGCCCATTTCTTCACTGGGTTATCTGTTTTTTGGGAGTTGAGTTTGATCAGTTCTCTATAGATTTTGGATACTTACCCTTTATCTGATATGTCATTTGCAAATACCTTCTTCCATTCTGTCAGTTACCTTTTAATTTTGCTGATTGTTTCCTTCACTGTGCAGAAGCTTTTTATCTTGATAAGGTCCCAATAGTTCATTTTTGCTTTTGCTTCCCTTGCCTCTGGGAACTCGTTCCTTCTTAAGAACAGGAAAGAATGTGTCCCCAACTTCCAGCCTCTCATTAACCAGAATTGGATCAAATGTGCAATCTTTAAGCAATCTGGAAATGAAATAAAAATTATCCTCAGAGCAAGCAGCTTATCCTTGAAGGTGAAACTCAGCTTCTCTAAGGCAAAAGCGTGGGCTGGGATTTGACTAAAACTCAAGAAGCGTTACGTAGTAGAATTGGGATAATGAACAATGAGCACTTCAAGCAGTCCTCAGCGTCCTTTAGGAGATACGGATGCAACATCCATTCAACAATCTTATTCGTAATAGCCCACCTCATACTCATGTTTTATCCACTAGGATATTTTTGTCTATTTCTTACCTATTGAGAATTGTGCCTTCAATTGTCACCTGCAATTAAGCATCTCTGACTAAGAGTTGTTTAAAATCTAGACATATCTTTGAGTATGTGCTTTAAAACCTACAGAGGTATACTTAAATTCTTGCATTAAATCTTTAGGTGAAATAAAATAACTTTTCAAGTTATAGGCTAGCTTTGGTCATGTATACATATGCATTTCATTCTGGCCTTTGCTTTCTTTATGTTGTCCCATTGCATTGAATACTTAGCACAGCTCCTGCCTTCACACACCATACATTTCCTTGGAATAGCTGAGACCAATGTTCATAGGGGATGTTTGGGAATAAAGTTACCTGGCCGAGGCTGGCAACAGCCACAGATAAAGGAATGTTTGGATATAGATTGAACCACCCTGGTAAACTCAGAATGTTGGCATTTGCATCAATAGGAATTAGTGTTCCCAAAATGTGCTTTAGGACTTTCGAGCAGCTTCTTAGCCGTGGAACAAATATCAATGTGCCACAGACTCTTTAATATCATTAGTGCGGGAAGCCTTACTCTGGACCGCAGCTAAAAGATGTAGATATTCCTTAACCACACCGTGGCTCAATCAGCAACAGTGCGAAGTATCCGATTTCATTCCTTATTTGCAATAGACAGGAAATATCTTCCAAACTCCCTGACTTTCCTCTACTATATCTTGTTATCCTGTTACCTGCTTATCACGGTCGGTTATGCTATCAAGCTCCCCTTATCACAGATAAGTGTATGTGCACACACACGAAATTGGGGATACCAAAATGAGATTAAAGACATAATCATTTCAATTCACAATACCCATTTGGTACAAAATAATTCACATTTTAAATAAAGAACTTCCTTATACATCTGAAATATACTTTTATTCATAAAGTTTTATTTATATGCAAAATAAGAGCTCATTGAATTAATGCTCCGCACCAAAAAAAAAAAAAAAATCAAATTTCCACAAGCTGAAAGCAAACATACTAATTATTCTAGAAACCGTTATCATTCAAACATTGACTATCTCAATACTGTAGGAAAAAAAAAACACAACAGGATATATTTTTGAGATATTGTTTCAACACATCCTGCTCTGTCTGGGAATATGATCTTGAGGTATCACTTTATAAAAGGTTCAAAGAGATCTCTAAATTTCTACATACCCGAAAATGGCAAAGACTAGATATGACGTCATCACCTAACAGTGAAGATGAGTAAGGCTGGAGATGCTCCTCCAGGGTGTCGAACTGAAGGGTGAAATTGGATGAGGACAATTTTTTTAAAGTTTATTTATTTATCTTGGGGGGGGAGGGGCAGAGAGAGAGGAAGAGAGAGAATCCCAAGCAGGCTCCATGCTCAGTGCACAGCCCGACTCAGGGGTCCATCTCATGACCCTGAGATCATGACCTCAGCTGAAATCAAGAGGCTGATGATGATTAACCCACTGAGCCACCCAGGCGCCCCAGGGAGGGAGAATCTTAAGCAGACTCCACAACCTCACCCGTGGCAGAGCCTGACTCCTGGCTGGATCCCACCAACCTTGAGAGCAGGACCTTAGCTGAAGTCAAAAGTCAGACACTTCAATGACTGAGCCACCCAGGTGCCCCATGGAAGACAACCTTTCAAACAACAGCTTGGTTGCCTCCCTGCTCTGCAGTGGAGACAGCCCAGGCCCCAGAGGTTTACCCACCTGGCACGATCTTGGCCGCCATGTATTACCCGGATGTCTTTGGAAAAAACCACTTCTCCTCTGTGGCCCTCCCTTTTCTCTTTCCCATGGTGGACATATTTGGTGACGGAACATGCCCTGGGATCAGACAGGCCCCGCAAGTTTCACGACCACCGTCGATCAAGGTGTGACTTTACTTCCTCAGTTGTTTTCCCATCCACAAAATGGGAGCGATATGTACCTTGCAGAGTTTCCGAGAGGATTAAATGAGATGCCTATGGTTCGTAGTGCAGTGGAACCCAGAGGGACACGGAGCCCAGAGGCATTTGATGGTAACAAGCGGCCTCTACCCGGCGCCATAAAGTATTCGAAGAACAAACAATGCAGAGATGGATAAACAGCAGAACCTCTGACGGCCAACAACTCTCCAAAACCCAGTTGTCGTAGAGATTAAATAAGATAGTGTGTGAAGGCATCTAACACATGTGAACGCATCACGTGGGGCACTTTTTGGCCCCTTTTTCTAAGTTTATTTTCTGAAAGTTGAGTCTTGATCCTCAAAGGATTTCGAGAGGTTCGACGAATAAGAGAGCTGAATGAGTAATTTTCACATCTTAAAATTTTACATCCTTTTTTTTTTTAAACTGTTGGAGGATACCACTTGTTTTCTGGGCCTCTCCTGGGGCCCAATGTCATTCCCCTTAGATCCCAGAGTGCTCTCCACAGGGGAGGAGGGTGGAACAGCCCCATCCTGCAAGACAGGTCCAGCGACCTTGCCAAGGGAACGGCTCACACACCCCACCATCCTGCACCCGCACTCCGGTGCCGTCCGGGGTGAGGGTCACAGCAACCCAGAGGCACAGCGACCCAGAGCCAGACACTCTCCGGACACGGTTTGGGGGAGGGGGAGGGGCAGGCAGCTGCGGCCTCTGTCCCCCTGGCCGCCCCATTTGGGAATAAAGCTGGTGCAAGGTGGTGACTGCTTGGCGGAGAGGGGACAGGGGTGGGGTTGCCCCTGCCCTGGTGCTGCCGCTGGGGGTAAGACTAGCAGGAGAACAGTCGTGGGGGCCTCAGCAGCCGCGCGGGCAGCGACGGTCACAACAGCGGGAGCAGCAGCAGGGATCACACCCCGTCGCAGGGAAGATGGTCCAAAAGGGTTAAGAATCCGAGGACGGCGACAATAGGGACGGGCTGAAAACCCAGAGCGGAATGGAGGGGTGGAAAGGAGCCGGGAGGTGGCGGCGGCTGGGGAATAATAAAATAAGAGGGACGCTCAACCAGTGACCCTTGTCGGCAGTGAAAAGCGGCAGATTAGAAAATGTTTCATGCTAATTTCCATGGAGATTTCTTTAATTTATCGAAGATTGCTTGCCGGCTCGCCCGGCGCGCGCCGGCCGCGTCCTCTGCGGTCGCGGCGCCCGGGCCGCTGGGCCCCGCGCGGGTCGCTCGGGCGCCTCGGACCGACGTCTCTATCAGCCCCGCGCGCCCCGCCGCCGGCTCAGGATGCTTGTCACATGATGGCTTCATCGAGGGGGGCGGGGGGCCGCCCTCGCCTCCTGATCCTTTCGAGCTCTCTCTGCTGCCTGGCATATCAAAGGAGATTTGTGGGTCACCGAGCCGGGACGCGGCGTATAAAGTCATCAGCCTGCCGGGCACCACCTTGATCATTTGCCACATTGTTCTTGCACCAGGCCGAGGATGGCTGGGTCCCGTTCATACCTGGATTGGTAGTTAAAGGAAAAGGGTTAGCTTTTAAAAGCTAACATTTATATATATATATATATATATATATATATATATATATATATAAATATATAGATGCACTTATAAGTATATATATAAGTATAATATATAAATAAGTAGATATGCTTATATATAAATATATATACTTATAAATATATATAAATCTATATATGTATAAATATATTAAAATATATATAAATATATATAAATATACATATAAATCTATATAAATATAAATATATATAAAATATTTATAAATATATAAAAATCTATATATGTATAAATATGTATATATATAAATATATATAAAAATCTATATAAATCTATATATGTATAAATATATATAAATATATATAAATATATATATGTATAAATATGTATAAATATATAAATATATAACTATATAAAAATATATAAAATATATAAAAATCTATATATAAATCTATATATAAATCTATATATGAATCTATATAAATCTATATATAAATCTATATATGTATAAATACGTATAAATATGTATAAATATATATAAATATATATAAATATATATAAATATATATATAAATCTATATATCTCTATATAAATCTCTATATAAATCTATATATCTCTCTATAAATCTCTATATAAATATATATAAATCTATATATAAATCTATATATAAATCTATATAAATATATATATAAGCATATATAAATATATATATATAAGCATATATAAACATATATATAAGCATATATAAATATATAAATATATATAAATATATAAATAAAATATATATATATATACACACACACACGGATGGATAGAGAGTACACTTAGGGTGACCAGCACTGAGTAATGTGTACAACTGTGGCATCACTATATTGTCCCCCTGGAACTAATATATCACTGTTACCTACACTGGAATTAAAAGGCAAAACTTTAACAACAACAACAAATACAGGTAGAGACGTTCTGAAAGGTCATCACACCCTCCCAGGTGACCTTTACTAGTGGCATAAGCTAACATGACTTAACATGTTTTTACAGAATCCTTAGTAATCCTTGTTGTTATTTTTTACAATTTAATGAACAATGTAAATATTAAACACCGCTGTTAATTTGGCCGCGAAATTATGAGCTGCGCTACTTTGTGTGTGTGTGTGTGTGTGTGTGTGTGTGTCCAAGCCTTAAAAAAACAAAACAAAACAAAACAAAACAAAACAAAACAAAACAAAACAAAAACAGTTTTAAGTTTACCAAATAATTGAGATTCAGACACTTTCACCATCAGGGTAAAATACATTTTACATGGAAGTGTTACGCAAGATATGCATATGGATAGATGAGTGTTTATGTCTATACAATGTAACATGTAATTTCCAAAATAAGCCACAGAGAGAGGCTCGGGATTGTAATGGGTGTCAAGGTAAAGATTGCTCTTGTTGGCAGAATTACATGGGGCCGTACAATTGCTTCTTCCTGCCTTCTGGCTCCTTCTCCCTCTTGCTTCATTCGGCTCTCCTAAGGCAGACACGGTTAGCTACAATGAAAGCCGGAGGCACCGGCTTCAGTGGAAATTTTGTTGGAGGAAAACTGTTCTGCCAAGTCCCTTTTGATCAAAGACTGCTCCGTGGAGCTAAATACTCACTCACAGTGCATTCCTTTTACTGTGTTCCTCCGAAATCTTCACTTAGACCTTCAAGCCTGCATTTCCAAAGGGTCAGCGCCGCGCTGCCTTTCTTTCCCGCAGCCACGGTTGTTATGAGTATGCTTTAGTCACATCTTGAAGGGTCCAGGCAAGTTTCTTTGGTATTCATTATCTGCTGTAATACTCCGCCTATGAAAACTGAAGTGTCCCCTTAAAATCTTGCCTCATGGTAGCACATAAATTCCCAACTGGAGAGGCGTGTTTGGGAAAACACAATGTGGGCTTTGCATTAAAATTCAAAATAAGTTCTTTTGGGGTGCCTGGGTGGCTCAGTCAGTTAAGCATCCTGACTCTTGATTTTGGCTCAGGTCGTGATCGCACCGTTGGTGAGTTCGAGCCCCGTGTCGGGCTCTGTGCTGACAGTGTGGAGTCTGCTTGGGATTCCCTGCCCCTCGCTTTCCTTCTCTCTCTCTCTCTCTCTCAAAAATAAATAAATACATTAAAAGAATAAGTTCTTTTTACATTAAATGTAACTAAATGAAGCAAACGAATAGCAGATCTTATACAACGTATTATATAAGATCTATGCATTTCATGCATTATGCCTGGAAACATAGAAGTTCTTTCTATGTCACGGGTAGATAAATTCACAGGTACTGTAATTCAGCTAACCTTTCCAGAACTTGGCCGTTCAGTCACTAGAAATGATTCAGAGCTGAGATGGCGATTATGTGACATTCATACCTTTGCATTTCCTGTTCTGGTTTCCTTGGATCTCCATAGCCTCTCCAACCCACCTTCCGGGAGCTCAGGGCCTATCCATCAGATGAATTTGATTTGCTCCCGCTGATCCAGGTTAACAAGCATATTTTGTGATTGGAACTGCTAAATACGTCCCTTACCATTAGTTCTTAAATATTTAGGAAGTTTTTATTCAATGGCCTCTATAAAAAGAAGATTGATTTTTTAAACTTTTTTTTTAAGTTTTATTTATTTATTTTGAGGAGGGGGGGAGAGAGAAAATGGGGAAGGGGCAGAGAGAGGGGAGAGAGATCGAATCCCAAGCAGCCTCTGTACTTGAGCGAGGAGCCCGACCCGGGGCTCAAACTCATGAATCGTGAGATCAGGTCCTGGGGCAAAAGCAATAGTCGGACACTTAACCGGCTGAGCCCCCTGGGTGCGCCAGGAAGATTGATTTTATGTGTGCTCCAAGCCCAAAAGATTTTGGACAGATGTGTGATTCTCTTTGGCGTTCCGCCTGGAGAATATTCAGAACCTCGTTTGTGGCATGTAGAGACCCTTGAAGAGTTTCATGCTCTATGGACTGAGCCAGCCAGGTGCTGCGGAGACCCTTCCGATCATTCCCAGTGTCAAGAAGCAGGCTTGCCCTGAAAACCGGATTTGGACTTCGAAAATGAGAAAAAGGCATTACCATTTCTAATCAGCTGCCACAGTCACTTCCTATCTACAGTTGTTAATGACACGGTTACAAATATCCACAGTGAACAACTGCGATCCATAACCAATTATAATATTTTTAATAATAGTATAATAAAATCCTTTCTAGCTAACAAACTGCAGATAGGCTATAAAGGAGTCTTCCTTCCTTCCTCCCTTCTCCCCCCCCCCCCGTCTTTTTTCCTTCCCTCCTCCCTCCCTTCCCTCCTTCCTCCCTCCCTCCTTCCCTTCCCTCCTTCCACACTCCCTCCCTCCCTTCCCTTCTTCCTCCCTCTCTCCTTCCCTTCCTTCCTCCCTCCCTTCCTCCCCTCCCTCCTCCTTTCTTTCTTTCTTTCTTTCTTTCTTTCTTTCTTTCTTTCTTCCTTTCATACCTGCATTTTGTATCTCTGATATTGATGGTGAGGCATGAATTCTACGGTAGATATACAGATCTGGAAATGGAGCACATACTCAGAGTTACAGAATTTGGGATTTGATAACCTCTCAGTCATAACAGTGGGCCTGGGTCACTGCTGTAAAACAATGAAGCCTCGGCTGGCACGACGGGGGAGAAATACCAACATGCTTGTTTTACTTGGTTCTCATTAAGCTCCTGTATTTAATACACAACTTGGTCTCTCATAGTCAGGTCTCTTTGTCACCCCCCTCAAAATTTCACATCACTCTTGCCTTTCATTCCTGGCTTAATGACTGGTGTGTTCCCGCAGGATCAAATGCCATCATCCAGAGTTAAAGTTAGGAGGGATGGTGAGTGTTATATCATTAATTTCATAAATATGCAACAGTTAAATTAAGTGTTACCCAGTGCTGTCAGTGTTCGGCAAATTCCTTCATGTACGCCAGAATATATTAACTGACCATGTGCCTGGGATATTAGATATTCACACTCTGTAAGGAGATTTTCCAAAAGTGATTTCACCTCCTTTGTTTAAGGGTTGTATGGATTGTCAAGATAGGAAATGAGAAAGGGGGATTTTATGTCACATCTTAGTGCCCGAACCAGATATGTCACCACTTTCCACTGCTGGTTGAAACCTTCTTAGTGGACTTGGAATCCTATGACACACTTTTATCCTTAACGTTAATACTGATGAGAGCCGAGGTATAAGCCAGGAGCTAGTTATTAGTGTCTTAATGCAGACGATATAACCCAAATAATCTCAATATTCAAACAAAATTTTAGGAGCTTTCGGCCTGCTTGTCTTATTGGATAATCCTATTTTTATCTACTTCGGTAATCTGTGACATGTCCGTTGATAGATGTGGGTGGTATATCCAGTCTTCCTTTTGCTCATGTTTCTTGGAGTAGAAGAAATGGAAAGCAAAGCACTTGGCTTAAGACACGGGAGACACTGGGGCAGAACAATGGAGAGGAGACATCGCTGTAACAAAGGCTTTTAAAATGTTCACTACAGGGGCGCCTGGGTGACTCAGTCGGTTAAGCCTCCGACAGGCTCAGGTCATGATCTCACGGTTCGGGGGTTCAAGCCCCACATCGGGCTCTGTGGGGACCGCTCCGAGCCTCGAGCCTGCTTCCGATTCTGTGTCTCCCTCTCTCTCTCTCTTCTGCCCTACTCCTACTTGTTCTCTGTCTCTGTCTCTCAAAAATAAATAAACGTTAAAAAAAAATCAAAATTTTCAGTACAATATGTGTGTTGTACCCCCTTCTCCATTTTACTTCCTTTCAACCACTTAAAAAAAAAAAAAAACTTTTGAAGACTGAGTGAGAATAATAACCCAATACCCAGAAATGGCATAGGGGACTCCATTGCTCTCAGAACCCAAGAATAAATGGGTACTGAGAACAGAGTTCTGAGAACAGACCCTGTCCAAAGTCTGACTCATTGGCCAGAGTTTCTCAGCCTGGGCACTCTTAACATTTGTGTTGGGTGATTCGTATCACAGGGCTGTTCTGTGCACTGTGGGGGAGTCAGCAACACCTCTGCCTTCTAAGCCTCACCCCCCCACTCCCACTGAGAGCACCAAACGTGTCCCCAGAGATCACCAGATGTCCTCTGCGGAGTAAACCGGTCCTGGGTTGAGAAGCACGGCTCCAGGATATTTCCTCTTTGGGCTTGGCTTGGCGTGTTCCTCCTCTCTTCCCCCTCGTCTCCATCTTTCTAGATTACACCACCTTTTCTAGCTTCATACTTCTCGTCTTTCAGGTCTAAACTGAGAAGGCAGCTCCTCTGGGACGTCCTCCTTGACTTGGAAGGATTTAGGTGTCCCCAGACCTAGCATACATCAGTTTTTAGGACCTTCTACCTAAGTTCCAAGGAGTTCTGGTCCTTTTGAGGACAGGAGCTGAGTCTGGCTGGCACCCACGTACCTTCTGCTTCTAGCAATTTGCCCAACAGAGGAGAAAAAGCACCCACAAGGTGGATGCCGGATGAATAAAGGTGGAGGACCACGTTGGGAGTGCGTTTTCCACACACTAACACCCCCCCCCTTTTTTTTTTTTTTTTTTTGATCAGGGCAAATACCAAAACAATCTTCCCTTTCTTAGCAAATCCGGGACCCGCTTTCCGCAACTGGTTCCCCAGCAGCGTAATGGAAAGTGCCATTTCGAAGGTGACTGGAGGCTTTATTTGGCTCTTATCTTCCCAAAGAATTCATGTAGGAATTTGGGTTGATAAAAACGTCAGCTCTGCCTGGTGCCTTTCATTTCAACATGGCACGTAGCCCTGGTCCCCAAACCTTGGGGAAAATGTTCCCCAGGAGAGCAGGAGGAAGCGGAAGCAGACCCTTCCTGGTGCCAATGTTTCCTGCCCTGCGCTCCAACGAGGTCTGCTCGGAGAGAAAGAAGCCTTGGCAGCCAGCGAGGCCTTTCCGTGGGCGCGCGCAGATTTTCCGCCACAATGGCAAGCTTGCACCTTGTGTCTGGCTCCGCTCCTGCTTCATTAAGATTTTTCTATTCGCTTCCCCTCTCTCATTCTTCTCGGGAAGTGGGCCGTTTCAAAAGGAGGGAGATGACTCTAATTTTGTGCTTTCAAAAAAGCACACAAGCAAAATTTGGATACAGAGGGACGCGTGGGCTTCGCGTATCAGTAGCGTTGACTCACAAACACTGAGGAGCATGCTGCCTGAGCGGGGCGTTCTCTCCCCTCTGGCCCAGGGTCCTCTCCCTCTCCTTGGCCACGGAAGTGTCTCAGCAGGGGAGGTAGCTTTGAAAAATGAATCAAGGCCACTGGAAGAGTGAAATGTAGCGTAAATAAGGCATACAATACCGAGAAATCTGAGTTTCCATCCTTCTCGTGTGTCTCCCCCCCCCCCCCCACCTTGCCTGCTTACCAAAAAAATGTCAAATAGCATCTTCAGAGGAGGAGAGTTAGCTGAGACAGAATCTCCACAACACCGTGTTGAGTTGGTGTGGTAGGTCGGTCTGTTTGCGCCCTATCTCCCGCCATGTGTCAAAAACACAATAGAAATCAAGCTAAGGAGCCATTTCCAAATTGCAGGCAATCCAGAAGGCCCTACGTTGAGTAACAGAACTAAGTAACCAAACGACGAAAGACCACATCCGCTCTGGGGATGCAGCGTAGGTTTGTGAATTAATACGTTTCTCTTAACGATCATCAATGACATTTATTGAACATATACTATGTGCTAAGCCACTGAGCTAAGCATCATCTCATTTCATTAGCCACAATCGCCTGTGATTACCCTTCACACCCAGGAAGAGCAGAATGAAAGAGTAGCAAATTTGCAAGAACCAGACAAACAAGAGTTCAACTTGGTTGTTCAATTTTCTTTTTTCAACGAAACTTTAAATGTTGAGATAATTATAGATTCACCCGTAGTCATAAGGAATCAAACTTACAATGTGATCATGTATACTCATTGGCTAGTCTCCCCCCCCCCCCCGCCCGCACCCTGCGCACCACATCCCATGGTCACCTCTTGCAAAAATTGAGTACAATGTCACAACCAGAGAATTTATACTGATACAATCCACCAATCGTTACCCTGATTTTTCAGCTTTCCATGTTTTTTTATTTCATCTGTCCCCCAACCCAGTCTGTGTCTCTGTTTCACAGTGTGTATGTTTGTGTGCCTTGTGCATTTAATTCATTGCCATTTGTATAGTATCATATATCATATCATATATCATATCATATCATATCATATATCATGTGTAGGTCAAGTACCAACATCAGAGTCATGATACGGAGTGTTCTCCATCCCCACAGAGATCCCTCCTGTTGCCTTTTTACAACCATCCCCACTTTTCTCCTGCTTGTTAACCCTTCCTCAACCCTTTGAAACCTCGAACCTGGTTTCCATGGCTATAATTTTGCCATTTCAAGAGTGTTATATAAAGGGAGACACATCCCATGTAACCTTTTCAGATGGGCTCTGTTCATGCAGCCTCCTTCTTGTGGGAGTCATCCAGTTGTTGAATGTATTTATGATATCTTCTTTTTCACTGCTGAGTAGTATTTTATGCTGTGGATGGACCACGTTTGTTTAACCATTCACCCACAGAAGGACACCTGATTGTTTCCAGTTTTTAGCTAATATGAACTAAACTGCTATGAACATGTATATGTTGGTTTAATATCAACGTGTGTTTTTACTTCTCGAGGGTGAATACCAGGAGTACAATTACTGAGCCGTGCATTAATTGCATGCGTAGTTTTATAAGAAAATGCCAAATGTTTTCCAGAGTGGCTCTGCAGGTTTACCAGGAATATACAAATGATATATATAATCATTCATATATATATATATATATATATATATATATATATATATATATCACCAGCTTTGGGCGTTGCCACTATTTTTAATTTTAGTCCTTCTGATGGAGCTGTGGTGGTATTTCACGGTGACTTTAATTTGAATTTCCCCAATGGCTAGTGATGTTGAACATCATCTTGTGTTGTTTACCTATTTTGGTCTATAACTCAATTTTAAAACTGTCTCTATCCCCTTCCATTAACTGGGAGTTTTAATAGATAACTATATGTATGAGGCAAGCTGTCAGGGAATCTACAATCTATTATTTGGTAGATGGCACTCTGAAGAAGATAAATAGGTTGTAGTCAAAAGAAATTCATAGGAGCAAGTACCACACGGTCTTTGTTGATGTTTTGCCATGTACAGAGCTGTAATGTAGGCAGTGGGAAAAGTGTGTATACATATATATGTATATATATATATATATATATACACACACACACACACACACACATTTTTGGCTATGTAGTATACATTTTATAGACATATATGTATATACTTTGACTACATAGTGTACATGGTATATGTAGTAAAAAATATAATATTATATGTAATATATATTAGTTTATATATCATAATTAATATTATATCTATACATAATATAGTTATAATATGTAGTGCTAATATTAATTACAATATATTATGTAGTATATTAGCTAATATAAAACATATAATATGCATTATAGATTAGTTTATATATAAAAAAATATAATATATATATATAAACTCAAGAATATTAAGGATGCTGTTCATAGTAAAGAGAAAATTCCTGATGTATTTAGCTTTTTGTTTTGTTTTAATATGAGGAAAAAGCTGCTTCGAAATGCTTGTCATCGTATATGGATCCATGGTGCAATTTGAAAGTTTGTTCATGTTTTTCGGACAATCCTCTAATTACCATCTAGAGAGCAAGGTCAGTGCTCCTTCCGTTGCGGTCATGAGATAAAAATAGCACCTACTTCAGTATGAGGCAAGTCACAGCATGACCTGGAGCGGTTATGTAGCATCTCTGAGCCCATGTTTCTCAACCTTGACTCAGGAATGCCGCTATGGATTTCATAGTGTAGTTGTAAGGAGAAAATGGGATGACGATGTGTCAGACACAGTGTTAGACACAGGTTTTGCTCATGGTAATTACCCTCCCTCAATGACTTTTCAGTTTCTGCTTTTTCTTACTTATGGCTCCCAGCTTTGCTTACTGTGAGCCCGGACGTTTCCGCCAACAACAATATCGGCTATACGTGTGTGGTTCACCCAGCACCTACTGAAGTCTCTCAAGCATTGGGGATGAGGAGATAAGTCCTCTGCGTATCTGACACACCAGTCAACCTTTTCCTCCAGTACTTTCAAATTATTGCGCAAGTCAGAGGGCGTGAAACCATTATTTTGGAAGACCGATCCATCTATCTCGCCCCTCTTGTTAGTTCCCTTAAAATGGGAAAGCAGTAAAATTAAAATGAAAAACTGGCTACCTCCCTGACACCTGCTACGACAGATTAACCTTGAAGACGCTATGCTTGATCAAATAAGCTGGACACGCAAGGACAAACACTGTACGATTCAATTCATCTGAGGTACTTAGACTAATCAGATTCACAGAGTCGGAAAGTAGGATGGTGGTGGCCAAGGACAGGTGGGAGGAGGGAATAAGGAGTCAGTGTTTAGTGGATGCGGAGTTTCAGTTTTCGAACGTGGAAGAAAATCCGGAGATGGATAGTGTTGATGCACAGTGTCAATCTAGTTAAAGGCACTGAACTGCACCCTTCAAAATGATTGAAATGCTGAATTTTATGTTATGTATGTCTTACCACAACTTTTTTTTTTAATTCCAATATAATTAACATACCGTGTTGTATTAACTCCAGGTGTACCATGTAGGGATTCGTCATTCCACCCATACATTATGCAGTGCTCATCACAGTAAGCGTACTCTTAATCGTCTTCACCTGTTTCACCCATCCCCCCACCTCCCTCCCCTCTGGCAATCACCAGTTTGTTCTCAATATTTAAGAGTCTGTTTTTCATTGCCTCTTTTTTCTTCATTTGTTTGTTTTGTTTCTTGAATTCCACATATGGGTGAAATCATATGGAAATCGTCTTTCATGGACTGACTTATTTCACTTAGCACTATAGGCTCCAGATTCATCCACGTTGTTGCGAACATCAGGACTTCATTCTTTTTTATGGCTGAGTAATATTCCATTTGTGTATGTGTGTGTCTATCTATCTATCTATCTATCTATTATCATTCTATAGAGTCCCAAATCTCTTAGTTTTATTGTATCAATTTTGCCTTAGGGAGCTATTGGGTAAAATAATAATTGTGATCCTTCACATAAAATAACTCAAAATAGATTGTAGACCTAAATGTAAACTGTCAACCTGTGTATCTGTATATCACATCTGTTTTTTTTTAAAAAATTAATGTTTATTTATATTTTGAGACAGAGAGACACAGAGTTTGAGCAAGGGAGGGGAAGAGAGAGAGGGACACACAGAACCCCAAGCAGGCTCCAGGCTCCAAGCTGTCAGCACAGAGCCCGACACGGGGCTTGAACTCACCAACTGCGAGATCACGACCTGAGATCACGAAGTCAGAAGCTCAGTTGACTGAGCCACCCAGGCGCCCCTATTCTCCATTTTTTTTTAATGTTTATGTTTGAGAGAGAGACAGAGTGCGAGTAGGGGAGGGGCAGAGAGCTAAGAAGACACAGAATCCAAAGCGGGTCCTAGGCTCCACGCTGTCTGCACAGAGCTCAACACAGGGTTCAAACCCACGAACCGTGAGATCCTGACCTGAGCCAGAGTCAGACACTGAATCAACTGAGCCACCCAGATGCCCCATATGGTATTCTACTTTTAAATACTTGTGATAAGGTTTGGTCTAAGTTGTAACTTCCATACGGCCACCGACAGCATCCTTCTCACGTGAATTGCCTACCTCTAGACCCAGAGTCTATTTGCTGATTCTCAGTTCACTTGTCCACTCCTCCAGCAGTGGCATAAAGCCTTCTACCTGGGCCCAGTGCTGGCCGCTGGGGATGCCTTACTGCTTCTAGCTGTCAGGAGCTGGTGGGATTCTATGAATTAGGTGGAAGAGGCAATGGGCAGCATGAAGCTGATGGTCACGGCAGGCAGGAAGGAGATGTAGTGACAGAGTGTGGACCAGATGCAGGGATAGTATGGAAGAGGCACGTGATGGGTGATGACAGATCGAGGCTCCAGATAGGCTTCCCAAAGGGGAGGCCTGACAAGGGTCTTCGACAATTTTCTCTACTTGTTTGCTTGATCTTTCAGAAGCTGACCTTTGTCTATGTGGAACCTACTTCTTTTCCCCAAAAGGCCTATGGGATGAGTAAACACGTGGTTACAGGAGCAATCTGTGCCCTGATTCAAGGGAATCTCAGGAAGTCTTGAATCTCTGAATTTTTGCGCTCAATCTTGCCCTTAGGGAGCTATTGGGTGAAGTAATAATTGCGACCCTTCACATAAAGTAACTCAACATCGATCATAGACCTCGTTGCAAAATGTAAAGCTATAAAACTCTATGAAGGTAACACAGGAGAAAACATAGACGACCTTGGATATGGCCATGACTTTTTAGATACAGCATCAAAGGCACCATCCATGAAAGGAATACTTGACAAGCTGGACTTCATTAAAAAAAAAAAAAAAAAAAAAAAAAAAAAAAAAAAAAAAAAAAAAACCACAGCAAAACAAAAAACAAAACAAAAAAACGCTTCTGCTCTTCCAAAGACAATGTCAAGAGAATGAGAAGACAAGTCACAGACTGGGAGAAAATATTTGCCAAAGACACGTCTGATCACGAACTGTTGTTTAAAGTACCCAAACAAGGGGCGCCTGGGTGGCTCAGTCAGTTGAGCAGCCAAATCTTGATTTCAGCTCAGGTCATGATCCCAGGGTCATGGGATGGAACCCCATGTCAGGTTCCGTTCTGAGTGTGGAGCCTGCTTAAGAAACTCTTTATCTCTCTGCCCCTCTCCCCTCCTTGCACACTCTCTATCTCTAAACTAAAATAAATACAAAACAATAAAATATACAAACAATCCTCATTGTTTTCTCAACAACGAGAAAACAAATAATCTGACGATCTTAATGGACACCTCTCCAGAGAAGATACACAGATGGCAAGTAAGCATAGGAAAAAATGCTCCGTGTCACGCATCGTCAGAGAAATTCAGTGCAAAACGACAGCGACACACGACTAACACACCTATTAGAAATGGTCAAAACTTGGAACCCTGACAGCCCCAAATGCTGGCAAAGATGTGAAGTGACAGGAATGTTCATTCGTGGCTGGCGGGCTGCAAAACGGCACAGCCACTTTGGAAGACAGGTTCGCAGTTTCTTGCAAAACCAGACTTATCTCTACCACGTGGTCTGGGAAACGCAGTCCTTGGCATTTCCCCGAGGAAGTTAAAAACTTACGTCCACGCAAAAAAAAAAAAAAAAAAAAAAAAAAAAAAAAAAAAAAACAACCTGCACCCAGATGTTTACAGCAGCTTTATACATATTTACCCAAACCTGGAAGTAACCAAGAGAAACTTCAGTAACTGAATGGATAAACCGTGACCTATCCAGGCAATGGAATATTATTTAGTACTAAAAAGCAATGAGTGATTAAGCCATGGAAAGACACGGAGGAAACTTAAATGCATATTACTAAATGAGAGAAGCCCATCTGGAAATGATACATATTGTCTGACTCATTATGTTTACATTACATGAAAAAGACAAAACTACGGGGACAGTAAAAAGATCAGTGGTTGCTAAGGGTTAAGAGAGGGAGAGGGATAAATATTCCTAGGAGAGAGGATTTTTAGGGCAGTGAAAATACTCTGTATGATACCCTAATGATGAATACATACCATCATCAAAACCCACAGACTGTATGACACCAAGAGTGAACCCTAATATAAACTGTGGACTTTGGGTGACAATAAAAATAAATATTAATAATGTGTCAATGTGGGTCTATCAATTGTAACAAATGCACCACTCTAGTGGAGGAGGGTGATCATGGAGGGGTACGCATGTGTGAGAGCAGGGGCGGGTATATGAGAAATCTCAGTACCTTTCCCCCGATTTTTTCTGTGAACCTAAAACTACTTTTAAAAAATTCTTTGGGGCGCCTGGGTGGCTCAGTCGGTTAAGCGTCCGACTTCAGCTCAGGTCACGATCCCACGGTTCGTGGGTTTGAGCCCCGCGTCGGGCTCTGAATGGCTCGGAGCCTGGAGCCTGCTTCGGATTCTGTGTCTCCTTCTCTCTCTACCCCTCCCCCACTTGTGCTCTCTCTCTCTCTCTCTCTCTCTCTCTCTCTCAAAAATAAATGAACATTAAAAAAAAAAAGTCTTCAAGGGGCGCCTGGGTGACCCAGTCAGTTAAGTGTCAGACTCTTGATTTTGGCTCAGGTCATGTTCTCACAGTTCATGAATTCAAGCCCTTAGTCGGGCTCTGTGCTGACAGCAGGGAGCCTGCTTGGGATTCTCTCTCCCTCTCTCTGCCCCTCCCCTCCCTCTCAAAATAAATAAACTAAAAAAAATAAAACTAAATAGTCTATACTAAATGAACTTTTTCCCAATAGAGAAATTTTATCTTTACCGGCTTAGATTTGAGGGTCTAGGTAAACACCGAGTGCACTATATCACAGAGTCAGCGTGCTGGGACAGAGTTGTCCTGTTCAGGCTGGGGAACAACCCGGACTGAAAGCAGGGCCTGCATTTTGCCAAGTTTCTTTGGAAACTTCTCAATCTTTACCCAAGCCTTGACAAAAACGGGTCTAATCACATGATTTAAAATGGAATAGAAGTAGGCATCCAAAGCTAAAAGAAATCCAGGGAGAGAGAGAGAGGAGAGAGAGGACAGAGGAGAGACAGAGAGAGGAGAGAAAGAGAAAGAGGAGAGAGGAGAGACACAGAGAGAGAGAGAAAGAAAGAGAGAGAGGAGAGACAGGGACAGAGTGAAGAGAGAGAGAGAGGAGACACACACACACACACACACACACACACACACATGCACGGCAGTGGGGAGAGGAGAGACAGCGAGAGAAAGAGGAGAGAGAGAGAGAGAGGGAATGATTTCATTGCTTTCAGGTTAAGTGAAGTAGGATACACTCCCTTCCATTCTAGAATCATTCTCTCAAAGCTCATTCACAAAGTTACCTCCGATACAGACGGTGGGCATAAAACAATTCTCCTTAAGTGTTCTTCACTGACATGAGTTTTATAGCTTAGCTGGGAATTGCATAGAGAACATAAAGCTCTTGGATTCTAAGCTTAATAGAAACGAGGCAAGAGTGCTGGTAGCCTTGAAGGAGAATCTTGTCTCTTGACATTTTCTGAGCACCTCTGAAGACTCAAGGGCTGCTTCAAGCTCAAATACAAATCTGGTCTTTGAGATATTTGTCGGCACTGGATTCAATCGAAGGGTTCCCCACCACCTATCCCTGCGGAGGGGTCAGAGGCCTCCACTCTTCTCTTTAGCCATTGGGCTGCTCTTTGATTAGTTTGGAGTTTTATAGCTAGAGTAAATTTCATTTCATATTTTGTTTGAAAATCGCAAAATACAGATATTGAATTTTCTTTTCTTTTGGGCTTTTAGCTCCCCAGTAGACCTTGATTTATTTATTTATTTTCCTGTGCACTGAGCTCTTCCGAGTGAATGCACACACTCAGAAATGTTAAGGGTAAAGCAGCGGCATGCCAATGAACCTTAGGGGTGTTTTTTGAGAATCAGTTAGGAGGTGAGGTCCTCCTTTCGATTCAAATGAGTCCATAATCGTGTGTCCCTCTTCCACGAGAGCTGCTTTTCTTTAGGACTCCAGTAAAATGCTTTTCTTCGAAGGCGTAGAATATTTGAATGTTGAACACTAGCTCCTTGCCTGGTTCCTGTTGTTTGGCTGGTGTGATATTGTAAAACACATAATGATGCTCTGTATGGGTAAAGACAGGATATGGTTTTTCCATACTTTCAGCAAGTGGCACTTAAAGTTTTGTAGATGGAACTGGTGCCAGGGTGTCTAGAATACCAAGCTTTCTGACAGTCTAGCTTTTAAGTGCAGCAATTGCCTTTTCATAGCTGGCGACCCTTGGGACCTGTCCACTAACAGCATTGCTTGACGCTGGTGCTGTATGTATTAGGAATGTCACAGGAAGTCTAAATTAAATGGCAAGTGCCCTCATGTCTTAGGTCTGCTTTTGGCTCTCTGCACAGAGATGGGCCCTCCCAGAAGGAGGAGGAAAAAACCCCCTTGGGTAGCCAGAAGTCAATAAAGTGCAGAATCTGTACCAAATTGATTATACCCATAGAAAGGCATTGGCTGCATATATCAATTAGAGTTTTATTAATAGGTACAGTTTGGAAGCTTAGGTTGACATTAATTTTAATGAGGGATTTATCAATCAAAACTTAGCCCATAGTCATTTACTATTGATTTCGAAATAGGCACCTTTAATAAATTACAATAGCAAACTAGCTTTGGTAGAGGACGGTTAGCAATTCTTTTAAGTAAAATGAGGTGGTTTTTTTTGGATTTTGCAATCTTATATTTATATTTGCATGCTTGTTTTGCTCCTATATTCTAGAGAATGAGAGAGTGGACTGGTGGTCATCTGGAATGATGACACCTCCCAGTGCTGATGTCAACATCGTGTTGTAAACATATAGCGCGAACCTACTTCCCATGCTATGTGAGGTATAGTACCCACGAAGACTTCTGGGGAAATGACTGCCCATAAATGACTTAGCATCCAAATAAGGGAGCTTAATATACAAAGAAACCCCACGAGGAATCAATGTGCAAAGTGAAGGGATTGAAGATACTGTGAAATATCTCCTGCTTTCCAATCTGCAGACCTGAAAACTCAGATTCTAGATCTAAGGATTCCTACCCTAATTGTTCACCACAATGCCCTAATGCATTTACAAATGCCTCTCTTTCATATCCATCTATGTATGAAATTCTAATTTACCTATTATCTGTCATCTATCTATCTAGTATCTACATATCTATCATCTGTCTATCTACCTATTATCTATCTAGTATCTATATCTATTTATCATCTATATCTATCTATCTAATCTATCTATCTATCTATCTATCTAGTATTTATATATATATATATATCTGTCTATAATCTATGTATCTAGCATTTCTATCTATCATCTATCTATCTATCTATCTATTATCTATCTATCTATCTATCTATCTAGTATTTATGTCTGTCTATCTATCTATCTATCTATCTATCTAGTATTTATATCTGTCTATCTATCTATCTATCTATCTATCTATCTATCTATTATCTATCTATCTATCTATCTATCTATCCCTCCTATCCTTCCAACTAAAATCAATTGAAATGGAGGACTCCAAGGAGGTCAGAAACTGAGTCCTTTTGTTCCTGGTTGTAGCCCTGTTGCCTGTGACGTTAGTTACACTCAAGAAGGGTTTTCTTTGGGGAGCACCTGGGTGGCTCAGCCGGTTAAGGGTCCGACTTCAGATCAGGTCATCATCACTTGGTTGGTGAATTTGAGCCCCACGTCGAGCCCCACGTGGGAGCCTACTTGGGATTCTCTGTCTCTCTCTGCCCCTCTCACACGTGCTTTGTCTCTCCTCCCTCCAAATATATACACTTAATTTTTTTTTGAAAAAAGTGTTCTCTCTGAATGAGTCAATGGGTGCCTTGCTGAGGTTAAGTGTTTACATAGCACCACTTGGCCATCAAACTGAAGCAGGCGATATTTAACAAGCATTTATAGATACAGTCTGTTTTAGCCACAAGCAAGATGCTTTGACCAGGTCTCTCAGAGGGAGACAACGAAATGGTTAAAAATGGGAAGCCGGAACTCTGGCTTGGAAGATCATCCACTCTGTGACCCTGGAAGGTTGCTTCATCTCCGAGTCTGGCTTTCTTCATCCATTAAAATGGGTTTTATTTGTGATGATGGTACTTGGACTTCTGTCGTGATTAAATGAGCAAATATCTACGGAATGTTTACAATAATTGGCACCAAGTAATAGCACCATAAATGTTAGCTGTTATTATTACTGTTGTTGATTTTTTTTTGGTTATTGACTTTTTAGGCTATTTTACTCACAGTTATTTGATGCTCAAAATGCAAATTGAAGCAATTGTTAACACGGAAATGGAGGTGACTCAGGACTGCTTTTGCCCCCGAGATGTTTAATGACCACCAGTGAGGAGTTCTGCCTTCTTTGTACAAGACTTCACACGCTTCATTTGCAAAATAGGTGCTTACATACACAAGATTTGCCTTTAAGAGTATTTCCTGGCTCGATTGCCGTTCGTCTGATTAACCGACCCTCTCTTTACAGACTTGAAGTCATGAAGTTTATTTTTTGTGACATTCACTCAAGCATGGACACAAGAATTGCCAATGGTTTCCAGCAGCCTTTTATGTCCATCCCATCATGCAAACTTGCAGATGTTGTTTCCATGAAAGACATAGCTGTAGAGAGAAGGTGCTATTGACGGTGACATCTGCTGTAAGGGACAATTCCGAAAAGTGTCGTTAAACCAATTCCATGGTTTTGCTGGAATTTTCCACAATGTTAGGGCCTTACTCATGAGGATTTAACTCAAATTAGTACATAATTGTTGGTAAGCTTTCTTCTCTTAAACCTGTCTTTCTGAGGTTTAATGCACACAAACATCTAAGCAATCAATAAGTGTAAAACTCCAATATCAGGGTGCCTGGGTGGCTCGTCCTTTAAGTGTCCAACTCCGGATTGTAGCTCAGGTCATGATTTCACAGTTTGTGAATCAAGACCTGCATTGGACTCTGTGCTATCAGCGTGGAGTCTGCTTGGGATTCTCTTTCTGCCCCTCCTCTGCTCTAGCATGCATGCATGCACTCTGTCTCTCTCTCTCTCTCAAAATAAATAAACTTACAAAAAATAAGACCCCAATATCTTCTAAGCACTTAAAACCTTTGAAAGATTTCTAATTATACCTAGGATAAAACCCAAACTTGATCGATGTTCTAGGTGATTCTGCAAGATCTGACACTTTCTGTTTTTTGCTTTATTTATCATATACACCATCTCTCTTGCTTTTCCTACTCTGTTCCTCCGGTGGGGTGTTTAATGTAAGTTTATGTAAGTTTAAGGTGTACAACATACTGATATGTTGATATGATTGATACGTGTCGTTGATATGACACATTTATATTGCAATCCAATGGCCACTGTAGCGTTAGCTAACATCTCCATTGCGTTACGTAATTATCATTTCTGCTACTGCTGGTGACAATTGACATAGCTCATTTCCCATCGTAGAGGTTTACATTCAGTTCTTATCTATCTGGACCACTCTAGATTTTCGCATGGCTTGTTCCTTCTTATCATTTATGCCCTGACTTAAATACTAACTTTTTGGATTCTGTATGGATTTCTCCATACAATACAAAGTAGCGTGCCTCTAAACCAGTCAAATCCTAACACATCTCCCTTTATTTTAACCATTGTTCTTAGCATTATTGGAAAGTATAAATCCAAAATTAGGTGCACATGGATAGCAAATTTTTAAAATTATCTCTTTATCTGTCTCTCTGATTAAAACGAAAGACCCACAAGACCAGGGTCCTTCTCTGCTGTGTCTGCTTCTTCCCTGCTGTATCTCTTGTGCATAGAATCACATTTGGTGGTCAAGTGGATAATCATGTGGATGTGAGGTACTGTGGGGGATACAGAGGAGTTTCAAAGGGGATTTGATCTCTTTAGAAGCCGTCTGTCTAATAAGAGAGTTATGCCACGGGTGTATGAGAAGATAATTTAACAAGCCAGTATAATTAAGTGATGAAAGCCATAAATACTGGGAGATCTGAATACGGTGAAATCACTTTATGCTGATCAAGGGTGGATTGATAACGGAGGTGGGTTTTAAGCTGGGCCATAGCCATAACTTAGCTCTTTATTACACAAATCTAAGCGTAAGTCATTTTACTTTAATTGCAACCTAGGTGTATTCAGCAGAGCTCACGTGAATCAAAGGAAGAAAATGCATGCTTGACTTGTTGTTGTTGATGTTGCTGTCCTCCTTCCTAGGCTGCACATGAATGAGAAGGTCCTCTAAATTCAGCGCTGCCCACCTTTAAGCTTTCTCACATGCCCCTTGATCCTTGCCACGTATGATGTGGGAAACAAAGACAAATGGAAAACTACATTTCCTTATAACCCACAGCCCATTGGCAAGTCCCTGAGACAGCAGAGTGAGCTTCCTCCAATTGTCTTAATACTAATGCCTCGCTAGAGGAAAAATAGGTGGTTAACTGATAGAGATCGTCATGCAGGACGGGAATCTCTATTCGTTTCCAGCTGGCATTGTGATTTGCAAGGACAAAAGCGATTTTATCAATAAGCCAAACTTCTAGAAATCTAGAGATTCAATTTCCTGGGATCCTGGTGCCACCCTTCCTTCCATAGGATGGAAGATCTTCTGTAATCAGTCACCCTTCACAACCCCAGTGCAGCTCTTTCTGCTCCTAGGTCCTGTCCCCATGACTTCATAAGAGCAACTTTTTGCACCAAAGACATCTCACAAATTCTTTTTTTGGCCATTGGCTCCGGATCCCAACACTCTAAACCACACCCACACCAGACAGAGTGCTCCTGTGTCCCACCTTAGACTCCCTGGAAAGTACTCTGTTCATCCTTTCTTCTGGATCTTCATTCAGGCTTTTCACAGGACCCATACTGGTTCCCAGGTGCGCCATGTCACCTGACTAAGGCCTTACCATTCTTCATATTGCAGCTTACAAATCCACTGCTCAGAAGGCCATTCCAGATGAGCGTGGGTCTCCCGCCCAGCCCCTCCCCTTCTCTGTACCTTGCCCAGCACAACTCTTTGTCACTGCCTATAGAACAATCATGATCCCCTTGGCCTAGAGACCACGTGAGGGTGAGAATCCTGCTTTCATCACCTCCACGTCTCATGGCCAGCACAGTGCCTAGCACATCAAAGGAGCTAAATAAAGATTTCCTGAATGGGAGAATGCATGGAGAAAGGTAGAAAGCAGTGGTCCTTAAGTGGGATGTTGGAATGCTGAGCTTAACTTGAAACCTTTCTGAAACCATCTTAATGCCAATCATAGAATCTTACTTAATGGAAACCAACATGAAAATGCCAACACTACCTTATTTACGAGGTGCTTTGTTCACTAGAGCTATTAAAGGGCCCGCTTGATGGGAAGTTGTGTGTAACTGTAGGTATTATGCCAGAGACCGCTTACTGTAAGGCTGCCAGACCAAAGAGGCAGGCACTGTACTCTGGAGACCTTCACCCAACAGGATTATTAAAAGAATCTGTAAGGGTGAATAGATGGGTGGTAGCTCATTAAAACCAACTCTAAATGCTTTGACCGCAGACTCAGAGTATGGGCCATCCCGAAGGCTGGTGAAGTCTGAAATGCATCCCTCAGACTGTATCGTTAGGCTTGGGAACAGGATAGACACTTGGAATAGCAGTTAATAGTAAAAATGCCTCATGCTCATTGAGGAACTCTCCCATTGGCCAGGCACTCTCCTGGGTGCTTTAGACATATCATGCCAATCCTTACAGAAAAGTCACAAAGTTTAAGTTTTATCATTTCCGTTTGTGGTTGCGAAAATTGAGGCTCAGAGAGACTTTGTGGCCATAGGAAACACACTAGTGAAGACTGCCTTTTCCCCTTGAGCCTTGACAATCGACTGGATCCATCCAAATTGGTTTTAGGGCGTTCCTTATAAGAAAACTGTGTTGGCTGGCAAGACTTATTCATGTCATTCCCTTGAACCTAACTAAGATATTATGCATGGTAGAATGTGTTTTCGCCTCATGATCTGTTTGGTTGTGGGTAAGTCCCCTAAACTTTCAGTAGGAAGGGGATTATGATGGGATCTCTCTCCGAAGCTTGATAGGTAAGAATCAGAAGAGTTGAGCAAATTGATCAACAGCAAATTGGATCATATCTGCATCTTCAGAAGCACACGGGACATATCGTTTATCATCCCAAAGCATTTGGGGTGTGTGGCAGTTTGTAGACCTTCATTCATTCCTTTGTTCCACTACCATTAAATGAGTGCCCCATGATGTCCTTGTCCTCTAAGACCTGTGGTGACCTCCCGCGTTTCAAGATCTGTGTTCATGCTTCTGGCTATTTGACCAAAAGTTTTTAAGTTGGATAGTGTAATATTTTAGCAAATCGCAAACACCTGGATTTCATCTAAATGGTCTCTATTTTTTAAATAATCCATTTCATTTTCTCCCTTAACCTATGTCTTCGGAAGTTTGTTGGCTTTGTATCAAGGTTGGTTGGGCTCTTTTGGCAGAAATAACGCTTTCGGGAAAATTCAGTCTTTCCACCAGCCTCTCTCAACTTGGCAAATGTTGGTTTCTGGTGCGCTGTCCTACTTTTGACAGACAGTTGTCTGTAGACAAGTTACTTTTTCTTTTAATATTGGATCTGGGTGCAATATCTTTGAAGACACATAAAACCTCTACCAGGTATCCCTATTTTAATTAAAATTTGACTCCGTAAGTTATTATGATCTAATGCAGTGGGATAAAAAAATTTCCCTCCTCCCAGGGATGAGGAAAGTGAGAGCTAGCCTGGTCCCTCTCTTGCTCCATTATACTCTAAGATGCCTTGTTAAGTAACTCGGGGTGTTATTTTCCGTCAACAAAGTCACACTTAAGTGAATGGAAGAGATGTTACTTTCTCAGAACAGATGGAGATCTAAATCTGTACTGGAATAGAGATTTATTTTAGCTACATTAGAAAAGGAAACAGGAAGTCAGGTGAGAGAGACCCAGCTCTGCTTCCTCTCTTCCTGAGCAATGAGAACATTGTCCCCCTGACGGCCCACGCTCAGCCTGTGATACCTACAGCCACTGAGATCAGGGTTCTCCCTTCCTCCGCCTTGAGGAAAATGCCAATGGAGGAGGGATGCTTTGGTGTTCAGTGGATTGCCAAGAATAAAGAGGCTGGGGATTGGGGTGCCTACGTGGCTCCATCAGTTAAGCATCCAACTCTTGATTTCGGCTTCGTGATCTCATGGTTTGTGTGTTTGAGCCCAGCATTGGGCTCTACATTGGCAGCAAGGAGTCTGCTTGGGATTCTCTGTCTCCCTCTCTCTCTGCCTCTACCCTGCTTATGCTCTCTCATTTTTTTTTCTCTCAAAATCAATCAATAAACTTAAAAAAATAAAAGAGGCTGGGAATAGATCCTCACTGTAAGGGGTGACGCCTGAGAAGAAAAGGTGCTATAGTGAGACAGGACTCTGAGTACAGGGAGGCGAGGCTGGGTCCTAGGCTGGTCAGGGATATATTGAGCAGAAGAAGTGCCTTGAGCATCAGGCTGAAAGGCTACACTGAGAAGAAGAAACCTCCAGTTTGTGGAGCTCTTTTGTGCTTGTGCTTCTGGTCTCTGACTTTATATGCATTACACGTTTAATGTTCTCCATTCCCTGCACAGCCCTGGGTATTGGGTACTCGCTCTGAGGCACAGAAGGGCTTAGGGACAGACTTCCCACCGGCAGTTGCATGCAACTCCAAAACAATACGCCCCCGTAGGAGAGAACTGAGAATTACTTGGTGGGGGGTGGCGGTTTGAGTAGCAGAGAACCATGACAGCAGTGAAATATAATTTACACTTTAAAGATTCGTTCTCAAAATCTCGTCCACAAAACCAGTACAAAACAATGAGTCATTAATTCATTTTCACTCGTCTAAATGTTTTCAGAAGAGGCTAAATATAATTAATGTAAGGTTTGGTATAGTCGCTTATTAATAAATGAATCCCCAACAAAACTCTAGCTTAATGTGTTACAAGTATCCATGGGGACGTAAGAAGGTCAGGGCATGATTTAGTCGGGCGGGGCTAGATTTGTTTTTATGTCACATCCTCTCTATATCGGTATGTTACTTTTATGCTAGATTTCTGAGTCACACTAATCAATAGAATTAGCCCCCACTTTCCCTCTGTGCCTTCATTTAAACATCAAGGTGAAATTCAAAGGCTTGCAGAGACTACTTGGGTCATTCAAAAGAGCCCTGGTCTTATGGGAATCTCCTTAATGTTTGCAGCTCTGCATCGGCTTTTGTTACCCAGGTTTGGGTTGTGTGCTGTCCCCAACCGCCCTCACCATCCACAACATCCACGTTGCCCTTGCCCCCACACCGGTTCAGGAACTGAGCACAGCACCTGCAAACAGTCCTGTAGTTATGGAATAAGGTGAGGAGATAGAAAACAGGTTTTATTTTTTTGTGAGCTATTTCATTGCAGTCATGTGCAGGAACTCTCGAGGATGACCGGGGATTTCATAAAACCTTGTAGCCTCATTCAACAACAGACTACTAATTAGTTCATTTACTTGGGTACTAAACTCATCTAAGAAGAGGAGTAGAACCTAATTAGAGAAATCTCAGAGGATATTAAACCCCAGTTCTTTAAAGTTACAGGTTTTTTTTTAAAACCACAAATCCACAAAAGCATACATGCTTGCACACCCACGCACACACCCACACACACATTGAAATCAAGCACGTATATGAACCCGAAACCCAAGTATTTGGGTAGAGCTGTTAATTAGAAAGGACTTCGGTGACTGGTATAAAAGAAGACAAAGTAACATGAACCAACTTCACACTGAACCAAACCATGAATTTTATTTCCCCCAAATCATATATTTCATATCATTGAAAGATATGGTGGGAATTATGGGGTATTCAAAAGGGGAGGTTTGGTGAGCTTTTCTTCCATCGTTATAATTTTTCTTGTATTTTATGGGGTTTAGTATGGACCTCTAATCTTATTTAGGCTGACGCTGGTGTTCTGCAATCCTTTCATTTATTTGTGTAGTAGATATTTTCCCCATGGCAGGTATTTTCCAGGCATTCTGCTA